>NC_140698.1:5447500-6130888 GCF_054131305.1 Coturnix japonica | reverse complement strand
CTTTACCCATAAGGAGCGACTCCCAAGGGACCTGTGCTACAAGTGTCCTGAACAGGTCAAAGTCCGCCCTCTAGAAGTTCAGGATAGTAGTTTTGCTAGTCACCCTTCTGACATCTCCAAGAATAGAGAATTCTACCATTTCATGGCCACTCTGCCCAAGACAGTCCCCAACCTTCTCAACTCCTACCAGTCCTTCACTGTTAGTGAAGAGCAGGTCTAGCAAGGAACCACCCCTGGTAGGACTTCATACCAGCTGTGTAAGGAAGCTGTCTTGCATGCAATCTATAAACCTCTTGGACTGATTCCTCTGCTATTTATTATATTCCCAGCATATATCAGAGAAGTTGTAGTCTCCCAAGAAAATGAGTGCTGGCAATCTTGCGACTTCAGTAAGCTGCTCATAGAATGCCTCACCCATCAATTAGGCGGTCTATAAGAAACCTTTAGCAAGATGTCACACTTACAGGCCTTTCCCCCGATCCTTACAAACATGCACTTCATTCTGAAGCCCAAGCTCTTCAACATCAAAACTCTCTTTAATATAAAGGGCCACACCACCACCCTTCCTTCCTCCTCTATCCCTTCTGAAGAGCTTGTAACCATCCATCACAGCACTCCAGTCATGGCAGTGGTCCCACCATGGGTCGGTAATAGCAACTAGGTCATGGTTTGTCAGATGCACAGTTGCTTCCAGCTCCTCTTGCTTGTTGACCAAGCTGCGTGCGTTGGTGTAGACGCACTTCAGCTGAGGCATCTGCCTCTCTCCCAGCTCAAACAGCATTTCCCTAGGCTTATCTCTGGTAAGCCCTGTTTTGTCCACTCCCCCATCGTAGCTAGTTTAAAGCTCTTTCGATAAGCCCCGCTACCGTCTATGCTAGGATTCACTTCCCCCTTTGAGACAGTTGGGTTCCATTCATGGATAACAGACCATGGGCCAAGTAAACTGTCCTGTGATCAAAGAACTCAAAGTTTCTGGCTCAGTACCAACCTCTGAGACAATTGTTCATTGCTTTGCTTTCCAAGCCTGCTCTGTGTCCCTCACTGCCACTGAAGGTATAGAACAAAAAATCACTTGATCTCCCACTTTGTGAACTAAATGGCCTAAATTCCTGAAATCTCTTTTTATAGTTTGTAGTCTTATCTAAGAAATTTCATCACTGCCCACCTAAACTATGAGTAGTGGAAAATAATCAGTGGACCTAACCAGCATTGGGAGTTTCCTCATTATGTCCCTGACCTGAAACCAAGAAGGCAGCAGACTTACTGACAACTGGGGTCCAGTCTGCAAATGGGGCCCTCTATTCCTCTGAGAAGGGAGTCACCCACCACGGCCACCCTTCATTCTTTCATGGCAGAGGAAGTCACAAGGCTTGGTAGTGACTGCCTTGCATTAGGTTTCCTCCTAGGCAGATCCTCCATTGCCTCCCCATTCTTATCTCCTTCAGATTTCAGAGTGTCAAACCTGTTGCTTAGATGGATCAGGGGTCGAGGGCTAGGCAGGCATGGGGGGGCTCCTGTGATGTTGAGTTGGGACTCTCTTCCAACCCTTCTCATCAGTCAGGTCTGTCTGACTGTGACAGGGCAGGGAGTCAACCACTTTTCTGGGGGTATCTGCCTGGCAGCCTTCCCTCGGGGATGCCAGCAAGTCACTCCACCAGCCCATCTCCCGATCACACTCCCTGATGGTAAACTGTAAGTAAAACCTTGAGTAAAGTGAGAGTTCACCTAGACAAAAGTACGAGTAGAAACATGGACTGACGTGAGGGTAAACCCAGAGTAAACCCAGGATCCCATCCATTGGGCATGCACAGCCTCTGAGGGCAACTTTTTCCAGTGTTGCTGTGTAAAAATATAGGTTCCTCACATCTAACCTATGTCTCCCCTTTTTAATTTAAATCCATTTCCATTTGTCCTGTTATCAACAGACCATCCCATCCTTATTCTAGCGTTAGGCATCTCATCCTCAGATGGAAACCCTGGGGCTGAATTGGGATCAGTTTTTCAAAGAACCACAGGAGCTACAAGTTCACCTAGCTGAGTTCAGATGTGCACAGTGAGGTGTCTGTGTGTGAGTCCCTCATCTGAATCCTTGGTTTTTATTCCACAGGGACTGCACTACTCATACACAGTCTCTCAGTGATGCCCAAGATGCCTTGGGTGATCCTAGTTTTGTGCTAGTGCTTGTAAACTGTGACGGAAAATCTATGAGATAGACACCTCCTTCTGGAGCATCAGCTGAGGGCCAGAAGGGAGGTATTCTTGGCCATCCTAAATACCACCTCAGCCACGTGCTTAGGGCACCCATTGTGTCTTTTGCACCTGACCCCATGGAGTATGTAGTGATATTCAGCTTATCAAAAGGATGAGCTCAGAACAGAAGAGGCAGATCTTCCTCTCTGCTCCATCTGTGGCATAGTCTGGATTTCAAGGCATTGCAAAGCTATGGCACATCTACATTCTTGCACTGATGACACTTTAGCATGCTCTGGGCTCGCATTTCAATGGCATCTAATAAATCTAGGGTCATACCTGTTTACAGGAAGCTGGCAAATGTTGTCTCATTGTAAGGAAGAGCAAGAAAGATGACACGGGCAACTATGGACCTGTCAGTCTCACTACAGTGCTTGGTAAAATTATGGAGAAAATGATGGTGGGAGTTATGGAAAAACAACTGAAGGACAGGTCACAGACAACACAAGATACAGAGGGGAAGGTCCTATTTAATTTCAGGTCTTTTTATGACACCTTTATCCATTGAGCTGAACAAGGGAAGGCAGTTGATGTAATCCTTGATGATTTCAGTAGAGCTTTTGATACTATTTCTCCAGCACCCTTCTGGACAGAAATTCCTGCATACAGCTAGACAGAAACAAAACGTGGTGTGTTGTAATACAAGAAGAATTTTACAGAGCAGCAGCCATGGATTGAGATAAGGAGTTCACAGAGCAGCAGCTGCGGAGCAGGATAAACAGCATGAGAACAAAGGACATCTCTAGGAAAAGAATGAATGGCTCGTGGCTTTGAAGGGGGGTTATAGGGTTGTTATTGCAGTAGCTTTCCTCCAATTAGCGTGTGTGATTTTTGGACACCCTTGTCTGTCTCCTATAAAAGTCTGGCTTTCGGGCAATAAATTGATGCAGCTATATGTAACTATATTGGTGTTTCTCTGTTTGACCCAGCACGCTGACATTTTGCCTTTCAGGTTCACCAGCAGTGGTGGGTGAGCAGTTGGCCAGTAGTTCTGTCCCAAAGGATTATAGTCAGTGGGTTCCATTGGGCTGGTAGATGGTCACTGTCAGAGCTCCCCAGGGTTCCATTTTAGGGCCATGAAATTTCCTTTCATGTTTATGCAGATGACTTGCATGCAGGACTAGAAGATGTTCTGAGCAAGTTTGCTGATGAGACCAGATGAGGAGGTGTTGTTGCCTCCACTGAGGGTGGAGAGGACTTGCAGAGAGATGTGGACAAGTCAGAGAAGTGGGTACCAGTTGGTACTAAGCACCAAGTGCATAAAGTATAACAAGAACAAGTGCCTGATTGTGCACCTGGGTATGGGCAACCCTGGACATAAACACTGTCTGTATATTGGACACATGAGAGACGTCTGACTGAAAAGGATTGGGGGTCCTGCTCAACATAAAATTTTAAGTGAGTCAGCAGTGTGCCCAGCCAGCCAAGAAGGCCAACAGTCCCCTAAAGTGCATCAAGCAATTTATTGCCAGCTGGGTGGGAGAAAGGTTTGTCCCTCTTTGCTCTGCATTGCTACTGCCTCACCTGGAGCACTGGGTGCACTTCTGGGCAATGCAGAACATAAAGAACATCAAACTATGGGAGAGTGTGCACAGGAGGGCACTGGAACTGAGAGATCTGAAGTTCAGAGTTTCACTGGGATTGACTGCTTGTTCAGACTGGGCCCTTCTCACACCCCACATCCTGTGATGAGACACAGGGCACATGTGGGATATGAACTTTAACAGCATCCTTGCACCACATGCAAATGCTTTTCCCAGTGCTTCAGTGTTCCACCACCCATTGCTTTCAACATAGTTTTCAACACCCCATTGTATCTTTTAATTTTACCAGAAGCTGGTGCATGGTAGGGGATATGATAAATCCACTCAATGCCATGAACTTTGGCCCAAGTATTTATTAAGGGAATTTTTGAAATGTGTCCCATTATGAGACTCAGTTCTTTCTGAGGTGTCATGTCTCTATAGGACTTGTTTCTAACAACCCAATATTGTGTTTCTGGCAGTAGCATGGGGTACTGCGTATGTTTCAAGCCACCCAGTGGTTGCTTCCACCATGGTAAGCACAAAACGCTTATCATTATGAGATCCTGGCAAGGTGACATCATTCACCTGTCACTCCTCCCCATATTTATACTTTTGCCTTGGCCTTCCCCCCAGAGAGGCTTCATATTCTTGGCTTGTTTAATTATGGCACATGATTCACAGTCATGAATAACCAGTGCAATAGCATCCATAGTTAAGTCCACCCCTCAGTCTCTAGCTCAATTATATGTTATGTCCATTCCTTGATGGCCTGAGGTCTCATGGAACCATCAAGCTTGAAATAATTCACTCTTGTTCTGCCAGTCCAAGTCTATTTGAGCCACCTCAATTCTGGCAGCTCGACCTACCTGATGGTTGTTTTGTTGTTCTGCAATAGCCCGACTCTTGGGCAAGGGTGCATCCACGTGACACACCTTTACAATCATATCTTTTTTTTGAGCAGTTATGTTTTTCTACAGTTCAGCAGCCCAAATAGGTTTACACCTCCGTTGCCAGTTATTTTGTTCCCACTGCTGTAACAACCCCCATAAGGCATTTGCCACCATCCATGAGTCAGTATAAAGATAAAGCATTGGCCACCTCTCCCGTTCAGCCACATCTAAGGTCAGCTGGACAGCTTTTACCTCTGCAAACTGACTTGATTCTCCTTTACCTTCAGTGGCCTCTGCGACCTGTCGTGTGGGGCTCCAAACAGCAGCTTTCCATCTCCGATGCTTCCCTACAATATGAAATGATCCATCAGTGAAAAGAGCATATTTCTTTTCATTTTCTGGTAGTTCGATGTATGGTGGGGCCGCTTTAGCACATGACACCTCTTCTCCTGGTGATGTTCCAAACTTTTTATCTTCAGTCCAGTTCATGATCACTTCTAAAATTCCTGGACGATTGAGGTTCCCCATCCGCACTTGTTGTCTTTTCAGTGCAATCCACTTGCTCCAGGTGGCATCGGTAGCATGATGGGTGGAGAGAACCTCCCCTTTCAACATCCGGTTCATCATTGACAGTCGAGGTGCCAGAAAGAGCTGCATTTCAGTACCAGCTACTTCGGAAGCAGCCCGAGCCCCCTCATACGCGGCTAAGATCTCCTTCTCAGTTGGAGTGTAGCACTCTTCAGACCCCTTGTACGCTCAGCTCCAGAATCCCAGGGGTCGGCCTTGGGTCCCTCCTGAGGCTCTTTGCCACAAACTCCAAGTGGGACCTTTCTCTCCAGCAGCAGTATAGAGGATGTTCTTTACATCCTGTCCAGTCCGTACTGGCCCCAGGTCCATGGCACAGGCTATCTCCTGTTTAATCTGTTCAAAAGCCTGCTGCTGCTCTGGGCCCTATGCAAAATCATTCTTCTTCTGCATCACCTGATAAAGGGGGCTTACAATGAGGCTGTAGTTTGGAATGTGCATCCTCCAAAAGCCCACTGCACCCAGGAAAGATTGTGTCTCTTTCTTGCTAGTTGGTGGAGACATGGCAGTGATTTTGTCAATCACTGTTGGGATGTGATGACATCCATCCTGCCACTTTATACCTAAGAACTGAATTTCCTGGGCAGGCCCTTTTACTTTGCTTCACTTAATAGCAAAACTGGCTCATAGAAGAATTTGAATTATTTGCTCTCCAGCACAGCAGCACTCAGTGGGGGTGTGACCTCATTCAGGCCACGGTAGTCTACTGTCAGCCTCCATTCTCCACTGGCTTTACGCACTGGCCATATGGAGCTGTTAAAAGGTGAGTGAGTTTTACTGATCACTCCCTGATTCTCCAACTGGCGAATCAAATCATGAATGGGGAGCAAGGAATCCCTGTTGGTGCGATACTGCCGTCTGTGCACTGTCTTTGTAGCAATCGGTACCTGCTGCTCTTTTATTTTTACTCGTAACAGCCTCACAACAGACGGGTCCTCTGACAGGCCAGGCAAAACAGACAGCTGCTTAATGTTGTCCATATCTACAGCAGCGATTCCAAAGGCCCAGTGATACCCCTTAGTATCCTTGAAATGCCCTCTTCTGAGGTATCCTCAATACCAAGTATGAACGGAAACCCTGGACCACTCACATAGGATGTTTTTTCCAGTCTTTACCAGTGAGGCTTATTTCAGCCTCCAACACAGTCAATTCTTGAGAGATATCCAGAAATATGGATTGATTCTGTCCCTTCATGACTGGAGGGCATTAGGGTGCACTGTGCACCAGTATCCACCAGTGCCTTATATTTCTGTGGTTCTGATGTGCTAGGCCATCAAATCCACACAGTCCAATAAACTCTATTATCCCTTCCACTCCCTTGAATGAGGGCAGGGCCCCTCTATTGGTTACCTGTGATAACTGGAGCAGCCGTACTGGTGGTTGGACTGTTTTGTAGTTCCCTCACCCGTGCTCATAGTACAGGAGTAGGCTGGTCATGCCACTTCCTCGTGTCTTCTCTGTGGTCACGTAGGTAACACCACAAGGAAACACACAGTGCAATTTACTGTTGTTCCTTGCTCAATCTGGAAAGCGCTTGTGTCTAATAGCTGAGAATTTTAATGATACACATGAAGGCTTTATGGTCGTTAATTTCTTCACGATCTCTCGCCTTCAACTGAAGCAGCAGCTAGGCCAATTACCAAGTGACACCAAGGAGATGAAGTGGCAAAATGGCGATTTATTGAAACAGACACATCCTTATATAACCTACGCCTTTTTGTCTACACCCACTGTATTACACTAAGATTCTTCCAGAATATGGGGAAGGGCCTGTCACATCACAACAAGCTACCGTCCCAGCTGTCCCAACAGCGAAGCAACCAGGTAACAAGAGATTCATTCTGGTGCCGTGTGAACTCCTTTCTTACGCCTTCGATTTCAGTCATCTTCAGGGATCGACAAACAGTAACAGAGATTTCCTCCTCATCACTCTCTTCTTCATGACACTTTTCCTTTTTCCTTTCTCGGTACTTATCCAGACCTGTCACCTGGATCTTCTGTTGCCTCCTCCTCCACTTCTTTTTTCCGTTCTAGACGTGAGGACACCCATTTCCATTTCTTGCCTTCCACAAGGGCAACTGATATTGTTACTGGTGCCTCCTGTGACTGATCAAAATTGACTTGGGGATTTCCCTTTTTGGCTAGAACCTCAGCTCGGAAATTCTCTCTTTTCGGAACAGTGTTATATAGAGCACGGTAAGCACAAGCCAAGCCCCAAATAAGTCATACCCCCTTAGATCTATCTAGGCTGCGCCATCCCTGACTCAAATACTGGCTTAGTTTCTCGGGATCCCACAGGTGTTCAAGAGTTAAATCCCATGACATTGCGGGCCCCCATGTGTTGGCGAACCTGAAGGCAAAAGTCAGCGTTCTAGGACAAACAACCACACACCAATATAGTTAAATATAGCTGTGTCCATCTATTGCCTGAAGAGCCGTACTTTTATAGCAAACAAACAAGGGTGTTCAAAAATCACACGTACTAATTGGAAGAAAGCTTCTGCAATAAGAACCCTAAAACCCCGCTTCAAAGCCACGAGCCTTTCACTCTTTTGCTAGAGGTGTCCTTGGTTCTCATGCTGTTTATCCTGCTCTGCAGCTGCTGCTCTGTAAAGTGCTTATCTTGATCCATGGCTGCTGCTCTGTAAAATTCTTCTTGTATTACAACAGAATGGCAGTTCCCTGGGGTCTCCAGCACACCCCCAGCCAGCTGGCAAATGCCACTGAGGACCTTTAGGAAAGACATGCCCTGGGTAGTGACAATGTTCACTGGACAACTGTGAGCCCCACAATGGGTCTCGTACCTGTGTGCCATCTTCTGAACACCAGTAGCACGGTGTAGATGCAAGGCCCAGCCAGGCAAAATCAAAACATGCTTCTGGAAGGGGATCCTTTCTGAAGAGTCGTTACACTAATGAGAGGACCACAAACATTCACTCAGCGAACTCCAAATCTCTGTGCCTTTGCAGGCCTAGGGTCTTGTTTGGTTCACAGAGACATGGTGGGTTAATTCTCAGCTCTGTACTGTAGCAAATGGGGTACAGATTCTGCATGACGGATGGGCAAGGAAGAAGAGAAAAGGCTGCTGCCATCCATGAGAGGGCACTGAGCTCTGCCTGGGGATGGCAGAGGAGCCAGCTGAGAACTGATGGAAAGGGCTCAGAGAGGAGAGCGGCAGATTCTGTTCCTTGCTTCCTGATCAGGAAGAACAAGAAGAGGGGACAGGCAGGAATCTGAGTTACAGCTGGAATGGAATTGTTTTCTTCAGACTGTCTGCTGTGGTGCAGTGTTTTGGTTCTAGGAGAAAACCATTGATAACACTCTGATGTTTACAGCTGCTGCTAAGCAGTGTTGTACAGAGCCAAGGCCATGGTCAGTGGAGGGCACATGGAGCTGGGAGGGAACAGAGTGAGGACAGCTGACTGATAGTGGCCAAAGGGACGTTCTCTATCAGCTGACAGCAAGCAGAAATTGTATTGAAAGGGGTGGGAGTTCATCTCAGTCTCTTCACTGCCCAGGGTCCAGCTGAGCATCAGTCTGGTGGTGCTGAGCAAGTGCTTGTGCATCAGTTGTTACATACAATTCCATATCAACCGATATATAGTGATAACTATTACTCCACTTCTTTTATCTCTCTTAGTAAACTGCTTTGTTACATCCCAGAAGTTGTACTCTTTTTCCCAGTTCTCATCCCCATCCCACTGGGAATTGGGCAGTGCACAAAGCACTGTGTGCTGCTGAGCCACATGTTGGGTTCAACAACCACTGTCATTTTGGTGCCTGATGTGAGGCTCCAAGGGTTGAGATAGCAGCACATCTGTCCAGAGCGGACAGGGCTTTGTGGGAGCTGGAGAAGTGCAGGCCATGGTGCTGATATGTGTGGATGTGCTCCCTATGTGTGGAGCTTGTTGAGTCTTCTCATGAAGCTTCACTGCACAGCTCCTTACTTGGTGCTTGGATGCTGCATTAGGGTATTTATTTTGCTATGCTGTTTGACCTCAGTTTGTACCACGATAAAATTGGCAGCTGACAAAGTGAAGTTTTGTGCACATTCAGCTCTGCGGTCATCTTTGGGTTTTGGAAGTAATATTGTCCATATGATTAGGAATTACACAATTTACATTGTCGCCTCTGTGAGTCCGGGGGTGTACTGGATATTGTGTTGAGGGACATGGTTTAGTGGGAGCTATAGGTAATAGGTGAACGGTTGGACTGGATGATCTTTTAGGCCTTTTCCAACCTTGGTGATTCTATGAATCTATGATTGAGGTTAAACAATTATTCAGGAATATCAGTGAGAGATCTGCCCCAAGGTGAGAAGGCTCTGCATGGCAGAGGGTGTGGGACGGTCTGGGCAGCTGCCTGGAGTGGTGGGCACCCCCAGGGCTTTGGAACTTCATCTCCGAGCAACTGCAGGATCCTGATAAACTGGTAGAATATTGGGGGCAGGTCTGCTGTGGCACTGGTAACCCCCAAGAGGCACAAATGACTGCAGTGTGCCAGATCCAGAGAGCTGGATCTGCTGACAGTGCTGCAGCCTCTGCAACTCCTGGCACAGACCATGCAGCAGCTCCAAGGTTTTGCTACACGTCCTGCAGTTGCTCCAAGCTCTGGGCAGATCCCTCTGTCACTCCACCCCTCATAATGAGCTCTGCAGTTACTCCTGCTACGGGTCCTGTAGCTGTTCCAAGTATGGTAATAAGAAAATGGTACAAATTCCTCCCAAGGGAGGAAGTACAGCCCTACGGTGGCTCCAACCCCTCCAATGAGCCCAGTGGCTGCTCCAACATAGTCACAGGTCCTGTGGTGGTTCCAGCTCTGGCAATGAACTCTGAGGTCACTTCAACTCCTGCAACAGCCCAACAGCCACTTCAGCTCCTACAGTGAACCCTGTGGCTGTTAAAACCCCTGCAACTAATCCTGGACTTGCAGACAGATGCGCATAGGGATTAGTTCATATATGTTTGCAACTGCATATGTTGTATATGTGTGAAAATACACTAAATATATTATATATGTATAAATACATTTGTCATAATTATTATCCTTTTCTTTTTCTCTTTGTCTCAACCCATAAACCTTAAACCACAGCACTGCCTTGAGATGCTTACGGATCTCCTTGGGACTATTCAATCTGATCTGGTCACACAGTGAAGAGCACCTGAAGATCTCAAGGTTTTCTCAGGGAGCAGCTCCTGAGGTATATTCCTTACACCAGCTTTGGAAGAGGCCTCCCTCCAGTTCTCTGGTCCTGCTCTAAAGGGGCCCTCTTGTTATGGCAGTGCCAGCAAGGAGACCAGCTCTGACAGACCTGTTCATATTGCCGGCTACTGACTGCAGCCCTGGATTGCTGCTGTAGAGGCAACAGGACTGTTGTGAGACACACAAGACCTTCAGGACTGCACAAATGAGAGGACTCAAGAGCACTGCAGCACTGGTAAGAGCACATGAATGAAAAGAGCACGTTGAGCTGCTGTCTGTGGCTGTACCTCCCCAAATCCAGGCAAAGTAGGAAGAAAGAAAATCTAAGTAAGTCTATTTTGAAAGCTTTTTAGGTATCTTATAACATATTCAGGGAATCTGGTTCCATGTTTACATGAGTTCTTGGAGTGAGAAAATGGAAATTAGGTAGGAAAGAATTTAAATACATTTTTATTTATAAGTTCAATAACATTTTTTTTTTGCACATTCCTATATCTCACATAATCAAACAGACAAAGATGCATAAAACATAAAGAACCACCACTGGGAACCCTATTGAGGAAGTTGTGCATTTTATTGTAGCTGGAATAGTGCTTATTGCAACACCTTCCTGAAAGCGTGCTTGATCTCCCTGTTCCTCATGCTGTAGATAATAGGGTTTAGTGTTGGAGGAACCACTGCATACAGAAGTGCCACTGTCAGATCCAGGAGTGGGGAGGAAATGGACGGGGGCTTCAGGTAGGCAAAAGCACCAGTGCTGAGAAACAGGGAGACCACAGCCAGGTGAGGGAGGCACATGGAGAAGGCTTTGTGCCGTCCCTGCTCAGAGGGCATCCTCAGCACAGCCATGAAGATGTGCACATAGGACACAACTATGAAAACAAAGCAACCAAAGCCTAAACTGACACCAAAAAAGAGAAATACAAATTCCATGAGGTAGGAGCCAGAGCAGGAGAGCTTGAGGATCTGTGGGATTTCACAGAAAAACTGGTTGACAACATTGCCTTGGCAGAGAGGCAGTGAAAACGTACTGGCAGTGTGCAGCAGGGAATAGAGAACCCCAGTGCCCCAGGCAGCTGCTGCCATGGTGGCACAAGCTCTGCTGTCCATCAAGGTCCCGTAGTGCAGGGGCTTGCAGATGGCAACATAGCGGTCATAGGACATGATGGTGAGAAGGGAATACTCTGCTGACATGAAGAAGGTAAAGAAAAAGAGCTGTGCAGCACATCCTGTGTAGGAGATGGCCCTGTTGTCCCAGAGGGCGTTGGCCATGGCTTTGGGGAGAGTGGTGGAGATGCTGCCCAGGTCGAGGAGGGCCAGGTTGAGGAGGAAGAAGTACATGGGGGTGTGCAGGCGGCGGTCGCAGGCTACGGCTGTGCTGATGAGGCCGTTGCCCAGGAGGGCAGCCAGGTAGATGCCCAGGAAGAGCCAGAAGTGCAGGAGCTGCAGCTGCCGCGTGTCTGCCAACGGCAGCAGGAGGAACTCACTGATGGAGCTGCTGTTGGGCATCTGCTGTTGTTGGGCTTGGAGTCCTGCTCAGAGTGCAGAAGATAATGACAAGTCCAGACCATTCTCAGAGGCACTACTCCTGCTATACTATGAAATGTTTTAATTCTCCTACAACAGTGTACATTTAGCACCATTACTTGCATTTAATTTCATGTATTTCAGCATTCCTTAAGCAGAAGCAGCATATGGAGCTCTAACCTTCCTTTTATTTTCTTATGCCTTCTCCCTGGATATTTTCATCTGTTTCATGTCTCATATCTTTACCCCAAGTGCTCTTAGAGCCCCCTACCCGAGCTTCTGTGGCATTCAGTTTCAGTTAGAAAATGCTGCCTGTTTGTAGGATAAGTGAATTATTCATGCCTACAGAAAATGATGATAATTCCATCCTTCGAGAATGGGGAGACTGAAAGCACATCATGTGTGAGTGTTCACAAAACAAGCAATTGATTGATGAAAAATTCTCAGAACTCTTATTGCCCCTTTTAGATTTCTGACTCCAAACCTCTTTGCCTCAGAACAGGAAATGGAAACCCCCTGCCTTGGCTCTCCTCTTGCAAAGTGCCCTCAGAAACATTCCGTTGTGCAGTGGAGTTGTGATCCCCTGCCCCAGGCAGCAGCTGTGGCAGCACAAGCCCTGCCGGGGGGCTCCTTCCCCCCACCCGTCTCCCTGCAGCACCCTGGGCAGCTCCCCGGGCAGGCTGAGTGCTGAGCCTGGCAGGCGGCAGAGTCCCATACCCGGCACACAGCCCCTGGGGCACAGCAGGGACCCTGCTCTGCAGGACAGCCCTGGGCACCCGCCTGCAGCCCCGGCTGCACAGCCTGCAGCCGTGCTGGGACATGCAGCCCTCAGGGCTGTGATTTCATACTGCAGTATGGAAGCCCTCAGCTGGAGCAGAAGGCTTTTTCCACAGTAAAGAAACATGCAGTGCCTGCATCCAGATCTCCTATGGGATGTCCCAAATTAAGTTGACCCTCTATGAAAAGCAGCTCATGGTCTGCAGTGAGACTTACCCTGTCATGGTCTGTGAGCAATGCTCCTGCAGTGAGCTCACAGCCCGCTCACACCACACACATCCTGCAAGCTCTCTTCAGTTTCTCTCCTCTCCTTCTGTCACCTGCAGGCTGTGCTGTGCACAAGAGCTGCTCCTGGGCACAGCTGTCTCTCTGCAGCCCTGCACACTTTTATGAGCTCCCTGTGTCCCAGGAGCCTGGACAGGCAAGCAGCAGATTATGTCATTTTTATCTTTCCGACTTGTCTCCCCTGACATGTCCCTGGGTCCTCATGGCCAACAGCTCCTGAAAGACAACAGCATCATGACTGTGCTTTGAAATTCGCTCAATTAACCACCACATGTCCAGTGGTCAGTGACTGATTGGAGACATATGGGGAGTGCTCCCAGAGATCGTTTGATGAAACAATAAGGGCAACCAGACAAGGAAGGCAAGGTTTGGACTTTCCCTGTGCAGGGCAGTGATCCAGCTGAGGCAGTGCAGGAGTCTCATCCCTTGACAGAAATCCTGGAGCTGAAATGGGATTCAGCTCCCTACACACCCACAGGAGCTGGGATTCCTCTGGTTCAGTTCAGAAGAGCACAAGGAGTTGCCTGCATGTGAGCTCCTGCTCTGAGTCCTCGGACCTTCAGCTGGGAGGCAGCTGCTCACACACAGACACTGTGTGATGCCCAAGGTGCCTGGGCTGCTCCTGATGTGTGCCAGTGCTTGTAAACCATGTGGGAAATCCCTGAGATAGACAGCTCCTTCCTGGGCATCAGCCGAGGGCCAGAGAGGGGATAGCACTGGCTGTCTGGTGAATTCACTCACAGCTGCAAGAGCAGCACAGGGCCTTCAGGAAAGCCATGCCCATGGTGTGACCATGTTGCTGTGTCAACTCCAAGGCCCACGATCAGTCTAATGTTTGTGTGCCACCTTCTGCACACTGATACCATGGATTAGCTATCCAGTCAGGCTATGTCCAGTGATGCTTTCCAATTAGGATGTTTACTTCTGTGGTTTTGCACTAATGCAAACACCAACACACAAGAAGCTAGAAATCTTGATAGAGCTGCAGGCCTGAGCTCCTGTTTGGACCATGGGGACACAGTTTAATGGCTTCCACAACTGCACTGTAGCACAAGGGGGATACCGAGTCTTTAGGATGGATGGGCGAGGAGATAAAGAAGGGTGAATGCCCTCTGTGAGAGTGCACTGAGCTCTGCCTGGGGATGGAAGAGCAGACAGGTCAGAGCTAATGGAAATGGCAAACAGAGGAGACCATCAGTGTCTTTTCCTGTCTTCCTGATCAGGGAGAGTAAATGGAAGGTGCCCTCTGCAGACAGATGGGAATCTGATGTTGTCTGTCCCTTGTCCCATTTGGTGGCCTTTGTCACTCCATTATCTGCAGCAGGGACAGCACAGCAGGGCATGTGGCATCCAGCAGATCCATGGAGAGCACAGATGGCAGCTTCTTGACCAAGCAGTGGAGGAACCAAAGAGGAGAGGTGCTCTGCTGGATCTCATACTCTCCGGCATGGAAGGACTTGTGGGAACTGCGAAGGTGAAAGGGGCATCAGGCCATGTGCAAGATGCAAATGTATCTCTTTTTATTTATTTTGAGGCTGTAAGCTTAATAGTTGATCATAAATGTCAATAAAACTGAAACAAATAATTGAAGACAAAGATGGAAATCATTGAAATTGTGTTAACCCTTCTCAACATGAAAAATTCTCATGAGTCTTGTTCCATTTTAAGTTGTAAATATGAATCTTTGAGGTGATTTGATGTCTTTTTTTTTCTTTTACTGAAACTACAATGTTTTCCAGAACTGTGTTCGCTGGACACAAATGTCTTCAGATTCAGAGACACAGACAGTGGTGCCAGTGCCAATGCCCTGTGACTATAGCCCGGTGCCCAGCACTACTCTTCCCTGCTGCCTATTTGATGTGTCTCATCCTCCAAGTTTTTTCAGCTCTCCTAAATAAATGGCCATGGTTAAGGGCATGTTTTCAGCAGGCCATTTGGGCACAAACTACTCCCACTGCCCTCCAGATTTCTCCATCCCTTGCTCTTTGTTCAGTCAGATACCTCCCAATTATCTGTCTGATTTCTGACTTTCAGGGGGATTACTGGAATTTGTTCCATCTCCCCAACGTCTGAGAATCAGTGAGAATGTGTTAACCCGTCTCAATGTGTGAAATACTCACAAGTCCTGATCAATTTTAAGTTGATACCTCTCAACTACCTGGCTGATCTATCCCAGGGAGATTACTGGAATTTGCTCTATCTCCCAGAGTCTGATGGCCTCTGTTGTCAACTACTTCACTGTGATTCAATCTATCCTATCCTACCTCAGAATAAATCATTTCTTTTAAAAGTATTCCATATGAAAGACAAAATTCAATAGATGCAGCTTGAACATGGCATGCAGTTGATCACTGTGTTTTACTGTTCATTCAATTGCATCACCTTTCTTTCCATTTGCTGGCCAGATAAAAAAGAGAAATCTTTCCTTTTCCATGTGTAGCTGGTTCTCTGAGGAAAGCCAGTGGGAGTTGGTGCAAAGCAGTTTTAACACTGAGCGGATGAATGCAGAGGAGAAGAGTGATGTGAAGAAAAGTGATGCAAGTCCCATAGGTCCATTGTGAGCAGAAATTGGGTGGGGAGGTTGAGAAGGACCTTTGTCAACACAGTAACAGTACAGAACTCATTGGGACATCCTGGATTGGTATCAGTTGCACAGTGCTGCTTTAATGTCTTCTTTAAACCCAACTATAAATAAATAGACAATAAATTTATACTGGATTCTTTAAGCTCTCTCCAGATATCCCTCCTTTTTGCTGAACAAGTTCTGATAACCTGAAGAAGATAACAAGATGGCATAAGGCACAGGAGATTCTTTAGGTTATAATGGGCCCCAGGGTGCATTTGATGCTGAGTTCATCAGCCTCTAGTGCAGAGAGAAGTTTGCACAAAGTGCTCAACAAGACAAAGTCAGAAGTAACAGTGAAGTTTCTTGGAGTATTAATGGGCCCGCTGAGGAACATTACCAAGTAAGCTTCCCAAGGGACTTGTTAGAGAAGATAACTGGAAGCCATGACTACAGGCAGGCAAAGGCACTGGCATGCTAAGAAACCTCTCCTTTGCCTTACGAAGCAGACAGGTCAAGCCCTGATTGCAAGACCAGTGGTAGAGAGGTCCTGTATGTCATGTTGGCTCTGGGCATTTCCTGGGGCAATGTGTTGGAATTTTGTATGATGTTAAATGAAAGACATGGGGACAGAAGATCCCAGGCTCTACATGTGGTGCAAGGACGCTGTGAGGTTCATGTCCCATATGAGACCTATGTTTCATTGCAGGATGTGAGCAGGGATGTGAGAAGGGCCCAGTCTGAACAACCAGCCAATCCCTGTGAAACTCTGAACTTCAGATCTCTCAGTTTCAGTGCCCTCCTTTGCACATTCTCCCAGAGTTTGAAGTCCTTTATGTTCTGTGGTGCCCAGAACATAGTGAGGCAGTAGCAATGCAGAGCAGAGGGACAACCCTTTCCCTCACCCAGCTGGCAATAAGTTGCTTCATGCACTCCAGGGGACTGTTGTCTTTCCTGGCTGCCTTGGCACACTGCTGACTCACATTCAGTGTGATGCTGACCAGCACCCCAACCCTTTCCAGTCAGAATCCTCTCCAGTGTCCCATATCCAGTCAGTGTGTATGTCCAGCATTGCCCCTACCCAGGTGCACAATCAGGCACTTGTTCTTGTTATACTTTATGCACTTGGTGCTTAGTACCAACTTGTACCCACTTCTCTGACTTGTCCACATCTCTCTGCAAGTCCTCTCCACCCTCAGTGGAGGCAACAGCACCTCCTCATCTGGTCTCATCAGCAAACTTGCTCAGAACGTCTTCTAGTCCTGCATTCAAGTCATCTGCATAAACATGAAAGGAAAGTGGCCCCAAAATGGAACCCTGGGGACCCCGACAGTGACCATCTACCAGCCTGATGGAAAAAACTGACTATAATCCTTTGGGACTGACCTACTGGCCAACTGCTCACCCACCACATTGTGTTTCTGTCTAGCCATATGCAGAACATTCTGTCCAGAAGGTTGTTGTGAGAAACAGTATCAAAATCTCCACTGAAATCCTCAAGGATTACATCAACTGGCTTCCCTTGGTCAACTAAACGGATAACTGTGTCACAAAATGAGCTTAAATTAAACAGGACCTTTGCCTCACAAACTTGTGTTGGCTGCGACCAATGACAGAATTGTCCTTCAGCTGTTTTTCCATAACTCCCACCATCATTTTCTTCATAATTTTACCAGGCTCTGGACTGACAGGTCCATAATTGCCCATGTCATCTTTCTTGCTCTTCCTTACAATGAGACAACATTTGCCAGCTTCCTGTCAGCTGGCATGACCCTAGACTTCTTTAGATGCAATTGAAATGACAGCCCAGAGCATACTAAGGCGTCATCATTGAAAGAAAGTAGATGTGCCATAGCTTTGCAATGTCTTGAACTCCAGAGTATGCCACAGATGGAGCAGAGGGGAAGATTTGCCTCTTCTGTAGTGAACTCATTCATTTGGTAAGCAGAATAACACTACCTGATACATGAGGACTGTGTCTCTGCTCTGCTCTGCTCAGCTCACAGGGCAGAGGTTCAGGGTGTTGCTCTCATGTCAGTGCAGGTAAACTCACTTTAACCTTTTTTCTTCTGTAAATGCTTCCTCTGTTTGTATGCTCAGATACACTTCCACATTCCCTCAAGTACACTTCCATATATCATTAACAATTACACTTTCTTATACCATCAAAACTGTTTGTCAAACAGTACAGTTCTTCAGTTCACATAAACTCCCTTAATACAGTCTGTATTCTTCAGTTATAAACACTGTGCCACAGAACCAGCACTGATTGAACCACCTCCCTCACACACTTCCTTGCAAGCAGTACATAGTATTACATAAATGGGTTGACACTCATTGGTCGGGTGGAATGTACACCTCTCCTCAGGACAATCTTACTAATCTACAGAGTACAAACTCCTGTCTTCTTACATACAAGCAGAAAGTACTTATGAGTGGACACACAACACAGTCTTTCACTTTGTCCGTGTCTGGCCATTTCCCTCACAGGAGGAAGGAAACATGGATCGGGACTCGGCACTCACCCTGCAGCTGTTCTGTGTCTCACTCACACCACACTCACTCTGACATTTAGATCAAAAACCATGGTTTATTCATACTACACAATGCTGACAACGTTTTCTAGCTGGAATCTTAATAACACTCATACTCTGGTCGACCAGTTGCAAACGTTAATGTTTTTCCCAGAGTCGGCTTGACACACGGTACCAAACACTTAAAGCAGATGATAATATTGAACATACAACCTATAACCCCCGTGATTACAACTTGGAGAACCCAGGCTACCATTTGACAGGCTATCCACTATATCCCATACCCGTAGGAGAGACCAACCTAGGTCCCTCCTATTGTCACCCACCTGGGAGAGAGTACTTGTTCTTGTTTCCATTCATATGACATACAGTTCCCTTTCATAGGAACTCACCCAAGGAGTCTTCCTACCCCAGCTGGCAACCAAAGCCATGAGCTCACCTCCCTGGGAGCAGCACGTATGGCTGTAAACTGTGTAGGATGTCTCCTCAAGACATATGGGCTCCACTTACCATACACATACCTGGTCCACCTATGGGTGGTCCTTGTCTGTCCCTGCAGTGATCAGGCGAGGAAGGGAGTCCTTCAGAGAAATCTCAGGGTGCGCCAAAAGTGTCTCCCTCTCAGCTGGTCCTGCAGCGAACAGAGCTGGTCCCACCTGGGCCGCCAAATTGACTACAGGAATTGAACTCTATAACCTCTATAACTGATACAGTCTCCCATGACATCCTTATAACAAAGCTGAGGAAGTATGGGATAGGTGATTGGACAGTGAAGTGGGTCGAGAACTGGCTGACTGGCAGAGTGCAGAGTGTTGTCGTTGGCGGTGCAGTGTCTGGCTGAGGGCCTGTAACGAGCGGCATCCCCCAGGGGTCTGTGCTCAGTCCGGTCTTGTTCAACATCTTCATCAATGACCACCCTCAGCAAGTTTGCTGATGACACGAAGTTGGGAGGATTGGCTGACACACCTGAAGGCTGTGCTGCCATTCAGCGAGACCTGGACAGGCTGGAGAGCCGGGCAGTAAGAAACCGGATGAGGTTTAACAAAAGCAAGTGTAGAGTCTTGCACCTAGGGAGAAATAATTGCATGCACCGGTATAGGCTGGGGGAAGAGCTGCTGGGGAGGAGCTCTGCTGAGAGGGACCTGGGCGTCCTGGTGGACGACAGATTAACCATGAGCCAGCAGTGTGCCCTTGTAGCCAAAAAAGCCAATGGCATCCTGGGGTGCATTAAAAAGAGCGTGTCCAGCAGGTCGAAGGAGGTGATCCTCCCCCTCTACTCTGCCCTGGTGAGGCCTCATCTGGAATATTGTGTCCAGTTCTGGGCTCCCCAGTACAAAAAAGACAGGGATCTCTTAGAAAGAGTCCAGCAGAGGGCCACTAAGATGGTGAAGGGCCTGGAGCATCTCCCCAATGAGGAGAGACTGAGGGAACTGGGTCTGTTTAGCCTTGAGAAAAGAAGGCTGAGAGGGGACAGGATCCAGGTTCTATAAATATTTGAGGTGTGGGGGGCAAAGTGTTGAGGCCAGACTCTTTTCAGCAGTGTGTGGAGACGGGACAAGGGGAAACAGACAGAAACTGCACCATAGGAAGTTCTGCACTAATGTGTGCAATAACTTCTTTACGGTGAGAGTGACAGAGCACTGGAACAGGCTGCCTAGGGTGGTTGTGGAATCTCCTTCTCTGGAGATATTCAAGACCTGCCTGGATGCCGAGCTGTGCAACGTGGTGTAGGGAACCTGCTTTGGCAGGGGGCTGGACTCAGTGGTCTCTGGAGGTCCCTTCCAACCCCTACAATTCTGTGATTCTGTGAATATCATGGAGTTGTTTGGATGGGGAAAGACTACCCCTTTGAATGACCTTTTGTCAGGGCATGTCCTGGGATTCCTAGGATCCTCAAAATGCAGCACTGCTTCTGTCACTGAAAAATGGGGCCCTGTGTGGGACGGAGGGAGGGTCCATGAGTCCCTGGCCCACCTGACTGAGTATTTCCATGGTCTTAGCAAAGACATACTTACAACTTGAGAATGACAGTTAGCTGTGTTCATGGTGGCATGGCCACTTTTAATGGCCTTGAACTGTCTGAACATAACTGAAGAGGCTCAGGCTGATGCAAATCAGCTATTGAATGATAGTGTTGAAAAACTGGAAAGACAGGTGGCAGTTTTGATGGGGAAAAAACCTAATTCAATCATTCTCCTATGGAAGATCAGGAACATCTCTCTGGAAGACCATGGGGACCCTGTACAAGGGAATCTGTATAAAATGGACTCTGTAAATGAAGGCACTAAAAGGTCAGATTTTGAGGTTCCATTTGGACTAGATCTATTTGAGATCTGACTGATTGTAACCCAAAAATGAAAAAAAAAAAAAAAAAAAAATGCAGGATAGGCTGGTGGGAGTGCCCTGACCAGTATCCAACCCCCCAAACCCTGCTGCCCATAATACAGCAGCTGAACTGATGGATATAGTACAGTGGTTTAGACAGAAACCAAGAGAGCATGCCAGCATAGCTGCTCTGGTTATGGGACATGGAGGCAGAAAGTGCTATGGTGAATGGACTGGAAATTTCAAAACTGACATCCATTACTACTCACCCTGCCCTCAGGCAAAGACTGTATGCTCTGTCCAACATAATGAGGATAGCCATTTGATCAGTGAATGATTTATGGCTGTGTGTCATATAACATGGCCAAATAAGAATGACATACCATTAAATATCAGCCTGTGGTCCTCTATGGAGGACTAACAAAATTATATTAGAGAATTAGGCATGAAAGAGGCAATCTATGAAGATGATTTTGAGAGCCCAGTCAATAAATTTTTCATCAGGAACGAGGGATCTCATCCTACAGCCATCACCTTTACATCAGTATGGGTCTATGTTATCCATACTGAACCCCCCAGTGGCCCTCAGGTGCTGTAATACAACAGGCTGCCCAATTGATGGGGAGACAAGAGTGCCTACAGCCAGATGCAGGCTCTGAATGGTGGTGGAAAGGTCTGAGAAAGGCAGAGAACCATCTGCTGCCATGACTTAGGCGTCCAGCCCCTAAGGTAATCCAGTCTGGACCCATTAGGGTCTTGAGACAACAAATGTTTAAAGACCAGATTAGAGCAGGAGTTCAGTTTAAAAAGATCGATGGACAGCATAATCAGGAAAAAATATCTGTTAAACAGGCCCAAGCACTGAGTATTTATAGTCCAACCTTTTCAGCCAAACTAGATGTGAATGTAACTCAAGAAGGGTCTGGATGGGGGCTCTGGCAGAGCCAGAGTTCTTTGTGAACCCCTATGAGGTTTTGGCCACAGGTTTGGCATGGAGCAGAATAAAGATACATAACAGTTGAAAAGCATTTATTGGCTACCTATTCTACACTACAGGTGGTAGAACCAGTAGCTCAGATTTCAGAGGTTATCGTTAAACAACAAGGCCAGTCCAGGGGTGGGTAAAAGATCTAACACACATCTCTATGATGGGGGTGGCCCAATCACAAGCAGTGGTGCGCTCAGTTGTTCTGCTTGCCTGCTCCTCAAGGAGTTAAGAGAAATCTATGCCTGTTGCGTGTTCGAGTGCATGCGCAATGCCATGTGGAGGGCTTATCACAATAAAGATTGGCGGATTTGCTGCGTAGACCGGTCAGAACTCAGATCTGCGTTGTGCTTCCTGCGGCACCAAACGCCCAACAGTGGCAGTTCCGTGTATTGGCCAGCAGGTGGCAGCAGAGACCACGGAAAGAACGTCTGCGGGACAGACCCTGGGGATCCGTTCTCTTTTGATTATAGGGGAAGAACACAAAGATGGAAGAGGAGGGAAGGGGGAAAAAAAAAAGAAAAAAAGAAAAAACCAAACCACAGCAAACAAATAAAAACTTCTCCAAACGTAGCAAACTTGAATGTCTGTCAATAAATAAATGAGTAATTGAATTGATGTCCGTTTCAGACAGGCCCCTGTAGAATCAGGGTAAGGGTTAGGATTAGAGTTACATTGCAGGTTAATGCTGTTATCTTTACAGCTCCTGTGAGGGTTGGGGTCTGGGTCAGGTGTTTAAAAAATGAAATGAAAAAAGAATTAAAAAAATATATTGAAAGCTTCAGATTTCCTTAATCTTTGTGGGAAAAAAAAAAGAAAAAAAAAAAATCAAACCACAGCAAACAAATAAAAACTTCTCCAAACGTAGCAAACGTGAATGTCTGTCAATAAATTAATGAGTAATTAAATTGATATCCCTTTCCCGCCCCCCCCCCCCCCCCCCCCCCCCCCCAACTTCTGAGATGAAAAAAAAACACTTCTTTTAGAAGAAAACAGAGTAGTAACAACTTCTGTACCTACATTCACCACTCTGAGATCCTGTCTGGGTCTCCCAAGGCTTGTAAATAACCACTGGGTCGGTTCTGATGTCGCGTGATTTGTTGTCAGTTCTCTCATGGTTCTCCGGTCAGTTCTCCGGTGCCAGGATCTGCCACAGGGCATTCTGACCACGGGCATCATGTTTCTACGCTGCCGCCTGCATTTAACAGGCAATGGGACTGCCCAGCATGTGCAAGGCAGCACCTCTTTCACACCACCAGAATGTTTAAGGCTGTTGGGATTGTTGTTAGCGTCCCATTAACACTGAGGCTAGAGATACCCTTAGGATTGACATTACTATTAGCATTACTTTGATGGTGCCCTATCTGGGTCATTTCCAGGGGATGTCAGGAGTAAGGCACAGTGTCAGGAGAAAAAGAACAGACTCTGTTACTTTATAAACGTGATAATAGAGAGAGTTCATTGGAAAAAATACAACTCTTAAATAATGCAAAGCATGCTTCTGATTGGATGCAGGCATCATCTGGGCTCTGATTAATATTACTCTTAAGGTAAAGATTATTGTTACCATAATGATTTTTTTTTTGGATTATGATCAGGGTTAAGGTTCCTTTTGCTACAAACTTCTAGCATCATTTTTGTTGTTGCATTTGGAGTTAGGGACGATTTTAGAATCAGGGTAAGGGTTAGGATTAGAGTTACATTGCTGGTTAATGCTGTTATCTTTACAGCTCCTGTGAGGGTTGGGGTCTGGGTCAGGTGTTTAAAAATGAAATGAAAAAAGAATTAAAAAAATATATTGAAAGCTTCAGATTTCCTTAATCTTTGTGGGAATCATATAAATTGCAACTCAGATCTACCTCTTCGTGCAGTGACTGCCTGTAAATTTGCTGGAGCCTAATATAATATGGCCTTGTGCTTTCCACTAACTCACCTTCATTTCATTTTCATTACATTTGCTTGGTAGTCAGATTTTGGTGTGTGGATATTTTAAAACAATCTAACTGACATTAGCAAAAAATTAAAAATAAAATTAAAAAAATGCACAACAGCATCGTATCAATTTTTATAGATAAGATAAAGAAGAGCAGTTTCCCTTAGTTTTCTGTGCCTCTTTACTTTCTTACCCTCTCCCCTTGTGTGAGAAACTCTCAAAGTCAAAGATTTCTAGTTAGGCAAAGATGGCAGCGATAGCAGCAGTGCTTATTCATTATTGCAATACTGCGCGCACATCCCCTGTTGGCAAGGGAGAAACTGCACACCAGTCAGTGAAATCAATTCTGTTCTGTGCCCTAAACCCACTGCAGGTGATGCTCTCATGGCTCTCATTGGTTGAGCATCTCAGGCTCACAGACTCCTCGAGACTGTGGCTAGGATTCATTTCCATAGAAGGTCAATTACCAACCTCTTGTTTTTAGGTCTGCCTTGTACTTTTCTGCGGACAGAGAAGGGCAATGTTTCCAAAAGTCAGTACATTCATTCTGTCCTGTGCTGGGCTCTACCCACCCTGTATTTATCTTGTGCTTGTCTCAATTCTCCCCATGTCAGAATGCCCCCAGTCTGAACTTAATTCTGTTCAGCAACTTTCTTGGTGCAAAAACTACTTATACAGCTGTTTTACAAGAGGGTTATACATTCAGTTAGGGCCTACACTATGTACTGAAAATACTGGAAACTTCCACTGCAAAAACACAATCTACCTCTCCCATCTGTGCAGCCTTGCAGACCCAGAGCATGCCAGGTTATTTCTGCTTTCATAGCATTTGCATGCTGTAGGGTGAGCACAAGGTTCTGCTGCTTGATTCTTCTGCAAGAGCTGCCTACCGGCAAATGGTTGCAGGGATGGAGGATGTGACAGAAAGCATTTGTCTCCACAAGAGCAGAGTTACATTCAGTGCAGAGTGTGAGAGTCAGGTTGGTGTGGAAAAGCACTGACACGCTGGGGATGATGCAGTGCTCACATGTCTAACACTCACAGACATTACTGTCAGAAGGATGGTGCTGTGTTGTGCTTCTACCTTTGGCAGCCCCTGGAGAAATGCTATGGCACACAGAACACCTTTGTATTGCACTGACTGCTGCCATGCAGCATGGATTTAACACACCAAATCCAGAGGAGCATGACTGCATCTAACTGCCCTGAGAAAAACTACTGTAGCTGAAGAGATGAGGAGGCAGCTGCTCATCTGCAGAACAAGCAGTACTGCCAGACATTGGGCCAGGTGAGCACCTCCTGCTGCAGCGTGATGATGACAGGGCTGGAGATGATCTGCAAAGCCAGCTTAAAAGTGGGAGACGTGAGTCAACATGGCAGGAGGACAGAGGTGTTAGGGAGCAGCCAAGGCATCAAAGAGTATCAAAAGGCTTTGAAAAGTATCACAAAGTGACAGCCAGGAAGACTGGGATATATCATGAGCAGCAACCTGGATGCTAGAGATTATTTGCTCCCATACAAAATGGTAGAGATCTTGCTGCAGACATCCCAAAGCCAGGCAAAATGGGAACCCAGAGCTCTGCCTGCACGAACCCCACAGCCATAGCATTGCAAGCTGAGCTGCCTTGCTGTTTGTTGCATTCATCCCAATCCCTGTGATTGAAGACTCAGAATGCAGTCGAGGCGATGACTGAGCATGAGAGTGACTTTATTCAATAAAAGACAGGAGGGCTTGAGAGGTCAAGGGTGAAGATGGGACTCCTCTTGTCAAGATGAGAGTGGCTCAGAGCTGGTGCTGCTGCCTGGTGCCTGGGACTGGCAGCCTGACTCTAAGTCCCCATCTAAGATGCTCAGCTTCACCTCAATGATGCTGCCCTGCTCCTGCATGGTGGTGCTGCTGCTGGGACACTCGGGCTGTGCTTGGGATGGGCAGCACTGCAAAGGCGCTGGGTCACAATCCAGGCAGGTGACTGCTGTGTCTGGCAGGCTCAGGTCACGAGCTTCAGCAGAGCCAGGAGATATGAGAGCATGAACGTGGATGAGCCCCTTGTGTCCATCACTGTTACCATGTGGAAGGCTGTCATCCGAATTGCAGCGATTCATGCTTAATAAGAACTCTCCATTGATGGAAAGACACTGCTTGGTTTGGATCTTTGGGGTTGACAAGGGCTCGAATCACCTAGGAAGGCATAGAAACACAAGGGTTAGTTTCAAACATTTGCAAGTTGAATCATGAAAGGTTGTTGATACTTGGTAATAGAGTGGCGGCAGGAAGAAGCAAGTAGGCTTGAAGCAGCATAGCCACTGTCTTGAAAGTGATCCTCATTCAGGTCCAGCTCGTGTGTTGTTTCACTGTAATCTGCTTCTTTGGGTCTACCTAGTGGGCAGCAACACTCAAGCTGTTACTGATATCATTGAAAAGAACTGGAGACAATTGTTCTATTCCTAAGAGCTTCAAGGTGCCTAGAAGCACAAATAGAAACCAGCAGTATTTCATCACTTCACCAAAAGGAAGGTCAAACACCTGAGCTGTGAAGAGCAGTTACAGAACCTATGCATAAGATCACACCAGACATACTTTGTTCTAACAACAGTTATGGCACATAGTCCATTTCCTTCAATATTCCCAAAATGAAATGATGTGGAGCATTACAGGGAAAGAAACACTGCACACAGACACTATGACCCTGATTAGACTCAAGCAGCAGACTTAAAACAAGTCAGAGTTTTTGATTCCAGGATATTTCAGGACCTATCGTGTGAAATTCAGTTACACAACAGTGCCTAGGTGCCTGCGTTTCAAGCAACTTTCAGATCACAGCCATGTAAAATAAAAACAAATTCAGTGCAGAAATAGCAAGCCTGTACCTTAATACTCATGAGATTATCCATTTTTTACTGCATTCTGACTAAGTTCTAAAACTTGCTCATCCCAGTTCACTTCAACAAGTTCCACCAGTTCAAGCAATGCAGTTCTGAGATCCGGTGTATGTTAGGCAGATAGAATTGAACAGTGCAGAAATAATCTCTGACAGCTTTAAGAGCTCTGTTCTGCTTACAAACTCTCAGTCCAAAACTATTCACAGTTTTAAGGAAATGAACACCTGAAGCAGTTGGATCATCTGCCATTTGCCGCATTCTGCTTCTTGGCATCATGATTAGCACAAAGGGTTTTCTGCTGTCCTGCAGAGATGGACAAAGTCCTGCTTACAAATGGACCAGGTTTCAGTGTACAGCAGAGTTTGTACCAGACTAACAAGCCACGTCATTCAATTCATGTGCTCAGGTTGTTATGCACTCCGAAAGGAAACAGAACTAACTGTTGGATTCTGAAGGCAATCTGTGGGGTCCTACATTACCTCCTGATTCTGGAAGAGGAAATTCTAATAGCAAATGCAGAACTTTGATCTTTGTAGACATGAGAAGAGCTGGCATTTAGGAACATTCATTTCAGGGAAATCAAATGATGTGTCTATATTTTTACTACAGATAGTATAGGGAGCAGCCAGTTGAAGAACCAGATACAAATAATCCAGCCCATTGGCAGGAAAATACTTCTCCTTAAATTCTGTATGCTATCATGGTACAGAATTAGGCTACAGTGCCACATAGGCCAACCAAGCGTAGAACCAAATCCACAAAATACTGGTAGACAAAGCAGCAAAAACAGGGACAATATTTCAGCAGACTGTGCTGTGGCCTTTCTACCCACAGCTCAGCATGTTCTGCCATCCAAAAAGCAAGGCCTCTTGTCAAGCTCAGCTATTTCCCTTCTCAGTGTATTCTAGCACCACTGATACCCACTGGTATCCTCCTGTAGAGTGCCATCATATTGTCATCATCCAAAGGAAAAACCCACACAGCAGAGCATACAGCAGTACAACCATGCTCCAAATATCCGCCTGAAAAACAAAAAGACAAGCTTACAAACCTGAAGCACCTCAAATGGCTTCCTGACAGACTGGATTGTCTGCCCTTGCCAAAGCCCACATATAGCCCATGAAAAGCTGGCTCTTTCCCTCAGGAAAAAGAGCCTTATCGTCCCAGAGAAAGCATATAACCCTCATTCAATTGCCCTTTCACTCAGCTTAGAGCACTACTAAAACCAGCATCTTCACCTTAGCTCATCACACTGCTGCAGTTCCTTTTACAAGGATTTCACTGGCAAAAATGAAATCAAAGCCGTCACAAGGGATTTAGCACAGTTACGTGTTACTGGCTACGAGAGCTGTCAGCACAGTCACCTGTCTGGCTTTGCTGCTGTTCTCTTTATGTAGAGGCACAACAAGGTTCAGACACCTCACAGTGCAGTTCTCACTTTGACTGTAAAGAAAAAGGAGGCTTGAAAAGCAGCGTGTGGAAAACAAAGAAACAAGAATTAGAACAACAGTGGGGCCATGGCACTTGTAGGAATTGCTCCGCCTTTAACAGCGATTCAAGAAGTACGAGGGCATCCCAAACCAGACCAGTTTGGACAGATTAACAACTGCAAGTAGTGGGTTCCAAAATTCCAGACATGAAATCAAAGCTGGAAAAACTCTTCACATTTTCATCTCTCAATTTTTAGTTCATTGTGCATTACAACGGAAACAATTCTTCACATACAACTTGGAAGCTAAAGACAAGTCTGACAAAACAGACTGCACAGAAATGATGGATAATTAACAGAGCAAATTGCTCTTTCAAACACTTAGTAATAGAAAGAGATCTCTGAAGTTGCTGTTCTGTAGAGCACCAAAGCAGTCGCTTGAGGCAGTTCAGGATTAGCCAGAGACAAACCAGCCAGCTGTGTGAACTGAGACCAATTGCACTTTTCTAGTCTGTGGCCACTGACAGCTTCTGAGAGCTACCAAGCGATGCAACCTAGCAGAATTCAGAAGGGAAACCAAGAGAGCCTACCTGAGCTCCACTGCCTTTAAATGCTCTGTGGAGAGGGAAGGGAAAGAGGGGAAAACAAACACCGCTCTACATCCCTCTGAGCCAATAGACACTTTGCCCTGGATTAGCTCTGGTGCTGCATAAGCTGGGCTTCCACAGCATGTGTTCAGGCGGTAATCAAGGCCTGCCTGGAATAACACAAAAAATAGAGAGAAACGTTTGCTTTAACAGAGTTTATGTCTTCTGGTCATAACACTTGAGAAGCCTCAGAGGCTTCTTCTCCTGTGCATATTTTCATTCATCTTAGAGTTTGCTTTCATTCAATGTGACCTCTCTAGGCAAATATTGTCTAAGACCATGAGCATCACATAAATGTGCAGATCTCAAGCTGCTCACTTATCTAGTACCCTTCGCATGATGCTTTATTTTCCTCAGCTGATCATCTAGATTGTGTCTGTTGATTGTGCAACAACAGCCTGTTGATCTCGATTACCTGTGAGAGGCTCTAACTTTGGCCAGGAAAAATCATTTGAGGATAAGTAATTATCTGGGACTCAGTAAGTCTTCCCATGCTTTCATAACAGCAGAGATACACACACACACAAACTCGTGGAACCCCACTGCTTTGCACAATCCTGTGCACTCACCACGTGCCCTCCAGCAACCAAGGATTGCAGAGATGCTCCAGACTGTGCCAGAGATGGAATCTCAGAGTGCTGGGACATTATTGATCACTAAGGAAAACACTTGGAAGCATATTCAATCTGCAGAAGCTGTAATTACTGGGCACAGTTAGCTTTCCTATGGCTCAGCTGGAGGAGGCGGGTGCTCTCATACATCTGAGACACTCGCACAATGTTGGGATCATTCTGATGGAAACTATGTCTTCAGATATCATGGTTAAAACCATCCAAGATGATCATGCAGAGCCTTAGCTCTTGAGCAGCACTTCCTCCCCACCCTTCACTACTCCAAGCAGCTCCAACAAACTTCTCAGAAGAAATCCAGGCCAGCACAGACCTGGCAGACCAGAACCAAGTGCAGCTTGTGGGACGGCAGTGCCCACTCCTTGCTTCCACCCTGCTCCAGCAGGTTAAGGAGTCTGAGCCTCACTGGCCTTTGACAACTCAAGACTTTCAGCACCTCATGCCAACATTTCTCACTAAGATACACCTAAGGCATTGAATTCTCTTCTCACTACCTCCTCCCAGTCCTCCCCTAGGAACAGAAACAATTCAGATTCTACAGCAAACTACAGCATCTGCACTGCAAGAGCACACTGAACCACCTGCAACAATGAAACATGGTTTTGGAGAGTGGGTATGAAAACACACCTTTAGACAGCTGTCTCCCTGTAGCCAAAAGGAAACCAAGAAGGAAAAGTCCAGCCTGAAACATGCCCATGCTACTAGCCCAGGTTTTTCACAGTCAATGCAGAATCCATCCTGTTCTTGAGGTAACAAACGACCAGTGAGTCTCCCGTTGCTCCACCCCTTCTCCTTCAAAGCCTGAAAAAGAAAGAATAAACAAGCAGAAGAAACCCAGACGTACCTTTCCACACACAGAGCAGAAAGTGGAACAGCAGTTGTCTCCTTCCTGAGACATGGTGGGGAGCATCCCAGAGGAAGCCCAAGTTCTTTGCTTCTCTCCACAGGGACTTCAAGCACTCTTGGCAAGAGCTGCTTTGGTTCTTTCTTCAATTGCTTCCATCACCAGAATCTCCTTTGGAAAAGGAACCCGAATGAAAGAATCAGCAAATGAAAAAGAATGAGCAATAGCCACTTTACCAGCTTTCTTCTGACACTCAATTTAGACTCTTGACTCGGGCAAGGTCTTAAAATCAACTGGTTACAAGAACTGTCCCAAAATATATCCAGCTTCTGTACAGCTGCCATTCTTTCTGACAGCGAGTGTAATCACAGAATCATAGAATGGCCCGGGTTGGAAGGGACCTCAAGGATCATGAAGATCAATCACCTCCCTGTCCCTGCTGGCCATCCCCTCTTCTGATGGAGCCCAGGGGACCATTTGCTCTCTGAGCTGCAAGAGCACGCTGATGGCTCACGTTCTGTTTTTCATCCACCAGGACCCCCAGGTCCTTCTCTGCGGGGCTTCTCTTAAGGACTGCTCCTCCCAGTCTGTAGAAATGCCTGGGATTCCTCCAGCCCAAGTGCAAAACCTTGCACTTTGCTGTGTTCAACCTCATTAGATTCACGTAGGCCAACCTCTCGGTTGAGCTCCCTCTGAATGGCATCCCTTCCTTCCACTGCGTCAGCCGCACCACTCAGCAAACAGCAGAAGGTGCACTCCATTGCATCATTGGTGTCTCTGATAACCATGTAAAAAAGCACTGGTCCCAAGACAGACTCCTGGATGACACCACTTGTTATCGGCCTCCACCTGGACATAGAACCATGAATCACCACCCTCTGTCTGTGGCCTTTCAACCAATCCCTTATCCACCAGGTGGTCCACCTGACAAATCCACATCCCTCCAGTTTAGAGATAAGGATGTGGTGGAGGGCAATGTCAAAGATCTTGCTCAAGTCCAGGTCAATGACATCTGTTACCTTCCTTTTGTCCACAAATGCCGTCACTCCATCATAGAAGGCCACCAGACTGGTTAGGCATGGCCTTCCCCTGCTAAAGCCACGCTGCCTGTCTTGGATCACATGCTCATTTCTTATGTGATCAAGCATGTCTTTGAGGCAGATCTGTTCTTCACCATCTACATCAGTTACACATTTGAATCAAATAATTGGTGTTCCTGTCACCAAGAAAACCTCTTTGTCTTCTACTCCTGCTGCACTTCTGTGCTTTCATCAGAAGCAAAGGAAGAGACCACCTCCTAGATCCAAATTTTAAGAAACCAACACCCAATAGGTGTCATCTGAAGTAAAATAGCAGAGAAATTAAGATGACTCTTCTGCATCCAGCTTGGATCACTCCCTCACTCAGGCACACCACCATCAGATCAAGGAGATGCTGCCTTCAGCTTAGAGACTGTATGGGAAATCACAGCTTGAACCTCTGATTAATCAGCTGAGGCAAGTATTGGGTCAGCTGCGGGAGCACAGGTGAGAGTAATCTAGCTGTGCTCCCAGAAGGGGTGGACCTCGACTCAACCTCCTCTGAGACCTCATTTAAAGGCTGACCACCTCTGAGACAGCATGTCTTAGAGATTGCTCCCTAGTTGAGGCTGCCTCAGCTTTCTAGTCAAGGTATCGATATTGGTGAGTTTCCCTTTGCTAATAACCTTAGGCTATTTACCACCATCTTGGTTAATATCTTTTTATTAACCACCCTTACAGAGACCATAAGGGTTTGGGCTTCCAAACTCTCAGCAAGCATTTGGATCAGCCAGCTTCCTGCCGAGGAGCCCCCTGCATCACTGCTGCCTATTCTGGTACCGGACCCGCAGATGCTTCAGAGCTCATTAGCATGGACTTCCTTCCTCCCCTCAGCAGCTGCTCCTGCACTCACCTTCATTCCTACTCAGATACCGGCCGCTTCCAGCACCAGCTGACCTGCAAGACACAGAAAGGAAAGGTGGGAGTCATGCAAACGCACAAGCCCAAGGCTGTGTCACCACCACACATGGCAGCCTCGGGAAGTCAGCTGAAACTACAGCCTTTGTCAGAATGGAAACAGGCACCGTCAATTAAGTGTGACCTCTGAACTCATTGCCACCATCAGAAATAGGCACTGAAATCGCTCACTTCACTGCAGCTGGTTAACTCCAAATTCTTTTGCTTTTGGGAAAATGCGGACACGGAATTGAAGGACACCAGAAAAACGACATCTACTTCATTGTAGGTGGTTAAGCTTGGAAGCAGGACTTGAGCAAGAAATGCTTCTCAGCTCCTTGAAAGGCACTAATCCTGACCTCTGCCACAGGTGGCTGAGTGACACAAAAGTTGAGCTGCCCATTCAGAAGCACATGGAGCAGGCCATGGAGTGGTTACATACCAACACATGAACAGGCACTTTCCCATTGGAAGGGAAATCCCTTCTCCCTGCCATGCCATGCCCACACCGCTCCTCAGGGCTGCACTGACAGCACAGACAGAATTGAAACATCTTTTGTCATCATTGTGGTTTTTCACAGACCCAGACAATGAGGTACTGGGTTGCTGTGTGGGTTCCCAGGCGGCACTGCCATTTCCAAGCCATTGCTTCCTAGGGGCACAGAAAGGAAAACGCCTGAACAAAATTTCACCCAGAGATTGCTATTTTACCATTCTTCCATGCAAAACAGGAGGACAGTACAGCGGATTTGTGCAGCTGCATCAACACCCTGGGTGCTAAAGGAATGCAAAGACAGAAATATCAAAACTACAAGGAGGGAAGCTATGTTTAGTAATATCTTTTCTCATTTACAACAGGCAGTTGGCACTACTAAAGGAAAATCCCAGGCCTCAGGTTCTGACAGTGCGACAATCTGGCACGGACTCAGATGTGAGTGATCCAAATGGTTTATTCCAGGTTCTAATACCACTTCTGTGAATTCACACGTTTTCTCTCTTAACTTTCCCACAGCCTTCACATGTCCACAGAACATCCCACAAACTCTCCTTTACAGCGCACGTAGGCACTCATCCCACCAGAGCCATCAGTCATTCCTAGCCATGTGCTTCTCCTCCAGTCACGGACAGTATCACACGGCCATCATGCATCTTAAATGACTTAGTTTTTCTGTTCTTTCTGGAGGTGTCCTTGGTTCCTAGCCTTACCTTCTCATGCCGTTCATCTTCCTCTGCAGCTCCTGCTCTGAAGAGTCTTCTTATGTTCCCACATGACAGGAAGAAAATGAAGACACAACCCCTGCCACCAAGGTCAGCTCTGCAGCACACGTTACCTGAGGAGCACTTGGCTACTCATGCAAACTGCACAGTGCCAGGAAGATTGTTACATGTTGCACTTCTTCTTCTCCTGGCTCAGAAATTAAATTTTCTACCTAGAAAATGGAAAACAAACAAACAAGCAAACAAAAAACAACAACAACAAAAAACACCTCACCTGACATAAAGGAGACATGATTGTTACTATGGAATTCCGGAGGGCAAGGTATTTGCCCTCTCTATGAAGAAGCTGACTGCAAAGGACTAAGAACAGCCACGATCACGTTGAGAACTTGCGGGTAAAATTCGGGACTGAACCAATAATGGGCTTCTGGAGGTGAGGGTCTGCTCCAGGCCGCCTGGTCAAGGGAGCCTGTTGATGGGCCCTGCTTACTGCAGCTACCAGAAGCACCGCGCTCACTGACTCTCAACTTGATGGGGGATTCCAGTCAGGCTGGGAAATCAGCATGGCTGGCTGCAAGCTGTCTGAGAGACTGCTGGACTGCACTGGGAATAACTTTGTGGGCCAAGCATTAAGCACACCAAGCAGAAGGGAAGGTATTGGACAGACCGACCAGAGGTCAAGCGTTGCTGGACCTGCTGCTCACCAACGCTGAGGAGATCATCAAAGGCGTCAAGGTTGGAGGCTGCCTGGGCTCCAGCGATCATGCCCTGGTTGAGTTTGTGATCTCAAGCGATGTGGGCCTGGCAAAGAGCAGGACCAGGATGCTCAACTTTAGAAGAGCAGACTTCAAGCTACTCAATGGAATGCTGGCCAAGATCCCCTGGCGCGCTGCCCTCAAAGATAAGGACGTTGAGGAGAGCTGGCTACTGTTCAAGGATGCCCTCCTGGCAGCACAAGAGGTCTCCATTCCCCTGATTAAGAAAGTGGGCAGGAGAGGTAGAAAACCGGCATGGCTCAGCAAGGACCTGCTAAGAGAACTGAGGGTGAAGAAAGGGGTGTACAAGCTCTGGAAACAAGGCTGTGTCACCCGGGAAGAATACAGGGATGCCGTCCGAACTTGCAGATGTGGGATCAGGAAAGCCAAGGCTCAGGCAGAACTGAACTTGGCGAGGGATGTGAAAAACAATGTAGAAAACCTTCTACAGGTACATTGGCCAGAAGAGACAGGCCAAAATGGGCGTGCCTACTCTGGTAAATTTAAAAGGAGAAATGGCTTCAACAGATGAAGAGAAAGCTGAGGTGCTGAATGAGTTCTTCACCTCGGTCTTCACTGGTGGCCAGGATTCTAGTCTTTTTCACGTCCCTAATTCTTGCACCCCCATACCTCCATGTGGGGACCAAGGAGGTAAATCCCTCCCCACTGTAAGGGTAGAGCAAGTCCGAGAGTGCCTCCTTAGACTGAATGAGTATAAGTCTATGGGGCCAGATGGCGTGCATCCCCGGGTCCTGAAGGAGCTGGCTGAGGTGGTTGCTGAGCTGCTCTCCATCATATTTGAGAAGTCGTGGCTGTCAGGTGAGGTCCCGGATGATTGGAGGAAGGGTCACGTCACTCCCATTTACAAGAAGGGGAGCAGGGACGACCCGGGTAACTACAGGCCGGTGAGTCTCACCTCAGTGCCTGGGAAGATTATGGAACAGATCCTCCTGGACAACATGCTTGATCGCATAAAGAACAAGCATGTGATCCGAGACAGCCAGCATGGCTTCACCAGGGGAAGGTCATGCTTAACTAATCTTGTGGCCTTCTATGATGGAGTGACGGCGTTGGTGGATGAAGGGAAGGCGACCGATGTCATTTACCTGGACCTGAGCAAGGCCTTTGACATGGTCCCCCATCACATCCTCATCTCCAAATTGGAGGGAGGTGGATTTGATGGGTGGACAACTAGATGGATAAGCAATTGGTTGAAAGGCCGCAGACAGAGGGTGGTGGTCAATGGCTCTATGTCCAGGTGGAGGCCGGTAACGAGCGGCGTCCCTCAAGGGTCTGTCTTGGGACCGGTGCTCTTTAACATCTTTATTAATGACATCGATGAGGGAATGGAGTGCACCCTCAGCAAGTTTGCTGATGACACCAAGCTGAGTGGTGCAGTCGATACGGTGGAGGGAACAGATGCCATTCAGAGGGGCCTTGACAGGCTGGAAAGCTGGGCTCGGGTGAACCTAATGAGGTTCAACACGGCAAAGTGCAAGGTTTTGCACTTGGGCCGGAAGAACCCCAGGCACCTGTACAGGCTGGGAGGAGTTGTCCTTGAGAGCAGCTCGGCTGAAAAAGACCTAGGGGTCCTGATAGATGAGAAACTTAACATGAGCCAGCAGTGCGCTCTGGCAGCCCGGAAAGCAAATGGGATCCTGGGCTCCATCAGGAGAGGGGTGGTCAGCAGGGATAGGGAGGTGATCGTCCCTCTCTACTCTGCTCTTGTGAGGCCCCATCTGGAGTACTGTGTCCAGGTGTGGAGCCCTCAGTACAAAAAAGATATGGAAATTTTGGAAAGGGTCCAGAGGAGGGCCACAAAGATGATCAGGGGGCTGGAGCACCTCCCCTATGAGGACAGGCTGAGGGAGTTGGGTTTGTTCAGCCTGGAGAAGAGAAGGTTGCGAGGTGACCTCATTGCAGCCTTTCAATACCTGAAGGGAACTTACTCCCAGGAGGGGAGTAAACTCTTCGAAAGGGCTGATAATAGCAGGACTAGGGGAAATGGTTTTAAGTTGAAGGAGGGAAGATTTAGGTTGGATGTTAGGGGAAAGTTCTTTACTAGAAGGGTGGTTAGGTCCTGGAACAGGCTGCCCAGTGAGGTTGTGGATGCCCCGTCCTTGGAGGTGTTCAAGACCAGGTTGGACAGGGCCCTGGGCAACCTGATCTAGTAAATGTGTATGTTTGGTGGCCCTGCTAGGCAGGGGGGTTGGAACTACATGATCCTTGAGGTCCCTTCCAACCCGGGTAATTCTGTGATTCTGTGAAGGGAAGCATTACTGGACATGCTGCACAGCAGGGGTTAAGACTGGAGGTGGTCAGGGCTGTAGTGACCATGCCCTCCTAGAGTTCCTCATCTCAAGGAATGCGGGCCTGGCAAAAAGCAAAGTCAGGACCCTGAGCTTCAGGAGAGTCAGCTGCAGGCTGTTCAAAGAATTCTTGGACGAGGGACACTGGAAAACTGTTCTTAGGGGCAAAGGGTTCAAACATCCCTTTGTGTGCACCTGTGTGCAGCCCAACTCCTCAGCACAGCCCTGTGCAAGCACACATTTGTGCCACCGCATCCACGCACTATCTATGTGCTCACACACACTCACACAACCACATCCCTTAGTGCAGCCCTGTGCGCACACACACTCACACATGTGTAACCCCTTCCTTTCACTCCCAAAGTGCACGCACACACCGGTACCACAATGTCCTTGTGCAGCTCCAACACTCTGCACACCCCTGTGCACGTACATATATGTGCATGCTCGTCCTTGCACACATACCCACAGACCTACACACACCTGAGCAACACCACTGGTTTGTACACTCATGGACACAAATGTGTGTACAACACCATCCATGCACAAATACACACACACACACACATGGATCCCCACTGCTTTGCACAATGCTGTGCACACTCACGTGTGTCATGCACTGATTTCCCATCCAGTCCTCGAGGGGTCACTTACTTAGGACAGGAGTGCAGGGGAGCAGCCAGAAGCTGTTTGCATTCCCTGCTGTCTGCTGGGCAGCTTTGCTGGAGATGCTTGAGTTGCTTTGCTTTTCCTTGGGAGGTGGGAAGGAGCTTTGAATTTGAGGCACATCCCGTGCCAGAGCATCCCGATGGCACAAGGGGGAATCAGGGCCCCTCTATTGGTTACCTCGGTGGCTTGCAGCAACTGGAACTTTTTGCCTATTGAGAAAGCTAAAAAGTGTGTGTTCCTCCTGACCCATATCAACAAAAAACTCAACCATAAAAAAGAGACGTCTTCGTATTCAAGCAAATGACAACAGTAAGACCATGCATGTTGTTTTGTTGTATTTCCTCTGTAATCATGGGGAGGATATGAAGAAGTGGTATAATTCATCCACTTCTGCACTTCAGGCACAAGTTCCTTAGAATTGGAAGAGACCCTTAAAGGCCATCTAGCCCAGCTCCCCTGCAATAAAAAGGGACATTCACAGCTAGATCAGGTTGCTCACAGCCTGGTCATTAGTCATCCCAGAGGCAAAACACACACTGAATGATCTCTCCTTCAGTCATAAATCCTTGGAGACAACAGCATTGACACTGCATGTTACTGAAGCAGTAAAAGAAATTGCTCCTGTAACTCTCCTTGTGTTAAGTAAAATGATGATAAAAAGCAATGGAATGCTTTGGCAGGACACCAAAACCATCCTCCTTCCTTGATATCTGCTGCAATGGAACCTTCCACTGGAAGAAAGCCTCTGATGACTTGTCACCCCAGAGAGGTCAGCTTTAGAAGCAGGACTGCTGCACAATAGAATGAACTGGAGCTCCTTAGCATCTCTTACATCCAGGAGGGGTGTGATCAGACCCACCTATCACCTTCAGGTGCGCTTTCTGACACCTTGTCTGACTTCACTGTCACTGTGCCAGCATCCTCAGGCTTAACCTGCTTCATTGTCAGTGTGCAGCAATTGCCAACGTTCTTGATGTCATTGTAATTGTTGGTGTAAAGGAGGTTGCCATTCAGGAACCATTCCACGTCCTCGTCATTATGGGACAGCTCGCAGGAGAAGACAGCAGAGCTCTCTTCTTCAATTTCTACATCCTGCAGGTGCTTCGTTACTTCTACATTGCGGGCTGTGGGGAAACAAGGTGAACTGTTACCACTGTTACTATAAATCATACTGGGATGTGGTAGAATGGTTGGACTAGATGATCTTTGTGTAATCATCTATGTGAAGATAATACATGTATAAAGTTAGCAGGAGAGAACGGCAGAAGTCAACCTCAAGAAGAGAAATCTGAGGTGAAATAGGACATGGAAGAGGCCACCCTCCCTGCTCATACCTTCAGCTGTCAGCGTGGCCTCAGTCTCTGCAATTCCTGCCTTGCACTTGTACACACCAGCATCATCGGGCTTCAGCTTCAGAATTCTGAGCTCTACTGAATGCTTATCCCTCTTGATCTTGTACTTCTCAGAGGGCTCGATGGGTGTGCGGCCCTTGAACCATTTCACAACCTTTGGAGAAGGCCTGAAGTCACAGGACAGGATGACAGAATGACGTTCCAAAGCTGTCTTGTCCTCCAACTTCCTGGTGATTTCTATATGGTAATCTGCAAAGCAGGGGTGGAAGAGAAGAAAGGATGAGGACAATTGGAAGAAGAGGAAAGTCTCTTGCGTGTATTCCATTCCAATTAATGTCAAGTTCACAATGGTTCTTTGAACGACTCTAAAGATAAAACAAACGATTGTCTATAGGGAATGCCATTGACTACATTTCTATGAAGTAATACTGTACAGTATCTACCAAATGCAGGGTCCAGCTCTTGTTCTGTGCTTATTAAATTGCTCCCAATTGTTGAGGCTTTTATTCAAATAAGAGTTGAAAATATAACAAGTACTTTAGGATGTGAATGGATAATCTTACACTGGGGACAACAGCAGATAAAAAGCTTGCAAGTTTCTTTCAGATGAAATCAATGACAAACCGCACCAAATTTAGGTGCTACCAAACTTAAACTTGTCTAGTTCAGAAATACAATTAATTTCACCTGATTTGACTTCTTTGCTATAGCCAAGGACAAAACCTCAGCTCTGTAAATCTGAATAGTAAGCACATCACAGCTATTCAAACACATCTTTTACTGAGATGCAGCTGTCTCATTTAGTGTCCAACGACTTTGAACTGGAAATGGAGCAGACCAAAGCAGAATCTAAACATGGCTTCTACAAGGACTGATCAAATGCGGCCACCGTCAAATTCAAAGTATCTGATACAGAAGGATCACACTCACTGTCAGACAAAACCTCTTTGGAGAGGTGAACTGACTGCCCTGTTCACCCCCACTTTGGAAATAACTGCACTCATTTCCTACCTGCTCCCAGCAGTGTGGGATGGTGGGATAGCATCACACTTCCCACACTAAGCATCCCACCATGTCACTTGTTCCACCTAAACCTCAGTCCCAAAACAAAAGGGGAACTCGCTTCTGAACCTTCTTCACTTCATTTCAGATGTCTTATATGCTTGATCTCCAACCCACCCCCCACTCAGGAGAAAGACCCCCCGCTTACACCCTACCATCTTGTTGCATTCTGATGTTGTCATCAGCCTTCAGCTTGTTGTCCTCTTTGTACCACTGGGTCTGAACCTCATCGTGTGAAATCTCACAGACAAAAGATGCACTCCCATATTCATTCACTTCCACATCTTCCAGTGCTTTAACAATCTTGATATCTCCAGCTGTGAAACAGTAGAGATATATTTGTCAGGGTATTTCCAGAACTGAGTGCAGCATCTTTTCCTTACACATATTTGCATAGAAAATAAGTAGGATTATGTTTTATTCTAAACCATCATCCATTCCTGAGTCATTTCTCTCTTCAACACAGTCAATGCATTATTGCCCTTGAACTTAAAGACAGACCTACTAGCTACAATGGAGCTCCCTGCAAACAGTTTTCATGGAAACCAGAATCTCATTTATTCTAAAACCTTTCAAGCAAAATTAAGGGTAGAAAAACAATAGAACTGACTGAATCTTTAAGGTCATTTAGTTCCAGTCCCCCTGCTATAGGCAGGGACACCTCCCTCCACACCAACTCCTCCTCAGGGTCAAGGCTTCTCTCAAATCATTCTCCTCTAAGCCTGTGCCTGTGCTTGGGATTGCCCTGACCCAGGTGCAGGGCCTTGTACTTGGCCACACTCAAGTTCATGAGGCTGCCAAGGGCCCACCTCTCCAGCCTGTCCAGGTCCCTCTGAGTAGCATCCCTTCCCTCTAGCACATCAACAGCACCGCTCAGCTTGGTGTCATCTGCAAACTTGCTGAGGCTGCATTTGATTCCACTCTCCATGTTGCCTACAAAAATGTTAAATAACACTGGTCCCAACACCACCCTCCACCTGGACACTGAGCTATTGACTGCAGCTCTCTGAGTGTGACCATCCAGACAGTTCCCTATCCTGCAACTGGTCCATCCATCAAAACCATTTTTCTCCAGTTTGGTGACCAGGATGTCATGCAGGACGGGATCAAATGCTCTGCACAAGTCCAAGTAGATGATGTCAGTTGCTCTCCCATTATCCACTGATGCTGTTACTCCATCATGAAAGGCCACCAAGTTTGTCAGACATGGCTTGACCTTGATGAAGCCATATTGGTTACCACCAATTACCTCATCTTTATTTTCCAAACTATGCCAAGGAGAACTAGACAGAACTCTACAGTGTTGTGTCACTACAAACCTGTCTGAACCATTGGCTTCTCTGCATGCTCATCACTAGTCTCTCCTTAGCTTGTGTGCCTACAAACAATGTATGGGGAATGTCAGCCACAAATCTTACCTAGGGGACATCTTTGCTTCAAAATCCTTTGAACATCACACAATCCCTTTTAACTCTCCAGGTCTGCATTTAGTTATGTCAGAATCAGGCCATATTTCTGTGCTGCTATATCCCTTTCCTTCTGAAGGGCCTGGATACAACTTGGATTAACCTCAGGAGAAGAGTTCCTGCATAGAATCATAGATTTACCCAGGTTGGAAAAGACATTGAAGATCATCAAGTCCAACCGCAGCCTAACCAGTACCCTAACTCTAAAAACCCTACACTAAATCATATCCCTGAGTACCACATCCAAAAGGCTCTTAAACACAACCAGGGATGGTGATTCAACCACCTTTCTGGGGAGCCTATTCCAGTACCTAAAATCTCTAGTATCTAAATCTCTCTAAAAGAGCACAGGTATTAATCTGACCAGAAAGGTTCCTGTTTGTTCATAAAATGAGCCTTTTCCGCTCCATCTTGCATAGGCCACTGGGCACAGGGTAGCTGGGAGACCACAGAAAAAGTGGTTCTGTGAGCAATAGGGAAACTACTGCCTAATCCAACTCCTCCAATCTCTGCGCTCTGCCAGCATGTCTAAATAGGGTGGCAGATACACACAGGAGATAAATATTTCCACTTCCCTCAGCCAACACTGCTCTGAATTTCTATGGGACACACAGTTAGATGAAAAGGCATTTGACAAAGAAGGAAATGAAAGAGTTTAATCTGCTGTGTCATTCTCTCGGTAGCCAGAATAACTAACCCTCGCCAGTGTTAGTTCAAAGAATAGGCAGATTTTATCTCCTGACATGAGCAGTAATTCAAAGAAGCTGGTATATGATCCAGTATCCTGCATATTCACTGCAGGCAGGAAAAGACATTATGAGATAAGGGAGATCTACACATCACTTGTTATGAACACCTCATAAAGATAAAACCACACACAAGAGGAGAGTTTAGGAAGAGGACCACTCTTGGACTACTTTCCAAGAGGCATCAATTAGTAACTCTCTTCGCTCATTTTTCACACTACTCCACAGTGTCCTCCTGAGCCCCCTTACTCCTGTTGCCAACTGCTGATGCAGGGAATCCTGAGGAACCAAGGATTCATAGTTGTTCCATCAGTAGTCCTTGGTCAGCTCTCCCTCCCTGCCCCTTCTGTTTTGATCCCACTAACCAAATTTTAGTTAGTCTGAAAAGAGGATGGAAACCTCCGCAGCAATTAGTTTCTAAATATCTTGCAATGGGCAGCTTGTAGGAGCCCCATCTCAATGCCCACAGCACAGGAGGCAGGACTGCTTAGCCCATGCACTAGTGCATTTACCAGCACAGATGTAAGCCCAGATCTATGCACACCAAATACAGGCTCTCAGTTTGCACAAGGAGGCATCCATGGAGCTGAAGTATTAGGCAGATATTGTGGTGGGGCAGCAGTTATTGAGACGCCAGACAGAAAGGACACAGATAACGTGGCAACTCAGCTTTACCATTATGACTGATGATGGAACATCTAATTTCACTGCTCAAAAAAGAACTTCCATATAACTGGAAAGAATGAAATTCACAGGGGAAACCACACACAGACACACACAAAAGCAATACAAAGGAGATGAAGGATGGTTCACATACTAGTGATTCACTCTGAGACGCAAGCAAATGAAAGAGTATCCCCAACCATTTGCCTCCTGAAATGCTAAGTATATAAACTCATTGCTGTGATACCTCTGCCAGACGTGAGTCATACACTGTAAAACCTTATGGGGTCAATCAGTTTAACTTCATAAATTCATTACACCAACAAAAACAGACCATCGTGTCCAGGCTGGTTCATTTCAGCTCTTCAAAGCTGTTGGTAAAACTGCCTGAGAGCTGAAATGCTTACCAGCAAAAGCTAAAAACTGTAAATCAAATGTAATAGGCTGGCTTTGTCTACTGTATAGAAATGATGCCTGAAAAAAAGAAAATAAAAAAGAACGTAAACCAGAACAAATGGAATGGCTACATAAAACAGCCAGTACTGAAACAGCAACCCAACCTGGTTGCAGAATGAGAGAGAAAATGAGAGTTCACCAAAGTCATGGGACAGAACACATGTTCATGTTCATACTAACACTGAACCCAAGCGGCCACATGAGGACAGCATCTAGTAGGAAATCAGAAAAAAGCATCCTTTCATACGTCCCTTGGGAAGGTGGCATCTACCAGGGCACAGCAGACCCGTGTGTTCAGTAACAAGTCTGATGCTTCAGAGCCCAATGATGAGCTACAAACTGGGGTTTAACCAATGCAACACATGGAGGGAAAATCTGTCTTGAGCATAAAGAAGAAAGAGAAAGGTATCCAAAAGGACTAACCAAGAAATGCCCAAACTGCCCATGAAGCATTTCTTCCCGTGGTGCAAAATACCACAAGAGGATTTATTTGCTCTTTCAGTTAAACATAAAATGAACCTTTAGGGTAGCTGATGTCTTGTCTTAGGCTGCTCAGCATGTGGATGTTCCCTGATCTTCATATTCACACTTGTGAATAATGAGACTTCTCTTATTTCCCTGGGAAGTAATGCCCACTTTTTTACTTTGACAGAGCTCCTTCCCATCCTAGAAGGGAAAATATCAAGTCAGATCTCCATTAGTCCTTCCATCTCTGCACTCAGCAAAGGGAGCATTCAGATCTATGCTTAATTCACCCACTCCCCTAGAATTAATGGAACTGTGCTTACTGGAACATATGCTGAAGCTTAAGCACAGTGCAGTGTTTTCAACATGAAGGAATGGCTATAGAACATGCATAAATTCTGGCTGACCTATGACAGCTTAAAGCACTGCGGAGGACTGTTAACAAGCCTGTTTGGACATCACCTTGAATAAATGACGTTATCCCCAAGTAAGGGAAGGAACAGCTGAGCACCAGGGAGGTACACAAAGTGCCAGAGCAAATTCTCACACTGTCAGGTGCAAAGAAAACTGAGATTTCACCCCAAAAACCCAGTTCACAACAAGGCTACAAAATCCCGGCTGAGAATTTCTGTGTTAGACTTGAAGCTCAAGACTGTACTGTAGTTCAACCAACAATATTTTGTGCAGCATGACCTAAAAAGTTCACAATAAAACCAAAACAAACTTCAATTTCAACTTGATAAATGAACTCAGGACATAATAACAAAGAGTGCTGATCTGGGCAAATAAAAGAGCATAAAGAAAAGAGAGCAGTGAAAAAGCTATCAAGGAAAAGCTCAGACTCGCATCCCTTGGAAGTGAAATTAAAGGCTCTCATTCATTTCCAGAGAAGTCAGAAAGGAAAATACCATTACATGCCATACCTTGAACCACTTGACGTCCATGTTGGGCCTGGACAGCTCACACTCAAATGTGACCTTGTCCTTCTCAATGACGCTACTGTCTGCCAATGGTTTGCTGATTTTCACAGGCAATTCTGAGAAGGAGAAAGAAGAATGTGGATTTAGTTGGGAACTTAGTTTTGTTCATAACCAGGTCCATGGGTGCTGTTAAATGGATCCTTCCAGATGGAAAAAACATTTCAGGTGGCCTCCTAGATTTTACCCCTTTTTGTGTTGCACGCAAGACTGGAAAAAAAAATTACTTCTGCAAAGTTCTTCTTGTCATAAGGAAACAAATATTTGGGGAATGGCAGAACCAGGTAAAATTTTCCTTCACGTCAAGAAAGTATAAATTTCACTCTCATGCTCTTGGTGTGGTTTCTGCTATGATTATTTGGACTAATTAAGCTTCTCCCTGATGAAAGCCTAGAAGTATATCACAAGAAGGACCAACTTACCCATGACCTTTTATTTGTCTTACTCAAGCATCTCCTCCTGACCAAAACTGACAATAAAAGATTCAGCCAGACTACAGGTTTGAGCAGCTGAGTTGTTTCTAGGATCTCCTGCAATCTCAAGCTTGGAACACACACTTGTCTTTTGACTAAGTGTCTCTTATAGTGCAGTAAAACAACAGGTTTTCACACGGCGATTCCTCATTTACCTTGATCTGAAATCATTCTCAAACCATGTGGGATCAGTCCAGGGAGAAGGGGAGGAGAGGGGAAGGGAAAGGGGAAGTCCACAGTCCTCTAAAATCAGGCTTCTTAGCCTAAAGCTCAACAGCAAATAGCAGTCCACTTCCCCACATTGCTAGACTCCGAGCATTTAAAGAACATCAGCTGACCTCATTATGAGCTCTAACATAGCCAAAGGAATTCATATATTCAAATATTCTCTTGAGTGATGAGAAATATGGAGCATAACTTCAGACTTCTGCTGTTAAACTCTCACTTCTATCATAAACCAGAGTAAGAGTTCAATGCTGTTTTAAATGGAGGACTCATATTTTAAATAACTCATCTCATTAAGGCTTGGATTCCCTACTACAATTAGTTAAATTCCAGTTTGGATCATGCTTCACCTTGGATCACTTAGGGCTTCAGCCACTTATTGGAACTAACTCAATTTGTCTACAGAGAAGCTGTTTTCTATAGCAACAATAAGCTGTGATTGCAACTGGATGTCGGGAGAGCACAAATCCCGCAGTTATCCTGTACCAACATCCTCTCCTTCCATCAGAACAGCAAGTTTTTAAACCAGACTCATGCAAGCTTGCATGACACACCTTGTGTAAAACTGTTGGCAGCCATCAGGACAGCCAGTTGCTTCCTGTATAGACACTGTTCCATCAGTTTTGGTTTTTTGTCTCGCTAGAACAACAGCCAGTGTCTGAAAACTCCCACAACTGAAGCAACCACGCTGATATACCGCAGTCACTGGAGGTGCTCAAGAGCCACGGGTATGTGGCACTGGGGACGTGGTTAGTAAGTCCAGTGAGGGTGGGCTGGGTTGGACTCAGCTATCTCAGTGGTCTTTTCCAGCCTTGGGTGCAACTTGTAAGAGGGAATGAAGCAGCAAACTGCCCAGCACTGAGCTGCATTCTTCTGACACATGGTATCAGTGAACTGCTGTATTTCCCTATCTTCTCTGGAGCTATTGATCTAACCTAACTGAAAAAGTAAGCCTGAACCTAGATATAAATCAGGATCATAGTCACCCATGGTTGCTTATATATTCAGAAAGACACTCCAGAGGGTAATTCAGCGCATCTAGAAATTAAAGTAGAAGTTCCTTAGTCAAAAATATTCCACAGCCAGATTTTCACCTCGCTACCACTACATTAAAAAGGAGAATCCAACTTGTGGTGTGGGTCATTGATGTTGTTCCGGGGGGAATTGTGGCTGTTCCATGCCCACAGGGTAGAAGACAGCCAGTCTTCCTCTAAGCCACATAAAAAGCTGCTTAGTGCTCCCAAAGCGAATGCTCACCAGTTGTTTCCAACTTGAAGGTCATCTTCTGGCCAGCAGCCTCGCAGATGTATTCTCCAGCATCTTTCTTCTCCAGCTGCTCCACAACCAGACGCCGTGTTTTGCCCACAGATTCCATTCTGAACTTTCTGGAGGAGGCAAGCAGTCTTCCATCCTTGTACCATTTTACTTCTGTTGGATCCTGTGCTACTTCACAGCTGAGGGAGGCACTTGCTGCCAGGGCAGCACTCACCTCTTTCTGCACCTGCTCCTGGTTTATAAACACAGGTTTTGGCTCTGAGGGAAGAAAAGAAAAAGTATTGACTGAGGGACCGAAATGAGACCAACTTGCAGGTTTGTATGTACAGGTTGGAACAGGTTTAGGTTACCACTTGTGCCCAAACTAATAGCCTTCACTAGAGAATATCAGCTCTTCTGTTGAAACAAAGTGTCAAATCTAGGCAAGAAAGAACCTAGGAACTGAAGGAACCAAGAGGGTCCTTGAACACCAGTCCCATGGTTGCAAGTCACTATGCAAACATATTGAACCCAAAAGAACATCTGTCCTGCAGGCAACCAAAACCTGAGTTCCTTTTACTTAAGACCCACTGTGAAACATCAAAACACATAAACATGTGATAGTCAAACCACTGGCTGCCTTTTCATGACCCAGAACAGTACTCCTGGCTTCCTGAACAGACTCCTCATGGCCTCTACCATTGCCACAACTGTGACTGTCAAAGGCACAAAGGAAATATGCTCACCAACGCAGTCCTTTGTTCTTTGTGTGTGATTTGCAGATATCTATCTTACTTTGAGCTCTGGCAATAGTCAGCTCTACCAGGTCTCTTACTGTGAGTAGCAGACTCACCTATCCAGATGCAGCCTCCAACATAAAGGCATAGTAAAAAGGCAGTGTACTACTAGGAGAAGTTCCTGCTTCTCCTGCCATGAAAGGCTGCACGTAGAACATGCACTCCAGCCTCACTGCACATACTTATCTTAGTCAAATGTTTAGGTGAACAAGAATTACAGTTTGGGATCTCAGGCACAGGAGAGATTTGAATAATATCTTGAATATTGCTTCCACTGTACATATATTACTAATTATTGCTCTACAGACAGACTGAAACAGGTCTTTGTGTCATACTGAAACCAAATACTTTCTACAAACCCAGGCAATCAAGTCTAGGGAAAAAACCTCAGCACAGACTACAGTGATCCAGGTGCAGTATAATAGAAACTAGATTTTACTTTACTGTTCTCTGCTGTATTTCATACAACACCTGTCTTACCTGTGACATGAATCTTGAAGGTGAGTTTCTGGCCAGCAGCCTCGCAGCTGTACTCCCCTGCATCTTTCTTCTCCACCTGGCTCACCACCAGCCGACGCTGTTTGCCCTCTGACTCTACCTTGAACTTCTTGCTCGAGGTGATCGGTTTCCCCTCCTTTTATCACTTGACCTCTGTGATAAAATGTTTGCTCATTAAGACCGGGATGTGGTAGCATTGTGGTGGAGTGCTTGTTCATTAGGACCGGGATATAATGGTGGAATATGGAGGCCACAAAGGTTGCAGAACACTCTAATTTTATGGGTAGATTGTGTACTCTGCGTAGTTACAGGCAAAGCGCGCCCCGATGGATACAAAGTTCCACGGAAGGACCAACCAAGGAACGACACACCAAGTCGCACGATCACAACCGACCAATTAAAGGACAATACGCTCGGGATGGACAATACAAAAGAAGTTGCAAGGGACGGGACGGCGCGGCAGTTGGAGGAACAATAATCCCCCTGTCGCCCAGCGCTGAATTGCCTTTTTGTTTTACCCGCTACAATTAATAAAAGTTTATAATTGGAACATTATTGGCTCATTGCTTATAAATTGATGACAACCTCCATCTTCTCCTGGGCCACCTCGCAGCTCAGCGTGGCATTTTTCTGTTGTTGCAGCCTTCACCACCTTCTGTACCTTCTCCTTGTTTGTAAATACAAATTCTGGCTCTGAAAAGAGAGAGATACATTAGTTTGGCCTCTTGAAAGAAGAGCAGGTTTTGGGGAAGGAGTCAGAAAAATGAATCAGTTCTCCCAGTCTGATGCCCCAAGAGAATGATGTGGAGAGAAGTTGTTCAATTTATGGATGCCCCATCCCTGAAAACGTTCAAGTCTAGGCTGGATGGGTGTTAGAGCAACCTAGTCTCAAAGAATGTGTTCCTTTCCAGGACAGAGATTGGAACTGGATGATCCTCCAGGTCCCTTCCAACAAAAGGCATTCTGTGATGCTTCTTGTATGACTCTCATGACTCTTTCGTCCCCTAGCTGCCATTTACTTATGTCTTCAAAACATCAACTTATACAAAACATTCCTGTAGTATTCTCTCCCATGCTAAATGAGCCCTTCCAAGACAAAAACATGTTACATAGAGCACACCCCCTAGTGCTTGACACAAAGCCCCTGTTCTGAAACTTCCTGAGACGCAGCTGCATTGCAGAGTTGTTCTAGTGGTACAGGCACGTGGGAATGGAGAAGTGCAATCAGAACTTTCTTGTCTATGGCCTCATTCCCACAGCAAAAGGAAATTCCTGAAGATTTTAAAAGATGGAGCTGCCTCACAACTGTATTTAGAATAATTTGTTCAATTTCCTCATCAGAAATTAACCACCCCAAAGTTCAGCTCCAAAAATTTTAAGCATAGCAGGGAAAACTTACAAACTAATGACCGTTTTCTAAAACATTCTAGAATGAAAGGCCAGAATGTGTTCTCTCTCACCTGTGACATGAATCTTGAAGGTGAGTTTCTGGCCAGCAGCCTCGCAGCTGTACTCCCCTGCATCTTTCTTCTCTACCTGGATCACCACCAGCCGACACTGTTTGCCCTCTGACTCCTCCTTGAACTTCTTGCTCGAGGTGATCAGTTTCCCCTCCTTGTACCACTTCACCTCCATCTTCTCCTGGGCCACCTCGCAGCTCAGCGTGGCATTTTGAGTCAGTGCAGCCTTCACCTCCTTTTGTACCTTGTCCTTGTTTGTAAACACGTCTTCTTTCTCTGCAGGGACATCACAACAGTCACACCATTTTGCTGTAGTCTGCTGCAGAGCTTACTCCAGTTCCCCATTTTCATTATACTTGCCCTTCACAGGGACCATCATGATGCCTCATTAAGACAGGAAAATACTTTCCCCTCTATTTTGCCTTGGGAAATGAATAGGCATATCATTTCATATCATATCATAAATCTAAACATTTCGCAGTCTGATAGCAGATTTGGACATGAGATTTAGAACACCTGCATGCACTGCTGAACCTCCTCCCTTCTCTTTGTTTCTTCTGATGTCTCTCTACATTTCCAGTAAATCAGAAGGGAATGGCCCTCTAGAACAGGTTGCCCAAGGAGACTGTGGATGCTCCATCCCTGCAGGCATTCAAGGCCAGGCTGGATGTGGTTCTGGGCAGCCTGGGCTGCTGGTTGGCAACCCTGCACATAGGAAGAAGGGGGTTGGAACTGGATGAGCACTGTGGGCCTTTGCAACCCAGGCCATTTATGAGTCTGATTAGTGGCATTTTCCACCTCATTGTGTCATTCAAATTTTGTAACCAGATCTCATCAAACACCTCCCCTTTTCTCACTCCTTGCATGCCTGGTGTGCTCTTGCACTGTAACCCTGCAGACACCAGCTGACTACAAGAGCTGCACAAGTTACCCTCCTTGCCTATTGTTTGTTGCAGTAATTCATTCCTGGATGGAAAAGCACATGTAGAAAAGTGTTGCTATGACACTAGATGACAAAGAAAGTCCTATAGCCAAAATGTTTTGCACCAGAGAGGCTGTAAGTTGATCCTCCAAATGCAAGACACACAAAATGAAGTGTTCCTTTATCTCTGGGATTCCAAGCATTTTCTCACCTCTGACTTTCACTTGGAATGTTGCTTTGTCATCTTTTGTTTCACAGCTGTAGCTCCCTTGGTCTTTCAGGGTCACATTTTTGACCATGAGCTTGCTGTGCGTCCCCTGGGAGATGATGGTTGTCCTCTGGTCCTGCTTCACCTCTATTTGATCTTTCTTCCATACGACAGCTCCGCTTGCAGCTGACACCTCACACACCAGCTCCAGGTCTTCAGAAGGACTGACTGATATTTCTGGAGTCGTTTTGGACTTGCTGACAAAATTAATGGCTTCATCTGAAGAAAAAAAGAGAAAGTGGTTTACATCCTGACTCAGGCTTATTCAGCACAGCATTAAGATACAGTTAGAACTGATTGTAATGTCTCTGCTCATTACATCTGGGGGATCAAGTTTCACCTCTGGAGGTACTCACATACAAACGTGTGCTTGATTCTCCTGTGTAAGGAAAGAGTAAGTTCTATGCAGACAGTTCTTATTTCTTCTAATCAATTCTGTATTCTGCACATGTTCTTCTGAAGCTAAAATGAAGGCAGCTAAGTAACCTGTTTGCAATACATGAACAAACCAATTCAACACCTTGTCTCTAAGCTAACAAGCAGCGTTTGATGAGCACATCAGTATTTCATGCCCTTCATTCCATCCAGACTGTATTGGCAATAACTATGCTGGTATTAACAAGGATAGCAATTACAAGCAAAATGGTAGAAATACAGAAGATATAAGGAAAAGGGAACTCGCCAGAGCTGAGGCGATCCTCCCTGGTGAGCGATCTCCAAGAGATGCTGCCTCAGTGAGGGTCAGCCCTTAAATGAGGTCTCAGAGGAGGTGGAGTCGAACTCCACCCCTCCAGGGAGCACAGCTACATAACTTTCACCTGTGCTCCCACAGCTGACCCCACACTTGCCTCAGCTGATCAATCAGTGGTTCACATTGTGATCTCCCATACACTCCACCCCTTCACAACGTGAACCAATGATTAGGTGAGTTCCCCTTATTACAGAGACCCAATCACGACGCTGATACAATCTCCCGTCGCATTAGATGTTGATATTATTCAAATGATGATGATTGGATGGGTGTTTATGATCTTCCATGGGCCAGTGCTTGATAGGTGTTACCGGAGACAAATCATCTTGAAGTGCAGGTCCGTCTGCGTTTCATCAGTCTAGAGTAATGGTCCTAGAGGCTTAGAATCAATCTTAAGGGGAGTAATATAGATGTTTCAAGGGTACTAGGAGGGGAAGATCCGCCCTCCAGGGCAAGATACAGGCCGTATTCTTATCTTGGGTCAATACTTCTGCTTGTACTGGATTATGTCCCGGCCTCCGATACCATACCCTCTGGCCAGATATCTGTGGCTGTATAACTATATCTGGCACCAGAGGAGGAGTCTTGATCTGCCATAGGGACATAATAGGTGTTCCTTTAGCAATAAAGGCCGGAGTATTGACCACGATGTCAGTAGGCCATGTACCTATCACCGAGGGGGTGACTGAACCTCCCACCTCCAATAATCTCCCCCAAGGTGCAAGTAGGCCACACCATTTGGGTCCTACCTGCACCTTCCAAGGCCAATTTATCTTATGGATTCCCGGTTCTAAATTCTCAGGGGCAGGGAGCAGAAGATTATTTTCAGTACCAACCTGCGGTTTTACCTTATTATCGGTGCCTGTAATTTGGATCCTAAGAGGGGAGGCCCATATAGTTTGTAACATTTTCAGGGCACTGGGTCTGCCATCCCGAGGTCTTTCATTCAGGTCCCGCACGGTTTCATATAATCTTTTTGTCCACCCCTGCAGGGACTGAGAGTCTGTTTTCAGGGCAGCCTTAAGGATACCATTATAACGTTCAATAAGGCCTGCCCCTGTTGGGTTATATGGCAGGTGGAATCGCCATTCAATGTTGTTTTCTCCTGCCCAGCGCTGTATCATCGCTCCAGTGAAGTGAGTCCCTTGGTCACTCTCGATAACTTGAGGTGTCCCATATGCAGACATCAGTTTAGTAAGTGCCTTAATTGTGTATGCTTGATTTGCCTTTGGTACAGGATAGGCTTGCAGCAGTCCACTTACAGTGTCAACGCAGGTCAGGGCATATCTCGCCCCCTCAGACCGAGGGAGGGGCCCAATGTAGTCGACCTGCCATCTCTGAAGAGGACTATATCCTCTAGCAATGTGGGATGTTGTTTCAGGCAACGGTCTCGGTCTCATCTTTGAGCAAGCATCGCAATCCTGACATGCTTGAACGATATCAGATAGTTGTACAGGCAGCCCCCATGCTTTAGCAGCTGCCCACATTATCTTCTGTCCAGCATGCCGTAGCTTCTGATGTAACCAACGGGCAATATTTTCAGATTGTGAATTCTCAATCCATCGGATTCGGGCCAGTGTGTCAGCTTCATCATTTCCTGGTGACTGCAAGGGTTGATGACCAGAGACATGGTAGACACATACTGTCCTGTGTTTGACCGTATTCCAAATGTCTACCCACATGTCTTTACCCCAAATCGGTCGGGCGTGGATAGTCCATTCCTGGGTAGCCCATTGCGTAATCCACAGAGTGAGCCCCCGGTACACAGCCCAACTATCTGTACAGATGTTCAGGACGCCGTCACCAGGTTCTTTAGTTATAACCATCCACACGGCTCGCAATTCTGCCCATTGGCTGCTTTGACCATCCCCCTCATCAAACCAGATGGTCTCAGTAGAGGGATGGTATGCTATTGCTTGCCACTTGCTCGGGTTGCCTCTGCTGGACCCATCCGTATACCAGGCATCTTCAGGAATAGGATATCTTCCTTCCTGAACGGGACTCTTCTCTGGTGGAACAACCATCGGTTCTTTTGATGTATCACTGTGATACGTCACTGGGCCTAGGATCTTCTGTAGTTCTTCTTTAAGTGGAGATGAAGACAGACTGCTTCTCTGGCTTAGATAGGCGACCCATCGTGCCACCGTTTGTGCTTGGGCCACCCCTGTCTTAGGAAGGTGAGTCAAATCTCTCACCCACCCCTGGATTGGTAATGAAGTCTTAACTATGACCTCTGCTGTTTGCGTTATCGGCTCTACTGCTTGTAATGCCGAATAGGCAGCCAATAACTGTTTCTCAATCATGCTATATCGTTCTTCTGCTCCGTGCCAAACCTGAGACCAGAATCCAATGGGGGTTCGAACAGAACTCTGGCGTTGCCACAGGCCCTAGCCAAAACCATCTTGAGTAACATGAACATCTAGTTCAGCTGGGAGGGTCGGATCAAATATACCCAACGCCTGAGCTTGTTTAACTGCCAGTTTTGCCTGTTGGAAAGCATCCTGTTCTATCTTTCCCCAATTCCATGATTGACCCTTCTTTGTAAGCTTGTATAATGGCCTTAATAGCTGAGCTAAATGAGGTATAAAGGAGCGCCAATACCCCAATATACCCAAACATTCTTGCAATTGTTTTGATGTTGTAGGGACTGGAAACGCTTGGACTTTATCTACTACCGCACTGGGTAGTACTTTGGTTTTCCCGGACCAAATTACTCCCAGGAATTTTACAGATAGCCCCGGACCTTGCACCTTCTGTGGGTTTATAGCCCACCCTCTTTTCTGCAGGTAAGCTATCAACAAATCTGCTGCTTGTCTCACCGCCTCTAACGAATCGGATGTTAACAGGAGGTCATCAATATAATGATATAAATTGACATTATTTGGCTTTTCCCACTTAGCCAGATCACGTGCCACTAAATTATGACAAAAAGTGGGCGAATGTACGTACCCTTGGGGTAGGACCTGGAAAGTCCATTGCCTCCCTTCCCATGTAAATGCAAACTGATCTTGCGATTCTTCACTGATTGGAATACTGAAGAATGCATTCGCCAAATCCAAGACACAGTGATATGTTTTGATTTCCCTGCTTAGTGTGTCCATTAGGGAGGCAATATTGGGTACAGCCGCATGAACAGGTGGCGTGACCTTATTTAATTCCCTATAGTCTACTGTCATCCTCCATGTTCCATCCGGTTTTCGCACTGGCCATATTGGGGAGTTATATGGGCTATGTGCAGGCCTTATAATACCCACTCTTTCTAATTCCTGCACCGTCTTTGTTATTTCATCCTGCCCACCCGGGAGTCTGTACTGTTTCACATTAGTAATCCGGCGTGGCTTCGGCAAACAAATAGGCTCATGTTTTGCATGGCCTCTCAATATTGTCTGGATTGCCCGGATACTAATGCATCTCTGCCGCAATCGGAACTCTCCCACTGTTGTATGGAGAGCCAGACCCCACAGGATATCAATTCCTAATATATACTCTGGAATTGGGGCAATGGATACCTTGTACTCCCGTGGTGGAAGACGCCCGACCCCCAGTTTTACCCCGGTTTGGGTGACCGGAATGGTTTGTCCCCCAAAACCTCCAATCATCACTCTATTACCTTTAAATTTAGCTGGGTCTCCATATATTATAGATGTCTCTGCCCCGGTATCAACTAGGGCCATAACCTTCTGTATATTATTTCGGGACCAGTATATCGTCAGTTCCACATAGGGCCTCCGGTCCCGTCTAGAGGCCCTAGGAGGACTGACATCCCTCGTCAAGCCATGAACTGAGCCAGATTCAAGTCTTTTACCTCCGATACCTCCGGTGTCATAACCCGAGGCACCTGAGGTGGCTTCTTTTTCCTATTTGGAACTATAAAATCTTCTAAATTCCATGTTGTTGTTGGTCGCCGCTCTATAAATCTTATCCCTGGCCTTTTGGGTTTATTCTGAAATTTTTGTTCATCCTTCAGTTGCTTCCACAACTGAAGGAGAACCTGATTGGGCTGCCCATCAATTTTTGAAAACTGAACGCCTGCCCGGAGCAGATCATTAAACATTTGTTTCCGGGATACCCTAACAGGTCCTGCCCGAGAAGTTCGCGGGGCCGATCTTCTGGCTCGCACTATTGGAAAAGCCTCGGCATCCTCAATCACCCTGATATTGCGCTTAGCTCGTAAACGCTCAGTTTCTCCGAGGTCTGCTACCAATTGGGCAGCTTGTTGGACTACTGCCTCTGCGGATACTACTGGATTAAGTATGGAAACCAAGGTTCCATACATATGAGAGGGTGCTTACTGTAAAATTAGGTCCCTCATTCCCGCAGAAAATTTAACCATATCAGGGCTATCGAATGTGTCTTCGTAGATAGCCTCTCTCATACCTAATTCGCGTATATAATTTTGAAGGTCTTCCATAGAAGACCACATCCCTGTGTTTACTGGCATGTCAGTTTTATTTGTCCACACCATGCGGCAAGCAGCCATTATCCATTCTACAATTGAATGGTTTTCTTCAGGGAACTGAGTCCCAGCATACAGTCTCTGCCGAAGGGCAGGATGTACTGTTATTGTGGCCAACTTAGATACTTCGGGGCCACTAACCAGTACACTATCTGCCCCTGAATCCCATAACCGTAATAACCAAGCCGGAACACTTTCCCTTGGCCTTTGCCTAAATCGTTGCACTAGGTCCATGAGTTCAGTAGGCGTATATGGACGGGCTGTTACATGTAAAACAGATTCAGCAGGGGGCCATTGATCAGGAGGCACTCCTGCTGGTCGATCTTGAATTTTCTTTGTTTTTTGAGTTATTACTGGACGGACTTCTAGTGAGTCCGTCTCAGATGGTTTTTCTAGATCAGATTTAGTGATCTTATTTTGATTCATTTCTTCAGGATCTTGATCGTCATTAAATGAAATGTATCTAATTTGAGGGTTGGAGGAAGAAAATGACGGTTTTTTTCCTGTCAATAGATTGATCTCACCCTCCAATTTTTCAATACGGGCCTTTAACAATTCATTTTCATGTGCAATGTTGTTTGATTTTATCTCTGCCCGATTTAAAGCATTTAATAATGGCCAGGCTGCCATAGATGCAGCCATTCGCTTTTCTTTTGTAATTAAGATATCTTTTTGTAGTCCTAGAAAGTAATCAGTTAGACAATAGGCGTCCATGTTATTTGGTACTCTTAAAGGGCCCCATTGTTCAATAATTGTTGCTAATTGGTAATATGGGGACGCCTCAAAACCTGGAATTTGTCCAGGAAGGCATGTCCCTAAGGGGGTGGTCTTCTCCCCCTTGTACCAATTAAAGATTTTCCACACAAAGGACATTTTTTTTTTTCCTTATATTTCTAGATGCCAAGTCAGTGGCTCCTGCCTGGCTTGCCAAATGTATTGGCAATAACTATGCTGGTATTAACAAGGATAGCAATTACAAGTAAAATGGTAGAAATACAGAAGATATAAGGAAAAGGGAACTCACCAGAGCTGAGGTGATCCTCCCTGGTGAGCAATCTCCAAGAGATGCTGCCTCAGTGAGGGTCAGCCCTTAAATGAGGTCTCAGAGGAGGTGGAGTCGAACTCCACCCCTCCAGGGAGCACAGCTACATAACTTTCACCTGTGCTCCCACAGCTGACCCCACACTTGCCTCAGCTGATCAATCAGTGGTTCACATTGTGATCTCCCATACACAGACAGAACCTGCCTGAGGAGCAAGCTGATGGCTGTCAGCTACAGGCAGACCTAGCTTTGTACTGCATTTCTTAGAGCAACAACTGTTGCTTTCAGTCACTGAATATACCAAGGCCAATTACTATGCCAGGAACATTTATGGCATCAGTGAACAAAAAATGCGTTAAAAATTGTAATAGACAGGAGCCATTTATTCTTTTATAACTAGGTGACCAAAGAACAACAGTCCTTCTAGAGTCAAGCTGTTAAGAACTAATAGCATCAATCAATATCACATAGATAGATTACTTCCCTGCCCTAAGACCGTCTTGCGACCATTTGGTGCTCCTAATTAAGCCCTCTTGATGGCATTTTGTCTGAGCCATGCGACATTTTGTGATAGGAGTTACTGCTAGTGTTCCCTTAACCCTACACCAAAGTAGGAGGTATCCATTCTCAGGGAATCATGCAGGCTTCCTCTGTATTTGATGCTCAGAGACAGCCCCAGAACTTTTTAAATCTTAGCTTAGCTCTCATCCAATAATGTTCATCAAACAGTGCAACTTGTCCTTTGGGGATGCCTTTGTTCTGCATCAACCAGTTCCAACGGAGTCTTCTTGGCTTGTTTTAGATCAGTTTTTCAACAGATAAAGCCAGGGTCTTTGAATTACAAAGTGAAATTGCAGAATGCATGATTCTCAACCAAACAGAACAGCAGGTGGGATGCAGGGTGAATACCTGAACCAACACCACCTGCAAGCAATCCTTCAATATCTTAGGAATCTCTAGCCACCCCAAATCCAGTGTTGTGCTTGATCTATCATCTCTGCTGAGTTTTTAGCTAAGCTGATGGTGAGCATCACGGTGGTGATGGGTGAGCAGTCAGACTAGAGGGTCTTAATCAACCGTAAGGATCCTGTGATCAGAGGAACGTGAATGTGCTGTTAAAGGTCACAAGCGCTGCACTGCAGCATGAGCATACACAGCGAAAGGCTTTCAGTAGAGCTTCAGTTCATAAATGAGGACTGGGTTATGGAAAATAGGCTCAAGATATAAAACAGAAAACAGATCTTAACGCCAGGTTCTGTGAATGCAACCAGCTGAATTTCACAGATATTGAATTTCAATGACAATTTCTTGTGTTATTTTACCCTCCAGCTCCACCCTGAACAGGAACATGTCAGTGACAAGCATTACTCCTCCAGGCTTGACCTAACAGTGCTTTACTTGCATTATGAGCTAATGGCTGTGCTTACAGCACCTCAGGGAGACACCTCAGAGATCACAATGTCCTTCGGGTACAGCAGGAGACACTCAACTCTCCAAATGTGGAGTTTAATTTGTCCAAAGAGGAGACAGGATTCCCATGCTAATAACTTAGGACCATTTCAGTCATAGGTTTAAAGATGATGTAAGTGCTGAGGCAATACATGAACTAGATGAATGAAGCCCAGATGTCAGGGCTCAAGTCGTGACTCCAGCCCCAGCTGGAGCTAAGGCTGTCTTGAATTCATCACAACACAGTTACATTATTTGCTCATACTGTGGATTTGCATAGGGACAACAGGAAGGTCAGAATTGCTTCAATAGAGCTATGCAATCTTTGTCCTAAATACTGGAAACCCACAGCGTTGGACAAATAAAATGAATTAAGTCTGAAGTGCTTTACATGGATTGTGATCCTATGTTTGCCTCACAAACTTACCTGAGACTTTCCAATCAAAAATCAGAGTGTCATCTCCAATTGTGTAGATGTATGTTCCCTCGTCTTCTTTCGTTACAGCTGAAGCCACAAGCTTATGCAGTTTCCCTTTATCTTCCATTGTGAATTTCTTACTGGTCTTGATTTCTTTGCCATTTTTGTACCACTTCACCATGACATTGGCTTCAGAGGTCTCAGAAACAAATTCAGCTTGTTTTCCAGCAACGGCCCTGATTACTCCTCCACTTGTCTCTTTGATTACGAAGTTTGCCAGTGCTGAAACAAAATATGAAGACACAAAATACATATGATGGTAAAGAACTGCAGGGACATTGGTGACCATGAGGCATTCATTTATCATAAGATCAAACGTGCACGTTTAATCCTAGTTCTAATTGCTAGATTCTAATTCAGAAGCTGGCAAATTGGCAGCTTTTATAAACCACGTACCAGATTACCTTATCTCCACAAGTTGAAGGACGTACACTGTACAGGGGACAGAGCCAAAGGAAGAAGCCCAAGGCTTCAAGAAAATGTCTAAAATAGGAAAACTGAGGAAAGAATTGGAACAAGCAAACTAGAAGGAAATCAATGGAGGGGGTATCTATTACTGCACTGTAACCCCCTGGCAAACAAATCAAGCCTAAAAGATAGAGATATCACTTAGGACTGAAAAGAAAAAAGAAAAAAAAGAATTCCTTTATGGAAATTAATTGGAGTGCAAAAGTTAGTTGATAAAACTGGCCCTTATTAACACACAGTGGAATAATTGACTTCAAAGATTCAAAATCTCACCACTGTCTTAGCCAAAAGTTCAAGCCTAAGTCCACGGTCCTATTTTACTGAGGGTAATTGAGCTTGTTTTCCAACTTCTTGTTAACATATCATTTCAAAACAGCGCACACAACTGAGTTGGGTCTGTTGAGACAGCGCAGTCAGAGCTGCTAAAATCAAAGTCTGGATTATGCATGCATTTGTTCTGCAGTTCCAAGAACACGCATGTATAATACAAATTCAACAACGTTCTACAGAATGCCTGTATTTAGGAGCTCGAGAGCCAGCTGATGGACACTGGGATGACTGAGATCCTGTCAATACATTTAACTCCATCCTATCATACAGTCAAATTTCATTCATTTTTTCAGGAACTGTCTCTTATCATTGTAGTCCTGTCACCACTGCTGGATGTGAGACCAACCACACAAAAGCAGCTGCTGGTTTTCACTGCAGATACTGCAGTAAGGAGAAACAGCCTCCAGACTGGACCAGCTGAGCGTGGCCCTACCAGGATTTGCTCCAAAGGTCTTATTACCAGTAGTGCTTCCCGATGAAATACATGGGGGTCCTCCTTTGATTCCAACCCCAACCCACCCCACCATGCCCCCTGATAACATCCATCAGGGCCACATCTCGACAGCTCCTGAACACCTCCAGGGATCCCACCACCTACCTGGGCAGCCTGCGCCAGTTAATTCTATGGGCAGACCTGCCAGTATGAAATATTATGCTAACATGACAAAGAGAGAGAAGAAAAGCAAAATTAAGACTAGCTGACAAGCCTTGGCAGGAAGTTCTGCTCTCCATCAATTTAGTCCCTGTGACTCTTCACAGGTGTTTTCTACATTTGGGATCACTGCTACAAAAAGAGATGTTGACATCATCTCTTGTGGCCACCCTGACAGAAGAGCAGGAAGGCTGGGATGCTCTTTTTCCTGTCTTTCCCTTGATTTCCTCTATATCTTAGGGACGAATCACAGGACAGAACACAGAAATCAAATGGCTCTACAAAGCAGATTGGCCAGTTCAAGTCAAAACAGCCACTGAAAACACCCCAGATGCTGTCTGACAACAGCTGGACTGTCGGGGAGTCAGGTGAATGCAGTCTGCTGGCCCTGGGCAGGAAGAGGACAGCCCAGACTGTCACATACCTTTCACTGAAAGCTGATAGAGCATTTTATCCCCCTCACAGATGCACTGATAACTTGCAGCATCATCCATTGAGTCGTTGTGAATTTTCAGGGTGTGTTTCTTCCCCACAATTTGCAGTTCATAATTTTCACTGGCCTTGAGCTCCTTCCCATCCTTCATCCACTCCACAGTAGCGCCTGTGTCTGAAAGCTCAGCCTGCAGTTTGGCTTCCTCACGCAGCCAAGCGCAGATCTTTTCTACATCTTTGCTCTTCTTGGTAAATCTCACTGCAGCACCTGTCAGGAGCAAAGGCCTCGTTATTTCAATTTATATCAGGCTAACGTGGTCAATGTTTGCTGCAACATCTCTGAAAAAGTATCACCTTCTGTTCCTGCACTCATCATTGTGTCAGTGCTGAGCAATTCAAGATATTTCATTTGGTCTTCTTGCCGGATTTACTAAGTAAAAATCAACCAAACATCTCCTTCTACTGATTAAGAATGCTCTAAACATGCTTCTGCAGAGGTTTCCACCCAATGACAAACAAGTCCTCCCATAATGAATGTTTATTTGTAATATTTTGTCATGCAAAGCTGATTGATAGAGATATTATTGGAATGATTGCTCCCCTACTTCTAAACTATTCCAGTGCAATCAGAAAGGCTGTCTGAACCTGGAGCTGAAAATACTGCTCTATGGTGATGCAGTGGTAAACATGGTGACTGAATGCACTGGCCAGTAGCTGTGAACTGCAGACATTCATCAGCTGGCATGCTTGCACGTTGTTGTAAGGTCAATAGTAAACATGGCATCCCCTCCAGGTACAGCTTCACCAGTTGTTAGGGGGGATTTCACAGCCAGGACTGGGTCTGAGGAAGAACATGTATGTCTTAATGCTCTTTAGATGCAAGTCTGGTATCTCATTTAGAGATGGAAGATTAAATCATAGGTACATTTCTACTTCTCCCTTTGCATGAGTGCTAGAAGAAGCACTTCTGTGCTTAAGATCTGTTACAGAAAGTTCTGCCTCTTGCACATGTGAGATATCAAAAGATAAGGATATTCATGTCTCTGTCACAGAAACAACTCGTATCACTTTAGTGGTAGCTGGAGGTTGATAGGAGATAGGAGAACTGGGAATAAAGGAAAGCCTTTGGTGTGTTAATGCACTGCTAACCTTAAAGTCAAAGGAAGCATCTTTAGGGAACCAACACAGCTGCTCAGCACACACTGACCCATTTCCATTGGGGTTTTTGTGCTTACCAAGGTGCACGCTCCCTGGGAATTCCAGAGACGGGCTCTGTCCATGCGCATTGACTGCAGACACTCGGAACTGATCATCAGCCTCTTCAGACAGATTGCTCACCGTGAACTCTGGGACGGGGACATGAGACTCGTGGCACCTCACCCAGGTGAAGCCAGTTAGTTTCTTGCATTCCACAATGTAGCCATCGACTGGAATGGGGCGGTGCATCTTCGGAGGGGACCATGCCAGCGTCACTGAGGTTTCTGTTTTATTTTTCACCACGGGGTCAGTTGGGGGCTGGGTGGGAGGTTTTCTGGGAGCTGAACAGAAATAAATTTCAGAAATATTAGCATAAGGTCATGTAGGCTGGAAAAGACCTTCAAAAAGACCTTCAAAATCAGCAGACTCAACTTTCAGCATGACCTACTGAGTCCCACCATTAACTACTGTGGTACCTGAGGACATACATGACAAGCTTATTCCTGCAGGTATTTACATAGTGAATATATTCACCCTCTGGTTGCTTTGGAACATTTTAGAGGTTAAAAGCCCATCAGACTTTTTCACTGTGTGCAGCCACTGATACAGGCAGGAGGCTGGGAATTACCTGATGGGCTCTAGTTACAGACTACTGACACAGTAAAGGATTGATTTCATTTAATTTTGGCCATCAGAAAGTTTGGTGTCTGGTTTCAGTCACCCATCTGGACTCCAATTATAATCATATGGAGAACAGCACATTCAGGAGAACTCATCTCAATAAACCTGAATGAAATTACAGAATCATAGGATCATGGGAGGGCTTGGGTTGGAAGAAACCTTCAAGATCATTAAGTGCTAGATGCCAAAGGTCCCACTAACACAGTATTAAGCCAAAAGCTAGATGCTGGAATCAGATCTCCTGACCTTACCATCAGAAACTGAGATGTCATATTTTGCTCAGAGGTGCCTGCTTGTAGGAGGGACAGCTTCCGAGCTTTTTCTGCTCCAGGAACCAGCTCGAGCTTCAGAATTTAAACAGCAGTCAGAAATTAAACTGAGCTTTGTCACCTCCATCAAATAGAAGGAGTGGTTGGGTGGTACAGCTTTCCAAATCGCTTAGAAACTGTCACAACAATCAGATGCCTACCTTTTCTTTTTGAACTTGTTAATACATAGAGCTTAATAGCATCAGAATGCCCCAAGCACTTCAGACAACAGGACAGCTGTAAACCCTTCTTTAAGGATTCCTTTGTTTAACCACTGAGTAACTGTAATTCAGTGGTGCTGGTAGGAGAAGGGAAGTCCTAATCTTCCCAGATGGTGAACAGAGTTGATGTTCACATGCAGACTGGTGCTGCAGCAGAGCCAGAAACCACTCATTTGGGAAACACAGCACCAAGAAAATAATGGGAATAGCTTCATAAAATCAGGAGCTTCACTCAAATTTCATGTCAGATCTATAATTCTTCCTATTTTCAGGAAGAAATGATTTCCCTTTTTCTTGTAGTTTTATTTTCTTTTCCTTTCCAGCAAGCAGCTTTGTAGCTTACAAATTGTTTTCTAATCACCTCCTGGTGTGGACAAATCACACAGGTCTGACTCCATGTTTTACATAGTTAGCATATTATATTTGTTCCACTATGGAACTGTACAGTCATAGAATGGCCTGGGTTGAAAAGGATCCCAAAAATCATCCAGTTCCAACCCCCTGCTATGTGCAGGGACGCCATCCACCAGACCAGGCTGCCCAGAGCCACATCCAGCCTGGCCTTGAATGCCTGCAGGGATGGGGCATCCACAGCCTCCTTGGGCAACCTGTTCCAGTGCGTCACCACCCTCTGAGTGAAAAACATCTTCCTAAGATCCAACCTGATCCACAACCCCTACACACCCTCAGAGCCCCCTAGAGCCCCTAGTCCTCCTATTGCCCACCACAGCCCCATATGCCCACTAGAGTCCCCCTCAACTCTCTTTACAGGCCCTGCACAGCTCTATATAACAGTCTTATAGAACTACCTCTAGTAGAAGCAATCTCCACACAGAGATCCTTTCCCAGCACACTGCGCCACGGGGGGAGCAAAACGGGGGGGGGGCACATACACACACAGCGCCGGGGGGGCCCGTAACCGACCCCCACCCATCCTTTAAAGGGGTGGGGGGTCCGTTTTAATGGGGGGGGGGGCGAGATCACCTTCACCCCCCACCCCCCCATCCCCACCCCATCCTTTAAAAGGGGGGTGTCCATTTTGGTGTTGGGGGGCAGTGACAATCCGCCCCCCCACCCCATCGTTTAAAGGAGGGGGGGTCCGAGACCACCCCCCCCACCCCATCTTTTAAGGGGGGGGGTCAGGGGCTCATGGGGGGCAGCACATCGTGCACAACATTGTGGGGGGGGGGGGCTTTAAAAGGGGGGGGTTACAAAAAGCATAGCTCTCAACTATAGATGGGATTGGGGGGGGCTCAATCGATGGGGGGGGGCCCTTCATGCAGGGGGGGCACAGCGTAAGTCAGCGGCTTTGAGGGGGGGTGTTGGGGCTGTTTGGCCTTTGGGGGGGTTATTGTGTGCCCCACCCCCACCACCCCCACACACAATGGGGTGTTAATGTGGGGGGGGGGGGCTTAGATTAGTTGCGTTCCCTATAGCACTGCCCCCCCCCGTCATTAACCCCCCCGCTTTATCCTTACGGCTGAGCCCCCCCCCGACAGCGCCCCATTCATCTTGATGGGGGGGGGGGGGTTGTCACACGACCCCGGCGCGGCTTACGGCACATCGTCGACCCCACCCCACCCCCCATAACCCCACCCGGGGGGGGAGGGGGCGATGTGGTGAGTGGGGGGGGGGTTCCGGAGGTGGGGGTGAGCAAAGCGCAATATGGGGGGGGGGGGTCCTATAACTGGAGGGCAGCGGCTGCACAAAGAGCCCGCGGGGGTCGGAGAGCAGCACTTTGGCTGGGGGGGGTCCACGGGGTCCGGGGGTAATGCTGCCCCACCCCCTCCCCCACCCCCCACTGCCGACCCCCCCCCCGCGTTGCCCCCCCGCCCCAACGTCAGCTCCTGCGGCAGCTCCTCGTCGCTCTCCTCCTCCTCTTCCTCGTCTGGGGGGTCAATATGTGGGGGGGGGGGTCCCATCGGGCAGCGGCAGCTCCGCCGGCTCCGATTGGCTGAGCCGCAGTGCACGGGAGCGGCTGTTGTGTGCCGGTCGGTGGAGGGGAGGCTCTTCATGGAGCTGCCCCGCAGCCAACAACAGCCTGAATGAGATCCTGGAGTCCCAGACGCTGGAGGATGAGCTGGGAAAGAGCAGAGGCTCCCCACAGAAGGGCAAATCACGTCTGATAACGTGAGTGTGGAGCACAGCCAGCCCCTTCCTCACATGTGTGGGGCTTCCATGTTCCTCTGTGCCCATTGCAATGTGCCACCCCAATCCTGCTGCCCAGCCAGGAGTGGATGGGATGAGCAGGTTGGGATGCACAGAGCAGTGCTCAGACATTGCTGGGACATTTGTGCACTGCTGTTGAGCTTCCCTTTGTGCAGCAGGGGAGAGGATGGAGGTTTACAGGTGGATGGTTGTTATTTCTATGGCATTGCACAGGTGGTAGAACCATGTCCATTCCCAAACTTATTCCAGGGCATGCTGGAATTTGTGCAGTTGTAGTTCCTGAATTGTGCTATTTAAAACCCTCCTGTAAATGGGGATGTTTTGTAATGCCTGCTGGGGCTGCAGGCAGCACTGCCTTCCTCCTTAGGGGGCAGGTTTAATCACAAGCCTCCCTATTTCCTATCACAAACGTCCTACAAACCATGTCTGGGCATTGCTGTCTCGGCCTGGATCTCAGCTCCTGAGACTGTCAGATGTGAAGCAGCAGCAGCTGGGACAGGGCTGGCTCTGTGTGCCCTCTCTGGGTCTGTGGGCACAGAGTGGGGCAGAGGGATGACTGTGAGAGGGAGGAATTGCCCAGCCACAAGAAAGAGGAAATCAGCTGAAAAGGGGAGATTTGAGAAGCACTGAGGCTGTGGCTGCTTTGACAGTAAGAAGAAACCAAGCTGTCACTGTGCAGATGGGAACTCCAGTAGGAGAGCTGTGGTGGCTTTACAGATGGCAGACAGCAGCTGGAGTGTAGAGCCAAGGGTAGGGGGGGGATCTTCCTCTTAGCAATGCCATGCAAAGAATGATGCAGACTCCTGCAGGGTCGGCTTTGCTGTGTGACCCTGGGTGGAAGCAGCTGGAAGGTCTCAGCCCTTCTGCATTATCCCAGGAACTGGGGCAGTGCTCGGTCTCATCCCACCTCTGCTAATAGCAAATGCAGAATCCCTTATCTGAGTGCCCTTTTCTCTCATGTAGAGTCACCAACCCTGGGAAGTTCACAAAAAGTTTGGGTGTTGTGTTGAGGGATGTGATTTAACTGGGAAGTATTGGTGATGGTTGGACTGGATGATCATAAGATCATCCAGATCATAAGATCTGAGATCATAAGATCATAAGATCATCCAGGTCTTTTCCAACCTTGAAAATTCTATGGAGTTGTAGCAGATTGTGGGGGTGTAGGTGTGGTATATATATGTACACAGATGGGAATATCCGTATGGAAAAGATAGATCCATGTGTGTTCTGGGCTGCACTGAAAAAGGGGTGGCCAGCAGGAGAGGGAGGTGATTGTCCACTCCTGCTCAGCTCTTGTGAGGCCATATTTGCAGCACTGTGTCCAGGCCTGGGAAGGATGTGGAGCTGTTGGGGGGGGTCCAGAGGAGGGCCACTGTGATGATCAGAGGGCTGGAGCAGCTCTCCTATGAGGAAAGGTGGAGGGATCTGGGCTTGTTTAGCCTGGAGAATGGAAGGCTGTGGGGAGACCTCATTGTGGCCTTTGAGTACTTGAAGGGAGCGTATAAACAGGAGGGGGAATGGCTGTTTATGAGGGTGGATAATGATAGGACAAGGGGGAATGGTTTAAAACTGAGACTGGGGAGGTATAGGTTGGATCTTAGGTAGATGTTTTTTGCTCAGAGGGTGGTGACACACTGGAACAGGTTGCCCAAGGAGGCTGTGGATGCCCCATTCAAGGCCTGCAGGCATTCAAGGCCAGGTTGGATGGGCTCTGTCCATGAGCATTGACTGCAGACACTTGGAACTGATCATCACCCTCTGCAGACAGATTTACAGCCCCTGCACAGCTCTATATAACAGTCTTATAGAACTACCTCTAGTAGAAGCAATCTCCACACAGAGATCTTTTCCCAGCGCCCCTTTGTGACATCATAATGCCCCTTTGTGACATCATAACACCCTTTGTGACATCATAATGCACCTTTCTGATGCCATAATGCCCCTTTCTGACGTCATAATGACCCATTGTGATGTCTTAATGCCCCTTTGTGACGTCATAATGCCCTTTGTGATGTCATAATGCCATTTGAGACGTCATAAGGCTCCTTTGTTTTCATAATGCCTCTTTGTGACGTCATAATGCCTCTTTGTGACGTCATAATGCCCTTTGTGACGTCTTAATTCCCCTTTGTGATGTCTTAATGCTCTTTTGTGATGTCACAATACCCCTTTGTGATGTCATAACACCCCTTTGTGACATCACAATGCCCCTTTCAGACGTCATAATGACCCTTTTTGACGTCATAATTCCCCTTTGTGATGTCATAATGCTTCTTTGTGGTGTCATAATGCTTCTTTGTGATGTCATAATGCTACTTTGTGACGTCACAACACCCTTTGTGACGTCATAATGCCCTTTGAGACGTCATAATGCTCCTTTGTGATGTCATAATGCTCCTTTGTGATTCATAATGCCCTTTGTGATGTCATAATGCCCTTTCTGACGTCATAATGCCCCTTTGTGGTGTCATAATGCTTCTTTGTGAGGTATCTGTGGTGCCATTGATAATGAAGTGTGATGAACTGGAAGGCTTTCAGTAGAATTGCAGCCCTAACATAAACAATGACTTGAACTCTGGAATTCTGTGTAAAATCATTAGCTAGCTTGTGGTCCGGGTCTTCAAACCAAAGGCTGTGAGGTGCTGCTCTTGTTGACGCAGGCTGTGAAAGATGACTTGAGCTCTAAGAGTAATTTCCCTTCTGCTCTTTATATGAACGTCAAATCCACAATTAGAATATTAAGAAGATAATATAAAATTTTGCGCTGCTGGACTGAGGACTTCCATTAGCTGTTAGCCATAGTTTGGAACTTGCAAAGCAATCATATTGGAGCCTTGCTGGGCAACCTGCTCCAGTGTCTCACCACACCCACAGTAAAGCATTTCTTCCTAATATCCAATCCTAATCTACCTTCTTCCCATGTAAAGCCATTTCCCCTCATTCTGTTGCTACCTGCCCTTATGAAAAGTCCCTCCCCAGCCTTCCCTGTAGGCCCTCTTCAGATACTGGAAGGCCACTCTAAGGTCTCCTTGGAGTCTTCTCCAGGCTGAAGAGCCCCATCTCTCTCAGCCTGTGCACATAGTAGAGGTGCTTTCAGCCCTCTCTGATCACCTTCATGGCCCTCCTCTGGACCTGCCTGAACATCTCCAAGTCCTTCTTGTGTTGAGGGCTCCAGAACTGCGTGCAGTGCTCCAGATGGGGTTTCAATGAGAGGAGTGTGGAGGGGCAGCACCACCTCCCTCGACCTGCTGGTCATGCTTCTGTGCTTTAAGCTTATGCTTTAAGGTCCTATATGCTTTAAGGTTTAGATAGTGCAGTCGCCTCACCTCTTCAGGTTTATCTGTGAAGGTCCCTTCCAAGTGAACCGTGCTGATCCAGACAGTTCGGATTGCTCATTAAAGTGTTTTAGTAAGTTGGGCTGGTCCTACGAAGCAGTATGACTGCAGTAAGCAGTGTACATGGTGCGCTGTGAGTACTGCACACATTCCTCTTGGCAGCTTGTGGAACAGAAACTGTGCATTGTTTGGATTGTGTAAGTATTCCTGTTGGTCTCTTGTGATGCTTACCTTCTTAGAGCACCTTTCCTCGTTTGGCTCTACATATTTTGGTACCTTACTTGTTCTGTTTGGCTTAGCAGGGAAGGTCTTCTTCTGAAGCATCCTCAGTCTTGGTCTGGGCAGCATACTTAGAAATGACATGGACGTTACATGAGTGGGTGGTCAAAGGGGGGAAGAACTCACTTTTCTGATCTGTTTCCTTTTAGAAGACAGTCCTGGAGAGGATTTGCTTTCCTTGTTTCCTGGAGACTTGGATTCTTAGATGGTTTTGACTGCAGCTATTTCTGATGTTAATTCCTTTTTCTGTACTTTAGTAGCCAAGTGCAAGTGGAGTGCTTTGGGAATTGTCTGAAGTTGCCAGGTTGCGTGTGATCACATATGTAACGTGGAGTTATGTGTGGTGCCAGTGATAATTAAGTGTGATGAACTTGAAGGCTTTCAGTACAATTTCAGCCCTAATGTAAACAGTGACTTGAACTCTGGAATTCTGTGTAAAATCATTAGCTAGCTTGTGGTCCAGGTCTTGAAACCAAAGGCTATGAGGTGCTGCTCTTGTTGACGCAGGCTGTGAAAGATGACTTGAGCTCTAAGAGTAATTTCCCTTCTGCTCTTTATATGAACGTCATATCAACAATTAGAATATTAAGAACATAATATAAAAGTTGTTGCTGCTGGCCTGTGGACTTCCATTAGCTGTTAGCCATAGTTTGGAACTTGCAAACCAATCTTATTTAGACTTTAGTGGTGAAATCTTCTGATGAAATCTTCCTTCTAATTCTGCAAAAGAATCTCGGTGGAACATTTCTGTCTGAAAAGGCTCTGGCATATGAAGATGTGCCAGACTGCAGCCATGTGCCAGATGCGTTTGGATCCATGGAATTTTCTGATGTAGCTTCAGTGTTTGAAGAATCTCCACTCGATCTAAATACTCAGAAAACAAAGCAGGTGTGTGAAGATGTACAGCTAGTTTCTTACAGAAAAAATACAGCTCTTAATCTAGAAATCTGCTTCTCATTGTATCTAGTGCTTACTCCATATTTAAGTATCTAGTGGACCTTGACCAAAGGAAGATAAAGATAGAGCAAAGAAGTATGTTAAGCATAAATTTTGTTGCCTTCTACCTGTAGGCCATGGTTGGTTTGACGTGATCCCTAACTCCAGTGTTTGGTTTGCACAGAAACAGCAAGCAAGGGAACAAGTAAAGGAGTCAGTGAGGATTTTAAAACACAATGGGAAGCGATAAGGCACAGTTAATAAGATTCTGGAGTTAGGCTGGAGGTAGGCAGAGGTTGAAAGGTACCGAAAGAAATTCAATCTTACTGTGTTGGACAACAAAATCCACTGTGATATTATTCAAATTTTTAACTAAACCAAGTGATAATTCATATTTATGTTTAGATAAGCTGGTGAGGGTTAATCCTCAATGGAGAATTGAGATGAACAAATAAAAAAATGGTGTTTGACAGTCTATAAGAAACGAACTTATTCTAGGAGAGAATCAGAGTTTTCAACTGTTTTGTTCAATAGCCAAATAATGTATGATATTTTTATAAGCATTGTGTCTGACCTTCTCAGCTGTTAGAATTTCTTTGACAGTAACTTCTCCGGCTGTGATCAGAAAACCTTTTGTTCCGTCTCTGGCACCATTCGAGGCATGATACTCAACTGGGTGATATGGAATTCACACTGTCAACTCCAGTGACAAGAAAAGTGGCATCTAAGAAGCGTGCAAACACAGAGAATGTTGATGCAGAGTCAGTGTTAAGAAATGAGCTGCCCTTTGCATTTCCTGCTCCAAAGGCCTTCTTTTCGAAGAGCCAGACAGAGAAGCAAGTAGAAGGCATATCTTTTTAGGCGCCTACTTCCAAAGGTATGTTGTATCTAACAAATGGAAACCTAGAACATGTGTAGCTTAGGAATTTTTTACTTTTAATATGAATGCAGTACTTGTAGGTCCTAAAATTCTGAAAGGTTTCAGTGTGGGGTTTATTTGGTCACAGCACATACAGCTGCCATCCTGTACATCTGACAGTGCACTGCAAGCGGTTTAACCATATATCAGGGCATGGTACACGTCTGTTAATGATAGAAGTTCTCACAGTTTCACAAGGAGCATGCCTTGAGATGCATTCAGATAATGAGATAAGTGCTGTGTTCCTAAAACTAGCATGTGTCTCCACTCTCCATCGAGATTTAGTAGATAATTTCTTTAACAATTATGATGAGAGTTTTGTTTTGTTTTTATTTTTTTCTGGGCTATTATTTTGAGTGAAAGAAAAGGGTATGCTTTTATTTAAGCGAGCTTTTGATTGCATCATGCTTCTAAATTAAATGTAACCTACTGAATTCCTCATGATAGCATACGAGTACTTGCGTGTATCTGTTCTCCCTAATAGAGGGAGAAGAGACTCAGTGAACCTGGACAGTGTTACCCAGGGTTGTGAGAACAGCTAAATGATTGTTGAGAACTGGTCAACTCGTGAGCCTGAGACCTGGGATCCTCCATCCTAGGGTGGAACTTTACTGGAGCACGTGGGTGCCACAGCAACAAAAGGACTGTGTACAATAGACTGAGAGTTTGCTGAGTTTCTTGGTTTACAGAAAGCACAACTAACTCAGCAGCAAGTGACGTATTTGGGATAGGAGATGACAGCTGGACTTTGAACCTTAAGGACTGCCAAGAAAGAAGCCATCTGCTCAACCCCTGAGCTGCAAACTGCCAAGGAACTCCATACGTTGCCAGGAATGACAGGAGGGTGCCGACCATGGATACACAGCTACGGACTGATGGTAAACTTGAAACAGCTTGAAGTGAGTAAGGGATATCCAGGGTGCACTGGTGCTCAATATTCAAGAAGCCCATCAATCTACACTGGGCCAAAGGATACCAGTTTTAATATCTCATGCAGTGTTTACTGTATTGGAGGCAAAAGGGGGACATTGGCTTTCACCCCACAGAATCACAGAATCACAGAATTACCCGGGTTGGAAGGGACCTCAAGGATCATGTAGTTCCAACCCCCCTGCCTAGCAGGGCCACCAAACATACGCCTTTACTAGATCAGGTTGCCCAGGGCCCCGTCCAACCTGGTCTTGAACACCTCCAAGGACGGGGCATCCACAACCTCACTGGGCAGCCTGTTCCAGGACCTAACCACCCTTCTAGTAAAGAACTTTCCCCTAACATCCAACCTAAATCTTCCCTCCTTCAACTTAAAACCATTTCCCCTAGTCCTGCTATTATCAGCCCTTTCGAAGAGTTTACTCCCCTCCTGGGAGTAAGTTCCCTTCAGGTACTGAAAGGCTGCAATGAGGTCACCCCGCAACCTTCTCTTCTCCAGGCTGAACAAACCCAACTCCCTCAGCCTGTCCTCATAGGGGAGGTGCTCCAGCCCCCTGATCATCTTTGTGGCCCTCCTCTGGACCCTTTCCAAAATCTCCATATCTTTTTTGTACTGAGGGCTCCGCACCTGGACACAGTACTCCAGATGGGGCCTCACAAGAGCAGAGTAGAGAGGGACGATCACCTCCCTATCCCTGCTGACCACCCCTCTCCTGATGGAGCCCAGGATCCCATTTGCTTTCCGGGCTGCCAGAGCGCACTGCTGGCTCATGTTAAGTTTCTCATCTATCAGGACCCCTAGGTCTTTTTCAGCCGAGCTGCTCTCAAGGACAACTCCTCCCAGCCTGTACAGGTGCCTGGGGTTCTTCCGGCCCAAGTGCAAAACCTTGCACTTTGCTGTGTTGAACCTCATTAGGTTCACCCGAGCCCAGCTTTCCAGCCTGTCATGGTCCCTCTGAATGGCATCTGTTCACCCCAAAGATTCCCGAAATACCAGGCCATCCTGGTAGAGCAGGGTGATATAGAAATAATTGTAACTACTATTGCCAACCCAGTATCTTTCCTTAGCGGAACTCCCCTGGTGGAGAACCAGGATGACATCACTGCTTTGAAACAACTGATGCTGCACATTACATCCAGTCGGTCGGAGCTGAAGGACGAACCCTTAGAAGATGCAGAAGACGCCTGGTTTACCAGCAGCTGCAGTTTTGTGAGACAAGGAGGCTGTAAGGCAGGACATGCAGTAACTGCTACTGAGCAGGGAATGGAAGCACAACCATCAGCCGTGGGGACTACCCCTCAGAAGGCTGAAATAACTGCCTTGACGAGAGCCTTAATGATATGGACAGATGCTAACTATATGTTTGGGGTGTCACACGGTCATAGTACCATCTGAAAAGAGCAAGGATTGCTCACACACAAGGAAAAGAGCATGATGTAAATGTACCTATGTTGTAGGGCACAGTTCTCTATCCAGGCCCAAGTCTGTGTGGGTGTCTCCTCTATCCACAAAGCTGCTCACACTGCAGGAGGCACAGGCTGAGAGGAGAGGCCAGAGCAGCTCTCCCACTGTGACACGGAGCAGCAGGATACAAGTAAAGGAAGGCCCCGCAGCGGTACTGGGAAGGTTCCACACAGTCATCAATTTTTCATCTGAAAGGTAAAGAGGAATTCCCTTTTCTGCCCCTATCATCATTGGTCGGGTGAGTAGCAATGATGCCCGGTGTGCTTCCATCAATGGAGCAGAATAGGCGGAAGGCTGGGGTGCAGGCTTTCCTCTGCTGAGGTGAGTGGGGGCTCAGGGTGTTGCTCAGTGGTAGATTTGTTCACACTGAGTTCTAACAGGAAACTTGCTCAACATCGAAGGCCTTGCAAAAGTCTGGCTGAGTGATGTCAGTTGCTTTTCCTTTCCCTACTGATGCTGTCACTCCACTGTAGAAGGCCACCAAAGCGACCAGGCTGCATGTCTCCGTTTCCGCTGTTTCTCCATTTCCTTCTTGTTGCTCCCTGTAACCTGCAGGTTCAGCCATGCTGCTTTCCTGCCTCCTCTGCTGTGTTTCGTGTGGTCGGGATGGAGCTCAGAGCTCCAGCTCTGAGAAAGGTTTTCTGAGAAAGTTACCATCTCTTTTCCATTCCTTTACCCCTAAAAACAGTTTTCCAGTGTCTCTCATGCAAGAATTCTTTGAACAGCCTGCAGCTGACTCTCCTGAAGCTCAGGGTCCTGACTTTGCTTTTTGCCAGGCACACATTCCTTGAGATGAGGAACTCTAGGAGGGCATGGTCACTACAGCCCTGACCACCTCCAGTCTTAACCCCTGCTGTTCAGCATGTCCAGTAATGCTTCCCTTCTGCTTGGTGTGCTTAATGCTTGGCCCACAAAGTTATTGTCAGTGCACTCCAGCAGGCTCTCAGACAGTTTGCAGCAACTGGGATTGGTGCTGGGTGGTTGCTGGGAGGTGTCTCAGCAGAAAAGCTGGGCTGGGGTGGGCGTGCTGTGTCAGTCCTCATCGCAGCTGGCAGAGAGAGTTAGAGGAGGGTGATGGGTGCTGCCTGCTCTCAATGCTGCTGCACTGAATTTGGGGCACAGCAGCACACTGGTGAGTGAGCTGGGAGGGAGACGGACTGCTGCTGTGCATGGCTAGGCCAGAGCTGGAGGATTGTCAAACACGTGAGTCATGCTGGTGCAGCCATTGCAGCTGCAGCAGGAGTAGAAGACAAAGAGGTTTTGTAGAGGACAGAGGGTGGTGACTCATGGTTTGATGTCCAGGTGGAGGCCGATAACAAGTGGTGTCATCCAGGAGTCTGTCTTGGGACCAGTGCTTTTTTACATGGTTATCAGAGACACCAATGATGCAATGGAGTGCACCCTCTGCTGTTTGCTGAGTGGTGCGGCTGACGCAGTGGAAGGAAGGGATGCCATTCAGAGGGAGCTCAACCGAGAGGTTGGCCTAGGTGAATTTAATGAGGTTCAACACAGCAAAGTGCAAGGTTTTGCACTTGGGCTGGAGGAATCCCAGGCATTTCTACAGACTGGGAGGAGCAGTCCTTAAGAGAAGCCCCGCAGAGAAGGACCTGGGGGTCCTGGTGGATGAAAAACAGAACGTGAGCCATCAGCATGCTCTTGCAGCTCAGAGAGCAAATGGTCCCCTGGGCTCCATCAGAAGAGGGGATGGCCAGCAGGGACAGGGAGGTGATTGATCTTCATGATCCTTGAGGTCCCTTCCAACCCGGGCCATTCTATGATTCTGTGATTACACTCGCTGTCAGAAATAACGGCAGCTGTACAGATGTTGGATATATTTTGGGACAGTTCTTGTAACCAGCTGATTTTAAGACCTTGCCCGAGTCAAGAGTCTAAATTGAGTGTCAGAAGAAAGCTGGTAAAGTGGCTATTGCTCATTCTTTTTCATTTGCTGATTCTTTCATTCGGGTTCCTTTTCCAAAGGAGATTCTGGTGATGGAAGCAATTGAAGAAAGAACCAAAGCAGCTCTTGCCAAGAGTGCTTGAAGTCCCTGTGGAGAGAAGCAAAGAACTTGGGCTTCCTCTGGGATGCGCCCCACCATGTCTCAGGAAGGAGACAACTGCTGTTCCACTTTCTGCTTTGTGTGTGGAAAGGTACGTCTGGGTTTTCTTCTACTTGTTTTTCTTTCTTTTTCTGGCTTTGAAGGAGAAGGGGTGGAGCAAGGGGAGACCCACTGGTCATTTGTTAACTCAAGAGCAGGATGGATTCTGCATTGACTGTGAAAAACCTGGGCTAGTAGCATGGGCATATTTCAGGCTGGACTCTTCTTTTGCTGCTTGGTTTCCCTTTGGCTACAGGGAGACAGCTGTCTAAAGGTGTGTTTTCATACCCACTCTCCAAAACCATGTTTCATTGTTGCAGGTGGTTCAGTGTGCTCTTGCAGGGTAGATGTGTTTGCTGTAGAATCTGAATTGTTTCTGTTCCTAGGGGAGGACTGGGAGGAGGTAGTGAGAAGAGAATTCAATGCCTGAGGTGTATCTTAGTGAGAAATGTTGGCATGAGGTGCTGAAAGTCTTGAGTTGTCAAAGGCCAGTGAGGCTCAGACTCCTTAACCTGCTGGAGCAGGGTGGAAGCAAGGAGTGGGCACTGCCGTCACACAAGCTGCACTTGGTTCTGGTCTGCCAGGTCTGTGCTGGCCTGGATTTCTTCTGAGAAGTTTGTTGGAGCTGCTTGGAGTAGTGAAGGGTGGGGAAGAAGTGCTGCTCCAGAGCTATGAGACGTGCAGCTCCTTCTGAAGTGCTCCTGAGAAGGACGGAGCGCATTTGCTGCAGCTTTCTCTGCAGATGTGCTCCTCACCTTGAAATCCTCGTGGTTTGTCCTCAGCTCCTGACCACGGCCTGTTCTCTGTTTTGCAGGCTGATAACATGCAGAAGCCGCAGCTGGTGCGTGCTATGTCATCTTTAAACGTACCAGCATTTGCGGCAGCCCATGTTATTAAGAGCCACGTCGCCCAGGGGCCAGATGAGCTCTCTCTGGAGGTAAGCAGTTCCAGGCGTTCCGTGTTGTCGTGCATAGAAGAGGGCAGTCCTTTCTGCTTTGTTTTCCTACCAGATTTGCTGAATCTGGGATTGATGTTTCAATCTCTTTCAGGTCGGAGATCTGGTGAGCATTGTTGATATGAGGACATATCAACAGGCTGAGCCCCTGGTGGAGAGGCAAGCGTGGCTTTGAGGTAGGCACACGTTTTTGACTAGAGAGCACAACTTCAGTAGAGTTGGGAATCTCAGCTTGGAGCTGCTCTGCCTGCACAGGATGGCTGCTGGATGCAAACAGTTGCCCTGTGTCACTGTCAGTGGACCTTCCCTTTGGCTCTGGGCTCGGGCTAATGCTCACCTGTCTTTTTGTTCTAATTACAGGTTGGGCTTTTCCCTGGTGAGTGCATGGAACTCATCAGCGGAAAAGTTCCCGATTCCCTCCTCAATTCATTGCCAAAGCCAGGTGCGTAATTTACATTTGACAATGCGAGTTAGTCAAATAGGGTCAGAACGTTACTTTCAGGGGGTTTGTTTATGCCCAAGTTCAGCAAGCTTAGAAAGAGAACTACAGTAATCTCCTTGGGCACCTCCAGGGATGGGGAAAATCCATTCTTGCGTGTCCTTGTTGGGAATGTTCTTCCCGTTGTTACATGCTCTGTCGAATGCATTGCGCTCAGCTTCGTCCAACCGAGCCAGGCCTGAAATGAACTGGTTTCTTTGTTTTGTTGCGCAGAGCCAAAGAAATGGGGCAAGCTCATCAACAGCCTTTGTTCCCTGGTGAAGGTCAGCCCTGGGAGAGCAAAGCAGCCTGAGCCTCCGACATTCTCCGGATCCATGTCCTTGCTTGACATCGTTGAGAGGTATTTAGCCTTCAGGACTTGAGGGCTGAGCTGTAGGAATGGAAGCATCCTCTGCTGTTTGAAACAGAGGGCGTTTCTAAGCTGTGTTTCAGCAGAAAGCAGGCAGTGCCCAGAACAGGCAACTTTTGGCCAGGGCTCGGTGCAGCTCTTCCATCACCCTGCACCACGTCTGACAGCATGCTCTGTTTTCTCTGCAGAATGAGTTCTCCCAGGAAGAGGGCAGAGTCAGCAGCTGGCAGTTGGTGTTCCTGCTTCTGCCTGGGCAAACCATCCCCTGTGGCCAAACACCAACTGCAGAGCAGTGCCAGGGAGCCCTCTGAAGCAGAAGTCTTGGTCCTGGCAGGTAAGGGTGCAAGTCCAGCTTACAAAACACTGCTTGTCAGCAACACAGGTAGAATTCATGCTTTCAGTGGGCTTGTACCTCCTTCTGGCGTTCAAGCCCGTGCCTGACATCTTCAGTTGATCCCTGTCTTTCCCAAATGAGTCTCTTGTCAACACAAGAGCTGGACCTGCACGTGGATCACTTTCAAGACAGTGACACTGTTGCTAGAAGCCTATTTGCTTCTGCCCACCACCACTACATAGCCAAATGTCAAGAATCTCCATGGTTCATCTTGCGAACGTTCGACACTAACTGCTGTACATCTGCTCCTTCCTAGGTGACCCGAGCCCTATATCCCCAAGACGCAGGGCATGTTACGATGACGCATCTTCCATCAATGAAGAGTTGTTACTAAGCACAGAATGCTGCAGTTCAGATGAAAGCCTTCCGTATAACATCAGCTATGAAGAGAAGAATGTCATCATCGCTGAAGCATTCATTCATCCCATCCCTACTGAAGCTGCTGACCTGAGCCCACCAGACACCTCAGGCACCAGCCTGGACTCAATGTCTCTGCAGTGCAGCCCAGCCCAAGCACAGCCTGAGTGCCCCGACAGCAGCACCACCATGCAGGCTCAGGTCAGCATCACCGAGGAGAAGCTGAGCATCTCGCAGGGGGGCACAGAATCAGGACACGAGTCCCAGGCTCCGGGCAACAGCACGGTCTCTGAGCAGCTCTCATGATTACAAGAGAGGATGAGTCCCATCTTTCCTCCAGACCTCACACCCCCTCCTTTCTCCTATTGAATAAAGGCACGCTCGTGCTCAGTCAATGCCTTGACTGAATTCCGAGTTTTCATTCGCAGAGATTGGGATGAGTGCAAGAAACTGCAAGGCAGCTCAGCTTACAACACTCTGGCTGTGGGGTTTGTGCGGCCGAGCTCTGGGTGTGTTCCCATTTTGCCTGACTTTGGGATGCCTGCAGCGAGAGCTCTGCTGCCGTTGTGTATGGCAGCAAATAGTCTCTAGCATCCTGGATGCTGCTCATGAAAACCCCAAGCTTCCTGGCTGTGGCTGTGATGCTTTTCAGGGCCTTTTGATGCTCTTTGATGCCGTGGCTGCTCCCTAACACCTCTGTCCTCCCGCCGTGTCCATTCCTGGCTCTCACCTGTGAGCTGTCCCTGCAGATCATCTCTAGCCCTGCCATCATCGCTCTGCAGCAGGAGGAGCTCGCCCTGACCAACATCAGGCAGTGCTGCCTGCCTCTCTCACTCTCTAGACCAAGTGTAACTACGCTGTCATGGAGACAAATGCTTTCTGTCACATCCTCCATCCCTGCAGACATTTACCGGTAGGTGGCTCTTGCAGAAGAAGATTCAAGCAGCAGAACCTTTTGCTCAGCTACAGCACACAAATGCTACAAAAGCAGGAATAACCCGCAAGCTCTGGGTCTGTTTGTCTTGCACAGGCATGCACTAACTGCGTTTGATCGTACCCCCCATCCTTGATTTCCTTCCCTGCTTCTTGTCTGATGACGCTGCTGAGCCAGGAACAAGCTGCCCAGTGTGGCAGAGCATGGTGCAGGGCTGTGCTGGGACCTCCTCCCCTTCATCTGCTGCAGATCAGTGCCACACACGTGCCATCGAGATGCTCTGGCACGGGATGTGCCTCCAACCCAAAGCTCCTTCCCACCTCCCAAGGAAAAGCAAAGCAACCCAAGCATCTCCAGCAAAGCTGCCCAGCAGACAGCAGGGAATGCAAACAGCTTCTGGCTGCTCCCCTGCACTCCTGTCCTAAGTAATAGACCCCATGAGGACTGGCTGGGAAATCAGTGCATGACACATGTGAGTGTGCACAGGATTGTGCAAAGCAGTGGGGTTCCATGAGTTTGTGTGTGTGTGTATCTCGGCTGTTATGAAAGCATGGGAAGACTGCCTTACTGAGTCCCAGATAATTACTTATCCTCAAATGATTTTTCCTGGCCAAATTTAAAGCCTCTTACAGGTAATCGAGACCAACAGGCTGTTGTTGCACAATCAACAGGCACAAACTAGATGAATAGCTGAGGAAAATAAAGCATCATGCCAAGGGTACTAGATAAGTGAGCAGCTTGAGATCTGCACATTTATGTGATACTCATGGTCTTAGACAATATTTGCTTAGTGAGGTCACATAGAATGAAAGTAAAATAGAAGAAGTGCAATTGGTCTCAGTTCACACAGCTGGCTGGTTTGTCTCAGGCTAATCCTGAACTGCCTCAAGCGACTGCTTTGGTGCTCTACAGAACAGCAACTTCAGAGATCTCTTTCTATTACTAAGTGTTTGAAAGAGCAATTTGCTCTGTTAATTATCCATCATTTTTGTGCAGTCTGTTTTGTCAGACTTGTCTTTAGCTTCCAAGTTGTATGTGAAGAATTGTTTCCGTTGTAATGCACAATGTACTAAAAATTGAGAGATGAAAATGTGAAGAGTTTTTCCAGCTTTGATTTCATGTCTGGAATTTTGGAACCCACTACTTGCAGTTGTTAATCTGTCCAAACTGGTCTGGTTTGGAATGCCCTCATCCTTCTTGAATCGCTGTTAAAGGCGGAGCAATTCCTACAAGTGCCATGGCCCCACTGTTGTTCTAATTCTTGTTTCTTTGTTTTCCACACGCTGCTTTTCAAGCCTCCTTTTTCTTTACAGTCAAAGTGAGAACTGCACTGTGAGGTGTCTGAACCTTGTTGTGCCTGTACATAAATAGAACAGCAGCAAAGCCAGACAGGTGACTGTGCTGACAGCTCTCGTAGCCAGTAACACGTAACTGTGCTAAATCCCTTGTGACGGCTTTGATTTCATTTTTGCCAGTGAAATCCTTGTAAAAGGAAGTGCAGCAGTGTGATGAGCTAAGGTGAAGATGCTGGTTTTAGTAGTGCTCTAAGCTGAGTGAAAGGGCAATTGAATGAGGGTTATATGCTTTCTCTGGGACGATAAGGTTTTATTTCCTGAGGGAAAGAGCCAGCTTTTCATGGGCTATATGTGGGCTTTGGCAAGGGCAGACAATCCAGTCTGTCAGGAAGCCATTTGAGGTGCTTCAGGTTTGTAAGCTTGTCTTTTTGTTTTTCAGGCGGATATTTGGAGCATGGGTGTAGTGCTGTATGCTCTGCTGTGTGGGTTTTCCCTTTGGATGATGACAATATGATGGCACTCTACAGGAGGATACCAGTGGGTATCAGTGGTGCTAGAATACACTGAGAAGGGAAATAGCTGAGCTTGACAAGAGGCCTTGCTTTTCGGATGGCAGAACATGCTGAGCTGTGAGTAGAAAGGCCTGTCTGCTGAATATTGTCCCTGTTTTTGCTGCTTTGTCTACCAGTATTTAGTGGAATTGGTTCTACGCTTGGTTGGCCTATGTGGCACTGTAGCCTAATTCTGTACCATGATAGCATACAGAATTTAAGGAGAAGTATTTTCTTGCCAATGGGCTGGATTTTTTGTATCTGGTTCTTCAACTGGCTGCTCCCTATACTATCTGTAGTAAAAATACAGACACATCATTTGATTTCCCTGAAATGAATGTTCCTAAATGCCAGCTCTTCTCATGTCTACAAAGATCAAAGTTCTGCATTTGCTATTAGAATTTCCTCTTCCAGAATCAGGAGGTAATGTAGGACCCCACAGATTTCCTTCAGAATCCAGCAGTTAGTTCTGTTTCCTTTCGGAGTGCATAACAACCTGACCAAATGAATTGAATGACGTGGCTTATTAGTCTGGTACAAACTCTGCTGTACACTGAAACTTGGTCCATTTGTAAGCAGGACTTTTTCCATCTCTGCAGGACAGCAGAAAACCCTTTGTGCTAATCATGATGCCAAGAAGCAGAATGCGGCAAATGGCAGATGATCCAACTGCTTCAGGTATTCATTTCCTTAAAACTGAATAGTTTTGGACTGAGAGTTTGTAAGCAGAACAGAGCTCTTAAAGCTGTCAGAGACTATTTCTGCACTGTTCAATTCTATCTGCACAACATACACAGGATCTCAGAACTGCGTTGCTTGAATTGGTGGAACTTGTTGAAGTGAACTGGGATGAGCAAGTTTTAGAACTTAGTCAGAATGCAGTAAAAAATGGATAATCTCATGAGTATTAAGGTACAGGCTTGCTATTTCTGCACTGAATTTGTTTTTATTTTACATGGCTGTGATCTGAAAGTTGCTTGAAACGCAGGCACCTAGGCACTGTTGTGTAACTGAATTTCACACGATAGGTCCTGAAATATCCTGGAATCAAAAACTCTGACTTGTTTTAAGTCTGCTGCTTGAGTCTAATCAGGGTCATAGTGTCTGTGTGCAGTGTTTCTTTCCCTGTAATGCTCCACATCATTTCATTTTGGGAATATTGAAGGAAATGGACTATGTGCCATAACTGTTGTTAGAACAAAGTATGTCTGGTGTGATCTTATGCATAGGTTCTGTAACTGCTCTTCACAGCTCAGGTGTTTGACCTTCCTTTTGGTGAAGTGATGAAATACTGCTGGTTTCTATTTGTGCTTCTAGGCACCTTGAAGCTCTTAGGAATAGAACAATTGTCTCCAGTTCTTTTCAATGATATCAGTAACAGCTCAAGTGTTGCTGCCCACTAGGTAGACCCAAAGAAGCAGATTACAGTGAAACAACACACGAGCTGGACCTGAATGAGGATCACTTTCAAGACAGTGGCTATGCTGCTTCAAGCCTACTTGCTTCTTCCTGCCGCCACTCTATTACCAAGTATCAACAACCTTTCATGATTCAACTTGCAAATGTTTGAAACTAACCCTTGTGTTTCTATGCCTTCCTAGGTGATTCGAGCCCTTGTCAACCCCAAAGATCCAAACCAAGCAGTGTCTTTCCATCAATGGAGAGTTCTTATTAAGCATGAATCGCTGCAATTCGGATGACAGCCTTCCACATGGTAACAGTGATGGACACAAGGGGCTCATCCACGTTCATGCTCTCATATCTCCTGGCTCTGCTGAAGCTCCTGACCTGAGCCTGCCAGACACAGCAGTCACCTGCCTGGATTGTGACCCAGCGCCTTTGCAGTGCTGCCCATCCCAAGCACAGCCCGAGTGTCCCAGCAGCAGCACCACCATGCAGGAGCAGGGCAGCATCAGTGAGGTGAAGCTGAGCATCTTAGATGGGGACTTAGAGTCAGGCTGCCAGTCCCAGGCACCAGGCAGCAGCACCAGCTCTGAGCCACTCTCATCTTGACAAGAGGAGTCCCATCTTCACCCTTGACCTCTCAAGCCCTCCTGTCTTTTATTGAATAAAGTCACTCTCATGCTCAGTCATCGCCTCGACTGCATTCTGAGTCTTCAATCACAGGGATTGGGATGAATGCAACAAACAGCAAGGCAGCTCAGCTTGCAATGCTATGGCTGTGGGGTTCGTGCAGGCAGAGCTCTGGGTTCCCATTTTGCCTGGCTTTGGGATGTCTGCAGCAAGATCTCTACCATTTTGTATGGGAGCAAATAATCTCTAGCATCCAGGTTGCTGCTCATGATATATCCCAGTCTTCCTGGCTGTCACTTTGTGATACTTTTCAAAGCCTTTTGATACTCTTTGATGCCTTGGCTGCTCCCTAACACCTCTGTCCTCCTGCCATGTTGACTCACGTCTCCCACTTTTAAGCTGGCTTTGCAGATCGTCTCCAGCCCTGTCATCATCACGCTGCAGCAGGAGGTGCTCACCTGGCCCAATGTCTGGCAGTACTGCTTGTTCTGCAGACGAGCAGCTGCCTCCTCATCTCTTCAGCTACAGTAGTTTTTCTCAGGGCAGTTAGATGCAGTCATGCTCCTCTGGATTTGGTGTGTTAAATCCATGCTGCATGGCAGCAGTCAGTGCAATACAAAGGTGTTCTGTGTGCCATAGCATTTCTCCAGGGGCTGCCAAAGGTAGAAGCACAACACAGCACCATCCTTCTGACAGTAATGTCTGTGAGTGTTAGACATGTGAGCACTGCATCATCCCCAGCGTGTCAGTGCTTTTCCACACCAACCTGACTCTCACACTCTGCACTGAATGTAACTCTGCTCTTGTGGAGACAAATGCTTTCTGTCACATCCTCCATCCCTGCAACCATTTGCCGGTAGGCAGCTCTTGCAGAAGAATCAAGCAGCAGAACCTTGTGCTCACCCTACAGCATGCAAATGCTATGAAAGCAGAAATAACCTGGCATGCTCTGGGTCTGCAAGGCTGCACAGATGGGAGAGGTAGATTGTGTTTTTGCAGTGGAAGTTTCCAGTATTTTCAGTACATAGTGTAGGCCCTAACTGAATGTATAACCCTCTTGTAAAACAGCTGTATAAGTAGTTTTTCCACCAAGAAAGTTGCTGAACAGAATTAAGTTCAGACTGGGGGCATTCTGACATGGGGAGAATTGAGACAAGCACAAGCTAAATACAGGGTGGGTAGAGCCCAGCACAGGACATAATGAATGTACTGACTTTTGGAAACATTGCCCTTCTCTGTCCGCAGAAAAGTACAAGGCAGACCTAAAAACAAGAGGTTGGTAATTGACCTTCTATGGAAATGAATCCTAGCCACAGTCTCGAGGAGTCTGTGAGCCTGAGATGCTCAACCAATGAGAGCCATGAGAGCATCACCTGCAGTGGGTTTAGGGCACAGAACAGAATTGATTTCACTGACTGGTGTGCAGTTTCTCCCTTGCCAATAGGGGATGTGCGCGCAGTATTGCAATAATGAATAAGCACTGCTGCTATCGCTGCCATCTTTGCCTAACTAGAAATCTTTGACTTTGAGAGTTTCTCACACAAGGGGAGAGGGTAAGAAAGTAAAGAGGCACAGAAAACTAAGGGAAACTGCTCTTCTTTATCTTATCTATAAAAATTGATACGATGCTGTTGTGCATTTTTTTTAATTTTATTTTTAATTTTTTGCTAATGTCAGTTAGATTGTTTTAAAATATCCACACACCAAAATCTGACTACCAAGCAAATGTAATGAAAATGAAATGAAGGTGAGTTAGTGGAAAGCACAAGGCCATATTATATTAGGCTCCAGCAAATTTACAGGCAGTCACTGCACGAAGAGGTAGATCTGAGTTGCACATTATATGATTCCCACAAAGATTAAGGAAATCTGAAGCTTTCAATATATTTTTTTAATTCTTTTTTCATTTCATTTTTAAACACCTGACCCAGACCCCAGCCCTCACAGGAGCTGTAAAGATAACAGCATTAACCAGCAATGTAACTCTAATCCTAACCCTTACCCTGATTCTAAAATCGTCCCTAACTCCAAATGCAACAACAAAAATGATGCTAGAAGTTTGTAGCAAAAGGAACCTTAACCCTGATCATAATCCAAAAAAAAAATCATTATGGTAACAATAATCTTTACCTTAAGAGTAATATTAATCAGAGCCCAGATGATGCCTGCATCCAATCAGAAGCATGCTTTGCATTATTTAAGAGTTGTATTTTTTCCAATGAACTCTCTCTATTATCACGTTTATAAAGTAACAGAGTCTGTTCTTTTTCTCCTGACACTGTGCCTTACTCCTGACATCCCCTGGAAATGACCCAGATAGGGCACCATCAAAGTAATGCTAATAGTAATGTCAATCCTAAGGGTATCTCTAGCCTCAGTGTTAATGGGACGCTAACAACAATCCCAACAGCCTTAAACATTCTGGTGGTGTGAAAGAGGTGCTGCCTTGCACATGCTGGGCAGTCCCATTGCCTGTTAAATGCAGGCGGCAGCGTAGAAACATGATGCCCGTGGTCAGAATGCCCTGTGGCAGATCCTGGCACCGGAGAACTGACCGGAGAACCATGAGAGAACTGACAACAAATCACGCGACATCAGAACCGACCCAGTGGTTATTTACAAGCCTTGGGAGACCCAGACAGGATCTCAGAGTGGTGAATGTAGGTACAGAAGTTGTTACTACTCTGTTTTCTTCTAAAAGAAGTGTTTTTTTTTCATCTCAGAAGTTTGGGGGGGGGGGGGGGGGGGGGGGGGGGCGGGAAAGGGATATCAATTTAATTACTCATTAATTTATTGACAGACATTCACGTTTGCTACGTTTGGAGAAGTTTTTATTTGTTTGCTGTGGTTTGATTTTTTTTTTTTCTTTTTTTTTTCCCCCTTCCCTCCTCTTCCATCTTTGTGTTCTTCCCCTATAATCAAAAGAACGGATCCCCAGGGTCTGTCCCGCAGACGTTCTTTCCGTGGTCTCTGCTGCCACCTGCTGGCCAATAAGCGGAACTGCCACTGTTGGGCGTTTGGTGCCGCAGGAAGCACAACGCAGATCTGAGTTCTGACCGGTCTACGCAGCAAATCCGCCAGTCTTTATTGCGATAAGCCCTCCAGACAAGAGCATAAAGTCTTTGCCTGAGGGCAGGGTTAGTAGTAATGGATGTCAGTTTTGAAATTTCCAGTCCATTCACCATAGCACTTTCTGCCTCCATGTCCCATAACCAGAGCAGCTATGCTGGCATGCTCTCTTGGTTTCTGTCTAAACCACTGTACTATATCCATCAGTTCAGCTGCTGTATTATGGGCAGCAGGGTTTGGGGGGTGGACACTGGTCAGGGCACTCCCACCAGCCTATCCTGCATTTTTTTTTTTTTTTTTTTTTCATTTTTGGGTTACAATCAGTCAGATCTCAAATAGATCTAGTCCAAATGGAACCTCAAAATCTGACCTTTTAGTGCCTTCATTTACAGAGTCCATTTTATACAGATTCCCTTGTACAGGGCCCCCATGGTCCTCCAGACAGTTGTTACTGATCTTCCATAGGAGAATGATTGAATTAGGTTTTTTCCCATCAAAACTGCCACCTGTCTTTCCAATTTTTCAACACTATCATTCAATAGCTGATTTGCATCAGCCTGAGCCTCTTCAGTTATGTTCAGACAGTTCAAGGCCATTAAAAGTGGCCATGCCACCATGAACACAGCTAACTGCCATTCTCAAGTTGTAAGTATGTCTTTGCTAAGACCATGGAAATACTCAGTCAGGTGGGCCAGGGACTCATGGACCCTCCCTCCGTCCCACACAGGGCCCCATTTTTCAGTGACAGAAGCAGTGCTGCATTTTGAGGATCCTAGGAATCCCAGGACATGCCCTGACAAAAGGTCATTCAAAGGGGTAGTCTTTCCCCATCCAAACAACTCCATGATATTCACAGAATCACAGAATTGTAGGGGTTGGAAGGGACCTCCAGAGACCACTGAGTCCAGTCCCCCTGCCAAAGCAGGTTCCCTACACCACAAAAGAGGTACGAAGAGGTAGATCTGAGTTGCACATTATATGATTCCCACAAAGATTAAGGAAATCTGAAGCTTTCAATATATTTTTTTAATTCTTTTTTCATTTCATTTTTTAAACACCTGACCCAGACCCCAACCCTCACAGGAGCTGTAAAGATAACAGCATTAACCTGCAATGTAACTCTAATCCTAACCCTTACCCTGATTCTACAGGGGACTGTCTGAAACGGACATCAATTCAATTACTCATTTATTTATTGACAGACATTCAAGTTTGCTACGTTTGGAGAAGTTTTTATTTGTTTGCTGTGGTTTGGTTTTTTCTTTTTTTCTTTTTTTTTTCCCCCTTCCCTCCTCTTCCATCTTTGTGTTCTTCCCCTATAATCAAAAGAGAACGGATCCCCAGGGTCTGTCCCGCAGACGTTCTTTCCGTGGTCTCTGCTGCCACCTGCTGGCCAATACACGGAACTGCCACTGTTGGGCGTTTGGTGCCACAGGAAGCACAACGCAGATCTGAGTTCTGACCGGTCTACGCAGCAAATCCGCCAATCTTTATTGTGATAAGCCCTCCACATGGCATTGCGCATGCACTCGAACACGCAACAGGCATAGATTTCTCTTAACTCCTTGAGGAGCAGGCAAGCAGAACAACTGAGCGCACCACTGCTTGTGATTGGGCCACCCCCATCATAGAGATGTGTGTTAGATCTTTTACCCACCCCTGGACTGGCCTTGTTGTTTAACGATAACCTCTGAAATCTGAGCTACTGGTTCTACCACCTGTAGTGTAGAATAGGTAGCCAATAAATGCTTTTCAACTGTGATGTATCTTTATTCTGCTCCATGCTAAACCTGTGGCCAAAACCTCATAGGGGTTCACAAAGAACTCTGGCTCTGCCAGAGCCCCCATCCAGACCCTTCTTGAGTTACATTCACATCTAGTTTGGCTGAAAAGGTTGGACTATAAATACTCAGTGCTTGGGCCTGTTTAACAGATATTTTTTCCTGATTATGCTGTCCATCGATCTTTTTAAACTGAACTCCTGCTCTAATCTGGTCTTTAAACATTTGTTGTCTCAAGACCCTAATGGGTCCAGACTGGATTACCTTAGGGGCTGGACGCCTAAGTCATGGCAGCAGATGGTTCTCTGCCTTTCTCAGACCTTTCCACCACCATTCAGAGCCTGCATCTGGCCGTAGGCACTCTTGTCTCCCCATCAATTGGGCAGCCTGTTGTATTACAGCACCTGAGGGCCACTGGGGGGTTCAGTATGGATAACATAGACCCATACTGATGTAAAGGTGACGGCTGTAGGATGAGATCCCTCGTTCCTGATGAAAAATTTATTGACTGGGCTCTCAAAATCATCTTCATAGATTGCCTCTTTCATGCCTAATTCTCTAATATAATTTTGTTAGTCCTCCATAGAGGACCACAGGCTGATATTTAATGGTATGTCATTCTTATTTGGCCATGTTATATGACACACAGCCACAAATCATTCACTGATCAAATGGCTATCCTCATTATGTTGGACAGAGCATACAGTCTTTGCCTGAGGGCAGGGTGAGTAGTAATGGATGTCAGTTTTGAAATTTCCAGTCCATTCACCACAGCGCTTTCTGCCTCCATGTCCCATAACCAGAGCAGCTATGCTGGCATGCTCTCTTGGTTTCTGTCTAAACCACTGTACTATATCCATCAGTTCAGCTGCTGTATTATGGGCAGCAGGGTTTGGGGGGTTGGATACTGGTCAGGGCACTCCCACCAGCCTATCCTGCATTTTTTTTTTTTTTTTTTTTCATTTTTGGGTTACAATCAGTCAGATCTCAAATAGATCTAGTCCAAATGGAACCTCAAAATCTGACCTTTTAGTGCCTTCATTTACAGAGTCCATTTTATACAGATTCCCTTGTACAGGGTCCCCATGGTCTTCCAGAGAGATGTTCCTGATCTTCCATAGGAGAATGATTGAATTAGGTTTTTTCCCCATCAAAACTGCCACCTGTCTTTCCAGTTTTTCAACACTATCATTCAATAGCTGATTTGCATCAGCCTGAGCCTCTTCAGTTATGTTCAGACAGTTCAAGGCCATTAAAAGTGGCCATGCCACCATGAACACAGCTAACTGTCATTCTCAAGTTGTAAGTATGTCTTTGCTAAGACCATGGAAATACTCAGTCAGGTGGGCCAGGGACTCATGGACCCTCCCTCCGTCCCACACAGGGCCCCATTTTTCAGTGACAGAAGCAGTGCTGCATTTTGAGGATCCTAGGAATCCCAGGACATGCCCTGACAAAAGGTCATTCAAAGGGGTAGTCTTTCCCCATCCAAACAACTCCATGATATTCACAGAATCACAGAATTGTAGGGGTTGGAAGGGACCTCCAGAGACCACTGAGTCCAGCCCCCTGCCAAAGCAGGTTCCCTACACCACGTTGCACAGCTCAGCATCCAGGCAGGTCTTGAATATCTCCAGAGAAGGAGATTCCACAACCACCCTAGGCAGCCTGTTCCAGTGCTCTGTCACTCTCACCGTAAAGAAGTTATTGCACACATTAGTGCAGAACTTCCTATGGTGCAGTTTCTGTCTGTTTCCCCTTGTCCCGTCTCCACACACTGCTGAAAAGAGTCTGGCCTCAACACTTTGCCCCCCACACCTCAAATATTTATAGAACCTGGATCCTGTCCCCTCTCAGCCTTCTTTTCTCAAGGCTAAACAGACCCAGTTCCCTCAGTCTCTCCTCATTGGGGAGATGCTCCAGGCCCTTCACCATCTTAGTGGCCCTCTGCTGGACTCTTTCTAAGAGATCCCTGTCTTTTTTTTACTGGGGAGCCCAGAACTGGACACAATATTCCAGATGAGGCCTCACCAGGGCAGAGTAGAGGGGGAGGATCACCTCCTTCGACCTGCTGGACACGCTCTTTTTAATGCACCCCAGGATGCCATTGGCTTTTTTGGCTACAAGGGCACACTGCTGGCTCATGGTCAATCTGTCGTCCACCAGGACGCCCAGGTCCCTCTCAGCAGAGCTCCTCCCCAGCAGCTCTTCCCCCAGCCTGTACCGGTGCATGCAATTATTTCTCCCTAGGTGCAAGACTCTACACTTGCTTTTGTTAAACCTCATCCGGTTTCTTACTGCCCGGCTCTCCAGCCTGTCCAGGTCTCGCTGAATGGCAGCACAGCCTTCAGGTGTGTCAGCCAATCCTCCCAACTTCGTGTCATCAGCAAACTTGCTGAGGGTGGTCATTGATGAAGATGTTGAACAAGACCGGACTGAGCACAGACCCCTGGGGGATGCCGCTCGTTACAGGCCCTCAGCCAGACACTGCACCGCCAACGACAACACTCTGCACTCTGCCAGTCAGCCAATTCTCGACCCACTTCACTGTCCAATCACCTATCCCATACTTCCTCAGCTTTGTTATAAGGATGTCATGGGAGACTGTATCAGTTATAGAGGTTATAGAGTTCAATTCCTGTAGTCAATTTGGCGGCCCAGGTGGGACCAGCTCTGTTCGCTGCAGGACCAGCTGAGAGGGAGACACTTTTGGCGCACCCTGAGATTTCTCTGAAGGACTCCCTTCCTCACCTGATCACTGCAGGGACAGACAAGGACCACCCATAGGTGGACCAGGTATGTGTATGGTAAGTGGAGCCCATATGTCTTGAGGAGACATCCTACACAGTTTACAGCCATACGTGCTGCTCCCAGGGAGGTGAGCTCATGGCTTTGGTTGCCAGCTGGGGTAGGAAGACTCCTTGGGTGAGTTCCTATGAAAGGGAACTGTATGTCATATGAATGGAAACAAGAACAAGTACTCTCTCTCAGGTGGGTGACAATAGGAGGGACCTAGGTTGGTCTCTCCTACGGGTATGGGATATAGTGGATAGCCTGTCAAATGGTAGCCTGGGTTCTCCAAGTTGTAATCACGGGGGTTATAGGTTGTATGTTCAATATTATCATCTGCTTTAAGTGTTTGGTACCGTGTGTCAAGCCGACTCTGGGAAAAACATTAACGTTTGCAACTGGTCGACCAGAGTATGAGTGTTATTAAGATTCCAGCTAGAAAACGTTGTCAGCATTGTGTAGTATGAATAAACCATGGTTTTTGATCTAAATGTCAGAGTGAGTGTGGTGTGAGTGAGACACAGAACAGCTGCAGGGTGAGTGCCGAGTCCCGATCCATGTTTCCTTCCTCCTGTGAGGGAAATGGCCAGACACGGACAAAGTGAAAGACTGTGTTGTGTGTCCACTCATAAGTACTTTCTGCTTGTATGTAAGAAGACAGGAGATTGTACTCTGTAGATTAGTAAGATTGTCCTGAGGAGAGGTGTACATTCCACCCGACCAATGAGTGTCAACCCATTTATGTAATACTATGTACTGCTTGCGAGGAAGTGTGTGAGGGAGGTGGTTCAATCAGTGCTGGTTCTGTGGCACAGTGTTTATAACTGAAGAATACAGACTGTATTAAGGGAGTTTATGTGAACTGAAGAACTGTACGTTTTGACAAACTGTTTTGATGGTATAAGAAAGTGTAATTGTTAATGATATATGAAAGTGTAGTTGAGGGAATGTGGAAGTGTATCTGAGCATAGAAATAGAGGAAGCATTTACAGAGGAAAAAGGATTAAAGTGAGTTTACCTGCATTGACATGAGAGCAACACCCTGCCAGACCGCTGCCCTGTGAGCTGAGCAGAGCAGAGCAGAGACACAGTCCCCATGTATCAGGTAGTGTTATTCTGCTTACCAAAAGAATGAGTTCACTACAGAAGAGGCAAATCTTCCCCTCTGCTCCATCTGTGGCATACTCTGGAGTTCAAGGCATTGCAAAGCTATGGCACATCTACTTTCTTTCAATGATGAAAACTTAGTGTGCTCTGGGCTCTCATTTCAATTGCATCTAAAGAAGTCTAGGGTCATGCCAGCTGACAGGAAGCTGGCAAATGTTGTCTCATTGTAAGGAAGAGCAAGAAAGATGACATGGGCAATTATGGACCTGTCAGTCCAGAGCCTGGTAAAATTATGGAGAAAATGATGGTGGGAGTTATGGAAAAACAGCTGAAGGACAATTCTGTCATTGGTCGCAGCCAACACAAGTTTGTGAGGCAAAGGTCCTGTTTTATTTAAGCTCATTTTGTGACACAGTTATCCGTTTAGTTGACCAAGGGAAGCCAGTTGATGTAATCCTTGAGGATTTCAGTGGAGATTTTGATACTGTTTCTCACAACAACCTTCTGGACAGAATGTTCTGCATATGGCTAGACAGAAACACAATGTGGTGGGTGAGCAGTTGGCCAGTAGGTCAGTCCCAAAGGATTATAGTCAGTTTTTTCCATCAGGCTGGTAGATGGTCACTGTCGGGGTCCCCAGGGTTCCATTTTGGGGCCACTTTCCTTTCATGTTTATGCAGATGACTTGAATGCAGGACTAGAAGACGTTCTGAGCAAGTTTGCTGATGAGACCAGATGAGGAGGTGCTGTTGCCTCCACTGAGGGTGGAGAGGACTTGCAGAGAGATGTGGACAAGTCAGAGAAGTGGGTACCAGTTGGTACTAAGCACCAAGTGCATAAAGTATAACAAGAACAAGTGCCTGATTGTGCACCTGGGTAGGGGCAATGCTGGACATACACACTGACTGGATATGGGACACTGGAGAGGATTCTGACTGGAAAGGGTTGGGGTGCTGGTCAGCATCACACTGAATGTGAGTCAGCAGTGTGCCAAGGCAGCCAGGAAAGACAACAGTCCCCTGGACTGCATGAAGCAACTTATTGCCAGCTGGGTGAGGGAAAGGGTTGTCCCTCTGCTCTGCATTGCTACTGCCTCACTATGTTCTGGGCACCACAGAACATAAAGGACTTCAAACTCTGGGAGAATGTGCAAAGGAGGGCACTGAAACCGAGAGATCTGAAGTTCAGAGTTTCACAGGGATTGGCTGCTTGTTCAGACTGGGCCCTTCTCACATCCCTGCTCACATCCTGCAATGAAACATAGGTCTCATATGGGACATGAACCTCACAGCGTCCTTGCACCACATGTAGAGCCTGGGATCTTCTGTCCCCATGTCTTTCATTTAACATCATACAAAATTCCAACACATTGCCCCAGGAAATGCCCAGAGCCAACATGACATACAGGACCTCTCTACCACTGGTCTTGCAATCAGGGCTTGACCTGTCTGCTTTGTAAGGCAAGGGAGAGGTTTCTTAGCATGCCAGTGCCTTTGCCTGCCTGTAGTCATGGCTTCCAGTTATCTTCTCTAACAAGTCCCTTGGGAAGCTTACTTGGTAATGTTCCTCAGCGGGCCCATTAATACTCCAAGAAACTTCACTGTTACTTCTGACTTTGTCTTGTTGAGCACTTTGTGCAAACTTCTCTCTGCACTAGAGGCTGATGAACTCAGCATCAAATGCACCCTGGGACCATTATAACCTAAAGAATCTCCTGTGCCTTATGCCATCTTGTTATCTTCTTCAGGTTATCAGAACTTGTTCAGCAAAAAGGAGGGATATCTGGAGAGAGCTTAAAGAATCCAGTATAAATTTATTGTCTATTTATTTATAGTTGGGTTTAAAGAAGACATTAAAGCAGCACTGTGCAACTGATACCAATCCAGGATGTCCCAATGAGTTCTGTACTGTTACTGTGTTGACAAAGGTCCTTCTCAACCTCCCCACCCAATTTCTGCTCACAATGGACCTATGGGACTTGCATCACTTTTCTTCACATCACTCTTCTCCTCTGCATTCATCCGCTCAGTGTTAAAACTGCTTTGCACCAACTCCCACTGGCTTTCCTCAGAGAACCAGCTACACATGGAAAAGGAAAGATTTCTCTTTTTTATCTGGCCAGCAAATGGAAAGAAAGGTGATGCAATTGAATGAACAGTAAAACACAGTGATCAACTGCATGCCATGTTCAAGCTGCATCTATTGAAGTTTGTCTTTCATATGGAATACTTTTAAAAGAAATGATTTATTCTGAGGTAGGATAGGATAGATTGAATCACAGTGAAGTAGTTGACAACAGAGGCCATCAGACTCTGAGAGATGGAGCAAATTCCAGTAATCTCCCTGGGATAGATCAGCCAGGTAGTTGAGAGGTATCAACTTAAAATTGATCAGGACTTGTGAGTATTTCACACATTGAGACGGGTTAACACATTCTCACTGATTCTCAGACTTTGGGGAGATGGAACAAATTCCAGTAATCCCCCTGAAAGTCAGAAATCAGACAGATAATTGGGAGGTATCTGACTGAACAAAGAGCAAGGGATGGAGAAATCTGGAGGGCAGTGGGAGTAGTTTGTGCCCAAATGGCCTGCTGAAAACATGCCCTTAACCATGGCCATTTATTTAGGAGAGCTGAAAAAACTTGGAGGATGAGACACATCAAATAGGCAGCAGGGAAGAGTAGTGCTGGGCACCGGGCTATAGTCACAGGGCATTGGCACTGGCAAAACTGTCTGTGTCTCTGAATCTGAAGACATTTGTGTCCAGCGAACACAGTTCTGGAAAACATTGTAGTTTCAGTAAAAGAAAAAAAAAGACACAAATCACCTCAAAGATTCATATTTACAACTTAAAATGGAACAAGACTCATGAGAATTTTTCATGTTGAGAAGGGTTAACACAATTTCAATGATTTCCATCTTTGTCTTCAATTATTTGTTTCAGTTTTATTGACATTTATGATCAACTATTAAGCTTACAGCCTCAAAATAAATAAAAAGAGATACATTTGCATCTTGCACGTGGCCTGATGCCCCTTTCACCTTCGCAGTTCCCACAAGTCCTTCCATGCCGGAGAGTATGAGATCCAGCAGAGCACCTCTCCTCTTTGGTTCCTCCACTGCTTGGTCAAGAAGCTGCCATCTGTGCTCTCCATGGATCTGCTGGATGCCACATGCCCTGCTGTGCTGTCCCTGCTGCAGATAATGGAGTGACAAAGGCCACCAAATGGGACAAGGGACAGACAACATCAGATTCCCATCTGTCTGCAGAGGGCACCTTCCATTTACTCTCCCTGATGAGGAAGACAGGAAAAGACACTGATGGTCTCCTCTGTTTGCCATTTCCATTAGCTCTGACCTGTCTGCTCTTCCATCCCCAGGCAGAGCTCAGTGCACTCTCACAGAGGGCATCCACCCTTCTTTATCTCCTCGCCCATCCATCCTAAAGACTCGGTATCCCCCTTGTGCTACAGTGCAGTTGTGGAAGCCATTAAACTGTGTCCCCATGGTCCAAACAGGAGCTCAGGCCTGCAGCTCTATCAAGATTTCTAGCTTCTTGTGTGTTGGTGTTTGCATTAGTGCAAAACCACAGAAGTAAACATCCTAATTGGAAAGCATCACTGGACATAGCCTGACTGGATAGCTAATCTATGGTATCAGTGTGCAGAAGGTGGCACACAAACATTAGACTGATCGTGGGCCTTGGAGTTGACACAGCAACATGGTCACACCATGGGCATGGCTTTCCTGAAGGCCCTGTGCTGCTCTTGCAGCTGTGAGTGAATTCACCAGACAGCCAGTGCTATCCCCTCTCTGGCCCTCGGCTGATGCCCAGGAAGGAGCTGTCTATCTCAGGGATTTCCCACATGGTTTACAAGCACTGGCACACATCAGGAGCAGCCCAGGCACCTTGGGCATCACCCAGTGTCTGTGTGTGAGCAGCTGCCTCCCAGCTGAAGGTCCGAGGACTCAGAGCAGGAGCTCACATGCAGGCAACTCCTTGTGCTCTTCTGAACTGAACCAGAGGAATCCCAGCTCCTGTGGGTGTGTAGGGAGCTGAATCCCATTTCAGCTCCAGGATTTCTGTCAAGGGATGAGACTCCTGCACTGCCTCAGCTGGATCACTGCCCTGCACAGGGAAAGTCCAAACCTTGCCTTCCTTGTCTGGTTGCCCTTATTGTTTCATCAAACGATCTCTGGGAGCACTCCCCATATGTCTCCAATCAGTCACTGACCACTGGACATGTGGTGGTTAATTGAGCGAATTTCAAAGCACAGTCATGATGCTGTTGTCTTTCAGGAGCTGTTGGCCATGAGGACCCAGGGACATGTCAGGGGAGACAAGTCGGAAAGATAAAAATGACATAATCTGCTGCTTGCCTGTCCAGGCTCCTGGGACACAGGGAGCTCATAAAAGTGTGCAGGGCTGCAGAGAGACAGCTGTGCCCAGGAGCAGCTCTTGTGCACAGCACAGCCTGCAGGTGACAGAAGGAGAGGAGAGAAACTGAAGAGAGCTTGCAGGATGTGTGTGGTGTGAGCGGGCTGTGAGCTCACTGCAGGAGCATTGCTCACAGACCATGACAGGGTAAGTCTCACTGCAGACCATGAGCTGCTTTTCATAGAGGTCAACTTAATTTGGGACATCCCATAGGAGATCTGGATGCAGGCACTGCATGTTTCTTTACTGTGGAAAAAGCCTTCTGCTCCAGCTGAGGGCTTCCATACTGCAGTATGAAATCACAGCCCTGAGGGCTGCATGTCCCAGCACGGCTGCAGGCTGTGCAGCCGGGGCTGCAGGCGGGTGCCCAGGGCTGTCCTGCAGAGCAGGGTCCCTGCTGTGCCCCAGGGGCTGTGTGCCGGGTATGGGACTCTGCCGCCTGCCAGGCTCAGCACTCAGCCTGCCCGGGGAGCTGCCCAGGGCGCTGCGGGGAGACGTGTGGGGTAAGGATCCCCCGGCAGGGTTTGTGCTGCCACAGCTGCTGCCTGGGGCAGGGGATCACAGCTCCACTGCACAACTGAATGTTTCTGAGGGCACTTTGCAAGAGGAGAGCCAAGGCAGGGGGTTTCCATTTCCTGTTCTGAGGCAAAGAGGTTTGGAGTCAGAAATCTAAAAGGGGCAATAAGAGTTCTGAGAATTTTTCATCAATCAATTGCTTGTTTTGTGAACACTCACGCATGATGTGCTTTCAGTCTCCCCTTTCTCGAAGGATGGAATTATCTTCATTTTCTGTAGGCATGAATAATTCACTTATCCTACAAACAGGCAGCATTTTCTAACTGAAACTGAATGCCACAGAAGCTCAGGTAGGGGGCTCTAAGAGCACTTGGGGTAAAGATGTGAGACATGAAACAGATGAAAAAATCCAGGGAGAAGGGATAAGAAAATAAAAGGAAGGTTAGAGCTCCATATGCTGCTTCTGCTTAAGGAATGCTGAAATACATGAAATTAAATGCAAGTAATGGTGCTAAATGTACACTGTTGTAAGAGAATAAAAACATTTCATATTATAGCAGGAGGAGTGTGTCTGAGAATGGTCTGGACTTGTCATTATCTTCTGCACTCTGAGCAGGACTCCAAGCCCAACAACAGCAGATGTCCAACAGCAGCTCCATCAGCGAGTTCCTCCTGCTGCCGTTGGCAGACACGCGGCAGCTGCAGCTCCTGCACTTCTGGCTCTTCCTGGGCATCTACCTGGCTGCCCTCCTGGGCAACGACCTCATCAGCACAGCCGTAGCCTGCGACCGCCGCCTGCACACCCCCATGTACTTCTTCCTCCTCAACCTGGCCCTCCTCGACCTGGGCTGCATCTCCACCACTCTCCCCAAAGCCATGGCCAACGCCCTCTGGGACACCAGGGCCATCTCCTACACAGGATGTGCTGCACAGCTCTTTTTCTTTTCCTTCTTCCTCTCAGCAGAGTATTCCCTTCTCACCATCATGTCCTATGACCGCTACGTTGCCATCTGCAAGCCCCTGCACTACGGGACCTTGATGGACAGCAGAGCTTGTGCCACCATGGCAGCAGCTGCCTGGGGCACTGGGGTTCTCAATTCCCTGCTGCACACTGCCAGTACGTTTTCACTGCCTCTCTGCCAAGGCAATGTTGTCAACCAGTTTTTCTGTGAAATCCCACAGATCCTCAAGCTCTCCTGCTCTGGCTCCTACCTCATGGAATTTGTATTTCTCTTTTTTGGTGTCAGTTTAGGCTTTGGTTGCTTTGTTTTCATAGTTGTGTCCTATGTGCACATCTTCATGGCTGTGCTGAGGATGCCCTCTGAGCAGGGACGGCACAAAGCCTTCTCCATGTGCCTCGCTCACCTGGCTGTGGTCTCCCTGTTTCTCAGCACTGGTGCTTTTGCCTACCTGAAGCCCCCGTCCATTTCCTCCCCACTCCTGGATCTGACAGTGGCACTTCTGTATGCAGCGGTTCCTCCAACACTAAACCCTATTATCTACAGCATGAGGAACAGAGAGATCAAGCACGCTTTCAGGAAGGTGTTGCAATAAGCACTATTCCAGCTACAATAAAATGCACAACTTCCTCAATAGGATTCCCAGTGGTGGTTCTTTATGTTTTATGCATCTTTGTCTGTTTGATTATGTGAGATATAGGAATGTGCAAAAAAAAAATGTTATTGAACTTATAAATAAAAATGTATTTAAATTCTTTCCTACCTAATTTCCATTTTCTCACTCCAAGAACTCATGTAAACATGGAACCAGATTCCCTGAATATGTTATAAGATACCTAAAAAGCTTTCAAAATAGACTTACTTAGATTTTCTTTCTTCCTACTTTGCCTGGATTTGGGGAGGTACAGCCACAGACAGCAGCTCAACGTGCTCTTTTCATTCATGTGCTCTTACCAGTGCTGCAGTGCTCTTGAGTCCTCTCATTTGTGCAGTCCTGAAGGTCTTGTGTGTCTCACAACAGTCCTGTTGCCTCTACAGCAGCAATCCAGGGCTGCAGTCAGTAGCCGGCAATATGAACAGGTCTGTCAGAGCTGGTCTCCTTGCTGGCACTGCCATAACAAGAGGGCCCCTTTAGAGCAGGACCAGAGAACTGGAGGGAGGCCTCTTCCAAAGCTGGTGTAAGGAATATACCTCAGGAGCTGCTCCCTGAGAAAACCTTGAGATCTTCAGGTGCTCTTCACTGTGTGACCAGATCAGATTGAATAGTCCCAAGGAGATCCGTAAGCATCTCAAGGCAGTGCTGTGGTTTAAGGTTTATGGGTTGAGACAAAGAGAAAAAGAAAAGGATAATAATTATGACAAATGTATTTATACATATATAATATATTTAGTGTATTTTCACACATATACAACATATGCAGTTGCAAACATATATGAACTAATCCCTATGCGCATCTGTCTGCAAGTCCAGGATTAGTTGCAGGGGTTTTAACAGCCACAGGGTTCACTGTAGGAGCTGAAGTGGCTGTTGGGCTGTTGCAGGAGTTGAAGTGACCTCAGAGTTCATTGCCAGAGCTGGAACCACCACAGGACCTGTGACTATGTTGGAGCAGCCACTGGGCTCATTGGAGGGGTTGGAGCCACCGCAGGGCTGTACTTCCTCCCTTGGGAGGAATTTGTACCATTTTCTTATTACCATACTTGGAACAGCTACAGGACCCGTAGCAGGAGTAACTGCAGAGCTCATTATGAGGGGTGGAGTGACAGAGGGATCTGCCCAGAGCTTGGAGCAACTGCAGGACGTGTAGCAAAACCTTGGAGCTGCTGCATGGTCTGTGCCAGGAGTTGCAGAGGCTGCAGCACTGTCAGCAGATCCAGCTCTCTGGATCTGGCACACTGCAGTCATTTGTGCCTCTTGGGGGTTACCAGTGCCACAGCAGACCTGCCCCCAATATTCTACCAGTTTATCAGGATCCTGCAGTTGCTCGGAGATGAAGTTCCAAAGCCCTGGGGGTGCCCACCACTCCAGGCAGCTGCCCAGACCGTCCCACACCCTCTGCCATGCAGAGCCTTCTCACCTTGGGGCAGATCTCTCACTGATATTCCTGAATAATTGTTTAACCTCAATCATAGATTCATAGAATCACCAAGGTTGGAAAAGGCCTAAAAGATCATCCAGTCCAACCGTTCACCTATTACCTATAGCTCCCACTAAACCATGTCCCTCAACACAATATCCAGTACACCCCCGGACTCACAGAGGCGACAATGTAAATTGTGTAATTCCTAATCATATGGACAATATTACTTCCAAAACCCAAAGATGACCGCAGAGCTGAATGTGCACAAAACTTCACTTTGTCAGCTGCCAATTTTATCGTGGTACAAACTCAGGTCAAACAGCATAGCAAAATAAATACCCTAATGCAGCATCCAAGCACCAAGTAAGGAGCTGTGCAGTGAAGCTTCATGAGAAGACTCAACAAGCTCCACACATAGGGAGCACATCCACACATATCAGCACCATGGCCTGCACTTCTCCAGCTCCCACAAAGCCCTGTCCGCTCTGGACAGATGTGCTGCTATCTCAACCCTTGGAGCCTCACATCAGGCACCAAAATGACAGTGGTTGTTGAACCCAACATGTGACTCAGCAGCACACAGTGCTTTGTGCACTGCCCAATTCCCAGTGGGATGGGGATGAGAACTGGGAAAAAGAGTACAACTTCTGGGATGTAACAAAGCAGTTTACTAAGAGAGATAAAAGAAGTGGAGTAATAGTTATCACTATATATCCGTTGATATGGAATTGTATGTAACAACTGATGCACAAGCACTTGCTCAGCACCACCAGACTGATGCTCAGCTGGACCCTGGGCAGTGAAGAGACTGAGATGAACTCCCACCCCTTTCAATACAATTTCTGCTTGCTGTCAGCTGATAGAGAACGTCCCTTTGGCCACTATCAGTCAGCTGTCCTCACTCTGTTCCCTCCCAGCTCCATGTGCCCTCCACTGACCATGGCCTTGGCTCTGTACAACACTGCTTAGCAGCAGCTGTAAACATCAGAGTGTTATCAATGGTTTTCTCCTAGAACCAAAACACTGCACCACAGCAGACAGTCTGAAGAAAACAATTCCATTCCAGCTGTAACTCAGATTCCTGCCTGTCCCCTCTTCTTGTTCTTCCTGATCAGGAAGCAAGGAACAGAATCTGCCGCTCTCCTCTCTGAGCCCTTTCCATCAGTTCTCAGCTGGCTCCTATGCCATCCCCAGGCAGAGCTCAGTGCCCTCTCATGGATGGCAGCAGCCTTTTCTCTTCTTCCTTGCCCATCCGTCATGCAGAATCTGTACCCCATTTGCTACAGTACAGAGCTGAGAATCAACCCACCCTGTCTCTGTGAACCAAACAAGACCCTAGGCCTGCAAAGGCACAGAGATTTGGAGTTCGCTGAGTGAATGTTTGTGGTCCTCTCATTAGTGTAACGACTCTTCAGAAAGGATCCCCTTCCAGAAGCATGTTTTGATTTTGCCTGGTTGGGCCTTGCATCTACACCGTGCTACTGGTGTTCAGAAGATGGCACACAGGTACGAGACCCATTGTGGGGCTCACAGTTGTCCAGTGAACATTGTCACTACCCAGGGCATGTCTTTCCTAAAGGTCCTCAGTGGCATTTGCCAGCTGGCTGGGGGTGTGCTGGAGACCCCAGGGAACTGCCATTCTGTTGTAATACAAGAAGAATTTTACAGAGCAGCAGCCATGGATCAAGATAAGCACTTTACAGAGCAGCAGCTGCAGAGCAGGATAAACAGCATGAGAACCAAGGACACCTCTAGCAAAAGAGTGAAAGGCTCGTGGCTTTGAAGCGGGGTTTTAGGGTTCTTATTGCAGAAGCTTTCTTCCAATTAGTACGTGTGATTTTTGAACACCCTTGTTTGTTTGCTATAAAAGTACGGCTCTTCAGGCAATAGATGGACACAGCTATATTTAACTATATTGGTGTGTGGTTGTTTGTCCTAGAACGCTGACTTTTGCCTTCAGGTTCGCCAACACATGGGGGCCCGCAATGTCATGGGATTTAACTCTTGAACACCTGTGGGATCCCGAGAAACTAAGCCAGTATTTGAGTCAGGGATGGCGCAGCCTAGATAGATCTAAGGGGGTATGACTTATTTGGGGCTTGGCTTGTGCTTACCGTGCTCTATATAACACTGTTCCGAAAAGAGAGAATTTCCGAGCTGAGGTTCTAGCCAAAAAGGGAAATCCCCAAGTCAATTTTGATCAGTCACAGGAGGCACCAGTAACAATATCAGTTGCCCTTGTGGAAGGCAAGAAATGGAAATGGGTGTCCTCACGTCTAGAACGGAAAAAAGAAGTGGAGGAGGAGGCAACAGAAGATCCAGGTGACAGGTCTGGATAAGTACCGAGAAAGGAAAAAGGAAAAGTGTCATGAAGAAGAGAGTGATGAGGAGGAAATCTCTGTTACTGTTTGTCGATCCCTGAAGATGACTGAAATCGAAGGCGTAAGAAAGGAGTTCACACGGCACCAGAATGAATCTCTTGTTACCTGGTTGCTTCGCTGTTGGGACAGCTGGGACGGTAGCTTGTTGTGATGTGACAGGCCCTTCCCCATATTCTGGAAGAATCTTAGTGTAATACAGTGGGTGTAGACAAAAAGGCGTAGGTTATATAAGGATGTGTCTGTTTCAATAAATCGCCATTTTGCCACTTCATCTCCTTGGTGTCACTTGGTAATTGGCCTAGCTGCTGCTTCAGTTGAAGGCGAGAGATCGTAAAGAAATTAACGACCATAAAGCCTTCATGTGTATCATTAAAATTCTCAGCTATTAGACACAAGCGCTTTCCAGATTGAGCAAGGAACAACAGTAAATTGCACTGTGTGTTTCCTTGTGGTGTTACCTACGTGACCACAGAGAAGACACGAGGAAGTGGCATGACCAGCCTACTCCTGTACTATGAGCACGGGTGAGGGAGCTACAAAACAGTCCAACCACCAGTACGGCTGCTCCAGTTATCACAGGTAACCAATAGAGGGGCCCTGCCCTCATTCAAGGGAGTGGAAGGGATAATAGAGTTTATTGGACTGTGTGGATTTGATGGCCTAGCACATCAGAACCACAGAAATATAAGGCACTGGTGGATACTGGTGCACAGTGCACCCTAATGCCCTCCAGTCATGAAGGGACAGAATCAATCCATATTTCTGGATATCTCTCAAGAATTGACTGTGTTGGAGGCTGAAATAAGCCTCACTGGTAAAGACTGGAAAAAACATCCTATGTGAGTGGTCCAGGGTTTCCGTTCATACTTGGTATTGAGGATACCTCAGAAGAGGGCATTTCAAGGATACTAAGGGGTATCACTGGGCCTTTGGAATCGCTGCTGTAGATATGGACAACATTAAGCAGCTGTCTGTTTTGCCTGGCCTGTCAGAGGACCCGTCTGTTGTGAGGCTGCTACGAGTAAAAATAAAAGAGCAGCAGGTACCGATTGCTACAAAGACAGTGCACAGACGGCAGTATCGCACCAACAGGGATTCCTTGCTCCCCATTCATGATTTCATTCGCCAGTTGGAGAATCAGGGAGTGATCAGTAAAACTCACTCACCTTTTAACAGCTCCATATGGCCAGTGCGTAAAGCCAGTGGAGAATGGAGGCTGACAGTAGACTACCGTGGCCTGAATGAGGTCACACCCCCACTGAGTGCTGCTGTGCTGGAGAGCAAATAATTCAAATTCTTCTATGAGCCAGTTTTGCTATTAAGTGAAGCAAAGTAATAGGGCCTGCCCAGGAAATTCAGTTCTTAGGTATAAAGTGGCAGGATGGATGTCATCACATCCCAACAGTGATTGACAAAATCACTGCCATGTCTCCACCAACTAGCAAGAAAGAGACACAATCTTTCCTGGGTGCAGTGGGCTTTTGGAGGATGCACATTCCAAACTACAGCCTCATTGTAAGCCCCCTTTATCAGGTGATGCAGAAGAAGAATGATTTTGCATAGGGCCCAGAGCAGCAGCAGGCTTTTGAACAGATTAAACAGGAGATAGCCTGTGCCATGGACCTGGGGCCAGTACGGACTGGACAGGATGTAAAGAACATCCTCTATACTGCTGCTGGAGAGAAAGGTCCCACTTGGAGTTTGTGGCAAAGAGCCTCAGGAGGGACCCAAGGCCGACCCCTGGGATTCTGGAGCTGAGCGTACAAGGGGTCTGAAGAGTGCTACACTCCAACTGAGAAGGAGATCTTAGCCGCGTATGAGGGGGCTCGGGCTGCTTCCGAAGTAGCTGGTACTGAAATGCAGCTCTTTCTGGCACCTCGACTGTCAATGATGAACCGGATGTTGAAAGGGGAGGTTCTCTCCACCCATCATGCTACCGATGCCACCTGGAGCAAGTGGATTGCACTGATTAGACAACAAGCGCGGATGGGGAACCTCAATCGTCCAGGAATTTTAGAAGTGATCATGAACTGGACTGAAGATAAAAAGTTTGGAACATCACCAGGAGAAGAGGTGTCATGTGCTAAAGCGGCCCCACCATACATCGAACTACCAGAAAATGAAAAGAAATATGCTCTTTTCACTGATGGATCATTTCATATTGTAGGGAAGCATCGGAGATGGAAAGCTGCTGTTTGGAGCCCCACACGACAGGTCGCAGAGGCCACTGAAGGTAAAGGAGAATCAAGTCAGTTTGCAGAGGTAAAAGCTGTCCAGCTGACCTTAGATGTGGCTGAACGGGAGAGGTGGCCAATGCTTTATCTTTATACTGACTCATGGATGGTGGCAAATGCCTTATGGGGGTTGTTACAGCAGTGGGAACAAAATAACTGGCAACGGAGGTGTAAACCTATTTGGGCTGCTGAACTGTAGAAAAACATAACTGCTCAAAAAAAAGATATGATTGTAAAGGTGTGTCACGTGGATGCACACTTGCCCAAGAGTCGGGCTATTGCAGAACAACAAAACAACCATCAGGTAGGTCGAGCTGCCAGAATTGAGGTGGCTCAAATAGACTTGGACTGGCAGAACAAGAGTGAATTATTTCAAGCTTGATGGTTCCATGAGACCTCAGGCCATCAAGGAATGGACATAACATATAATTGGGCTAGAGACTGAGGGGTGGACTTAACTATGGATGCTATTGCACTGGTTATTCATGACTGTGAATCATGTGCCATAATTAAACAAGCCAAGAATATGAAGCCTCTCTGGGGGGAAGGCCAAGGCAAAAGTATAAATATGGGGAGGAGTGACAGGTGAATGATGTCACCTTGCCAGGATCTCATAATGATAAGCGTTTTGTGCTTACCATGGTGGAAGCAACCACTGGGTGGCTTGAAACATACGCAGTACCCCATGCTACTGCCAGAAACACAATATTGGGTTGTTAGAAACAAGTCCTATAGAGACATGACACCTCAGAAAGAACTGAGTCTCATAATGGGACACATTTCAAAAATTCCCTTAATAAATACTTGGGCCAAAGTTCATGGCATTGAGTGGATTTATCATATCCCCTACCATGCACCAGCTTCTGGTCAAATTAAAAGATACAATGGGGTGTTGAAAACTATGTTGAAAGCAATGGGTGGTGGAACACTGAAGCACTGGGAAAAGCATTTGCATGTGGTGCAAGGATGCTGTTAAAGTTCATATCCCACATGTGCCCTGTGTCTCATCACAGGATGTGGGGTGTGAGAAGGGCCCAGTCTGAACAAGCAGTCAATCCCAGTGAAACTCTGAACTTCAGATCTCTCAGTTCCAGTGCCCTCCTGTGCACACTCTCCCATAGTTTGATGTTCTTTATGTTCTGCATTGCCCAGAAGTGCACCCAGTGCTCCAGGTGAGGCAGTAGCAATGCAGAGCAAAGAGGGACAAACCTTTCTCCCACCCAGCTGGCAATAAATTGCTTGATGCACTTTAGGGGACTGTTGGCCTTCTTGGCTGGCTGGGCACACTGCTGACTCACTTAAAATTTTATGTTGAGCAGGACCCCCAATCCTTTTCAGTCAGACGTCTCTCATGTGTCCAATATACAGACAGTGTTTATGTCCAGGGTTGCCCATACCCAGGTGCACAATCAGGCACTTGTTCTTGTTATACTTTATGCACTTGGTGCTTAGTACCAACTGGTACCCACTTCTCTGACTTGTCCACATCTCTCTGCAAGTCCTCTCCACCCTCAGTGGAGGCAACAACACCTCCTCATCTGGTCTCATCAGCAAACTTGCTCAGAACATCTTCTAGTCCTGCATGCAAGTCATCTGCATAAACATGAAAGGAAAGTGGCCCTAAAATGGAACCCTGGGGAGCTCTGACAGTGACCATCTACCAGCCCAATGGAACCCACTGACTATAATCCTTTGGGACAGAACTACTGGCCAACTGCTCACCCACCACTGCTGGTGAACCTGAAAGGCAAAATGTCAGCGTGCTGGGTCAAACAGAGAAACACCAATATAGTTACATATAGCTGCATCAATTTATTGCCCGAAAGCCAGACTTTTATAGGAGACAGACAAGGGTGTCCAAGAATCACACACGCTAATTGGAGGAAAGCTACTGCAATAACAACCCTATAACCCCCCTTCAAAGCCACGAGCCATTCATTCTTTTCCTAGAGATGTCCTTTGTTCTCATGCTGTTTATCCTGCTCCGCAGCTGCTGCTCTGTGAACTCCTTATCTCAATCCATGGCTGCTGCTCTGTAAAATTCTTCTTGTATTACAACACACCACGTTCTGTTTCTGTCTAGCTGTATGCAGGAATTTCTGTCCAGAAGGGTGCTGGAGAAATAGTATCAAAAGCTCTACTGAAATCCTCAAGGATTACATCAACTGCCTTCCCTTGTTCAGCTCAATGGATAAAGGTGTCATAAAAAGACCTGAAATTAAATAGGACCTTCCCCTCTGTATCTTGTGTTGTCTGTGACCTGTCCTTCAGTTGTTTTTCCATAACTCCCACCATCATTTTCTCCATAATTTTACCAAGCACTGTAGTGAGACTGACAGGTCCATAGTTGCCCGTGTCATCTTTCTTGCTCTTCCTTACAATGAGACAACATTTGCCAGCTTCCTGTCAACAGGTATGACCCTAGATTTATTAGATGCCATTGAAATGCGAGCCCAGAGCATGCTAAAGTGTCATCAGTGCAAGAACGTAGATGTGCCATAGCTTTGCAATGCCTTGAAATCCAGACTATGCCACAGATGGAGCAGAGAGGAAGATCTGCCTCTTCTGTTCTGAGCTCATCCTTTTGATAAGCTGAATATCACTACATACTCCATGGGGTCAGGTGCAAAAGACACAATGGGTGCCCTAAGCACGTGGCTGAGGTGGTATTTAGGATGGCCAAGAATACCTCCCTTCTGGCCCTCAGCTGATGCTCCAGAAGGAGGTGTCTATCTCATAGATTTTCCGTCACAGTTTACAAGCACTAGCACAAAACTAGGATCACCCAAGGCATCTTGGGCATCACTGAGAGACTGTGTATGAGTAGTGCAGTCCCTGTGGAATAAAAACCAAGGATTCAGATGAGGGACTCACACACAGACACCTCACTGTGCACATCTGAACTCAGCTAGGTGAACTTGTAGCTCCTGTGGTTCTTTGAAAAACTGATCCCAATTCAGCCCCAGGGTTTCCATCTGAGGATGAGATGCCTAACGCTAGAATAAGGATGGGATGGTCTGTTGATAACAGGACAAATGGAAACGGATTTAAATTAAAAAGGGGAGACATAGGTTAGATGTGAGGAACCTATATTTTTACACAGCAACACTGGAAAAAGTTGCCCTCAGAGGCTGTGCATGCCCAATGGATGGGATCCTGGGTTTACTCTGGGTTTACCCTCACGTCAGTCCATGTTTCTACTCATACTTTTGTCTAGGTGAACTCTCACTTTACTCAAGGTCTTACTCACAGTTTACCATCAGGGAGTGTGATCGGGAGATGGGCTGGTGGAGTGACTTGCTGGCATCCCCGAGGGAAGGCTGCCAGGCAGATACCCCCAGAAAAGTGGTTGACTCCCTGCCCTGTCACAGTCAGACAGACCTGACTGATGAGAAGGGTTGGAAGAGAGCCCCAACTCAACATCACAGGAGCCCCCCCATGCCTGCCTAGCCCTCGACCCCTGATCCATCTAAGCAACAGGTTTGACACTCTGAAATCTGAAGGAGATAAGAATGGGGAGGCAATGGAGGATCTGCCTAGGAGGAAACCTAATGCAAGGCAGTCACTACCAAGCCTTGTGACTTCCTCTGCCATGAAAGAAAGAAGGGTGGCCGTGGTGGGTGACTCCCTTCTCAGAGGAATAGAGGGCCCCATTTGCAGACTGGACCCCAGTTGTCAGTAAGTCTGCTGCCTTCTTGGTTTCAGGTCAGGGACATAATGAGGAAACTCCCAATGCTGGTTAGGTCCACTGATTATTTTCCACTACTCATAGTTTAGGTGGGCAGTGATGAAATTTCTTAGATAAGACTACAAACTATAAAAAGAGATTTCAGGAATTTAGGCCATTTAGTTCACAAAGTGGGAGATCAAGTGATTTTTTGTTCTATACCTTCAGTGGCAGTGAGGGACACAGAGCAGGCTTGGAAAGCAAAGCAATGAACAATTGTCTCAGAGGTTGGTACTGAGCCAGAAACTTTGAGTTCTTTGATCACAGGACAGTTTACTTGGCCCATGGTCTGTTATCCATGAATGGAACCCAACTGTCTCAAAGGGGGAAGTGAATCCTAGCATAGACGGTAGCGGGGCTTATCGAAAGAGCTTTAAACTAGCTACGATGGGGGAGTGGACAAAACAGGGCTTACCAGAGATAAGCCTAGGGAAATGCTGTTTGAGCTGGGAGAGAGGCAGATGCCTCAGCTGAAGTGCGTCTACACCAACGCACGCAGCTTGGTCAACAAGCAAGAGGAGCTGGAAGCAACTGTGCATCTGACAAACCATGACCTAGTTGCTATTACCGACCCATGGTGGGACCACTGCCATGACTGGAGTGCTGTGATGGATGGTTACAAGCTCTTCAGAAGGGATAGAGGAGGAAGGAAGGGTGGTGGTGTGGCCCTTTATATTAAAGAGAGTTTTGATGTTGAAGAGCTTGGGCTTCAGAATGAAGTGCATGTTTGTAAGGATCGGGGGAAAGGCCTGTAAGTGTGACATCTTGCTAAAGGTTTCTTATAGACCGCCTAATTGATGGGTGAGGCATTCTATGAGCAGCTTACTGAAGTCGCAAGATTGCCAGCACTCATTTTCTTGGGAGACTACAACTTCTCTGATATATGCTGGGAATATAATAAATAGCAGAGGAATCAGTCCAAGAGGTTTATAGATTGCATGCAAGACAGCTTCCTTACACAGCTGGTATGAAGTCCTACCAGGGGTGGTTCCTTGCTAGACCTGCTCTTCACTAACAGTGAAGGACTGGTAGGAGTTGAGAAGGTTGGGGACTGTCTTGGGCAGAGTGGCCATGAAATGGTAGAATTCTCTATTCTTGGAGATGTCAGAAGGGTGACTAGCAAAACTACTATCCTGAACTTCTAGAGGGCGGACTTTGACCTGTTCAGGACACTTGTAGCACAGGTCCCTTGGGAGTCGCTCCTTATGGGTAAAGGGGTCCAGGAAGCCTGGACACTCCTCAAGATGGAAATCTTAAAGGCACGAGATCAGGCTGTCCCTGAATGCCATAAGGTGAGCCATAGGGGAAGAAGACCAGTGCAGATGAACTGGGAAAAACTATTGAGACTCAGGAAGAAAAAGAGAATCTCCGTCCTCTGGAAGAAGGGGCTGGGTACTTGGGGAGATTACAAGGAAGTTGCTAAGGCATGCAGGGAGGAAGTTAGGAAGGCACATTAATTCCCTGTCCCTTAATCCATGCCCAGAGCTTCTCAGCCATGTCACTGCCAACTGTAAGCTCCATGCAGAGTTCAAGTGGGACACAGAGGGCACAGCCTTCTGCTGGGTGGATGCAAGTGTTGGTGGAACCAGATGGGACAAAGCCCTCCCACCATGCCCTCCTGGGAAAATGGCCACCCCAAGAATGGCAGTCTGCCTCCTCCATGACCCCATCTGAAATGCTCCTGCACTGATTGATTATAGGGCTTTAAACCAGGTCCAAATGGGGAAGGGTGGGGAATTGGATGTGACAGAGAAGGGCTGAGGGATATTGTTGCTGTTGGAGATTGAATGGAAAGCCTCTGAGTTGTTCTATAGGATTGTGTGAGGATTCCTCAGAGAAAGTCTTGTTGCCAATACCCCGTCCTAAATCTTACTGTGTACCCTCTGGGGGTAACCCCAACCTACTGCTGCCCTAAAGTGCCTGTAGACCAGTGTGGGTAGCATGGGAAATAAACGGGACAAATCAAGAGAAAACCACAGAGCTTTTCCTTTCATGCAGGCTGCTGATTCTGAGCAAGGCCCTGAACATCAGTACCACAGTGTAGATGCAAGACCCAGACAGGCTAAATCAAAGCATGCTTCTGGAAAGGGATGCTTTCTGAAGAATCCTTACACTAATGAGAGGACCACAAACATTCACTCAGCGAACTCCAAATCTCTGTGCCTTTGCAGGCCTAGGGTCTTGTTTGGTTCACAGAGACAGGGTGGGTTGATTCTCAGCTCTGTACTGTAGCAAATGGGGTACAGATTCTGCATGACGGATGGGCAAGGAAGAAGAGAAAAGGCTGCTGCCATCCATGAGAGGGCACTGAGCTCTGCCTGGGGATGGCAGAGGAGCCAGCTGAGAACTGATGGAAAGGGCTCAGAGAGGAGAGCGGCAGATTCTGTTCCTTGCTTCCTGATCAGGAAGAACAAGAAGAGGGGACAGGCAGGAATCTGAGTTACAGCTGGGATGGAATTGTTTTCTTCAGACTGTCTGCTGTGGTGCAGTGTTTTGGTTCTAGGAGAAAACCATTGATAACACTCTGATGTTTACAGCTGCTGCTAAGCAGTGTTGTACAGAGCCAAGGCCATGGTCAGTGGAGGGCACATGGAGCTGGGAGGGAACAGAGTGAGGACAGCTGACTGATAGTGGCCAAAGGGACGTTCTCTATCAGCTGACAGCAAGCAGAAATTGTATTGAAAGGGGTGGGAGTTCATCTCAGTCTCTTCACTGCTCAGGGCCCAGCTGAGCATCAGTCTGGTGGTGCTGAGCAAGTGCTTGTGCATCAGTTGTTACATACGATTCTATATCAACGGATGTATAGTGATTACTATTACTCCTCTCCTTTTATCTCTCTTAGTAAACTGCTTTGTTACAACCCAGAAGTTGTACTCTTTTTCCCAGTTCTCATCCCCATCCCACTGGGAATGGGGCAGTGCACAAAGCACTGTGAGCTGCTGAGCCACATGTTGGGTTCAACAACCACAGTCATTTTGGTGCCTGATGTGAGGCTCCAAGGGTTGTGGTAACAGCACATCTGTCCAGAGTGGACAGGGCTTTGTGGGAGTTGGAGATGTGCAGGCCATGGTGCTGATAGTTTCCCTATTTGTGAAGCTTGCTGAGTCTTCTCATGAAGCTGCATTTCACAGCTCCTTGCTTGCTGCTTGTTTTCCCTGCTGCATCATTTGTCAACTCTGGATGCTGGATTAGGGTATTTATTTTGCTATGCTGTTTGACCTTGGTTTGTACCACGATAAAATTGGCAAAGTGAAGTTTTGTGCACATTCAGCTCTTTGGACATCTTTGGGTTTTGGAAGTAATATTGTTGGTATGATTAGGAATTACACATTTTACACTGTCGTCTCTGGGAGACCAGGGGTATTCAAGGAGAGACTGGATATTGTGTTGAGGGACATGGTTAAGTGGGAGCTATTGGTAATAGGTGAACGGTTGGATTGGATGATCTTTCAGGCCTTTTCCAGCCTTGGTGATTCTATGATTCTAGGATTGAGGTTAAACAATTATTCAGGAATATCAGTGAGAGATCTGCCCCAAGGTGAGAAGGCTCTGCATGGCAGGGGGTGTGGGACAGTCTGGGCAGCTGCCTGGAGTGGTGGGCACCCCCAGGGCTTTGGAACTTCATCTCCGAGCAACTGCAGGATCCTGAGAAACTGGTAGAATATTGGAGACAGGTCTGCTGTGGCACTGGTAATCCTAAAAAGGCCCAAATGACTGCAGTGTGCCAGGGCCTGGCCCACACCTACTGAGCTGTGTTCAACACTATTCAGCATCTTCAAGGGGAAGAGAGCTGGATCTGCTGACACTGCTGCAGCCTCTGCAACTCCTGGCACAGTCCCTGCAATAGCTCCAAGTTTTTGCTACACATCCTGCAGTTGCTCCAAGCTCTGGACAGATCCCACTGTCACTCCACCCCTCATAAGGAGCTCTGCGGTCACTTATGCTACAGGTCCTGTAGCTGTTCCAAGTATTGAGATAAGAAAATTAAGCAAACCACTGAGTGCTGCTGTAGAGACGACGGGACTGCTGTGAGACACACAAGACCTTCAGGCCTGTAGAAATGAGAGGACTCGAATCCTCTGTGCACTGTATCAGTGTAAAGAGAGGAGGAATGAAAAGAACTAGTTGTGCTTCTATCTGTGGCTGTACCTTCCCCAAATCCAGACAAAGTTGGATAAGAGAAGAGCTAAGGAAAAGCGTATTTTGAATGCTATTTATTTATCTCTTAACCTATTCGGGGAATCTGGTTCCATGTTTACATGAGCTCTTGGAGTGAGAAAATGGATAGTAGGTGTGAAAGAAGTGAAACAAATTTTTATTTATAAGTTCAATAACATTTTTTTGCACGTTGCTATATCTCACATAATCAATCAATCAAAGATGCATAAAAGATGAAGAACCATCACTGGGAATCATGCGATGAAGATGTGCACTTTATTGAAGCGGGAATAGTGAGTATTGCAACACCTTCCTGAGAGCGTGCTTGATCTCCCTGTTCCTCATGCTGTAGATAATAGGGTTCAGTGTTGGAGGAACCACTGAGTACAGAAGTGCCACTGTCAGATCCAGGAGTGGGGAGGGAATGGAGGGGGGCTTCAGGTAGGCAAAAGCACCAGTGCTGAGAAACAGGGAGACCACGGCCAGGTGAGGGAGGCACGTGGAGAAGGGTTTGTGCCGTCCCTGCTCAGAGGGCATCCTCAGCACAGCCACGAAGATCTGCACATAGGACACAACTATGAAAACATAGCAGCCTACGTCTAAACTGATAGTAAAAATGAGAAACACAACTTCCCTGAGATTTTATTCTGAGCAGGAGAGCTTGAGGATCTGGGGAATTTCACAGAAAAACTGGTTGACAACATTGCCTTGGCAGAGAGGCAGTGAAAACGTACTGGCAGTGTGCAGCAGGGAATAGAGAACCCCAGTGCCCCAGGCAGCTGCTGCCATGGTGGCACAAGCTCTGCTGTCCATCAAGGTCCCGTAGTGCAGGGGCTTGCAGATGGCAACATAGCGGTCATAGGACATGATGGTGAGAAGGGAATACTCTGCTGAGAGGAAGAAGGAAAAGAAAAAGAGCTGTGCAGCACATCCTGTGTAGGAGATGGCCCTGTTGTCCCAGAGGGCGTTGGGCATGGCTTTGGGGAGAGTGGTGGAGATGCTGCCCAGGTCGAGGAGGGCCAGGTTGAGGAGGAAGAAGTACATGGGGGTGTGCAGGCGGCGGTCGCAGGCTACGGCTGTGCTGATGAGGCCGTTGCCCAGGAGGGCAGCCAGGTAGATGCCCAGGAAGAGCCAGAAGTGCAGGAGCTGCAGCTGCCGCGTGTCTGCCAACGGCAGCAGGAGGAACTCACTGATGGAGCTGCTGTTGGGCATCTGCTGCTGTTGGGCTTGGAGTCCTGCTCAGAGTGCAGAAGATAATGACAAGTCCAGACCATTCTCAGAGGCACTACTCCTGCTATACTATGAAATGTTTTAATTCTCCTACAACAGTGTACATTTAGCACCATTACTTGCATTTAATTTCATGTAGATCAGCATTCCTTAAGCAGAAGCAGCATATGGAGCTCTAACCTTCCTCTTATTTTCTTATCCCTTCTCCCTGGATTTTTTCATCTGTTTCATGTCTCACATCTTTACCCCAAGTGCTCTTAGAGCCCCCTACCCGAGCTTCTGTGGCATTCAGTTTCAGTTAGAAAATGCTGCCTGTTTGTAGGATAAGTGAATTATTCATGCCTACAGAAAATGAAGATAATTCCATCCTTCGAGAAAGGGGAGACTGAAAGCACATCATGTGTGAGTGTTCACAAAACAAGCAATTGATTGATGAAAAATTCTCAGAACTCTTATTGCCCCTTTTAGATTTCTGACTCCAAACCTCTTTGCCTCAGAACAGGAAATGGAAACCCCCTGCCTTGGCTCTCCTCTTGCAAAGTGCCCTCAGAAACATTCAGTTGTGCAGTGGAGCTGTGATCCCCTGCCCCAGGCAGCAGCTGTGGCAGCACAAACCCTGCCGGGGGCTCCTTATCCCACATGTCTCCCCGCAGCGCCCTGGGCAGCTCCCCGGGCAGGCTGAGTGCTGAGCCTGGCAGGCGGCAGAGTCCCATACCCGGCACACAGCCCCTGGGGCACAGCAGGGACCCTGCTCTGCAGGACAGCCCTGGGCACCCGTCTCAGCTGGAGCAGAAAGCTTTTTCCACAGTAAAGAAACATGCAGTGCCTGCAGTCAGATCTCCTATGGGATGTCCCAGTTATAGTTACCCCTTAATTAAAAGCAGCTCATGGTCAGCTGTGAGACTTACCCTGTCATGGTCTGTGAGCAATGCTCCTGCAGTGAGCTCACAGCCCGCTCACACCACACACATCCTGCAAGCTCTCTCCAATTTCTCTCCTCTCCTTCTGTCACCTGCAGGCTGTGCTGTGCACGAGATCTGCTCCTGGGCACAGCTGTCTCTCTGCAGCTCTGCCCACTTTTATGAGCTCCCTGTGTCCCAGGAACCTGGACAAGCAAGCAGCAGATTATGTCATTTTTATCCTTCCCACTCATTTCCCCTGACATGTCCCTGGGTCCTCATGGCCAACAGCTCCTGAAAAACAACAGCATCATGACTGTGCTTTGAAATCCCCTCAATTAACCACCACATGTCCAGTGGTCAGTGACTGATTGGAGACATATGGGGAGTGCTCCCAGAGATCGTTTGATGAAACAATAAGGGCAACCAGACAAGGAAGGCGAGGTTTGGACTTTCCCTGTGCAGGGCAGTGATCCAGCTGAGGCAGCGCAGGAGTCTCATCCCTTGACAGAAATCCTGGAGCTGAAATGGGATTCGGCTCCCCACAGAACCACAGGAGCTGGGATTTCTCTGGTTCAGTTCAGAAGTGCACAAGGAGTTGCCTGCATGTGAGCTCCTGCTCTGAGTCCTCGGTCCTTCAGCTGGGAGGCAGCAGCTCACACACAGACACTGGGTGATGCCCAAGGTGCCTGGGCTGCTCCTGATGTTTGCAAGTGCTTGTAAACCGTGTGGGAAATCCCTGAGATAGACACCTCCTTCCTGGGCATCAGCTGAGGGCCAGAGAGGGGATAGCACCGGCTGTCCGGTGAATTCACTCACAGCTACAAGAGCAGCACAGGGCCTTCAGGAAAGCCATGCCCATGGTGTGTCCGTGCTGCTACGTCACCTCCAAGACCCACGATCGGTCTAATGTTTGTGTGCCACCTTCTGCACACTGATTCTATAGATGAGCTATCCAGTCAGGCAATGTCCAGTGATGCTTTTCAATTAGGATATTTACTTCTGTGCTTTTGCACTAATGCAAACACCAACACACAAGAAGCTAGAAATCTTGGTAGAGCTGCAGGCCTGAGCTCCTGTTTGGACCATGGGGACACAGTTTAATGGTTTCCACAACTGCAATGTAGCACAAGGGGGATACCGAGTCTTTAGGATGGATGGGCGAGGAGACAAAGAAGGGCGACTGCCCTCTGTGAGAGTGCACTGAGCTCTGCCTGGGGATGGAAGAGCAGACAGGTCAGAGCTAATGGAAATGGCAAACAGAGGAGACCATCAGTGTCTTTTCCTGTCTTCCTGATCAGGGAGAGTAAATGGAAGGTGCCCTCTGCAGACAGATGGGAATCTGATGTTGTCTGTCCCTTGTCCCATTTGGTGGCCTTTGTCACTCCATTATCTGTGGCAGGGACAGCACAGCAGGGCATGTGGCATCCAGCAGATCCATGGAGAGCACAGATGGCAGCTTCTTGACCAAGCAGTGGAGGAACCAAAGAGGAGAGGTGCTCTGCTTGATCTCATACTCTCCGGCATGGAAGGACTTGTGGAAACTGTGAAGGTGAAAGGGGCATCAGGCCATGTGCAAGATGCAAATGTATCTCTTTTAATTTATTTATTTATTTTGAGGCTGTAAGCTTAATAGTTGATCATAAATGTCAATAAAACTGAAACAAATAATTGAAGACAAAGATGGAAATCAATGAAAATGTGTTAACCCTTCTCAACATGAAAAATTCTCATGAGTCTTGTTCCATTTTAAGTTGTAAATATGAATCTTTGAGGTGATTTGATGTCTTTTTTTTTCTTTTACTGAAACTACAATGTTTTCCAGAACTGTGTTCGCTGGACACAAATGCCTTCAGGTTCAGAGACACAGACAGCGGTGCCAGTGCCAATGCCCTGTGACTGTAGCCTGGTGCCCAGCACTACTCTTCCCTGCTGCCTATTTGATGTGCCTCATCCTCCAAGTTTTTTCAGCTCTCCTAAAGAAATGGCCATGGTTAAGGGCATGTTTTCAGCAGGCCATTTGGGCACACACTACTCCCACTGCCCTCCAGATTTCTCCATCCCTTGCTCTTTGTTCAGTCAGATACCTCCCAATTATCTGTCTGATTTCTGACTTTCAGGGGGATTACTGGAATTTGTTCCATCTCCCCAAAGTCTGATGGAATGTGTTGTCAACTCCTTCACTGTGATTTGATCTATCCCTTCCTATCTATTCTTTTTCTTTTTCTTCTTATACTTTTTCTTTTTCTCAATCACTGTCTCTTTTTTATTAAGGCACGAAGTCTGAAAGATGTTCATTAATGTCAGTAAAAGTGAAAAACAGAGTTGGAGACAAAGATATAAATCAATGAGAATGTGTTAACCCATCTCAATGTGTGAAATACTCACAAGTCCTGATCAGTTTTAAGTTGATACCTCTCAACTACCTGGCTGATCTATCCCAGGAAGATTACTGGAATTTGCTCCATCTCTCAGAGTCTGATGGCCTCTGTTGTCAACTACTTCACTGTGATTCAATCTATCCTATCCTACCTCAGAATAAATCATTTCTTTTAAAAATATTCCATATGAAAGACAAACTTCAATAGATGCCGCTTGAACATGGCATGCAGTTGATCACTGTGTTTTACTGTTCATTCAATTGCATCACCTTTCTTTCCATTTGCTGGCCAGATAAAAAAGAGAAATCTTTCCTTTTCCATGTGTAGCTGGTTCTCTGAGGAAAGCCAGTGGGAGTTGGTGCAAAGCAGTTTTAACACTGAGCGGATGAATGCAGAGGAGAAGAGTGATGTGAAGAAAAGTGATGCAAGTCCCATAGGTCCATTGTGAGCAGAAATTGGGTGGGGAGGTTGAGAAGGACCTTTGTCAACACAGTAACAGTACAGAACTCATTGGGACATCCTGGATTGGTATCAGTTGCACAGTGCTGCTTTAATGTCTTCTTTAAACCCAACTATAAATAAATAGACAATAAATTTATACTGGATTCTTTAAGCTCTCTCCAGATATCCCTCCTTTTTGCTGAACAAGTTCTGATAACCTGAAGAAGATAACAAGATGGCATAAGGCACAGGAGATTCTTTAGGTTATAATGGGCCCCAGGGTGCATTTGATGCTGAGTTCATCAGCCTCTAGTGCAGAGAGAAGTTTGCACAAAGTGCTCAACAAGACAAAGTCGGAAGTAACAGTGAAGTTTCTTGGAGTATTAATGGGCCCGCTGAGGGCCATTACCAAGTAAGCTTCCCAAGGGACTTGTTAGAGAAGATAACTGGAAGCCATGACTACAGGCAGGCAAAGGCACTGGCATGCTAAGAAACCTCTCCTTTGCCTTACGAAACAGACAGGTCAAGCCCTGATTGCAAGACCAGTGGTAGAGAGATCCTGTCTCTCATGTTGGCTCCTGGCATTTCCTGGGGCAATGGGTTGGAGGTCCGTATGATGTTAAATGAAAGACATGGGGACAGAAGATCCCAGGCTCTACATGTGGTGCAAGGACGCTGTGAGGTTCATGTCCCATATGAGACCTATGTTTCATTGCAGGATGTGAGAAGGGATGTGAGAAGGGCCCAGTCTGAACAAGCAGTCAATCCCTGTGAAACTCTGAACTTCAGATCTCTCAGTTCCAGTGCCCTCGTTTGCACATTCTCCCAGAGTTTGAAGTCCTTTATGTTCTGCGGTGCACAATCAGGCACTTGTTCTTGTTATACGTTATGCACTTGGTGCTTAGTACCAACTGGTACCCACTTCTCTGACTTGTCCACATCTCTCTGCAAGTCCTCTCCACCCTCAGTGGAGGCAACAGCACCTCCTCATCTGGTCTCATCAGCAAACTTGCTCAGAACGTCTTCTAGTCCTGCATTCAAGTCATCTGCATAAACATGAAAGGAAAGTGGCCCCAAAATGGAACCCTGGGGACCCCGACAGTGACCATCTACCAGCCTGATGGAAAAAACTGACTATAATCCTTTGGGACTGACCTACTGGCCAACTGCTCACCCACCACATTGTGTTTCTGTCTAGCCATATGCAGAACATTCTGTCCAGAAGGTTGTTGTGAGAAACAGTATCAAAATCTCCACTGAAATCCTCAAGGATTACATCAACTGGCTTCCCTTGGTCAACTAAACGGATAACTGTGTCACAGAATGAGCTTAAATTAAACAGGACCTTCGCCTCACAAACTTGTGTTGGCTGCAACCAATGACAGAATTGTCCTTCAGCTGTTTTTCCATAACTCCCACCATCATTTTCTCCATAATTTTACCAGGCTCTGGACTGACAGGTCCATAATTGCCCATGTCATCTTTCTTGCTCTTCCTTACAATGAGACAACATTTGCCAGCTTCCTGTCAGCTGGCATGACCCTAGACTTCTTTAGATGCAATTGAAATGACAGCCCAGAGCATACTAAGGCGTCATCATTGAAAGAAAGTAGATGTGCCATAGCTTTGCAATGTCTTGAACTCCAGAGTATGCCACAAATGGAGCAGAGGGGAAGATTTGCCTCTTCTGTAGTGAACTCATTCATTTGGTAAGCAGAATAACACTACCTGATACATGAGGACTGTGTCTCTGCTCTGCTCTGCTCAGCTCACAGGGCAGAGGTTCAGGGTGTTGCTCTCATGTCAGTGCAGGTAAACTCACTTTAACCTTTTTTCTTCTGTAAATGCTTCCTCTGTTTGTATGCTCAGATACACTTCCACATTCCCTCAAGTACACTTCCATATATCATTAACAATTACACTTTCTTATACCATCAAAACAGTTTGTCAAAACGTACAGTTCTTCAGTTCACATAAACTCCCTTAATACAGTCTGTATTCTTCAGTTATAAACACTGTGCCACAGAACCAGCACTGATTGAACCACCTCCCTCACACACTTCCTCGCAAGCAGTACATAGTATTACATAAATGGGTTGACATTCATTGGTCGGGTGGAATGTACACCTCTCCTCAGGACAATCTTACTAATCTACAGAGTACAAACTCCCGTCTTCTTACATACAAGCAGAAAGTACATATGAGTGGACAGACAACACAGTCTTTCACTTTGTCCGTGTCTGGCCATTTCCCTCACAGGAGGAAGGAAACATGGATCGGGACTCGGCACTCACCCTGCAGCTGTTCTGTGTCTCACTCACACCACACTCACTCTGACATTTAGATCAAAAACCATGGTTTATTCATACTACACAATGCTGACAACGTTTTCTAGCTGGAATCTTAATAACACTCATACTCTGGTCGACCAGTTGCAAACGTTAATGTTTTTCCCAGAGTCGGCTTGACACACGGTACCAAACACTTAAAGCAGATGATAATATTGAACATACAACCTATAAACCCCGTGATTACAACTTGGAGAACCCAGGCTACCATTTGACAGGCTATCCACTATATCCCATACCCGTAGGAGAGACCAACCTAGGTCCCTCCTATTGTCAACTACCTGGGAGAGAGTATTTGTTCTTGTTTCCATTCATATGACATACAGTTCCCTTTCATAGGAACTCACCCAAGGAGTCTTCCTACCCAGCTGGCAACCAAAGCCATGAGCTCACCTCCCTGGGAGCAGCACGTATGGCTGTAAACTGTGTAGGATGTCTCCTCAAGACATATGGGCTCCACTTACCATACACATACCTGGTCCACCTATGGGTGGTCCTTGTCTGTCCCTGCAGTGATCAGGTGAGGAAGGGAGTCCTTCAGAGAAATCTCAGGGTGCGCCAAAAGTGTCTCCCTCTCAGCTGGTCCTGCAGCGAACAGAGCTGGTCCCACCTGGGCCGCCAAATTGACTACAGGAATTGAACTCTATAACCTCTATAACTGATACAGTCTCCCATGACATACTTATACCAAAGCTGAGGAAGTATGGGATAGGTGATTGGACAGTGAAGTGGGTCGAGAACTGGCTGACTGGCAGAGTGCAGAGGGTTGTCGTTGGCGGTGCAGTGTCTGGCTGCAGGGCTGTAACTAGCGGCGTCCCCCATGGGTCTGTGCTGGGTCCGGTCTTGTTCAACATCTTCATCAACGACCTTGATGAGGGGATAGTGACCACCCTCAGCAAGTTTGCTGATGACACGAAGTTGGGAGGATTGGCTGACACACCTGAAGGCTGTGCTGCCATTCAGCGAGACCTGGACAGGCTGGAGAGCTGGGCAGTAAGACACCGGATGAGGTTTAACAAAAGCAAGTGTAGAGTCTTGCACCTGGGTAGAAATAATTGCATGCACCAGTACAGGCTGGGGGAAGAGCTGCTGGAGAGGAGCTCTGCTGAGAGGGATCTGGGCGTCCTGGTGGACGACAGATTGACCATGAGCCAGCAGTGTGCCCTTGTAGCCAAAAAAGCCAATGGCATCCTGGGGTGCATTAAAAAGAGCGTGTCCAGCAGGTCGAAGGAGGTGATCCTCCCCCTCTACTCTGCCCTGGTGAGGCCTCATCTGGAATATTGTGTCCAGTTCTGGGCTCCCCAGTACAAAAAAGACAGGGATCTCTTGGAAAGAGTCCAGTGGAGGACCACAAAGATGGTGAAGGGCCTGGAGCATCTCCCCTATGAGGAGAGACTTAGGGAACTGGGTCTGTTTAGCCTTGAGAAAAGAAGGCTGAGAGGGGACCTGATCCAGGTCTATAAATATTTGAGGTGTGGGGGGCAGAGAGGTGAGGCCAGACTCTTTTCAGCAGTGTGTGGAGGAGGGACAAGGGGAAACAGACAGAAACTGCACCATAGGAAATTCTGCACTAATGTGTGCAATAACTTCTTTATGGTGAGAGTGACAGAGCACTGGAACAGGCTGCCTAGGGTGGTTGTGGAATCTCCTTCTCTGGAGATATTCAAGACCTGCCTGGATGCTGAGCTGTGCAACGTGGTGTAGGGAACCTGCTTTGGCAGGGGACTGGACTCAGTGGTCTCTGGAGGTCCCTTCCAACCCCTACAATTCTGTGATTCTGTGAATATCATGGAGTTGTTTGGATGGGGAAAGACTACCCCTTTGAATGACCTTTTGTCAGGGCATGTCCTGGGATTCCTAGGATCCTCAAAATGCAGCACTGCTTCTGTCACTGAAAAATGGGGCCCTGTGTGGGACGGAGGGAGGGTCCATGAGTCCCTGGCCCACCTGACTGAGTATTTCCATGGTCTTAGCAAAGACATACTTACAACTTGAGAATGACAGTTAGCTGTGTTCATGGTGGCATGGCCACTTTTAATGGCCTTGAACTGTCTGAACATAACTGAAGAGGCTCAGGCTGATGCAAATCAGCTATTGAATGATAGTGTTGAAAAATTGGAAAGACAGGTGGCAGTTTTGATGGGAAAAAACCTAATTCAATCATTCTCCTATGGAAGATCAGTAACAACTGTCTGGAGGACCATGGGGGCCCTGTACAAGGGAATCTGTATAAAATGGACTCTGTAAATGAAGGCACTAAAAGGTCAGATTTTGAGGTTCCATTTGGCCTAGATCTATTTGAGATCTGACTGATTGTAACCCAAAAATGAAAAAAAAAAAAAAAAAAAAATGCAGGATAGGCTGGTGGGAGTGCCCTGACCAGTGTCCACCCCCCAAACCCTGCTGCCCATAATACAGCAGCTGAACTGATGGATATAGTACAGTGGTTTAGACAGAAACCAAGAGAGCATGCCAGCATAGCTGCTCTGGTTATGGGACATGGAGGCAGAAAGTGCTATGGTGAATGGACTGGAAATTTCAAAACTGACATCCATTACTACTAACCCTGCCCTCAGGCAAAGACTTTATGCTCTTGTCTGGAGGGCTTATCGCAATAAAGATTGGCGGATTTGCTGCGTAGACTGGTCAGAACTCAGATCTGCGTTGTGCTTCCTGCGGCACCAAACGCCCAACAGTGGCAGTTCCGCTTATTGGCCAGCAGGTGGCAGCAGAGACCACGGAAAGAACGTCTGCGGGACAGACCCTGGGGATCCGTTCTTTTGATTTTAGGGGAAGAACACAAAGATGGAAGAGGAGGGAAGGGGGAAAAAAAAAAGAAAAAAAAAAAATCAAACCACAGCAAACAAATAAAAACTTCTCCAAACGTAGCAAACGTGAATGTCTGTCAATAAATTAATGAGTAATTAAATTGATATCCCTTTCCCGCCCCCCCCCCCCCCCCCCCCCCCCCCCCCAAACTTCTGAGATGAAAAAAAAACACTTCTTTTAGAAGAAAACAGAGTAGTAACAACTTCTGTACCTACATTCACCACTCTGAGATCCTGTCTGGGTCTCCCAAGGCTTGTAAATAACCACTGGGTCGGTTCTGATGTCGCGTGATTTGTTGTCAGTTCTCTCATGGTTCTCCGGTCAGTTCTCCGGTGCCAGGATCTGCCACAGGGCATTCTGACCACGGGCATCATGTTTCTACGCTGCCGCCTGCATTTAACAGGCAATGGGACTGCCCAGCATGTGCAAGGCAGCACCTCTTTCACACCACCAGAATGTTTAAGGCTGTTGGGATTGTTGTTAGCGTCCCATTAACACTGAGGCTAGAGATACCCTTAGGATTGACATTACTATTAGCATTACTTTGATGGTGCCCTATCTGGGTCATTTCCAGGGGATGTCAGGAGTAAGGCACAGTGTCAGGAGAAAAAGAACAGACTCTGTTACTTTATAAACGTGATAATAGAGAGAGTTCATTGGAAAAAATACAACTCTTAAATAATGCAAAGCATGCTTCTGATTGGATGCAGGCATCATCTGGGCTCTGATTAATATTACTCTTAAGGTAAAGATTATTGTTACCATAATGATTTTTTTTTTGGATTATGATCAGGGTTAAGGTTCCTTTTGCTACAAACTTCTAGCATCATTTTTGTTGTTGCATTTGGAGTTAGGGACGATTTTAGAATCAGGGTAAGGGTTAGGATTAGAGTTACATTGCTGGTTAATGCTGTTATCTTTACAGCTCCTGTGAGGGTTGGGGTCTGGGTCAGGTGTTTAAAAATGAAATGAAAAAAGAATTAAAAAAATATATTGAAAGCTTCAGATTTCCGTAATCTTTGTGGGAATCATATAATGTGCAACTCAGATCTACCTCTTCGTGCAGTGACTGCCTGTAAATTTGCTGGAGCCTAATATAATATGGCCTTGTGCTTTCCACTAACTCACCTTCATTTCATTTTCATTACATTTGCTTGGTAGTCAGATTTTGGTGTGTGGATATTTTAAAACAATCTAACTGACATTAGCAAAAAATTAAAAATAAAATTAAAAAAAATGCACAACAGCATCGTATCAATTTTTATAGATAAGATAAAGAAGAGCAGTTTCCCTTAGTTTTCTGTGCCTCTTTACTTTCTTACCCTCTCCCCTTGTGTGAGAAACTCTCAAAGTCAAAGATTTCTAGTTAGGCAAAGATGGCAGCGATAGCAGCAGTGCTTATTCATTATTGCAATACTGCGCGCACATCCCCTATTGGCAAGGGAGAAACTGCACACCAGTCAGTGAAATCAATTCTGTTCTGTGCCCTAAACCCACTGCAGGTGATGCTCTCATGGCTCTCATTGGTTGAGCATCTCAGGCTCACAGACTCCTCGAGACTGTGGCTAGGATTCATTTCCATAGAAGGTCAATTACCAACCTCTTGTTTTTAGGTCTGCCTTGTACTTTTCTGCGGACAGAGAAGGGCAATGTTTCCAAAAGTCAGTACATTCATTATGTCCTGTGCTGGGCTCTACCCACCCTGTATTTAGCTTGTGCTTGTCTCAATTCTCCCCATGTCAGAATGCCCCCAGTCTGAACTTAATTCTGTTCAGCAACTTTCTTGGTGGAAAAACTACTTATACAGCTGTTTTACAAGAGGGTTATACATTCAGTTAGGGCCTACACTATGTACTGAAAATACTGGAAACTTCCACTGCAAAAACACGATCTACCTCTCCCATCTGTGCAGCCTTGCAGACCCAGAGCATGCCAGGTTATTTCTGCTTTCATAGCATTTGCATGCTGTAGGGTGAGCACAAGGTTCTGCTGCTTGATTCTTCTGCAAGAGCTGCCTACTGGCAAATGGTTGCAGGGATGGAGGATGTGACAGAAAGCATTTGTCTCCACAAGAGCAGAGTTACATTCAGTGCAGAGTGTGAGAGTCAGGTTGGTGTGGAAAAGCACTGACACGCTGGGGATGATGCAGTGCTCACATGTCTAACACTCACAGACATTACTGTCAGAAGGATGGTGCTGTGTTGTGCTTCTACCTTTGGCAGCCCCTGGAGAAATGCTATGGCACACAGAACACCTTTGTATTGCACTGACTGCTGCCATGCAGCATGGATTTAACACACCAAATCCAGAGGAGCATGACTGCATCTAACTGCCCTGAGAAAAACTACTGTAGCTGAAGAGATGAGGAGGCAGCTGCTCGTCTGCAGAACAAGCAGTACTGCCAGACATTGGGCCAGGTGAGCACCTCCTGCTGCAGCGTGATGATGACAGGGCTGGAGATGATCTGCAAAGCCAGCTTAAAAGTGGGAGACGTGAGTCAACATGGCAGGAGGACAGAGGTGTTAGGGAGCAGCCAAGGCATCAAAGAGTATCAAAAGGCTTTGAAAAGTATCACAAAGTGACAGCCAGGAAGACTGGTATATATCATGAGCAGCAACCTGGATGCTAGAGATTATTTGCTCCCATACAAAATGGTAGAGATCTTGCTGCAGACATCCCAAAGCCAGGCAAAATGGGAACCCAGAGCTCTGCCTGCACGAACCCCACAGCCATAGCATTGCAAGCTGAGCTGCCTTGCTGTTTGTTGCATTCATCCCAATCCCTGTGATTGAAGACTCAGAATGCAGTCGAGGCGATGACTGAGCATGAGAGTGACTTTATTCAATAAAAGACAGGAGGGCTTGAGAGGTCAAGGGTGAAGATGGGACTCCTCTTGTCAAGATGAGAGTGGCTCAGAGCTGGTGCTGCTGCCCGGTGCCTGGGACTGGCAGCCTGACTCTAAGTCCCCATCTAAGATGCTCAGCTTCACCTCACTGATGCTGCCCTGCTCCTGCATGGTGGTGCTGCTGCTGGGACACTCGGGCTGTGCTTGGGATGGGCAGCACTGCAAAGGCGCTGGGTCACAATCCAGGCAGGTGACTGCTGTGTCTGGCAGGCTCAGGTCAGGAGCTTCAGCAGAGCCAGGAGATATGAGAGCATGAACGTGGATGAGCCCCTTGTGTCCATCACTGTTACCATGTGGAAGGCTGTCATCCGAATTGCAGCGATTCATGCTTAATAAGAACTCTCCATTGATGGAAAGACACTGCTTGGTTTGGATCTTTGGGGTTGACAAGGGCTCGAATCACCTAGGAAGGCATAGAAACACAAGGGTTAGTTTCAAACATTTGCAAGTTGAATCATGAAAGGTTGTTGATACTTGGTAATAGAGTGGCGGCAGGAAGAAGCAAGTAGGCTTGAAGCAGCATAGCCACTGTCTTGAAAGTGATCCTCATTCAGGTCCAGCTCGTGTGTTGTTTCACTGTAATCTGCTTCTTTGGGTCTACCTAGTGGGCAGCAACACTCGAGCTGTTACTGATATCATTGAAAAGAACTGGAGACAATTGTTCTATTCCTAAGAGCTTCAAGGTGCCTAGAAGCACAAATAGAAACCAGCAGTATTTCATCACTTCACCAAAAGGAAGGTCAAACACCTGAGCTGTGAAGAGCAGTTACAGAACCTATGCATAAGATCACACCAGACATACTTTGTTCTAACAACAGTTATGGCACATAGTCCATTTCCTTCAATATTCCCAAAATGAAATGATGTGGAGCATTACAGGGAAAGAAACACTGCACACAGACACTATGACCCTGATTAGACTCAAGCAGCAGACTTAAAACAAGTCAGAGTTTTTGATTCCAGGATATTTCAGGACCTATCGTGTGAAATTCAGTTACACAACAGTGCCTAGGTGCCTGCGTTTCAAGCAACTTTCAGATCACAGCCATGTAAAATAAAAACAAATTCAGTGCAGAAATAGCAAGCCTGTACCTTAATACTCATGAGATTATCCATTTTTTACTGCATTCTGACTAAGTTCTAAAACTTGCTCATCCCAGTTCACTTCAACAAGTTCCACCAGTTCAAGCAATGCAGTTCTGAGATCCGGTGTATGTTAGGCAGATAGAATTGAACAGTGCAGAAATAATCTCTGACAGCTTTAAGAGCTCTGTTCTGCTTACAAACTCTCAGTCCAAAACTATTCACAGTTTTAAGGAAATGAACACCTGAAGCAGTTGGATCATCTGCCATTTGCCGCATTCTGCTTCTTGGCATCATGATTAGCACAAAGGGTTTTCTGCTGTCCTGCAGAGATGGACAAAGTCCTGCTTACAAATGGACCAGGTTTCAGTGTACAGCAGAGTTTGTACCAGACTAACAAGCCACGCCATTCAATTCATGTGCTCAGGTTGTTATGCACTCCGAAAGGAAACAGAACTAACTGTTGGATTCTGAAGGCAATCTGTGGGGTCCTACATTACCTCCTGATTCTGGAAGAGGAAATTCTAATAGCAAATGCAGAACTTTGATCTTTGTAGACATGAGAAGAGCTGGCATTTAGGAACATTCATTTCAGGGAAATCAAATGATGTGTCTATATTTTTACTACAGATAGTATAGGGAGCAGCCAGTTGAAGAACCAGATACAAAAAAATCCAGCCCATTGGCAGGAAAATACTTCTCCTTAAATTCTGTATGCTATCATGGTACAGAATTAGGCTACAGTGCCACATAGGCCAACCAAGCGTAGAACCAAATCCACAAAATACTGGTAGACAAAGCAGCAAAAACAGGGACAATATTCAGCAGACTGTGCTGTGGCCTTTCTACCCACAGCTCAGCATGTTCTGCCATCCGAAAAGCAAGGCCTCTTGTCAAGCTCAGCTATTTCCCTTCTCAGTGTATTCTAGCACCACTGATACCCACTGGTATCCTCCTGTAGAGTGCCATCATATTGTCATCATCCAAAGGAAAAACCCACACAGCAGAGCATACAGCAGTACACCCATGCTCCAAATATCCGCCTGAAAAACAAAAAGACAAGCTTACAAACCTGAAGCACCTCAAATGGCTTCCTGACAGACTGGATTGTCTGCCCTTGCCAAAGCCCACATATAGCCCATGAAAAGCTGGCTCTTTCCCTCAGGAAATAAAACCTTATCGTCCCAGAGAAAGCATATAACCCTCATTCAATTGCCCTTTCACTCAGCTTAGAGCACTACTAAAACCAGCATCTTCACCTTAGCTCATCACACTGCTGCAGTTCCTTTTACAAGGATTTCACTGGCAAAAATGAAATCAAAGCCGTCACAAGGGATTTAGCACAGTTACGTGTTACTGGCTACGAGAGCTGTCAGCACAGTCACCTGTCTGGCTTTGCTGCTGTTCGGTTCTCTTTATGTAGAGGCACAACAAGGTTCAGACACAGTGCAGTTCTCACTTTGACTGTAAAGAAAAAGGAGGCTTGAAAAGCAGCGTGTGGAAAACAAAGAAACAAGAATTAGAACAACAGTGGGGCCATGGCACTTGTAGGAATTGCTCCGCCTTTAACAGCGATTCAAGAAGTACGAGGGCATCCCAAACCAGACCAGTTTGGACAGATTAACAACTGCAAGTAGTGGGTTCCAAAATTCCAGACATGAAATCAAAGCTGGAAAAACTCTTCACATTTTCATCTCTCAATTTTTAGTTCATTGTGCATTACAACGGAAACAATTCTTCACATACAACTTGGAAGCTAAAGACAAGTCTGACAAAACAGACTGCACAGAAATGATGGATAATTAACAGAGCAAATTGCTCTTTCAAACACTTAGTAATAGAAAGAGATCTCTGAAGTTGCTGTTCTGTAGAGCCCCAAAGCAGTCGCTTGAGGCAGTTCAGGATTAGCCAGAGACAAACCAGCCAGCTGTGTGAACTGAGACCAATTGCACTTTTCTAGTCTGTGGCCACTGACAGCTTCTGAGAGCTACCAAGCGATGCAACCTAGCAGAATTCAGAAGGGAAACCAAGAGAGCCTACCTGAGCTCCACTGCCTTTAAATGCTCTGTGGAGAGGGAAGGGAAAGAGGGGAAAACAAACACCGCTCTACATCCCTCTGAGCCAATAGACACTTTGCCCTGGATTAGCTCTGGTGCTGCATAAGCTGGGCTTCCACAGCATGTGTTCAGGCGGTAATCAAGGCCTGCCTGGAATAACACAAAAAATAGAGAGAAACGTTTGCTTTAACAGAGTTTATGTCTTCTGGTCATAACACTTGAGAAGCCTCAGAGGCTTCTTCTCCTGTGCATATTTTCATTCATCTTAGAGTTTGCTTTCATTCAATGTGACCTCTCTAGGCAAATATTGTCTAAGACCATGAGCATCACATAAATGCGCAGATCTCAAGCTGCTCACTTATCTAGTACCCTTCGCATGATGCTTTATTTTCCTCAGCTGATCATCTAGATTGTGTCTGTTGATTGTGCAACAACAGCCTGTTGATCTCGATTACCTGTGAGAGGCTCTAACTTTGGCCAGGAAAAATCATTTGAGGATAAGTAATTATCTGGGACTCAGTAAGGCAGTCTTCCCATGCTTTCATAACAGCAGAGATACACACACACACAAACTCGTGGAACCCCACTGCTTTGCACAATCCTGTGCACACTCACGTGTGTCATGCCCTGATTTCCCAGCCAGTCCTCATAGGGTCTCTTACTTAGGACGGGAGTGTAGGGGAGCAGCCAGAAGCTGTTTGCATTCCCTGCTGTCTGCTGGGCAGCTTTGCTGGAGATGCTTGGGTTGCTTTGTTTTTCCTTGGGAGGTGGGAAGGAGCTTTGGGTTGGAGGCACATCCCGTGCCAGAGCATCCCAATGGCACGTGTGGGGCACTGATCTGCAGCAGATGAAGGGGAGGAGGTCCCAGCACAGCTCTGCACCATGCTCTGCCACACTGGGCAGCTTGTTCCTGGCTCAGCAGCGTCATCAGACAAGAAGCAGGGAAGGAAATCAAGGATGGGGGGTACCATCAAACGCAGTTAGTGCATGCCTGTGCAAGACAAACAGACCCAGAGCTTGCAGGTTGTTCCTGCTTTTGTAGCATTTGTGTGCTGTAGCTGAGCAAAAGGTTCTGCTGCTTGAATCTTCTTCTGCAAGAGCCACCTACCGGTAAATGTCTGCGGGGATGTAGTCGGTGTGCACGTCTGAAGCCATTTGAGAACCTAGTCGTTCTTGCTGCAGGACCCCTGTCTTCTGTTAAAAGCTGAACAGTCCCCAGAGCACCTGTTTCCATCAGCTACCACCATCCAAAGCAGCCAGCCTTCTTACAGTCACCTGGCCCAAACATCCCTTTTGCTCTACACTTGATTCCTGCAAGAGATGGGAGCTCGGCACGCACACCATCCTTCCAACACCCCATCCCTGCAGCAAGGGATCACAGCGCTGGCACAGCTGAAACAAAAAGGGTGTGCGAGTTTCCTGTTAGCACTCAGTGTGAACCAATCTACCACTGAGCAACACCGTGAGTCCCCACTCACCTCAGCACAGGTCAACCTGTAACCCCAACCTTCCCCTATCCATGTGCACACGCACACCCATTCACCACCCTGCCTGCTTTGCACACCCCCATGCACACTCTGCATCGTGTGCCCTCCTTTGCATTCACAGACGTGTGCAAACCATCCCTGGGAACACCTACGTGCCTACACCTTCCACAAACACCCCTTTGTGTGCACCTGTGTGCAACCCAACTCCTCAGCACACGCACGCGTTTGTGCCACCCTGTCCATGCACTCACCACGTGCCCTCCAGCAACCAAGGATTGCAGAGATGCTCCAGACTGTGCCAGAGATGGAATCTCAGAGTGCTGGGACATTATTGATCACTAAGGAAAACACTTGGAAGCATATTCAATCTGCAGAAGCTGTAATTACTGGGCACAGTTAGCTTTCCTATGGCTCAGCTGGAGGAGGCGGGTGCTCTCATACATCTGAGACACTCGCACAATGTTGGGATCATTCTGATGGAAACTATGTCTTCAGATATCATGGTTAAAACCATCCAAGATGATCATGCAGAGCCTTAGCTCTTGAGCAGCACTTCCTCCCCACCCTTCACTACTCCAAGCAGCTCCAACAAACTTCTCAGAAGAAATCCAGGCCAGCACAGACCTGGCAGACCAGAACCAAGTGCAGCTTGTGGGACGGCAGTGCCCACTCCTTGCTTCCACCCTGCTCCAGCAGGTTAAGGAGTCTGAGCCTCACTGGCCTTTGACAACTCAAGACTTTCAGCACCTCATGCCAACATTTCTCACTAAGATACACCTAAGGCATTGAATTCTCTTCTCACTACCTCCTCCCAGTCCTCCCCTAGGAACAGAAACAATTCAGATTCTACAGCAAACTACAGCATCTGCACTGCAAGAGCACACTGAACCACCTGCAACAATGAAACATGGTTTTGGAGAGTGGGTATGAAAACACACCTTTAGACAGCTGTCTCCCTGTAGCCAAAAGGAAACCAAGAAGGAAAAGTCCAGCCTGAAACATGCCCATGCTACTAGCCCAGGTTTTTCACAGTCAATGCAGAATCCATCCTGTTCTTGAGGTAACAAACGACCAGTGAGTCTCCCGTTGCTCCACCCCTTCTCCTTCAAAGCCTGAAAAAGAAAGAATAAACAAGCAGAAGAAACCCAGACGTACCTTTCCACACACAGAGCAGAAAGTGGAACAGCAGTTGTCTCCTTCCTGAGACATGGTGGGGAGCATCCCAGAGGAAGCCCAAGTTCTTTGCTTCTCTCCACAGGGACTTCAAGCACTCTTGGCAAGAGCTGCTTTGGTTCTTTCTTCAATTGCTTCCATCACAAGAATCTCCTTTGGAAAAGGAACCCGAATGAAAGAATCAGCAAATGAAAAAGAATGAGCAATAGCCACTTTACCAGCTTTCTTCTGACACTCAATTTAGACTCTTGACTCGGGCAAGGTCTTAAAATCAACTGGTTACAAGAACTGTCCCAAAATATATCCAGCGTCCGTACAGCTGCCATTCTTTCTGACAGCGAGTGTAATCACAGAATCATAGAATGGCCCAGGTTGGAAGGGACCTCAAGGATCATGAAGATCAATCACCTCCCTGTCCCTGCTGGCCATCCCCTCTTCTGATGGAGCCCAGGGGACCATTTGCTCTCTGAGCTGCAAGAGCACGCTGATGGCTCACGTTCTGTTTTTCATCCACCAGGACCCCCAGGTCCTTCTCTGCGGGGCTTCTCTTAAGGACTGCTCCTCCCAGTCTGTAGAAATGCCTGGGATTCCTCCAGCCCAAGTGCAAAACCTTGCACTTTGCTGTGTTCAACCTCATTAGATTCACGTAGGCCAACCTCTCGGTTGAGCTCCCTCTGAATGGCATCCCTTCCTTCCACTGCGTCAGCCGCACCACTCAGCAAACAGCAGAAGGTGCACTCCATTGCATCATTGGTGTCTCTGATAACCATGTAAAAAAGCACTGGTCCCAAGACAGACTCCTGGATGACACCACTTGTTATCGGCCTCCACCTGGACATAGAACCATGAATCACCACCCTCTGTCTGTGGCCTTTCAACCAATCCCTTATCCACCAGGTGGTCCACCTGACAAATCCACATCCCTCCAGTTTAGAGATAAGGATGTGGTGGAGGGCAATGTCAAAGATCTTGCTCAAGTCCAGGTCAATGACATCTGTTACCTTCCTTTTGTCCACAAATGCCGTCACTCCATCATAGAAGGCCACCAGACTGGTTAGGCATGGCCTTCCCCTGCTAAAGCCACGCTGCCTGTCTTGGATCACATGCTCATTTCTTATGTGATCAAGCATGTCTTTGAGGCAGATCTGTTCTTCACCATCTACATCAGTTACACATTTGAATCAAATAATTGGTGTTCCTGTCACCAAGAAAACCTCTTTGTCTTCTACTCCTGCTGCACTTCTGTGCTTTCATCAGAAGCAAAGGAAGAGACCACCTCCTAGATCCAAATTTTAAGAAACCAACACCCAATAGGTGTCATCTGAAGTAAAATAGCAGAGAAATTAAGATGACTCTTCTGCATCCAGCTTGGATCACTCCCTCACTCAGGCACACCACCATCAGATCAAGGAGATGCTGCCTTCAGCTTAGAGACTGTATGGGAAATCACAGCTTGAACCTCTGATTAATCAGCTGAGGCAAGTATTGGGTCAGCTGCGGGAGCACAGGTGAGAGTAATCTAGCTGTGCTCCCAGAAGGGGTGGACCTCGACTCAACCTCCTCTGAGACCTCATTTAAAGGCTGACCACCTCTGAGACAGCATGTCTTAGAGATTGCTCCCTAGTTGAGGCTGCCTCAGCTTTCTAGTCAAGGTATCGATATTGGTGAGTTTCCCTTTGCTAATAACCTTAGGCTATTTACCACCATCTTGGTTAATATCTTTTTATTAACCACCCTTACAGAGACCATAAGGGTTTGGGCTTCCAAACTCTCAGCAAGCATTTGGATCAGCCAGCTTCCTGCCGAGGAGCCCCCTGCATCACTGCTGCCTATTCTGGTACCGGACCCGCAGATGCTTCAGAGCTCATTAGCATGGACTTCCTTCCTCCCCTCAGCAGCTGCTCCTGCACTCACCTTCATTCCTACTCAGATACCGGCCGCTTCCAGCACCAGCTGACCTGCAAGACACAGAAAGGAAAGGTGGGAGTCATGCAAACGCACAAGCCCAAGGCTGTGTCACCACCACACATGGCAGCCTCGGGAAGTCAGCTGAAACTACAGCCTTTGTCAGAATGGAAACAGGCACCGTCAATTAAGTGTGACCTCTGAACTCATTGCCACCATCAGAAATAGGCACTGAAATCGCTCACTTCACTGCAGCTGGTTAACTCCAAATTCTTTTGCTTTTGGGAAAATGCGGACACGGAATTGAAGGACACCAGAAAAACGACATCTACTTCATTGTAGGTGGTTAAGCTTGGAAGCAGGACTTGAGCAAGAAATGCTTCTCAGCTCCTTGAAAGGCACTAATCCTGACCTCTGCCACAGGTGGCTGAGTGACACAAAAGTTGAGCTGCCCATTCAGAAGCACATGGAGCAGGCCATGGAGCGGTTACATACCAACACATGAACAGGCACTTTCCCATTGGAAGGGAAATCCCTTCTCCCTGCCATGCCATGCCCACACCGCTCCTCAGGGCTGCACTGACAGCACAGACAGAATTGAAACATCTTTTGTCATCATTGTGGTTTTTCACAGACCCAGACAATGAGGTACTGGGTTGCTGTGTGGGTTCCCAGGCGGCACTGCCATTTCCAAGCCATTGCTTCCTAGGGGCACAGAAAGGAAAACGCCTGAACAAAATTTCACCCAGAGATTGCTATTTTACCATTCTTCCATGCAAAACAGGAGGACAGTACAGCGGATTTGTGCAGCTGCATCAACACCCTGGGTGCTAAAGGAATGCAAAGACAGAAATATCAAAACTACAAGGAGGGAAGCTATGTTTAGTAATATCTTTTCTCATTTACAACAGGCAGTTGGCACTACTAAAGGAAAATCCCAGGCCTCAGGTTCTGACAGTGCGACAATCTGGCACGGACTCAGATGTGAGTGATCCAAATGGTTTATTCCAGGTTCTAATACCACTTCTGTGAATTCACACGTTTTCTCTCTTAACTTTCCCACAGCCTTCACATGTCCACAGAACATCCCACAAACTCTCCTTTACAGCGCACGTAGGCACTCATCCCACCAGAGCCATCAGTCATTCCTAGCCATGTGCTTCTCCTCCAGTCACGGACAGTATCACACGGCCATAATGCATCTTAAATGACTTAGTTTTTCTGTTCTTTCTGGAGGTGTCCTTGGTTCCTAGCCTTACCTTCTCATGCCGTTCATCTTCCTCTGCAGCTCCTGCTCTGAAGAGTCTTCTTATGTTCCCACATGACAGGAAGAAAATGAAGACACAACCCCTGCCACCAAGGTCAGCTCTGCAGCACACGTTACCTGAGGAGCACTTGGCTACTCATGCAAACTGCACAGTGCCAGGAAGATTGTTACATGTTGCACTTCTTCTTCTCCTGGCTCAGAAATTAAATTTTCTACCTAGAAAATGGAAAACAAACAAACAAGCAAACAAAAAACAACAACAACAAAAAACACCTCACCTGACATAAAGGAGACATGATTGTTACTATGGAATTCCGGAGGGCAAGGTATTTGCCCTCTCTATGAAGAAGCTGACTGCAAAGGACTAAGAACAGCCACGATCACGTTGAGAACTTGCGGGTAAAATTCGGGACTGAACCAATAATGGGCTTCTGGAGGTGAGGGTCTGCTCCAGGCCGCCTGGTCAAGGGAGCCTGTTGATGGGCCCTGCTTACTGCAGCTACCAGAAGCACCGCGCTCACTGACTCTCAACTTGATGGGGGATTCCAGTCAGGCTGGGAAATCAGCATGGCTGGCTGCAAGCTGTCTGAGAGACTGCTGGACTGCACTGGGAATAACTTTGTGGGCCAAGCATTAAGCACACCAAGCAGAAGGGAAGGTATTGGACAGACCGACCAGAGGTCAAGCGTTGCTGGACCTGCTGCTCACCAACGCTGAGGAGATCATCAAAGGCGTCAAGGTTGGAGGCTGCCTGGGCTCCAGCGATCATGCCCTGGTTGAGTTTGTGATCTCAAGCGATGTGGGCCTGGCAAAGAGCAGGACCAGGATGCTCAACTTTAGAAGAGCAGACTTCAAGCTACTCAATGGAATGCTGGCCAAGATCCCCTGGCGCGCTGCCCTCAAAGATAAGGACGTTGAGGAGAGCTGGCTACTGTTCAAGGATGCCCTCCTGGCAGCACAAGAGGTCTCCATTCCCCTGATTAAGAAAGTGGGCAGGAGAGGTAGAAAACCGGCATGGCTCAGCAAGGACCTGCTAAGAGAACTGAGGGTGAAGAAAGGGGTGTACAAGCTCTGGAAACAAGGCTGTGTCACCCGGGAAGAATACAGGGATGCCGTCCGAACTTGCAGATGTGGGATCAGGAAAGCCAAGGCTCAGGCAGAACTGAACTTGGCGAGGGATGTGAAAAACAATGTAGAAAACCTTCTACAGGTACATTGGCCAGAAGAGACAGGCCAAAATGGGCGTGCCTACTCTGGTAAATTTAAAAGGAGAAATGGCTTCAACAGATGAAGAGAAAGCTGAGGTGCTGAATGAGTTCTTCACCTCGGTCTTCACTGGTGGCCAGGATTCTAGTCTTTTTCACGTCCCTAAGTCTTGCACCCCCACACCTCCATGTGGGGACCAAGGAGGTAAATCCCTCCCCATTGTAAGGGTAGAGCAAGTCCGAGAGTGCCTCCTTAGACTGAATGAGTATAAGTCTATGGGGCCAGATGGCGTGCATCCCAGGGTCCTGAAGGAGCTGGCTGAGGTGGTTGCTGAGCCGCTCTCCATCATATTTGAGAAGTCGTGGCTGTCAGGTGAGGTCCCGGATGATTGGAGGAAGGGTCACGTCACTCCCATTTACAAGAAGGGGAGCAGGGACGACCCGGGTAACTACAGGCCGGTGAGTCTCACCTCTGTGCCTGGGAAGATTATGGAACAGATCCTCCTGGACAACATGCTTGATCGCATAAAGAACAAGCATGTGATCCGAGACAGCCAGCATGGCTTCACCAGGGGAAGGTCATGCTTAACTAATCTTGTGGCCTTCTATGATGGAGTGACGGCGTTGGTGGATGAAGGGAAGGCGACCGATGTCATTTACCTGGACCTGAGCAAGGCCTTTGACATGGTCCCCCATCACATCCTCATCTCCAAATTGGAGGGAGGTGGATTTGATGGGTGGACAACTAGATGGATAAGCAATTGGTTGAAAGGCCGCAGACAGAGGGTGGTGGTCAATGGCTCTATGTCCAGGTGGAGGCCGGTAACGAGCGGCGTCCCTCAAGGGTCTGTCTTGGGACCGGTGCTCTTTAACATCTTTATTAATGACATCGATGAGGGAATGGAGTGCACCCTCAGCAAGTTTGCTGATGACACCAAGCTGAGTGGTGCAGTCGATACGGTGGAGGGAACAGATGCCATTCAGAGGGACCTTGACAGGCTGGAAAGCTGGGCTCGGGTGAACCTAATGAGGTTCAACACGGCAAAGTGCAAGGTTTTGCACTTGGGCCGGAAGAACCCCAGGCACCTGTACAGGCTGGGAGGAGTTGTCCTTGAGAGCAGCTCGGCTGAAAAAGACCTAGGGGTCCTGATAGATGAGAAACTTAACATGAGCCAGCAGTGCGCTCTGGCAGCCCGGAAAGCAAATGGGATCCTGGGCTCCATCAGGAGAGGGGTGGTCAGCAGGGATAGGGAGATGATCGTCCCTCTCTACTCTGCTCTTGTGAGGCCCCATCTTGAGTACTGTGTCCAGGTGTGGAGCCCTCAGTACAAAAAAGATATGGAAATTTTGGAAAGGGTCCAGAGGAGGGCCACAAAGATGATCAGGGGGCTGGAGCACCTCCCCTATGAGGACAGGCTGAGGGAGTTGGGTTTGTTCAGCCTGGAGAAGAGAAGGTTGCGAGGTGACCTCATTGCAGCCTTTCAATACCTGAAGGGAACTTACTCCCAGGAGGGGAGTAAACTCTTCGAAAGGGCTGATAATAGCAGGACTAGGGGAAATGGTTTTAAGTTGAAGGAGGGAAGATTTAGGTTGGATGTCAGGGGAAAGTTCTTTACTAGAAGGGTGGTTAGGTCCTGGAACAGGCTGCCCAGTGAGGTTGTGGATGCCCCGTCCTTGGAGGTGTTCAAGACCAGGTTGGACAGGGCCCTGGGCAACCTGATCTAGTAAATGTGTATGTTTGGTGGCCCTGCTAGGCAGGGGGGTTGGAACTACATGATCCTTGAGGTCCCTTCCAACCCGGGTAATTCTGTGATTCTGTGATTCTGTGAAGGGAAGCATTACTGGACATGCTGCACAGCAGGGGTTAAGACTGGAGGTGGTCAGGGCTGTAGTGACCATGCCCTCCTAGAGTTCCTCATCTCAAGGAATGCGGGCCTGGCAAAAAGCAAAGTCAGGACCCTGAGCTTCAGGAGAGTCAGCTGCAGGCTGTTCAAAGAATTCTTGGACGAGAGACACTGGAAAACTGTTCTTAGGGGCAAAGGGTTCAAACATCCCTTTGTGTGCACCTGTGTGCAGCCCAACTCCTCAGCACAGCCCTGTGCAAGCACACATTTGTGCCACCGCATCCACGCACTATCTATGTGCTCACACACACTCACACAACCACATCCCTTAGTGCAGCCCTGTGCGCACACACACTCACACATGTGTAACCCCTTCCTTTCACTCCCAAAGTGCACGCACACACCGGTACCACAATGTCCTTGTGCAGCTCCAACACTCTGCACACCCCTGTGCACGTACATATATGTGCATGCTCGTCCTTGCACACATACCCACAGACCTACACACACCTGAGCAACACCACTGGTTTGTACACTCATGGACACAAATGTGTGTACAACACCATCCATGCACAAATACACACACACACACACACATGGATCCCCACTGCTTTGCACAATGCTGTGCACACTCACGTGTGTCATGCACTGATTTCCCATCCAGTCCTCGAGGGGTCACTTACTTAGGACAGGAGTGCAGGGGAGCAGCCAGAAGCTGTTTGCATTCCCTGCTGTCTGCTGGGCAGCTTTGCTGGAGATGCTTGAGTTGCTTTGCTTTTCCTTGGGAGGTGGGAAGGAGCTTTGAATTTGAGGCACATCCCGTGCCAGAGCATCCCGATGGCACAAGGGGGATCAGGGCCCCTCTATTGGTTACCTCGGTGGCTTGCAGCAACTGGAACTTTTTGCCTATTGAGAAAGCTAAAAAGTGTGTGTTCCTCCTGACCCATATCAACAAAAATCTCAACCATAAAAAAGAGACGTCTTCGTATTCAAGCAAATGACAACAGTAAGACCATGCATGTTGTTTTGTTGTATTTCCTCTGTAATCATGGGGAGGATATGAAGAAGTGGTATAATTCATCCACTTCTGCACTTCAGGCACAAGTTCCTTAGAATTGGAAGAGACCCTTAAAGGCCATCTAGCCCAGCTCCCCTGCAATAAAAAGGGACATTCACAGCTAGATCAGGTTGCTCACAGCCTGGTCATTAGTCATCCCAGAGACAAAACACACACTGAATGATCTCTCCTTCAGTCATAAATCCTTGGAGACAACAGCATTGACACTGCATGTTACTGAAGCAGTAAAAGAAATTGCTCCTGTAACTCTCCTTGTGTTAAGTAAAATGATGATAAAAAGCAATGGAATGCTTTGGCAGGACACCAAAACCATCCTCCTTCCTTGATATCTGCTGCAATGGAACCTTCCACTGGAAGAAAGCCTCTGATGACTTGTCACCCCAGAGAGGTCAGCTTTAGAAGCAGGACTGCTGCACAATAGAATGAACTGGAGCTCCTTAGCATCTCTTACATCCAGGAGGGGTGTGATCAGACCCACCTATCACCTTCAGGTGCGCTTTCTGACACCTTGTCTGACTTCACTGTCACTGTGCCAGCATCCTCAGGCTTAACCTGCTTCATTGTCAGTGTGCAGCAATTGCCAACGTTCTTGATGTCATTGTAATTGTTGGTGTAAAGGAGGTTGCCATTCAGGAACCATTCCACGTCCTCGTCATTATGGGACAGCTCGCAGGAGAAGACAGCAGAGCTCTCTTCTTCAATTTCTACATCCTGCAGGTGCTTCGTTACTTCTACATTGCGGGCTGTGGGGAAACAAGGTGAACTGTTACCACTGTTACTATAAATCATACTGGGATGTAGTAGAATGGTTGGACTAGATGATCTTTGTGTAATCATCTATGTGAAGATAATACATGTATAAAGTTAGCAGGAGAGAATGGCAGAAGTCAACCTCAAGAAGAGAAATCTGAGGTGAAATAGGACATGGAAGAGGCCACCCTCCCTGCTCATACCTTCAGCTGTCAGCGTGGCCTCAGTCTCTGCAATTCCTGCCTTGCACTTGTACACACCAGCATCATCGGGCTTCAGCTTCAGAATTCTGAGCTCTACTGAATGCTTATCCCTCTTGATCTTGTACTTCTCAGAGGGCTCGATGGGTGTGCGGCCCTCGAACCATTTCACAACCTTTGGAGAAGGCCTGAAGTCACAGGACAGGATGACAGAATGACGTTCCAAAGCTGTCTTGTCCTCCAACTTCCTGGTGATTTCTATATGGTAATCTGCAAAGCAGGGGTGGAAGAGAAGAAAGGATGAGGACAATTGGAAGAAGAGGAAAGTCTCTTGCGTGTATTCCATTCCAATTAATGTCAAGTTCACAATGGTTCTTTGAACGACTCTAAAGATAAAACAAACGATTGTCTATAGGGAATGCCATTGACTACATTTCTATGAAGTAATACTGTACAGTATCTACCAAATGCAAGGTCCAGCTCTTGTTCTGTGCTTATTAAATTGCTCCCAATTGTTGAGGCTTTTATTCAAATAAGAGTGAGTTGAAAATATAACAAGTACTTTAGGATGTGAATGGATAATCTTACGCTGGGGACAACAGCAGATAAAAAGCCTGCAAGTTTCTTTCAGATGAAATCAATGACAAACCGCACCAAATTTAGGTGCTACCAAACTTAAACTTGTCTAGTTCAGAAATACAATTAATTTCACCTGATTTGACTTCTTTGCTATAGCCAAGGACAAAACCTCAGCTCTGTAAATCTGAATAGTAAGCACATCACAGCTATTCAAACACATCTTTTACTGAGATGCAGCTGTCTCATTTAGTGTCCAACGACTTTGAACTGGAAATGGAGCAGACCAAAGCAGAATCTAAACATGGCTTCTACAAGGACTGATCAAATGCGGCCACCGTCAAATTCAAAGTATCTGATACAGAAGGATCACACTCACTGTCAGACAAAACCTCTTTGGAGAGGTGAACTGACTGCCCCGTTCACCCCCACTTTGGAAATAACTGCACTCATTTCCTACCTGCTCCCAGCAGTGTGGGATGGTGGGATAGCATCACACTTCCCACACTAAGCATCCCACCATGTCACTTGTTCCACCTAAACCTCAGTCCCAAAACAAAAGGGGAACTCGCTTCTGAACCCTCTTCACTTCATTTCAGATGTCTTATATGCTTGATCTCCAACCCACCCCCCACTCAGGAGAAAGACCCCCCGCTTACACCCTACCATCTTGTTGCATTCTGATGTTGTCATCAGCCTTCAGCTTGTTGTCCTCTTTGTACCACTGGGTCTGAACCTCATCGTGTGAAATCTCACAGACAAAAGATGCACTCCCATATTCATTCACTTCCACATCTTCCAGTGCTTTAACAATCTTGATATCTCCAGCTGTGAAACAGTAGAGATATATTTGTCAGGGTATTTCCAGAACTGAGTGCAGCATCTTTTCCTTACACATATTTGCATAGAAAATAAGTAGGATTATGTTTTATTCTAAACCATCATCCATTCCCGAGTCATTTCTCTCTTCAACACAGTCAATGCATTATTGCCCTTGAACTTAAAGACAGACCTACTAGCTACAATGGAGCTCCCTGCAAACAGTTTTCATGGAAACCAGAATCTCATTTATTCTAAAACCTTTCAAGCAAAATTAAGGGTAGAAAAACAATAGAACTGACTGAATCTTTAAGGTCATTTAGTTCCAGTCCCCCTGCTATAGGCAGGGACACCTCCCTCCACACCAACTCTTCTCCTCAGGGTCAAGGCTTCTCTCAAATCATTCTCCTCTAAGCCTGTGCCTGTGCTTGGGATTGCCCTGACCCAGGTGCAGGGCCTTGTACTTGGCCACACTCAAGTTCATGAGGCTGCCAAGGGCCCACCTCTCCAGCCTGTCCAGGTCCCTCTGAGTAGCATCCCTTCCCTCTAGCACATCAACAGCACCGCTCAGCTTGGTGTCATCTGCAAACTTGCTGAGGCTGCATTTGATTCCACTCTCCATGTTGCCTACAAAAATGTTAAATAACACTGGTCCCAACACCACCCTCCACCTGGACACTGAGCTATTGACTGCAGCTCTCTGAGTGTGACCATCCAGACAGTTCCCTATCCTGCAACTGGTCCATCCATCAAAATCATTTTTCTCCAGTTTGGTGACCAGGATGTCATGCAGGACGGGATCAAATGCTCTGCACAAGTCCAAGTAGATGATGTCAGTTGCTCTCCCATTATCCACTGATGCTGTTACTCCATCATGAAAGGCCACCAAGTTTGTCAGACATGGCTTGACCTTGATGAAGCCATATTGGTTACCACCAATTACCTCATCTTTATTTTCCAAACTATGCCAAGGAGAACTAGACAGAACTCTACAGTGTTGTGTCACTACAAACCTGTCTGAACCATTGGCTTCTCTGCATGCTCATCACTAGTCTCTCCTTAGCTTGTGTGCCTACAAACAATGTATGGGGAATGTCAGCCACAAATCTTACCTAGGGGACATCTTTGCTTCAAAATCCTTTGAACATCACACAATCCCTTTTAACTCTCCAGGTCTGCATTTAGTTATGTCAGAATCAGGCCATATTTCTGTGCTGCTATATCCCTTTCCTTCTGAAGGGCCTGGATACAACTTGGATTAACCTCAGGAGAAGAGTTCCTGCATAGAATCATAGATTTACCCAGGTTGGAAAAGACATTGAAGATCATCAAGTCCAACCGCAGCCTAACCAGTACCCTAACTCTAAAAACCCTACACTAAATCATATCCCTGAGTACCACATCCAAAAGGCTCTTAAACACAACCAGGGATGGTGATTCAACCACCTTTCTGGGGAGCCTATTCCAGTACCTAAAATCTCTAGTATCTAAATCTCTCTAAAAGAGCACAGGTATTAATCTGACCAGAAAGGTTCCTGTTTGTTCATAAAATGAGCCTTTTCCGCTCCATCTTGCATAGGCCACTGGGCACAGGGTAGCTGGGAGACCACAGAAAAAGTGGTTCTGTGAGCAATAGGGAAACTACTGCCTAATCCAACTCCTCCAATCTCTGCGCTCTGCCAGCATGTCTAAATAGGGTGGCAGATACACACAGGAGATAAATATTTCCACTTCCCTCAGCCAACACTGCTCTGAATTTCTATGGGACACACAGTTAGATGAAAAGGCATTTGACAAAGAAGGAAATGAAAGAGTTTAATCTGCTGTGTCATTCTCTCGGTAGCCAGAATAACTAACCCTCGCCAGTGTTAGTTCAAAGAATAGGCAGATTTTATCTCCTGACATGAGCAGTAATTCAAAGAAGCTGGTATATGATCCAGTATCCTGCATATTCACTGCAGGCAGGAAAAGACATTATGAGATAAGGGAGATCTACACATCACTTGTTATGAACACCTCATAAAGATAAAACCACACACAAGAGGAGAGTTTAGGAAGAGGACCACTCTTGGACTACTTTCCAAGAGGCATCAATTAGTAACTCTCTTCGCTCATTTTTCACACTACTCCACAGTGTCCTCCTGAGCCCCCTTACTCCTGTTGCCAACTGCTGATGCAGGGAATCCTGAGGAACCAAGGATTCATAGTTGTTCCATCAGTAGTCCTTGGTCAGCTCTCCCTCCCTGCCCCTTCTGTTTTGATCCCACTAACCAAATTTTAGTTAGTCTGAAAAGAGGATGGAAACCTCCGCAGCAATTAGTTTCTAAATATCTTGCAATGGGCAGCTTGTAGGAGCCCCATCTCAATGCCCACAGCACAGGAGGCAGGACTGCTTAGCCCATGCACTAGTGCATTTACCAGCACAGATGTAAGCCCAGATCTATGCACACCAAATACAGGCTCTCAGTTTGCACAAGGAGGCATCCATGGAGCTGAAGTATTAGGCAGATATTGTGGTGGGGCAGCAGTTATTGAGACGCCAGACAGAAAGGACACAGATAACGTGGCAACTCAGCTTTACCATTATGACTGATGATGGAACATCTAATTTCACTGCTCAAAAGAGAACTTCCATATAACTGGAAAGAATGAAATTCACAGGGGAAACCACACACAGACACACACAAAAGCAATACAAAGGAGATGAAGGATGGTTCACATACTAGTGATTCACTCTGAGACGCAAGCAAATGAAAGAGTATCCCCAACCATTTGCCTCCTGAAATGCTAAGTATATAAACTCATTGCTGTGATAACTCTGCCAGACGTGAGTCATACACTGTAAAACCTTATGGGGTCAATCAGTTTAACTTCATAAATTCATTACACCAACAAAAACAGACCATCGTGTCCAGGCTGGTTCATTTCAGCTCTTCAAAGCTGTTGGTAAAACTGCCTGAGAGCTGAAATGCTTACCAGCAAAAGCTAAAAACTGTAAATCAAATGTAATAGGCTGGCTTTGTCTACTGTATAGAAATGATGCCTGAAAAAAAGAAAATAAAAAAGAACGTAAACCAGAACAAATGGAATGGCTACATAAAACAGCCAGTACTGAAACAGCAACCCAACCTGGTTGCAGAATGAGAGAGAAAATGAGAGTTCACCAAAGTCATGGGACAGGACACATGTTCATGTTCATGCTAACACTGAACCCAAGTGGCCACATGAGGACAGCATCTAGTAGGAAATCAGAAAAAAGCATCCTTTCATACGTCCCTTGGGAAGGTGGCATCTACCAGGGCACAGCAGACCCATGTGTTCAGTAACAAGTCTGATGCTTCAGAGCCCAATGATGAGCTACAAACTGGGGTTTAACCAATGCAACACATGGAGGGAAAATCTGTCTTGAGCATAAAGAAGAAAGAGAAAGGTATCCAAAAGGACTAACCAAGAAATGCCCAAACTGCCCATGAAGCATTTCTTCCCGTGGTGCAAAATACCACAAGAGGATTTATTTGCTCTTTCAGTTAAACATAAAATGAACCTTTAGGGTAGCTGATGTCTTGTCTTAGGCTGCTCAGCATGTGGATGTTCCCTGATCTTCATATTCACACTTGTGAATAATGAGACTTCTCTTATTTCCCTGGGAAGTAATGCCCACTTTTTTACTTTGACAGAGCTCCTTCCCATCCTAGAAGGGAAAATATCAAGTCAGATCTCCATTAGTCCTTCCATCTCTGCACTGAGCAAAGGGAGCCTTCAGATCTATGCTTAATTCACCCACTCCCCTAGAATTAATGGAACTGTGCTTACTGGAACATATGCTGAAGCTTAAGCACAGTGCAGTGTTTTCAACATGAAGGAATGGCTATAGAACATGCATAAATTCTGGCTGACCTATGACAGCTTAAAGCACTGTGGAGGACTGTTAACAAGCCTGTTTGGACATCACCCTGAATAAATGACGTTATCCCCAAGTAAGGGAAGGAACAGCTGAGCACCAGGGAGGTACACAAAGTGCCAGAGCAAATTCTCACACTGTCAGGTGCAAAGAAAACTGAGATTTCACCCCAAAAACCCAGTTCACAACAAGGCTACAAAATCCCGGCTGAGAATTTCTGTGTTAGACTTGAAGCTCAAGACTGTACTGTAGTTCAACCAACAATATTTTGTGCAGCATGACCTAAAAAGTTCACAATAAAACCAAAACAAACTTCAATTTCAACTTGATAAATGAACTCAGGACATAATAACAAAGAGTGCTGATCTGGGCAAATAAAAGAGCATAAAGAAAAGAGAGCAGTGAAAAAGCTATCAAGGAAAAGCTCAGACTCGCATCCCTTGGAAGTGAAATTAAAGGCTCTCATTCATTTCCAGAGAAGTCAGAAAGGAAAATACCATTACATGCCATACCTTGAACCACTTGACGTCCATGTTGGGCCTGGACAGCTCACACTGAAATGTGACCTTGTCCTTCTCAATGACGCTACTGTCTGCCAATGGTTTGCTGATTTTCACAGGCAATTCTGAGAAGGAGAAAGAAGAATGTGGATTTAGTTGGGAACTTAGTTTTGTTCATAACCAGGTCCATGGGTGCTGTTAAATGGATCCTTCCAGATGGAAAAAACATTTCAGGTGGCCTCCTAGATTTTACCCCTTTTTGTGTTGCACGCAAGACTGAAAAAAAAAAATTACTTCTGCAAAGTTCTTCTTGTCATAAGGAAACAAATATTTGGGGAATGGCAGAACCAGGTAAAATTTTCCTTCACGTCAAGAAAGTATAAATTTCACTCTCATGCTCTTGGTGTGGTTTCTGCTATGATTATTTGGACTAATTAAGCTTCTCCCTGATGAAAGCCTAGAAGTATATCACAAGAAGGACCAACTTACCCGTGACCTTTTATTTGTCTTACTCAAGCATCTCCTCCTGACCAAAACTGACAATAAAAGATTCAGCCAGACTACAGGTTTGAGCAGCTGAGTTGTTTCTAGGATCTCCTGCAATCTCAAGCTTGGAACACACACTTGTCTTTTGACTAAGTGTCTCTTATAGTGCAGTAAAACAACAGGTTTTCACACAGCGATTCCTCATTTACCTTGATCTGAAATCATTCTCAAACCATGTGGGATCAGTCCAGGGAGAAGGGGAGGAGAGGGGAAGGGAAAGGGGAAGTCCACAGTCCTCTAAAATCAGGCTTCTTAGCCTAAAGCTCAACAGCAAATAGCAGTCCACTTCCCCACATTGCTAGACTCCGAGCATTTAAAGAACATCAGCTGACCTCATTATGAGCTCTAACATAGCCAAAGGAATTCATATATTCAAATATTCTCTTGAGTGATGAGAAATATGGAGCATAACTTCAGACTTCTGCTGTTAAACTCTCACTTCTATCATAAACCAGAGTAAGAGTTCAATGCTGTTTTAGATGGAGGACTCATATTTTAAATAACTCATCTCATTAAGGCTTGGATTCCCTACTACAATTAGTTAAATTCCAGTTTGGATCATGCTTCACCTTGGATCACTTAGGGCTTCAGCCACTTATTGGAACTAACTCAATTTGTCTACAGAGAAGCTGTTTTCTATAGCAACAATAAGCTGTGATTGCAACTGGATGTCGGGAGAGCACAAATCCCGCAGTTATCCTGTACCAACATCCTCTCCTTCCATCAGAACAGCAAGTTTTTAAACCAGACTCATGCAAGCTTGCATGACACACCTTGTGTAAAACTGTTGGCAGCCATCAGGACAGCCAGTTGCTTCCTGTATAGACACTGTTCCATCAGTTTTGGTTTTTTGTCTCGCTAGAACAACAGCCAGTGTCTGAAAACTCCCACAACTGAAGCAACCACGCTGATATACCGCAGTCACTGGAGGTGCTCAAGAGCCACGGGTATGTGGCACTGGGGACGTGGTTAGTAAGTCCAGTGAGGGTGGGCTGGGTTGGACTCAGCTATCTCAGTGGTCTTTTCCAGCCTTGGGTGCAACTTGTAAGAGGGAATGAAGCAGCAAACTGCCCAGCACTGAGCTGCATTCTTCTGACACATGGTATCAGTGAACTGCTGTATTTCCCTATCTTCTCTGGAGCTATTGATCTAACCTAACTGAAAAAGTAAGCCTGAACCTAGATATAAATCATAGTCACCCATGGTTGCTTATATATTCAGAAAGACACTCCAGAGGGTAATTCAGCGCATCTAGAAATTAAAGTAGAAGTTCCTTAGTCAAAAATATTCCACAGCCAGATTTTCACCTCGCTACCACTACATTAAAAAGGAGAATCCAACTTGTGGTGTGGGTCATTGATGTTGTTCCGGGGGGAATTGTGGCTGTTCCATGCCCACAGGGTAGAAGACAGCCAGTCTTCCTCTAAGCCACATAAAAAGCTGCTTAGTGCTCCCAAAGCGAATGCTCACCAGTTGTTTCCAACTTGAAGGTCATCTTCTGGCCAGCAGCCTCGCAGATGTATTCTCCAGCATCTTTCTTCTCCAGCTGCTCCACAACCAGACGCCGTGTTTTGCCCACAGATTCCATTCTGAACTTTCTGGAGGAGGCAAGCAGTCTTCCATCCTTGTACCATTTTACTTCTGTTGGATCCTGTGCTACTTCACAGCTGAGGGAGGCACTTGCTGCCAGGGCAGCACTCACCTCTTTCTGCACCTGCTCCTGGTTTATAAACACAGGTTTTGGCTCTGAGGGAAGAAAAGAAAAAGTATTGACTGAGGGACCAAAATGAGACCAACTTGCAGGTTTGTATGTACAGGTTGGAACAGGTTTAGGTTACCACTTGTGCCCAAACTAATAGCCTTCACTAGAGAATATCAGCTCTTCTGTTGAAACAAAGTGTCAAATCTAGGCAAGAAAGAACCTAGGAACTGAAGGAACCAAGAGGGTCCTTGAACACCAGTCCCATGGTTGCAAGTCACTATGCAAACATATTGAACCCAAAAGAACATCTGTCCTGCAGGCAACCAAAACCTGAGTTCCTTTTACTTAAGACCCACTGTGAAACATCAAAACACATAAACATGTGATAGTCAAACCACTGGCTGCCTTTTCATGACCCAGAACAGTACTCCTGGCTTCCTGAACAGACTCCTCATGGCCTCTACCATTGCCACAACTGTGACTGTCAAAGGCACAAAGGAAATATGCTCACCAACGCAGTCCTTTGTTCTTTGTGTGTGATTTGCAGATATCTATCTTACTTTGAGCTCTGGCAATAGTCAGCTCTACCAGGTCTCTTACTGTGAGTAGCAGACTCACCTATCCAGATGCAGCCTCCAACATAAAGGCATAGTAAAAAGGCAGTGTACTACTAGGAGAAGTCCCTGCTTCTCCTGCCATGAAAGGCTGCACGTAGAACATGCACTCCAGCCTCACTGCACATACTTATCTTAGTCAAATGTTTAGGTGAACAAGAATTACAGTTTGGGATCTCAGGCACAGGAGAGATTTGAATAATATCTTGAATATTGCTTCCACTGTACATATATTACTAATTATTGCTCTACAGACAGACTGAAACAGGTCTTTGTGTCATACTGAAACCAAATACTTTCTACAAACCCAGGCAATCAAGTCTAGGGAAAAAACCTCAGCACAGACTACAGTGATCCAGGTGCAGTATAATAGAAACTAGATTTTACTTTACTGTTCTCTGCTGTATTTCATACAACACCTGTCTTACCTGTGACATGAATCTTGAAGGTGAGTTTCTGGCCAGCAGCCTCGCAGCTGTACTCCCCTGCATCTTTCTTCTCCACCTGGCTCACCACCAGCCGACGCTGTTTGCCCTCTGACTCTACCTTGAACTTCTTGCTCGAGGTGATCAGTTTCCCCTCCTTTTATCACTTGACCTCTGTGATAAAATGTTTGCTCATTAAGACCGGGATGTGGTAGCATTGTGGTGGAGTGCTTGTTCATTAGGACCGGGATATAATGGTGGAATATGGAGGCCACAAAGGTTGCAGAACACTCTAATTTTATGGGTAGATTGTGTACTCTGCGTAGTTACAGGCAAAGCGCGCCCCGATGGATACAAAGTTCCACGGAAGGACCAACCAAGGAACGACACACCAAGTCGCACGATCACAACCGACCAATTAAAGGACAATACGCTCGGGATGGACAATACAAAAGAAGTTGCAAGGGACGGGACGGCGCGGCAGTTGGAGGAACAATAATCCCCCTGTCGCCCAGCGCTGAATTGCCTTTTAGTTTTACCCGCTACAATTAATAAAAGTTTATAATTGGAACATTATTGGCTCATTGCTTATAAATTGATGACAACCTCCATCTTCTCCTGGGCCACCTCGCAGCTCAGCGTGGCATTTTTCTGTTGTTGCAGCCTTCACCACCTTCTGTACCTTCTCCTTGTTTGTAAATACAAATTCTGTCTCTGAAAAGAGAGAGATACATTAGTTTGGCCTCTTGAAAGAAGAGCAGGTTTTGGGGAAGGAGTCAGAAAAATGAATCAGTTCTCCCAGTCTGATGCCCCAAGAGAATGATGTGGAGAGAAGTTGTGCAATTTATGGATGCCCCATCCCTGAAAACATTCAAGTCTAGGCTGGATGGGTGTTAGAGCAACCTAGTCTCAAAGAATGTGTTCCTTTCCAGGACAGAGATTGGAACTGGATGATCCTCCAGGTCCCTTCCAACAAAAGGCATTCTGTGATGCTTCTTGTATGACTCTCATGACTCTTTCGTCCCCTAGCTGCCATTTACTTATGTCTTCAAAACATCAACTTATACAAAACATTCCTGTAGTATTCTCTCCCATGCTAAATGAGCCCTTCCAAGACAAAAACATGTTACATAGAGCACACCCCCTAGTGCTTGACACAAAGCCCCTGTTCTGAAACTTCCTGAGACGCAGCTGCATTGCAGAGTTGTTCTAGTGGTACAGGCACGTGGGAATGGAGAAGTGCAATCAGAACTTTCTTGTCTATGGCCTCATTCCCACAGCAAAAGGAAATTCCTGAAGATTTTAAAAGATGGAGCTGCCTCACAACTGTATTTAGAATAATTTGTTCAATTTCCTCATCAGAAATTAACCACCCCAAAGTTCAGCTCCAAAAATTTTAAGCATAGCAGGGAAAACTTACAAACTAATGACCGTTTTCTAAAACATTCTAGAATGAAAGGCCAAAATGTGTTCTCTCTCACCTGTGACATGAATCTTGAAGGTGAGTTTCTGGCCAGCAGCCTCGCAGCTGTACTCCCCTGCATCTTTCTTCTCTACCTGGATCACCACCAGCCGACACTGTTTGCCCTCTGACTCCACCTTGAACTTCTTGCTCGAGGTGATCAGTTTCCCCTCCTTGTACCACTTCACCTCCATCTTCTCCTGGGCCACCTCGCAGCTCAGCGTGGCATTTTGAGTCAGTGCAGCCTTCACCTCCTTTTGTACCTTGTCCTTGTTTGTAAACACGTCTTCTTTCTCTGCAGGGACATCACAACAGTCACACCATTTTGCTGTAGTCTGCTGCAGAGCTTACTCCAGTTCCCCATTTTCATTATACTTGCCCTTCACAGGGACCATCATGATGCCTCATTAAGACAGGAAAATACTTTCCCCTCTATTTTGCCTTGGGAAATGAATAGGCATATCATTTCATATCATATCATAAATCTAAACATTTCGCAGTCTGATAGCAGATTTGGACATGAGATTTAGAACACCTGCATGCACTGCTGAACCTCCTCCCTTCTCTTTGTTTCTTCTGATGTCTCTCTACATTTCCAGTAAATCAGAAGGGAATGGCCCTCTAGAACAGGTTGCCCAAGGAGACTGTGGATGCTCCATCCCTGCAGGCATTCAAGGCCAGGCTGGATGTGGTTCTGGGCAGCCTGGGCTGCTGGTTGGCAACCCTGCACATAGGAAGAAGGGGGTTGGAACTGGATGAGCACTGTGGGCCTTTGCAACCCAGGCCATTTATGAGTCTGATTAGTGGCATTTTCCACCTCATTGTGTCATTCAAATTTTGTAACCAGATCTCATCAAACACCTCCCCTTTTCTCACTCCTTGCATGCCTGGTGTGCTCTTGCACTGTAACCCTGCAGACACCAGCTGACTACAAGAGCTGCACAAGTTACCCTCCTTGCCTATTGTTTGTTGCAGTAATTCATTCCTGGATGGAAAAGCACATGTAGAAAAGTGTTGCTATGACACTAGATGACAAAGAAAGTCCTATAGCCAAAATGTTTTGCACCAGAGAGGCTGTAAGTTGATCCTCCAAATGCAAGACACACAAAATGAAGTGTTCCTTTATCTCTGGGATTCCAAGCATTTTCTCACCTCTGACTTTCACTTGGAATGTTGCTTTGTCATCTTTTGTTTCACAGCTGTAGCTCCCTTGGTCTTTCAGGGTCACATTTTTGACCATGAGCTTGCTGTGCGTCCCCTGGGAGATGATGGTTGTCCTCTGGTCCTGCTTCACCTCTATTTGATCTTTCTTCCATACGACAGCTCCGCTTGCAGCTGACACCTCACACACCAGCTCCAGGTCTTCAGAAGGACTGACTGATATTTCTGGAGTCGTTTTGGACTTGCTGACAAAATTAATGGCTTCATCTGAAGAAAAAAAGAGAAAGTGGTTTACATCCTGACTCAGGCTTATTCAGCACAGCATTAAGATACAGTTAGAACTGATTGTAATGTCTCTGCTCATTACATCTGGGGGATCAAGTTTCACCTCTGGAGGTACTCACATACAAACGTGTGCTTGATTCTCCTGTGTAAGGAAAGAGTAAGTTCTATGCAGACAGTTCTTATTTCTTCTAATCAATTCTGTATTCTGCACATGTTCTTCTGAAGCTAAAATGAAGGCAGCTAAGTAACCTGTTTGCAATACATGAACAAACCAATTCAACACCTTGTCTCTAAGCTAACAAGCAGCGTTTGATGAGCACATCAGTATTTCATGCCCTTCATTCCATCCAGACTGTATTGGCAATAACTATGCTGGTATTAACAAGGATAGCAATTACAAGCAAAATGGTAGAAATACAGAAGATATAAGGAAAAGGGAACTCGCCAGAGCTGAGGCGATCCTCCCTGGTGAGCGATCTCCAAGAGATGCTGCCTCAGTGAGGGTCAGCCCTTAAATGAGGTCTCAGAGGAGGTGGAGTCGAACTCCACCCCTCCAGGGAGCACAGCTACATAACTTTCACCTGTGCTCCCACAGCTGACCCCACACTTGCCTCAGCTGATCAATCAGTGGTTCACATTGTGATCTCCCATACACTCCACCCCTTCACAACGTGAACCAATGATTAGGTGAGTTCCCCTTATTACAGAGACCCAATCACGACGCTGATACAATCTCCCGTCGCATTAGATGTTGATATTATTCAAATGATGATGATTGGATGGGTGTTTATGATCTTCCATGGGCCAGTGCTTGATAGATGTTACCGGAGACAAATCATCTTGAAGTGCAGGTCCGTCTGCGTTTCATCAGTCTAGAGTAATGGTCCTAGAGGCTTAGAATCAATCTTAAGGGGAGTAATATAGATGTTTCAAGGGTACTAGGAGGGGAAGATCCGCCCTCCAGGGCAAGATACAGGCCGTATTCTTATCTTGGGTCAATACTTCTGCTTGTACTGGATTATGTCCCGGCCTCCGATACCATACCCTCTGGCCAGATATCTGTGGCTGTATAACTATATCTGGCACCAGAGGAGGAGTCTTGATCTGCCATAGGGACATAATAGGTGTTCCTTTAGCAATAAAGGCCGGAGTATTGACCACGATGTCAGTAGGCCATGTACCTATCACCGAGGGGGTGACTGAACCTCCCACCTCCAATAATCTCCCCCAAGGTGCAAGTAGGCCACACCATTTGGGTCCTACCTGCACCTTCCAAGGCCAATTTATCTTATGGATTCCCGGTTCTAAATTCTCAGGGGCAGGGAGCAGAAGATTATTTTCAGTACCAACCTGCGGTTTTACCTTATTATCGGTGCCTGTAATTTGGATCCTAAGAGGGGAGGCCCATATAGTTTGTAACATTTTCAGGGCACTGGGTCTGCCATCCCGAGGTCTTTCATTCAGGTCCCGCACGGTTTCATATAATCTTTTTGTCCACCCCTGCAGGGACTGAGAGTCTGTTTTCAGGGCAGCCTTAAGGATACCATTATAACGTTCAATAAGGCCTGCCCCTGTTGGGTTATATGGCAGGTGGAATCGCCATTCAATGTTGTTTTCTTCTGCCCAGCGCTGTATCATCGCTCCAGTGAAGTGAGTCCCTTGGTCACTCTCGATAACTTGAGGTGTCCCGTATGCAGACATCACTTTAGTAAGTGCCTTAATTGTGTATGCTTGATTTGCCTTTGGTACAGGATAGGCTTGCAGCAGTCCACTTACAGTGTCAACGCAGGTCAGGGCATATCTCGCCCCCTCAGACCGAGGGAGGGGCCCAATGTAGTCGACCTGCCATCTCTGAAGAGGACTATATCCTCTAGCAATGTGGGATGTTGTTTCAGGCAACGGTCTCGGTCTCATCTTTGAGCAAGCATCGCAATCCTGACATGCTTGAACGATATCAGATAGTTGTACAGGCAGCCCCCATGCTTTAGCAGCTGCCCACATTATCTTCTGTCCAGCATGCCGTAGCTTCTGATGTAACCAACGGGCAATATTTTCAGATTGTGAATTCTCAATCCATCGGATTCGGGCCAGTGTGTCAGCTTCATCATTTCCTGGTGACTGCAAGGGTTGATGACCAGAGACATGGTAGACACATACTGTCCTGTGTTTGACCGTATTCCAAATGTCTACCCACATGTCTTTACCCCAAATCGGTCGGGCGTGGATAGTCCATTCCTGGGTAGCCCATTGCGTAATCCACAGAGTGAGCCCCCGGTACACAGCCCAACTATCTGTACAGATGTTCAGGACGCCGTCACCAGGTTCTTTAGTTATAACCATCCACACGGCTCGCAATTCTGCCCATTGGCTGCTTTGACCATCCCCCTCATCAAACCAGATGGTCTCAGTAGAGGGATGGTATGCTATTGCTCGCCACTTGCTCGGGTTGCCTCTGCTGGACCCATCCGTATACCAGGCATCTTCAGGAATAGGATATCTTCCTTCCTGAACGGGACTCTTCTCTGGTGGAGCAACCATCGGTTCTTTTGATGTATCACTGTGATACGTCACTGGGCCTAGGATCTTCTGTAGTTCTTCTTTAAGTGGAGATGAAGACAGACTGCTTCTCTGGCTTAGATAGGCGACCCATCGTGCCACCGTTTGTGCTTGGGCCACCCCCGTCTTAGGAAGGTGAGTCAAATCTCTCACCCACCCCTGGATTGGTAATGAAGTCTTAACTATGACCTCTGCTGTTTGCGTTATCGGCTCTACTGCTTGTAATGCCGAATAGGCAGCCAATAACTGTTTCTCAATCATGCTATATCGTTCTTCTGCTCCGTGCCAAACCTGAGACCAGAATCCAATGCGGGTTCGAACAGAACTCTGGCGTTGCCACAGGCCCCAGCCTAAACCATCTTGAGTAACATGAACATCTAGTTCAGCTGGGAGGGTCGGATCAAATATACCCAACGCCTGAGCTTGTTTAACTGCCAGTTTTGCCTGTTGGAAAGCATCCTGTTCTATCTTTCCCCAATTCCATGATTGACCCTTCTTTGTAAGCTTGTATAATGGCCTTAATAGCTGAGCTAAATGAGGTATAAAGGAGCGCCAATACCCCAATATACCCAAACATTCTTGCAATTGTTTTGATGTTGTAGGGACTGGAAACGCTTGGACTTTATCTACTACCGCACTGGGTAGTACTTTGGTTTTCCCGGACCAAATTACTCCCAGGAATTTTACAGATAGCCCCGGACCTTGCACCTTCTGTGGGTTTATAGCCCACCCTCTTTTCTGCAGGTAAGCTATCAACAAATCTGCTGCTTGTCTCACCGCCTCTAACGAATCGGATGTTAACAGGAGGTCATCAATATAATGATATAAATTGACATTATTTGGCTTTTCCCACTTAGCCAGATCACGTGCCACTAAATTATGACAAAAAGTGGGCGAATGTACGTACCCTTGGGGTAGGACCTGGAAAGTCCATTGCCTCCCTTCCCATGTAAATGCAAACTGATCTTGCGATTCTTCACTGATTGGAATACTGAAGAATGCATTCGCCAAATCCAAGACACAGTGATATGTTTTGATTTCCCTGCTTAGTGTGTCCATTAGGGAGGCAATATTGGGTACAGCCGCATGAACAGGTGGCGTGACCTTATTTAATTCCCTATAGTCTACTGTCATCCTCCATGTTCCATCCAGTTTTCGCACTGGCCATATTGGGGAGTTATATGGGCTATGTGCAGGCCTTATAATACCCACTCTTTCTAATTCCTGCACCGTCTTTGTTATTTCATCCTGCCCACCCGGGAGTCTGTACTGTTTCACATTAGTAATCCGGCGTGGCTTCGGCAAACAAATAGGCTCATGTTTTGCATGGCCTCTCAATATTGTCTGGATTGCCCGGATACTAATGCATCTCTGCCGCAATCGGAACTCTCCCACTGTTGTATGGAGAGCCAGACCCCACAGGATATCAATTCCTAATATATACTCTGGAATTGGGGCAATGGATACCTTGTACTCCCGTGGTGGAAGACGCCCGACCCCCAGTTTTACCCAGGTTTGGGTGACCGGAATGGTTTGTCCCCCAAAACCTCCAATCATCACTCTATTACCTTTAAATTTAGTTGGGTCTCCATATATTATAGATGTCTCTGCCCCGGTATCAACTAGGGCCATAACCTTCTGTATATTCTTTCGGGACCAGTATATCGTCAGTTCCACATAGGGCCTCCGGTCCCGTCTAGAGGCCCTAGGAGGACTGACATCCCTCGTCAAGCCATGAACTGAGCCAGATTCAAGTCTTTTACCTCCGATACCTCCGGTGTCATAACCCGAGGCACCTGAGGTGGCTTCTTTTTCCTATTTGGAACTATAAAATCTTCTAAATTCCATGTTGTTGTTGGTCGCCGCTCTATAAATCTTATCCCTGGCCTTTTGGGTTTATTCTGAAATTTTTGTTCATCCTTCAGTTGCTTCCACAACTGAAGGAGAACCTGATTGGGCTGCCCATCAATTTTTGAAAACTGAACGCCTGCCCGGAGCAGATCATTAAACATTTGTTTCCGGGATACCCTAACAGGTCCTGCCCGAGAAGTTCGCGGGGCCGATCTTCTGGCTCGCACTATTGGAAAAGCCTCGGCATCCTCAATCACCCTGATATTGCGCTTAGCTCGTAAACGCTCAGTTTCTCCGAGGTCTGCTACCAATTGGGCGGCTTGTAGGACTACTGCCTCTGCGGATACTACTGGATTAAGTATGGAAACCAAGGTTCCATACATATGAGAGGGTGCTTACTGTAAAATTAGGTCCCTCATTCCCGCAGAAAATTTAACCATATCAGGGCTATCGAATGTGCCTTCGTAGATAGCCTCTCTCATACCTAATTCGCGTATATAATTTTGAAGGTCTTCCATAGAAGACCACATCCCTGTGTTTACTGGCATGTCAGTTTTATTTGTCCACACCATGCGGCAAGCAGCCATTATCCATTCTACAATTGAATGGTTTTCTTCAGGGAACTGAGTCCCAGCATACAGTCTCTGCCGAAGGGCAGGATGTACTGTTATTGTGGCCAACTTAGATACTTCGGGGCCACTAACCAGTACACTATCTGCCCCTGAATCCCATAACCGTAATAACCAAGCCGGAACACTTTCCCTTGGCCTTTGCCTAAATCGTTGCACTAGGTCCATGAGTTCAGTAGGCGTATATGGACGGGCTGTTACATGTAAAACAGATTCAGCAGGGGGCCATTGATCAGGAGGCACTCCTGCTGGTCGATCTTGAATTTTCTTTGTTTTTTGAGTTATTACTGGACGGACTTCTAGTGAGTCCGTCTCAGATGGTTTTTCTAGATCAGATTTAGTGATCTTATTTTGATTCATTTCTTCAGGATCTTGATCGTCATTAAATGAAATGTATCTAATTTGAGGGTTGGACGAAGAAAATGACGGTTTTTTTCCTGTCAATAGATTGATCTCACCCTCCAATTTTTCAATACGGGCCTTTAACAATTCATTTTCATGTGCAATGTTGTTTGATTTTATCTCTGCCCGATTTAAAGCATTTAATAATGGCCAGGCTGCCATAGATGCAGCCATTCGCTTTTCTTTTGTAATTAAGATATCTTTTTGTAGTCCTAGAAAGTAATCAGTTAGACAATAGGCGTCCATGTTATTTGGTACTCTTAAAGGGCCCCATTGTTCAATAATTGTTGCTAATTGGTAATATGGGGACGCCTCAAAACCTGGAATTTGTCCAGGAAGGCATGTCCCTAAGGGGGTGGTCTTCTCCCCCTTGTACCAATTAAAGATTTTCCACACAAAGGACATTTTTTTTTTTCCTTATATTTCTAGATGCCAAGTCAGTGGCTCCTGCCTGGCTTGCCAAATGTATTGGCAATAACTATGCTGGTATTAACAAGGATAGCAATTACAAGTAAAATGGTAGAAATACAGAAGATATAAGGAAAAGGGAACTCACCAGAGCTGAGGTGATCCTCCCTGGTGAGCAATCTCCAAGAGATGCTGCCTCAGTGAGGGTCAGCCCTTAAATGAGGTCTCAGAGGAGGTGGAGTCGAACTCCACCCCTCCAGGGAGCACAGCTACATAACTTTCACCTGTGCTCCCACAGCTGACCCCACACTTGCCTCAGCTGATCAATCAGTGGTTCACATTGTGATCTCCCATACACAGACAGAACCTGCCTGAGGAGCAAGCTGATGGCTGTCAGCTACAGGCAGACCTAGCTTTGTACTGCATTTCTTAGAGCAACAACTGTTGCTTTCAGTCACTGAATATACCAAGGCCAATTACTATGCCAGGAACATTTATGGCATCAGTGAACAAAAAATGCGTTAAAAATTGTAATAGACAGGAGCCATTTATTCTTTTATAACTAGGTGACCAAAGAACAACAGTCCTTCTAGAGTCAAGCTGTTAAGAACTAATAGCATCAATCAATATCACATAGATAGATTACTTCCCTGCCCTAAGACCGTCTTGCGACCATTTGGTGCTCCTAATTAAGCCCTCTTGATGGCATTTTGTCTGAGCCATGCGACATTTTGTGATAGGAGTTACTGCTAGTGTTCCCTTAACCCTACACCAAAGTAGGAGGTATCCATTCTCAGGGAATCATGCAGGCTTCCTCTGTATTTGATGCTCAGAGACAGCCCCAGAACTTTTTAAATCTTAGCTTAGCTCTCATCCAATAATGTTCATCAAACAGTGCAACTTGTCCTTTGGGGATGCCTTTGTTCTGCATCAACCAGTTCCAACGGAGTCTTCTTGGCTTGTTTTAGATCAGTTTTTCAACAGATAAAGCCAGGGTCTTTGAATTACAAAGTGAAATTGCAGAATGCATGATTCTCAACCAAACAGAACAGCAGGTGGGATGCAGGGTGAATACCTGAACCAACACCACCTGCAAGCAATCCTTCAATATCTTAGGAATCTCTAGCCACCCCAAATCCAGTGTTGTGCTTGATCTATCATCTCTGCTGAGTTTTTAGCTAAGCTGATGGTGAGCATCACGGTGGTGATGGGTGAGCAGTCAGACTAGAGGGTCTTAATCAACCGTAAGGATCCTGTGATCAGAGGAACGTGAATGTGCTGTTAAAGGTCACAAGCGCTGCGCTGCAGCATGAGCATACACAGCGAAAGGCTTTCAGTAGAGCTTCAGTTCATAAATGAGGACTGGGTTATGGAAAATAGGCTCAAGATATAAAACAGAAAACAGATCTTAACGCCAGGTTCTGTGAATGCAACCAGCTGAATTTCACAGATATTGAATTTCAATGACAATTTCTTGTGTTATTTTACCCTCCAGCTCCACCCTGAACAGGAACATGTCAGTGACAAGCATTACTCCTCCAGGCTTGACCTAACAGTGCTTTACTTGCACTATGAGCTAATGGCTGTGCTTACAGCACCTCAGGGAGACACCTCAGAAATCACAATGTCCTTCGGGTACAGCAGGAGACACTCAACTCTCCAAATGTGGAGTTTAATTTGTCCAAAGAGGAGACAGGATTCCCATGCTAATAACTTAGGACCATTTCAGTCATAGGTTTAAAGATGATGTAAGTGCTGAGGCAATACATGAACTAGATGAATGAAGCCCAGATGTCAGGGCTCAAGTCGTGACTCCAGCCCCAGCTGGAGCTAAGGCTGTCTTGAATTCATCACAACACAGTTACATTATTTGCTCATACTGTGGATTTGCATAGGGACAACAGGAAGGTCAGAATTGCTTCAATAGAGCTATGCAATCTTTGTCCTAAATACTGGAAACCCTCAGCGTTGGACAAATAAAATGAATTAAGTCTGAAGTGCTTTACATGGATTGTGATCCTATGTTTGCCTCACAAACTTACCTGAGACTTTCCAATCAAAAATCAGAGTGTCATCTCCAATTGTGTAGATGTATGTTCCCTCGTCTTCTTTCGTTACAGCTGAAGCCACAAGCTTATGCAGTTTCCCTTTATCTTCCATTGTGAATTTCTTACTGGTCTTGATTTCTTTGCCATTTTTGTACCACTTCACCATGACATTGGCTTCAGAGGTCTCAGAAACAAATTCAGCTTGTTTTCCAACAACGGCCCTGATTACTCCTCCACTTGTCTCTTTGATTACGAAGTTTGCCAGTGCTGAAACAAAATATGAAGACACAAAATACATATGATGGTAAAGAACTGCAGGGACATTGGTGACCATGAGGCATTCATTTATCATAAGATCAAACGTGCACGTTTAATCCTAGTTCTAATTGCTAGATTCTAATTGAGAAGCTGGCAAATTGGCAGCTTTTATAAACCACATACCAGATTACCTTATCTCCACAAGTTGAAGGACGTACACTGTACAGGGGACAGAGCCAAAGGAAGAAGCCCAAGGCTTCAAGAAAATGTCTAAAATAGGAAAACTGAGGAAAGAATTGGAACAAGCAAACTAGAAGGAAATCAATGGAGGGGGTATCTATTACTGCACTGTAACCCCCTGGCAAACAAATCAAGCCTAAAAGATAGAGATATCACTTAGGACTGAAAAGAAAAAAGAAAAAAAAGAATTCCTTTATGGAAATTAATTGGAGTGCAAAAGTTAGATGATAAAACTGGCCCTTATTAACACACAGTGGAATAATTGACTTCAAAGATTCAAAATCTCACCACTGTCTTAGCCAAAAGTTCAAGCCTAAGTCCACGGTCCTATTTTACTGAGGGTAATTGAGCTTGTTTTCCAACTTCTTGTTAACATATCATTTCAAAACAGCGCACACAACTGAGTTGGGTCTGTTGAGACAGCGCAGTCAGAGCTGCTAAAATCAAAGTCTGGATTATGCATGCATTTGTTCTGCAGTTCCAAGAACACGCATGTATAATACAAATTCAACAACGTTCTACAGAATGCCTGTATTTAGGAGCTCGAGAGCCAGCTGATGGACACTGGGATGACTGAGATCCTGTCAATACATTTAACTCCATCCTATCATACAGTCAAATTTCATTCATTTTTTCAGGAACTGTCTCTTATCATTGTAGTCCCGTCACCACTGCTGGATGTGAGCCCAACCACACAAAAGCAGCTGCTGGTTTTCACTGCAGATACTGCAGTAAGGAGAAACAGCCTCCAGACTGGACCAGCTGAGCGTGGCCCTACCAGGATTTGCTCCAAAGGTCTTATTACCAGTAGTGCTTCCCGATGAAATACATGGGGGTCCTCCTTTGATTCCAACCCCAACCCACCCCACCATGCCCCCTGATAACATCCATCAGGGCCACATCTCGACAGCTCCTGAACACCTCCAGGGATCCCACCACCTACCTGGGCAGCCTGTGCCAGTTAATTCTATGGGCAGACCTGCCAGTATGAAATATTATGCTAACATGACAAAGAGAGAGAAGAAAAGCAAAATTAAGACTAGCTGACAAGCCTTGGCAGGAAGTTCTGCTCTCCATCAATTTAGTCCCTGTGACTCTTCACAGGTGTTTTCTACATTTGGGATCACTGCTACAAAAAGAGATGTTGACATCATCTCTTGTGGCCACCCTGACAGAAGAGCAGGAAGGCTGGGATGCTCTTTTTCCTGTCTTTCCCTTGATTTCCTCTATATCTTAGGGACGAATCACAGGACAGAACACAGAAATCAAATGGCTCTACAAAGCAGATTGGCCAGTTCAAGTCAAAACAGCCACTGAAAACACCCCAGATGCTGTCTGACAACAGCTGGACTGTCGGGGAGTCAGGTGAATGCAGTCTGCTGGCCCTGGGCAGGAAGAGGACAGCCCAGACTATCACATACCTTTCACTGAAAGCTGATAGAGCATTTTATCCCCCTCACAGATGCACTGATAACTTGCAGCATCATCCATTGAGTCGTTGTGAATTTTCAGGGTGTGTTTCTTCCCCACAATTTGCAGTTCATAATTTTCACTGGCCTTGAGCTCCTTCCCATCCTTCATCCACTCCACAGTAGCGCCTGTGTCTGAAAGCTCAGCCTGCAGTTTGGCTTCCTCACGCAGCCAAGCGCAGATCTTTTCTACATCTTTGCTCTTCTTGGTAAATCTCACTGCAGCACCTGTCAGGAGCAAAGGCCTCGTTATTTCAATTTATATCAGGCTAACGTGGTCAATGTTTGCTGCAACATCTCTGAAAAAGTATCACCTTCTGTTCCTGCACTCATCATTGTGTCAGTGCTGAGCAATTCACGATATTTCATTTGGTCTTCTTGCTGGATTTACTAAGTAAAAATCAACCAAACATCTCCTTCTACTGATTAATAATGCTCTAAACATGCTTCTGCAGAGGTTTCCACCCAATGACAAACAGGTCCTCCCATCATGAATGTTTATTTGTTCTACTTTGTCATGCAAAGCTGATTGATAGAGATATTATTGGAATGATTGCTCCCCTACTTCTAAACTATTCCAGTGCAATCAGAAAGGCTGTCTGAACCTGCAGCTGAAAGTACTGCTCTATGGTCATGCAGTGGTAAACCTGGTGACTGAATGCACTGGCCAATAGCTGTGAACTGCAGACATTCATCAGCTGGCATGCTTGCACGTTGTTGTAAGGTCAATAGTAAACATGGCATCCCCTCCAGGTACAGCTTCACCAGTTGTTAGGGGGGATTTCACAGCCAGGACTGGGTCTGAGGAAGAACATGTATGTCTTAATGCTCTTTAGATGCAAGTCTGGTATCTCATTTAGAGATGGAAGATTAAATCATAGGTACATTTCTACTTCTCCCTTTGCATGAGTGCTAGAAGAAGCACTTCTGTGCTTAAGATCTGTTACAGAAAGTTCTGCCTCTTGCACATGTGAGATATCAAAAGATAAGGATATTCATGTCTCTGTCACAGAAACAACTCGTATCACTTTAGTGGTAGCTGGAGGTTGATAGGAGATAGGAGAACTAGGAATAAAGGAAAGCCTTTGGTGTGTTAATGCACTGCTAACCTTAAAGTCAAAGGAAGCATCTTTAGGGAACCAACACAGCTGCTCAGCACACACTGACCCATTTCCATTGGGGTTTTTGTGCTTACCAAGGTGCACGCTCCCTGGGAATTCCAGAGACGGGCTCTGTCCATGCGCATTGACTGCAGACACTCGGAACTGATCATCAGCCTCTTCAGACAGATTGCTCACCGTGAACTCTGGGACGGGGACATGAGACTCGTGGCACCTCACCCAGGTGAAGCCAGTTAGTTTCTTGCATTCCACAATGTAGCCATCGACTGGAATGGGGCGGTGCATCTTCGGAGGGGACCATGCCAGCGTCACTGAGGTTTCTGTTTTATTTTTCACCACGGGGTCAGTTGGGGGCTGGGTGGGAGGTTTTCTGGGAGCTGAACAGAAATAAATTTCAGAAATATTAGCATAAGGTCATGTAGGCTGGAAAAGACCTTCAAAAGACCTTCAAAATCAGCAGACTCAACTTTCAGCATGACCTACTGAGTCCCACCATTAACTACTGTGGTACCTGAGGACATACATGACAAGCTTATTCCTGCAGGTATTTACATAGTGAATATATTCACCCTCTGGTTGCTTTGGAACATTTTAGAGGTTAAAATCCCATCAGACTTTTTCACTGTGTGCAGCCACTGATACAGGCAGGAGGCTGGGAATTACCTGATGGGCTCTAGTTACAGACTACTGACACAGTAAAGGATTGATTTCATTTAATTTTGGCCATCAGAAAGTTTGGTGTCTGGTTTCAGTCACCCATCTGGACTCCAATTATAATCATATGGAGAACAGCACATTCAGGAGAACTCATCTCAATAAACCTGAATGAAATCACAGAATCATAGGATCATGGGAGGGCTTGGGTTGGAAGAAACCTTCAAGATCATTAAGTGCTAGATGCCAAAGGTCCCACTAACACAGTATTAAGCCAAAAGCTAGATGCTGGAATCAGATCTCCTGACCTTACCATCAGAAACTGAGATGTCATATTTTGCTCAGAGGTGCCTGCTTGTAGGAGGGACAGCTTCCGAGCTTTTTCTGCTCCAGGAACCAGCTCGAGCTTCAGAATTTAAACAGCAGTCAGAAATTAAACTGAGCTTTGTCACCTCCATCAAATAGAAGGAGTGGTTGGGTGGTACAGCTTTCCAAATCGCTTAGAAACTGTCACAACAATCAGATGCCTACCTTTTCTTTTTTAACTTGTTAATACATAGAGCTTAATAGCATCAGAATGCCCCAAGCACTTCAGACAACAGGACAGCTGTAAACCCTTCTTTAAGGATTCCTTTGTTTAACCACTGAGTAACTGTAATTCAGTGGTGCTGGTAGGAGAAGGGAAGTCCTAATCTTCCCAGATGGTGAACAGAGTTGATGTTCACATGCAGACTGGTGCTGCAGCAGAGCCAGAAACCACTCATTTGGGAAACACAGCACCAAGAAAATAATGGGAATAGCTTCATAAAATCAGGAGCTTCACTCAAATTTCATGTCAGATCTATAATTCTTCCTATTTTCAGGAAGAAATGATTTCCCTTTTTCTTGTAGTTTTATTTTCTTTTCCTTTCCAGCAAGCAGCTTTGTAGCTTACAAATTGTTTTCTAATCACCTCCTGGTGTGGACAAATCACACAGGTCTGACTCCATGTTTTACATAGTTAGCATATTATATTTGTTCCACTATGGAACTGTACAGTCATAGAATGGCCTGGGTTGAAAAGGATCCCAAAAATCATCCAGTTCCAACCCCCTGCTATGTGCAGGGACGCCATCCACCAGACCAGGCTGCCCAGAGCCACATCCAGCCTGGCCTTGAATGCCTGCAGGGATGGGGCATCCACAGCCTCCTTGGGCAACCTGTTCCAGTGCGTCACCACCCGCTGAGTGAAAAACATCTTCCTAAGATCCAACCTGATCCACAACCCCTACACACCCTCAGAGCCCCCTAGAGCCCCTAGTCCTCCTATTGCCCACCACAGCCCCATATGCCCACTAGAGTCCCCCTCAACTCTCTTTACAGGCCCTGCACAGCTCTATATAACAGTCTTATAGAACTACCTCTAGTAGAAGCAATCTCCACACAGAGATCCTTTCCCAGCACACTGCGCCACGGGGGGAGCAAAACGGGGGGGGGGCACATACACACACAGCGCCGGGGGGACCCGTAACCAACCCCCACCTGTTACCTCGATCTGGTAACCTGGAAAGTCAAGTCCCTTTGTGAATGTGTATCGACGGCCCCGACCAAGTCACAGCTGTTTGTTACACCATTATGGTGAGCGGTAAAATGGCGTTTATTGGAATGTGAGGGTCCCTTATATAGGTATCCAGTTTCATCCTTATCTTTTTTACATATGCATGACCCAGCAGGGGAGGGCCTATCACGTTACATCCCGAGGGTCCGATTTCGCCTAATACAACATCTCCCTCTCCCCATGCTTAACAAAACCATGCCCCGTTACAACGCAAGCGCTGATCCTAATCCTAATATATAAATTGTTAGTACTTATATAATTTAAACTTTGTTACATATTATTTATAAAGTGAGGTATACAGGTTAAAAAGCATGCAGAGATAAGTGGTGCAATGTCTAACAATGTTAGTGGTGTTCTAAACAGTATGCCCAAGGCATCTTTGGTTATATTATACAGTTCATCCTTCTGCTCAAAGCTTCTCATATATCCGCTGGAACTCCATTTTCTCAAAGTCCTTGCACCTGTGCCTCTTGAGCCAGCAGCAGGAAATCTATTGCAGCTTTATTCTGTAAAACAGCATGCCTGAAAGAAAAGTTCTCAACTTTCGATTAGTTTTCTGTTTCTCCCAGACCGCCCTTTTGGGTGATCACTGCATCAGATTTTACTTTTCTCGATGGGATCCATAAAATTTTTCCTGATTCTCTGTCCTTTACTGCGGCATAACCTCTTCGTTCAAAATGATTGATTGCATAATGTGCTGTGCCAATACTTCTGCCTGTTGGGCTACCAGGATCCTACCTCTGTGACCCTCCCCCTCCCCAAGGACACGTATCTTGTCCTTCAGGAGACGGTTGGTCCTTTCCACAATGCTTGTCCCTGGGAATTCCCAGGGATTCCTGTCAAGTGAGATATTCCCCAATGCTCTTTAAGTAGATCTTGAGATGAAGCACGAGCCATTGTCTGTCTTGATGTGTCGCAGCACACCAAGGACCATGATGGCAGTGGCCCAGTGTCGCTGAGCTGCAGGGGACTTAAATGTTAACATAATCATCATCACTCAATCAAAACCTTGACTGATAATGCACTAACTAAACATGAGGTTACATGTAAGGTCATAATTTTTTGAGTTGACATATACACACTCATTCAAGCATTCATTTTAGACAATTCTATAAATGAAAATTCTAAGCTAATGTATTATTACTTATCGATAACTATGAGGTGGCAAACCACCAAAAGAAGACAGAAGGAACACAATAGTGGTGGATGCGATAGGCAGTGCCTGCAGGGCGTCCCCTGCTTCAAAGTACACTTTGCCTTTCTCACCCATCACAGATTCTCTCCTGTGCAGGCTTTTTTAACATGTGCTCCACACATGCATGGCCAGTGCATGATACAGAGCCCAGATGAAACACCTGTTCTTAAAAGATAACAAACCACTATATTAGATCTCTCTACAATACAAACTACTCAGAAAAGTTATTAACAGGTATAGTCACTTATTTCTATTGTTACAAAAATCATCTATGGGTAATATAGTAAGTCTTGATGCAGTATAGAGTGAGATGCACCTGTAACTGTCAGAAAACAAATATCTTTGCACTGCTGTGTGCACATTGCATTCAGCCCACTACGGGCAAAACTCATCCTGGGATCTTCAGATCCTGCTCTAGTACGGCTGCCACCATTCCATCCAACTCCACCACCACAATTCCCCCTCCATACAATTTCAAGCTCCATCAACAAATTTGTCCAAGTCCCTACCCTAGTCCCCTAAATGTGTATATTATTGGGAGAAAATGAAGGCATTCTTGCTCCGACTAGCAAGAGATACTTCTAATGTCTTGCTTTTGTCCCCATTCAGAAGTAACGATTTGTTTACTTTCGCAAGCGGCGGAGCCGAGGGGCGGGGGGGGGGGTAGGCAGTGAGGGGGGGCAGCGCGGGGGTTTGCGTTCTCTTGCTGGCACTTAAACTTCTCTGGCTAGAGCAGATCACATTCAATATTTTAACTCACTGTTCTTCTGTAATCTTTTTCCTGTTTTTTGTTTTTCACAATTCCACAACTCGTACCATCAATTACACTTCCATGTAACATTAATAATTCCACTTCCATATAGCATTCATGTTTACACATTCCTATTACATTAACAGTTCCATACACCATTTGCATTTATACTTTCACATACAATAAACATTTAACAATCACAAAGACAGTGACAATAATCAATACAGTTTATCCTAAGCATTCTTTCTCTCCTCCAAGTTGTCAGCAGGAGTTTAACCGACTCCAACTCGGGCTGCCGTGGCTCGCTCGTCAGCTGGACTTGTTTCTGCTTCAGAGGCTCCACTCGAGCCCGGGGCCCCCTGACCGGGCCCCCAATTAACGATAAAAAGGAATGCCTCCCTTATCTTTGACCAATCCGAGATTTGGTCGCTCTTGTTCTCCCTTCTCCCTCCCCCCAGGTAGAGCTGGACCAGCAGCCCACCCTCTTGGGGAAAAATTATGATGATTAGGAACGCCTCCGCCTCCGCCCCCGCTGATGAGGATTGGCTTCCATCTTGGTTAGTCCTATCCACCCCGCCCCACGGGGCGGAGCCACACCCACAACACATCCCATCTCGAGGAAAGGACCCATCCTCCCGCCCCTGCTCACTCCCCTTCCCCACCCCCAAGGATGGGCGAAGGAGTGCAGAAGATACCGGTTGCTTTGGATACCGATATGGGGCCTCAGAGGAAGGCTTCTCCTGGTCAAGAGATAAGGATGTGGAATGTGTGGAATGCTGCTGGACGGGGCCATCTGCTCGTTGTTCAGCCGGAGTGATGGGTGCGGTCTGGATGGCTCGCGCCACCTTGTCTTTGTCTTTCAAATCCTCACATCTGCAAGAGAAAAAGCCTCCCGACCCAATTCCCAAAGCAGCCCCAAGCCGAGTCTTCCCTTTCCGAGCCGCTTTCAGCGCCCCAAGCACCAACCCCCACGTTTTGAACTCATTCATTGCGCGCTCACAGAGCGAAAAAGTTAAAGAGTCCCGCTTATTGTGATCCAAAATCACCCGAGGAGAGGAAAGCTCCCTCTCCTTTTCAAGACAACTGATGACGACTGCAATGTCCTTCTTAGAAGGCGTAGCTTTCCTACCATAGTAGGTTTTACAAAGTTGCAATACTACTCTAATGACGGAATACATTTACCCAGAGACCTGAAGTCTTCCTGGTCTTCTACGAACTATCGGCCGTAGGATAGGCGCAGCGCTGCATTCCCCTTTGCACCCCACCGAGAGTGCTTCCACGGGCTCGAACCGTGGATACCGCGTCCGTCAGCACGGTTTTAGCCGTCGCACACTCACCTCCAGGACTTTGCCTCACACGGGGCACCATTTGTTACCTCGATCTGGTAACCTGGAAAGTCAAGTCCCTTTGTGAATGTGTATCGACGGCCCCGACCAAGTCACAGCTGTTTGTTACACCATTATGGTGAGCGGTAAAATGGCGTTTATTGGAATGTGAGGGTCCCTTATATAGGTATCCAGTTTCATCCTTATCTTTTTTACATATGCATGACCCAGCAGGGGAGGGCCTATCACGTTACATCCCGAGGGTCCGATTTCGCCTAATACAACACCCACCCATCCTTTAAAGGGGTGGGGGGTCCGTTTTAATGGGGGGGAGGGCGAGATCACCTTCACCCCCCACCCCCCCATCCCCACCCCATCCTTTAAAAGGGGGGTGTCCATTTTGGTGTTGGGGGGCAGTGACAATCCGCCCCCCCACCCCATCGTTTAAAGGAGGGGGGGTCCGAGACCACCCCCCCCACCCCATCTTTTAAGGGGGGGGGTCAGGGGCTCATGGGGGGCAGCACATCGTGCACAACATTGTGGGGGGGGGGGGCTTTAAAAGGGGGGGGTTACAAAAAGCATAGCTCTCAACTATAGATGGGATTGGGGGGGGCTCAATTGATGGGGGGGGGCCCTTCATGCAGGGGGGGCACAGCGTAAGTCAGCGGCTTTGAGGGGGGGTGTTGGGGCTGTTTGGCCTTTGGGGGGGTTATTGTGTGCCCCACCCCCACCACCCCCACACACAATGGGGTGTTAATGTGGGGGGGGGGGGCTTAGATTAGTTGCGTTCCCTATAGCACTGCCCCCCCCCGTCATTAACCCCCCCGCTTTATCCTTACGGCTGAGCCCCCCCCCGACAGCGCCCCATTCATCTTGATGGGGGGGGGGGGTTTCTCACACGACCCCGGCGCGGCTTACGGCACATCGTCGACCCCACCCCACCCCCCATAACCCCACCCGGGGGGGCAGGGGGCGATGTGGTGAGTGGGGGGGGGGTTCCGGAGGTGGGGGTGAGCAAAGCGCAATATGGGGGGGGGGGTCCTATAACTGGAGGGCAGCGGCTGCACAAAGAGCCCGCGGGGGTCGGAGAGCAGCACTTTGGCTGGGGGGGGTCCACGGGGTCCGGGGGTAATGCTGCCCCACCCCCTCCCCCACCCCCCACTGCCGACCCCCCCCCCCGCGTTGCCCCCCCGCCCTAACGTCAGCTCCTGCGGCAGCTCCTCGTCGCTCTCCTCCTCCTCTTCCTCGTCTGGGGGGTCAATATGTGGGGGGGGGGGTCCCATCGGGCAGCGGCAGCTCCGCCGGCTCCGATTGGCTGAGCCGCAGTGCGCGGGAGCGGCTGTTGTGTGCCGGTCGGTGGAGGGGAGGTTCTTCATGGAGCTGCCCCGCAGCCAACAACAGCCTGAATGAGATCCTGGAGTCCCAGACGCTGGAGGATGAGCTGGGAAAGAGCAGAGGCTCCCCACAGAAGGGCAAATCACGTCTGATAACGTGAGTGTGGAGCACAGCCAGCCCCTTCCTCACATGTGTGGGGCTTCCATGTTCCTCTGTGCCCATTGCAATGTGCCACCCCAATCCTGCTGCCCAGCCAGGAGAGGATGGGATGAGCAGGTTGGGATGCACAGAGCAGTGCTCAGACATTGCTGGGACATTTGTGCACTGCTGTTGAGCTTCCCTTTGTGCAGCAGGGGAGAGGATGGAGGTTTACAGGTGGATGGTTGTTATTTCTATGGCATTGCACAGGTGGTAGAACCATGTCCATTCCCAAACTTATTCCAGGGCATGCTGGAATTTGTGCAGTTGTAGTTCCTGAATTGTGCTATTTAAAACCCTCCTGTAAATGGGGATGTTTTGTAATGCCTGCTGGGGCTGCAGGCAGCACTGCCTTCCTCCTTAGGGGGCAGGTTTAATCACAAGCCTCCCTATTTCCTATCACAAACGTCCTACAAACCATGTCTGGGCATTGCTGTCTCGGCCTGGATCTCAGCTCCTGAGACTGTCAGATGTGAAGCAGCAGCAGCTGGGACAGGGCTGGCTCTGTGTGCCCTCTCTGGGTCTGTGGGCACAGAGTGGGGCAGAGGGATGACTGTGAGAGGGAGGAATTGCCCAGCCACAAGAAAGAGGAAATCAGCTGAAAAGGGGAGATTTGAGAAGCACTGAGGCTGTGGCTGCTTTGACAGTAAGAAGAAACCAAGCTGTCACTGTGCAGATGGGAACTCCAGTAGGAGAGCTGTGGTGGCTTTACAGATGGCAGACAGCAGCTGGAGTGTAGAGCCAAGGGTAGGGGGGGGATCTTCCTCTTAGCAATGCCATGCAAAGAATGATGCAGACTCCTGCAGGGTCGGCTTTGCTGTGTGACCCTGGGTGGAAGCAGCTGGAAGGTCTCAGCCCTTCTGCATTATCCCAGGAACTGGGGCAGTGCTCGGTCTCATCCCACCTCTGCTAATAGCAAATGCAGAATCCCTTATCTGAGTGCCCTTTTCTCTCATGTAGAGTCACCAACCCTGGGAAGTTCACAAAAAGTTTGGGTGTTGTGTTGAGGGATGTGATTTAACTGGGAAGTATTGGTGATGGTTGGACTGGATGATCATAAGATCATCCAGATCATAAGATCTGAGATCATAAGATCATAAGATCATCCAGGTCTTTTCCAACCTTGAAAATTCTATGGAGTTGTAGCAGATTGTGGGGGTGTAGGTGTGGTATATATATGTACACAGATGGGAATATCCGTATGGAAAAGATAGATCCATGTGTGTTCTGGGCTGCACTGAAAAAGGGGTGGCCAGCAGGAGAGGGAGGTGATTGTCCACTCCTGCTCAGCTCTTGTGAGGCCATATTTGCAGCACTGTGTCCAGGCCTGGGAAGGATGTGGAGCTGTTGGGGGGGGTCCAGAGGAGGGCCACTGTGATGATCAGAGGGCTGGAGCAGCTCTCCTATGAGGAAAGGTGGAGGGATCTGGGCTTGTTTAGCCTGGAGAATGGAAGGCTGTGGGGAGACCTCATTGTGGCCTTTGAGTACTTGAAGGGAGCGTATAAACAGGAGGGGGAATGGCTGTTTATGAGGGTGGATAATGATAGGACAAGGGGGAATGGTTTAAAACTGAGACTGGGGAGGTATAGGTTGGATCTTAGGTAGATGTTTTTTGCTCAGAGGGTGGTGACACACTGGAACAGGTTGCCCAAGGAGGCTGTGGATGCCCCATTTAAGGCCTGCAGGCATTCAAGGCCAGGTTGGATGGGCTCTGTCCATGAGCATTGACTGCAGACACTTGGAACTGATCATCACCCTCTGCAGACAGATTTACAGCCCCTGCACAGCTCTATATAACAGTCTTATAGAACTACCTCTAGTAGAAGCAATCTCCACACAGAGATCTTTTCCCAGCGCCCCTTTGTGACATCATAATGCCCCTTTGTGACATCATAACACCCTTTGTGACATCATAATGCACCTTTCTGATGCCATAATGCCCCTTTCTGACGTCATAATGACCCATTGTGATGTCTTAATGCCCCTTTGTGACGTCATAATGCCCTTTGTGATGTCATAATGCCATTTGAGACGTCATAAGGCTCCTTTGTTTTCATAATGCCTCTTTGTGACGTGATAATGCCTCTTTGTGACGTCATAATGCCCTTTGTGACGTCTTAATTCCCCTTTGTGATGTCTTAATGCTCTTTTGTGATGTCACAATACCCCTTTGTGATGTCATAACACCCCTTTGTGACATCACAATGCCCCTTTCAGACGTCATAATGACCCTTTTTGACGTCATAATTCCCCTTTGTGATGTCATAATGCTTCTTTGTGGTGTCATAATGCTTCTTTGTGATGTCATAATGCTACTTTGTGACGTCACAACGCCCTTTGTGACGTCATAATGCCCTTTGAGACGTCATAATGCTCCTTTGTGATGTCATAATGCTCCTTTGTGATTCATAATGCCCTTTGTGATGTCATAATGCCCTTTCTGACGTCATAATGCCCCTTTGTGGTGTCATAATGCTTCTTTGTGAGGTATCTGTGGTGCCATTGATAATGAAGTGTGATGAACTGGAAGGCTTTCAGTAGAATTGCAGCCCTAACATAAACAATGACTTGAACTCTGGAATTCTGTGTAAAATCATTAGCTAGCTTGTGGTCCGGGTCTTCAAACCAAAGGCTGTGAGGTGCTGCTCTTGTTGACGCAGGCTGTGAAAGATGACTTGAGCTCTAAGAGTAATTTCCCTTCTGCTCTTTATATGAACATCAAATCCACAATTAGAATATTAAGAAGATAATATAAAATTTTGTGCTGCTGGACTGAGGACTTCCATTAGCTGTTAGCCATAGTTTGGAACTTGCAAAGCAATCATATTGGAGCCTTGCTGGGCAACCTGCTCCAGTGTCTCACCACACCCACAGTAAAGCATTTCTTCCTAATATCCAATCCTAATCTACCTTCTTCCCATGTAAAGCCATTTCCCCTCATTCTGTTGCTACCTGCCCTTATGAAAAGTCCCTCCCCAGCCTTCCCTGTAGGCCCTCTTCAGATACTGGAAGGCCACTCTAAGGTCTCCTTGGAGTCTTCTCCAGGCTGAAGAGCCCCATCTCTCTCAGCCTGTGCACATAGTAGAGGTGCTTTCAGCCCTCTCTGATCACCTTCATGGCCCTCCTCTGGACCTGCCTGAACATCTCCAAGTCCTTCTTGTGTTGAGGGCTCCAGAACTGCGTGCAGTGCTCCAGATGGGGTTTCAATGAGAGGAGTGTGGAGGGGCAGCACCACCTCCCTCGACCTGCTGGTCATGCTTCTGTGCTTTAAGCTTATGCTTTAAGGTCCTATATGCTTTAAGGTTTAGATAGTGCAGTCGCCTCACCTCTTCAGGTTTATCTGTGAAGGTCCCTTCCAAGTGAACCGTGCTGATCCAGACAGTTCGGATTGCTCATTAAAGTGTTTTAGTAAGTTGGGCTGGTCCTACGAAGCAGTATGACTGCAGTAAGCAGTGTACATGGTGCGCTGTGAGTACTGCACACATTCCTCTTGGCAGCTTGTGGAACAGAAACTGTGCATTGTTTGGATTGTGTAAGTATTCCTGTTGGTCTCTTGTGATGCTTACCTTCTTAGAGCACCTTTCCTCGTTTGGCTCTACATATTTTGGTACCTTACTTGTTCTGTTTGGCTTAGCAGGGAAGGTCTTCTTCTGAAGCATCCTCAGTCTTGGTCTGGGCAGCATACTTAGAAATGACATGGACGTTACATGAGTGGGTGGTCAAAGGGGGGAAGAACTCACCTTTCTGATCTGTTTCCTTTTAGAACACAGTCCTGGAGAGGATTTGCTTTCCTTGTTTCCTGGAGACTTGGATTCTTAGATGGTTTTGACTGCAGCTATTTCTGATGTTAATTCCTTTTTCTGTACTTTAGTAGCCAAGTGCAAGTGGAGTGCTTTGGGAATTGTCTGAAGTTGCCAGGTTGCGTGTGATCACATATGTAACGTGGAGTTATGTGTGGTGCCAGTGATAATTAAGTGTGATGAACTTGAAGGCTTTCAGTACAATTTCAGCCCTAATGTAAACAGTGACTTGAACTCTGGAATTCTGTGTAAAATCATTAGCTAGCTTGTGGTCCAGGTCTTGAAACCAAAGGCTATGAGGTGCTGCTCTTGTTGACGCAGGCTGTGAAAGATGACTTGAGCTCTAAGAGTAATTTCCCTTCTGCTCTTTATATGAACGTCATATCAACAATTAGAATATTAAGAACATAATATAAAAGTTGTTGCTGCTGGCCTGTGGACTTCCATTAGCTGTTAGCCATAGTTTGGAACTTGCAAACCAATCTTATTTAGACTTTAGTGGTGAAATCTTCTGATGAAATCTTCCTTCTAATTCTGCAAAAGAATCTCGGTGGAACATTTCTGTCTGAAAAGGCTCTGGCATATGAAGATGTGCCAGACTGCAGCCATGTGCCAGATGCGTTTGGATCCATGGAATTTTCTGATGTAGCTTCAGTGTTTGAAGAATCTCCACTCGATCTAAATACTCAGAAAACAAAGCAGGTGTGTGAAGATGTACAGCTAGTTTCTTACAGAAAAAATACAGCTCTTAATCTAGAAATCTGCTTCTCATTGTATCTAGTGCTTACTCCATATTTAAGTATCTAGTGGACCTTGACCAAAGGAAGATAAAGATAGAGCAAAGAAGTATGTTAAGCATAAATTTTGTTGCCTTCTACCTGTAGGCCATGGTTGGTTTGACGTGATCCCTAACTCCAGTGTTTGGTTTGCACAGAAACAGCAAGCAAGGGAACAAGTAAAGGAGTCAGTGAGGATTTTAAAACACAATGGGAAGCGATAAGGCACAGTTAATAAGATTCTGGAGTTAGGCTGGAGGTAGGCAGAGGTTGAAAGGTACCGAAAGAAATTCAATCTTACTGTGTTGGACAACAAAATCCACTGTGATATTATTCAAATTTTTAACTAAACCAAGTGATAATTCATATTTATGTTTAGATAAGCTGGTGAGGGTTAATCCTCAATGGAGAATTGAGATGAACAAATAAAAAAATGGTGTTTGACAGTCTATAAGAAACGAACTTATTCTAGGAGAGAATCAGAGTTTTCAACTGTTTTGTTCAATAGCCAAATAATGTATGATATTTTTATAAGCATTGTGTCTGACCTTCTCAGCTGTTAGAATTTCTTTGACAGTAACTTCTCCGGCTGTGATCAGAAAACCTTTTGTTCCGTCTCTGGCACCATTCGAGGCATGATACTCAACTGGGTGATATGGAATTCACACTGTCAACTCCAGTGACAAGAAAAGTGGCATCTAAGAAGCGTGCAAACACAGAGAATGTTGATGCAGAGTCAGTGTTAAGAAATGAGCTGCCCTTTGCATTTCCTGCTCCAAAGGCCTTCTTTTCGAAGAGCCAGACAGAGAAGCAAGTAGAAGGCATATCTTTTTAGGCGCCTACTTCCAAAGGTATGTTGTATCTAACAAATGGAAACCTAGAACATGTGTAGCTTAGGAATTTTTTACTTTTAATATGAATGCAGTACTTGTAGGTCCTAAAATTCTGAAAGGTTTCAGTGTGGGGTTTATTTGGTCACAGCACATACAGCTGCCATCCTGTACATCTGACAGTGCACTGCAAGCGGTTTAACCATATATCAGGGCATGGTACACGTCTGTTAATGATAGAAGTTCTCACAGTTTCACAAGGAGCATGCCTTGAGATGCATTCAGATAATGAGATAAGTGCTGTGTTCCTAAAACTAGCATGTGTCTCCACTCTCCATCGAGATTTAGTAGATAATTTCTTTAACAATTATGATGAGAGTTTGGTTTTGTTTTTATTTTTTTTCTGGGCTATTATTTTGAGTGAAAGAAAAGGGTATGCTTTTATTTAAGCGAGCTTTTGATTGCATCATGCTTCTAAATTAAATGTAACCTACTGAATTCCTCATGATAGCATACGAGTACTTGCGTGTATCTGTTCTCCCTAATAGAGGGAGAAGAGACTCAGTGAACCTGGACAGTGTTACCCAGGGTTGTGAGAACAGCTAAATGATTGTTGAGAACTGGTCAACTCGTGAGCCTGAGACCTGGGATCCTCCATCCTAGGGTGGAACTTTACTGGAGCACGTGGGTGCCACGGCAAAAAAAGGACTGTGTACAATAGACTGAGAGTTTGCTGAGTTTCTTGGTTTACAGAAAGCACAACTAACTCAGCAGCAAGTGACGTATTTGGGATAGGAGATGACAGCTGGACTTTGAACCTTAAGGACTGCCAAGAAAGAAGCCATCTGCTCAACCCCTGAGCTGCAAACTGCCAAGGAACTCCATACGCTGCCAGGAATGACAGGAGGGTGCCGACCATGGATACACAGCTACGGACTGATGGTAAACTTGAAACAGCTTGAAGTGAGTAAGGGATATCCAGGGTGCACTGGTGCTCAATATTCAAGAAGCCCATCAATCTACACTGGGCCAAAGGATACCAGTTTTAATATCTCATGCAGTGTTTACTGTATTGGAGGCAAAAGGGGGACATTGGCTTTCACCCCACAGAATCACAGAATCACAGAATTACCCGGGTTGGAAGGGACCTCAAGGATCATGTAGTTCCAACCCCCCTGCCTAGCAGGGCCACCAAACATACGCCTTTACTAGATCAGGTTGCCCAGGGCCCCATCCAACCTGGTCTTGAACACCTCCAAGGACGGGGCATCCACAACCTCACTGGGCAGCCTGTTCCAGGACCTAACCACCCTTCTAGTAAAGAACTTTCCCCTAACATCCAACCTAAATCTTCCCTCCTTCAACTTAAAACCATTTCCCCTAGTCCTGCTATTATCAGCCCTTTCGAAGAGTTTACTCCCCTCCTGGGAGTAAGTTCCCTTCAGGTACTGAAAGGCTGCAATGAGGTCACCCCGCAACCTTCTCTTCTCCAGGCTGAACAAACCCAACTCCCTCAGCCTGTCCTCATAGGGGAGGTGCTCCAGCCCCCTGATCATCTTCCTGTCCCTCCTCTGGACCCTTTCCAAAATCTCCATATCTTTTTTGTACTGAGGGCTCTGCACCTGGACACAGTACTCCAGATGGGGCCTCACAAGAGCAGAGTAGAGAGGGACGATCACCTCCCTATCCCTGCTGACCACCCCTCTCCTGATGGAGCCCAGGATCCCATTTGCTTTCCGGGCTGCCAGAGCGCACTGCTGGCTCATGTTAAGTTTCTCATCTATCAGGACCCCTAGGTCTTTTTCAGCCGAGCTGCTCTCAAGGACAACTCCTCCCAGCCTGTACAGGTGCCTGGGGTTCTTCCGGCCCAAGTGCAAAACCTTGCACTTTGCTGTGTTGAACCTCATTAGGTTCACCCGAGCCCAGCTTTCCAGCCTGTCAAGGTCCCTCTGAATGGCATCTGTTCACCCCAAAGATTCCCGAAATACCAGGCCATCCTGGTAGAGCAGGGTGATATAGAAATAATTGTAACTACTATTGCCAACCCAGTATCTTTCCTTAGCGGAACTCCCCTGGTGGAGAACCAGGATGACATCACTGCTTTGAAACAACTGATGCTGCACATTACATCCAGTCGGTCGGAGCTGAAGGACGAACCCTTAGAAGATGCAGAAGACGCCTGGTTTACCAGCAGCTGCAGTTTTGTGAGACAAGGAGGCTGTAAGGCAGGACATGCAGTAACTGCTACTGAGCAGGGAATGGAAGCACAACCATCAGCCGTGGGGACTACCCCTCAGAAGGCTGAAATAACTGCCTTGACGAGAGCCTTAATGATATGGACAGATGCTAACTATGTGTTTGGGGTGTCACACGCTCATAGTACCATCTGAAAAGAGCAAGGATTGCTCACACACAAGGAAAAGAGCATGATGTAAATGTACCAAGGGCTATTCTATGTTGTAGGGCACAGTTCTCTATCCAGGCCCAAGTCTGTGTGGGTGTTTCCTCTATCCACAAAGCTGCTCACACTGCAGGAGGCACAGGCTGAGAGGAGAGGCCAGAGCAGCTCTCCCACTGTGACACGGAGCAGCAGGATACAAGTAAAGGAAGGCCCCGCAGCGGTACTGGGAAGGTTCCACACAGTCATCAATTTTTCATCTGAAAGGTAAAGAGGAATTCCCTTTTCTGCCCCTATCATCATTGGTCGGGTGAGTAGCAATGATGCCCGGTGTGCTTCCATCAATGGAGCAGAATAGGCGGAAGGCTGGGGTGCAGGCTTTCCTCTGCTGAGGTGAGTGGGGGCTCAGGGTGTTGCTCAGTGGTAGATTTGTTCACACTGAGTTCTATCAGGAAACTTGCTCAACATCGAAGGCCTTGCAAAAGTCTGGCTGAGTGATGTCAGTTGCTTTTCCTTTCCCTACTGATGCTGTCACTCCACTGTAGAAGGCCACCAAAGCGACCAGGCTGCATGTCTCCGTTTCCGCTGTTTCTCCATTTCCTTCTTGTTGCTCCCTGTAACCTGCAGGTTCAGCCATGCTGCTTTCCTGCCTCCTCTGCTGTGTTTCGTGTGGTCGGGATGGAGCTCAGAGCTCCAGCTCTGAGAAAGGTTTTCTGAGAAAGTTACCATCTCTTTTCCATTCCTTTACCCCTAAAAACAGTTTTCCAGTGTCTCTCATGCAAGAATTCTTTGAACAGCCTGCAGCTGACTCTCCTGAAGCTCAGGGTCCTGACTTTGCTTTTTGCCAGGCACACATTCCTTGAGATGAGGAACTCTAGGAGGGCATGGTCACTACAGCCCTGACCACCTCCAGTCTTAACCCCTGCTGTTCAGCATGTCCAGTAATGCTTCCCTTCTGCTTGGTGTGCTTAATGCTTGGCCCACAAAGTTATTGTCAGTGCACTCCAGCAGGCTCTCAGACAGTTTGCAGCAACTGGGATTGGTGCTGGGTGGTTGCTGGGAGGTGTCTCAGCAGAAAAGCTGGGCTGGGGTGGGCGTGCTGTGTCAGTCCTCATCGCAGCTGGCAGAGAGAGTTAGAGGAGGGTGATGGGTGCTGCCTGCTCTCAATGCTGCTGCACTGAATTTGGGGCACAGCAGCACACTGGTGAGTGAGCTGGGAGGGAGACGGACTGCTGCTGTGCATGGCTAGGCCAGAGCTGGAGGATTGTCAAACACGTGAGTCATGCTGGTGCAGCCATTGCAGCTGCAGCAGGAGTAGAAGACAAAGAGGTTTTGTAGAGGACAGAGGGTGGTGACTTATGGTTTGATGTCCAGGTGGAGGCCGATAACAAGTGGTGTCATCCAGGAGTCTGTCTTGGGACCAGTGCTTTTTTACATGGTTATCAGAGACACCAATGATGCAATGGAGTGCACCCTCTGCTGTTTGCTGAGTGGTGCGGCTGACGCAGTGGAAGGAAGGGATGCCATTCAGAGGGAGCTCAACCAAGAGGTTGGCCTAGGTGAATTTAATGAGGTTCAACACAGCAAAGTGCAAGGTTTTGCACTTGGGCTGGAGGAATCCCAGGCATTTCTACAGACTGGGAGGAGCAGTCCTTAAGAGAAGCCCCGCAGAGAAGGACCTGGGGGTCCTGGTGGATGAAAAACAGAACGTGAGCCATCAGCGTGCTCTTGCAGCTCAGAGAGCAAATGGTCCCCTGGGCTCCATCAGAAGAGGGGATGGCCAGCAGGGACAGGGAGGTGATTGATCTTCATGATCCTTGAGGTCCCTTCCAACCCGGGCCATTCTATGATTCTGTGATTACACTCGCTGTCAGAAATAACGGCAGCTGTACAGATGTTGGATATATTTTGGGACAGTTCTTGTAACCAGTTGATTTTAAGACCTTGCCCGAGTCAAGAGTCTAAATTGAGTGTCAGAAGAAAGCTGGTAAAGTGGCTATTGCTCATTCTTTTTCATTTGCTGATTCTTTCATTCGGGTTCCTTTTCCAAAGGAGATTCTGGTGATGGAAGCAATTGAAGAAAGAACCAAAGCAGCTCTTGCCAAGAGTGCTTGAAGTCCCTGTGGAGAGAAGCAAAGAACTTGGGCTTCCTCTGGGATGCGCCCCACCATGTCTCAGGAAGGAGACAACTGCTGTTCCACTTTCTGCTTTGTGTGTGGAAAGGTACGTCTGGGTTTTCTTCTACTTGTTTTTCTTTCTTTTTCTGGCTTTGAAGGAGAAGGGGTGGAGCAAGGGGAGACCCACTGGTCATTTGTTAACTCAAGAGCAGGATGGATTCTGCATTGACTGTGAAAAACCTGGGCTAGTAGCATGGGCATATTTCAGGCTGGACTCTTCTTTTGCTGCTTGGTTTCCCTTTGGCTACAGGGAGACAGCTGTCTAAAGGTGTGTTTTCAAACCCACTCTCCAAAACCATGTTTCATTGTTGCAGGTGGTTCAGTGTGCTCTTGCAGGGTAGATGTGTTTGCTGTAGAATCTGAATGGTTTCTGTTCCTAGGGGAGGACTGGGAGGAGGTAGTGAGAAGAGAATTCAATGCCTGAGGTGTATCTTAGTGAGAAATGTTGGCATGAGGTGCTGAAAGTCTTGAGTTGTCAAAGGCCAGTGAGGCTCAGACTCCTTAACCTGCTGGAGCAGGGTGGAAGCAAGGAGTGGGCACTGCCGTCACACAAGCTGCACTTGGTTCTGGTCTGCCAGGTCTGTGCTGGCCTGGATTTCTTCTGAGAAGTTTGTTGGAGCTGCTTGGAGTAGTGAAGGGTGGGGAAGAAGTGCTGCTCCAGAGCTATGAGACGTGCAGCTCCTTCTGAAGTGCTCCTGAGAAGGACGGAGCGCATTTGCTGCAGCTTTCTCTGCAGATGTGCTCCTCACCTTGAAATCCTCGTGGTTTGTCCTCAGCTCCTGACCACGGCCTGTTCTCTGTTTTGCAGGCTGATAACATGCAGAAGCCGCAGCTGGTGCGTGCTATGTCATCTTTAAACGTACCAGCATTTGCGGCAGCCCATGTTATTAAGAGCCACGTCGCCCAGGGGCCAGATGAGCTCTCTCTGGAGGTAAGCAGTTCCAGGCGTTCCGTGTTGTCGTGCATAGAAGAGGGCAGTCCTTTCTGCTTTGTTTTCCTACCAGATTTGCTGAATCTGGGATTGATGTTTCAATCTCTTTCAGGTCGGAGATCTGGTGAGCATTGTTGATATGAGGACATATCAACAGGCTGAGCCCCTGGTGGAGAGGCAAGCGTGGCTTTGAGGTAGGCACACGTTTTTGACTAGAGAGCACAACTTCAGTAGAGTTGGGAATCTCAGCTTGGAGCTGCTCTGCCTGCACAGGATGGCTGCTGGATGCAAACAGTTGCCCTGTGTCACTGTCAGTGGACCTTCCCTTTGGCTCTGGGCTCGGGCTAATGCTCACCTGTCTTTTTGTTCTAATTACAGGTTGGGCTTTTCCCTGGTGAGTGCATGGAACTCATCAGCGGAAAAGTTCCCGATTCCCTCCTCAATTCATTGCCAAAGCCAGGTGCGTAATTTACATTTGACAACGCGAGTTAGTCAAATAGGGTCAGAACGTTACTTTCAGGGGGTTTGTTTATGCCCAAGTTCAGCAAGCTTAGAAAGAGAACTACAGTAATCTCCTTGGGCACCTCCAGGGATGGGGAAAATCCATTCTTACGTGTCCTTGTTGGGAATGTTCTTCCCGTTGTTACATGCTCTGTCGAATGCATTGCGCTCAGCTTCGTCCAACCGAGCCAGGCCTGAAATGAACTGGTTTCTTTGTTTTGTTGCGCAGAGCCAAAGAAATGGGGCAAGCTCATCAACGGCCTTTGTTCCCTGGTGAAGGTCAGCCCTGGGAGAGCAAAGCAGCCTGAGCCTCCGACATTCTCCGGATCCATGTCCTTGCTTGACATCGTTGAGAGGTATTTAGCCTTCAGGACTTGAGGGCTGAGCTGTAGGAATGGAAGCATCCTCTGCTGTTTGAAACAGAGGGCGTTTCTAAGCTGTGTTTCAGCAGAAAGCAGGCAGTGCCCAGAACAGGCAACTTTTGGCCAGGGCTCGGTGCAGCTCTTCCATCACCCTGCACCACGTCTGACAGCATGCTCTGTTTTCTCTGCAGAATGAGTTCTCCCAGGAAGAGGGCAGAGTCAGCAGCTGGCAGTTGGTGTTCCTGCTTCTGCCTGGGCAAACCATCCCCTGTGGCCAAACACCAACTGCAGAGCAGTGCCAGGGAGCCCTCTGAAGCAGAAGTCTTGGTCCTGGCAGGTAAGGGTGCAAGTCCAGCTTACAAAACACTGCTTGTCAGCAACACAGGTAGAATTCATGCTTTCAGTGGGCTTGTACCTCCTTCTGGCGTTCAAGCCCGTGCCTGACATCTTCAGTTGATCCCTGTCTTTCCCAAATGAGTCTCTTGTCAACACAAGAGCTGGACCTGCACGTGGATCACTTTCAAGACAGTGACACTGTTGCTAGAAGCCTATTTGCTTCTGCCCACCACCACTACATAGCCAAATGTCAAGAATCTCCATGGTTCATCTTGCGAACGTTCGACACTAACTGCTGTACATCTGCTCCTTCCTAGGTGACCCGAGCCCTTGTATATCCCCAAGACGCAGGGCATGTTACGATGACGCATCTTCCATCAATGAAGAGTTGTTACTAAGCACAGAATGCTGCAGTTCAGATGAAAGCCTTCCGTATAACATCAGCTATCAAGAGAAGAAGGTCATCATCGTTGAAGCCTTCATTCATCCCATCCCTACTGAAGCTGCTGACCTGAGCCCACCAGACACCTCAGGCACCAGCCTGGACTCAATGTCTCTGCAGTGCAGCCCAGCCCAAGCACAGCCTGAGTGCCCCGACAGCAGCACCACCATGCAGGCTCAGGTCAGCATCACCGAGGAGAAGCTGAGCATCTCGCAGGGGGGCACAGAATCAGGACACGAGTCCCAGGCTCCGGGCAACAGCACGGTCTCTGAGCAGCTCTCATGATTACAAGAGAGGATGAGTCCCATCTTTCCTCCAGACCTCACACCCCCTCCTTTCTCCTATTGAATAAAGGCACGCTCGTGCTCAATCAATGCCTTGACTGAATTCCGAGTTTTCATTCGCAGAGATTGGGATGAGTGCAAGAAACTGCAAGGCAGCTCAGCTTACAACACTCTGGCTGTGGGGTTTGTGCGGCCGAGCTCTGGGTGTGTTCCCATTTTGCCTGACTTTGGGATGCCTGCAGCGAGAGCTCTGCTGCCGTTGTGTATGGCAGCAAATAGTCTCTAGCATCCTGGATGCTGCTCATGAAAACCCCAAGCTTCCTGGCTGTGGCTGTGATGCTTTTCAGGGCCTTTTGATGCTCTTTGATGCCGTGGCTGCTCCCTAACACCTCTGTCCTCCCGCCGTGTTTATTCCTGGCTCCCACCTGTGAGCTGTCCCTGCAGATCATCTCTAGCCCTGCCATCATCGCGCTGCAGCAGGAGGAGCTCGCCCTGACCAACATCAGGCAGTGCTGCCTGCCTCTCTCACTCTCTAGACCAAGTGTAACTACGCTGTCATGGAGACAAATGCTTTCTGTCACATCCTCCATCCCTGCAGACATTTACCGGTAGGTGGCTCTTGCAGAAGAAGATTCAAGCAGCAGAACCTTTTGCTCAGCTACAGCACACAAATGCTACAAAAGCAGGAATAACCCGCAAGCTCTGGGTCTGTTTGTCTTGCACAGGCATGCACTAACTGCGTTTGATGGTACCCCCCATCCTTGATTTCCTTCCCTGCTTCTTGTCTGATGACGCTGCTGAGCCAGGAACAAGCTGCCCAGTGTGGCAGAGCATGGTGCAGGGCTGTGCTGGGACCTCCTCCCCTTCATCTGCTGCAGATCAGTGCCACACACGTGCCATCGAGATGCTCTGGCACGGGATGTGCCTCCAACCCAAAGCTCCTTCCCACCTCCCAAGGAAAAGCAAAGCAACCCAAGCATCTCCAGCAAAGCTGCCCAGCAGACAGCAGGGAATGCAAACAGCTTCTGGCTGCTCCCCTGCACTCCTGTCCTAAGTAATAGACCCCATGAGGACTGGCTGGGAAATCAGTGCATGACACATGTGAGTGTGCACAGGATTGTGCAAAGCAGTGGGGTTCCATGAGTTTGTGTGTGTGTGTATCTCGGCTGTTATGAAAGCATGGGAAGACTGCCTTACTGAGTCCCAGATAATTACTTATCCTCAAATGATTTTTCCTGGCCAAATTTAAAGCCTCTTACAGGTAATCGAGACCAACAGGCTGTTGTTGCACAATCAACAGGCACAAACTAGATGAATAGCTGAGGAAAATAAAGCATCATGCCAAGGGTACTAGATAAGTGAGCAGCTTGAGATCTGCACATTTATGTGATACTCATGGTCTTAGACAATATTTGCTTAGTGAGGTCACATAGAATGAAAGTAAAATAGAAGAAGTGCAATTGGTCTCAGTTCACACAGCTGGCTGGTTTGTCTCAGGCTAATCCTGAACTGCCTCAAGCGACTGCTTTGGTGCTCTACAGAACAGCAACTTCAGAGATCTCTTTCTATTACTAAGTTTTTGAAAGAGCAATTTGCTCTGTTAATTATCCATCATTTTTGTGCAGTCTGTTTTGTCAGACTTGTCTTTAGCTTCCAAGTTGTATGTGAAGAATTGTTTCCGTTGTAATGCACAATGTACTAAAAATTGAGAGATGAAAATGTGAAGAGTTTTTCCAGCTTTGATTTCATGTCTGGAATTTTGGAACCCACTACTTGCAGTTGTTAATCTGTCCAAACTGGTCTGGTTTGGAATGCCCTCATCCTTCTTGAATCGCTGTTAAAGGTGGAGCAATTCCTACAAGTGCCATGGCCCCACTGTTGTTCTAATTCTTGTTTCTTTGTTTTCCACACGCTGCTTTTCAAGCCTCCTTTTTCTTTACAGTCAAAGTGAGAACTGCACTGTGAGGTGTCTGAACCTTGTTGTGCCTGTACATAAATAGAACAGCAGCAAAGCCAGACAGGTGACTGTGCTGACAGCTCTCGTAGCCAGTAACACGTAACTGTGCTAAATCCCTTGTGACGGCTTTGATTTCATTTTTGCCAGTGAAATCCTTGTAAAAGGAAGTGCAGCAGTGTGATGAGCTAAGGTGAAGATGCTGGTTTTAGTAGTGCTCTAAGCTGAGTGAAAGGGCAATTGAATGAGGGTTATATGCTTTCTCTGGGACGATAAGGCTCTTTTTCCTGAGGGAAAGAGCCAGCTTTTCATGGGCTATATGTGGGCTTTGGCAAGGGCAGACAATCCAGTCTGTCAGGAAGCCATTTGAGGTGCTTCAGGTTTGTAAGCTTGTCTTTTTGTTTTTCAGGCGGATATTTGGAGCATGGGTGTAGTGCTGTATGCTCTGCTGTGTGGCTTTTCCCTTTGGATGATGACAATATGATGGCACTCTACAGGAGGATACCAGTGGGTATCAGTGGTGCTAGAATACACTGAGAAGGGAAATAGCTGAGCTTGACAAGAGGCCTTGCTTTTCGGATGGCAGAACATGCTGAGCTGTGAGTAGAAAGGCCTGTCTGCTGAATATTGTCCCTGTTTTTGCTGCTTTGTCTACCAGTATTTAGTGGAATTGGTTCTACGCTTGGTTGGCCTATGTGGCACTGTAGCCTAATTCTGTACCATGATAGCATACAGAATTTAAGGAGAAGTATTTTCTTGCCAATGGTCTGGATTTTTTGTATCTGGTTCTTCAACTGGCTGCTCCCTATACTATCTGTAGTAAAAATACAGACACATCATTTGATTTCCCTGAAATGAATGTTCCTAAATGCCAGCTCTTCTCATGTCTACAAAGATCAAAGTTCTGCATTTGCTATTAGAATTTCCTCTTCCAGAATCAGGAGGTAATGTAGGACCCCACAGATTGCCTTCAGAATCCAGCAGTTAGTTCTGTTTCCTTTCGGAGTGCATAACAACCTGAGCAAATGAATTGAATGACGTGGCTTATTAGTCTGGTACAAACTCTGCTGTACACTGAAACTTGGTCCATTTGTAAGCAGGACTTTTTCCATCTCTGCAGGACAGCAGAAAACCCTTTGTGCTAATCATGATGCCAAGAAGCAGAATGCGGCAGATGATCCAACTGCTTCAGGTGTTCATTTCCTTAAAACTGAATAGTTTTGGACTGAGAGTTTGTAAGCAGAACGGAGCTCTTAAAGCTGTCAGAGACTATTTCTGCACTGTTCAATTCTATCTGCACAACATACACAGGATCTCAGAACTGCGTTGCTTGAATTGGTGGAACTTGTTGAAGTGAACTGGGATGAGCAAGTTTTAGAACTTAGTCAGAATGCAGTAAAAAATGGATAATCTCATGAGTATTAAGGTACAGGCTTGCTATTTCTGCACTGAATTTGTTTTTATTTTACATGGCTGTGATCTGAAAGTTGCTTGAAACGCAGGCACCTAGGCACTGTTGTGTAACTGAATTTCACACGATAGGTCCTGAAATATCCTGGAATCAAAAACTCTGACTTGTTTTAAGTCTGCTGCTTGAGTCTAATCAGGGTCATAGTGTCTGTGTGCAGTGTTTCTTTCCCTGTAATGCTCCACATCATTTCATTTTGGGAATATTGAAGGAAATGGACTATGTGCCATAACTGTTGTTAGAACAAAGTATGTCTGGTGTGATCTTATGCATAGGTTCTGTAACTGCTCTTCACAGCTCAGGTGTTTGACCTTCCTTTTGGTGAAGTGATGAAATACTGCTGGTTTCTATTTGTGCTTCTAGGCACCTTGAAGCTCTTAGGAATAGAACAATTGTCTCCAGTTCTTTTCAATGATATCAGTAACAGCTCGAGTGTTGCTGCCCACTAGGTAGACCCAAAGAAGCAGATTACAGTGAAACAACACACGAGCTGGACCTGAATGAGGATCACTTTCAAGACAGTGGCTATGCTGCTTCAAGCCTACTTGCTTCTTCCTGCCGCCACTCTATTACCAAGTATCAACAACCTTTCATGATTCAACTTGCAAATGTTTGAAACTAACCCTTGTGTTTCTATGCCTTCCTAGGTGATTCGAGCCCTTGTCAACCCCAAAGATCCAAACCAAGCAGTGTCTTTCCATCAATGGAGAGTTCTTATTAAGCATGAATCGCTGCAATTCGGATGACAGCCTTCCACATGGTAACAGTGATGGACACAAGGGGCTCATCCACGTTCATGCTCTCATATCTCCTGGCTCTGCTGAAGCTCCTGACCTGAGCCTGCCAGACACAGCAGTCACCTGCCTGGATTGTGACCCAGCGCCTTTGCAGTGCTGCCCATCCCAAGCACAGCCCGAGTGTCCCAGCAGCAGCACCACCATGCAGGAGCAGGGCAGCATCAGTGAGGTGAAGCTGAGCATCTTAGATGGGGACTTAGAGTCAGGCTGCCAGTCCCAGGCACCAGGCAGCAGCACCAGCTCTGAGCCACTCTCATCTTGACAAGAGGAGTCCCATCTTCACCCTTGACCTCTCAAGCCCTCCTGTCTTTTATTGAATAAAGTCACTCTCATGCTCAGTCATCGCCTCGACTGCATTCTGAGTCTTCAATCACAGGGATTGGGATGAATGCAACAAACAGCAAGGCAGCTCAGCTTGCAATGCTATGGCTGTGGGGTTCGTGCAGGCAGAGCTCTGGGTTCCCATTTTGCCTGGCTTTGGGATGTCTGCAGCAAGATCTCTACCATTTTGTATGGGAGCAAATAATCTCTAGCATCCAGGTTGCTGCTCATGATATATCCCAGTCTTCCTGGCTGTCACTTTGTGATACTTTTCAAAGCCTTTTGATACTCTTTGATGCCTTGGCTGCTCCCTAACACCTCTGTCCTCCTGCCATGTTGACTCACGTCTCCCACTTTTAAGCTGGCTTTGCAGATCATCTCCAGCCCTGTCATCATCACGCTGCAGCAGGAGGTGCTCACCTGGCCCAATGTCTGGCAGTACTGCTTGTTCTGCAGATGAGCAGCTGCCTCCTCATCTCTTCAGCTACAGTAGTCTTTCTCAGGGCAGTTAGATGCAGTCATGCTCCTCTGGATTTGGTGTGTTAAATCCATGCTGCATGGCAGCAGTCAGTGCAATACAAAGGTGTTCTGCGTGCCATAGCATTTCTCCAGGGGCTGCCAAAGGTAGAAGCACAACACAGCACCATCCTTCTGACAGTAATGTCTGTGAGTGTTAGACATGTGAGCACTGCATCATCCCCAGCGTGTCAGTGCTTTTCCACACCAACCTGACTCTCACACTCTGCACTGAATGTAACTCTGCTCTTGTGGAGACAAATGCTTTCTGTCACATCCTCCATCCCTGCAACCATTTGCCGGTAGGCAGCTCTTGCAGAAGAATCAAGCAGCAGAACCTTGTGCTCACCCTACAGCATGCAAATGCTATGAAAGCAGAAATAACCTGGCATGCTCTGGGTCTGCAAGGCTGCACAGATGGGAGAGGTAGATTGTGTTTTTGCAGTGGAAGTTTCCAGTATTTTCAGTACATAGTGTAGGCCCTAACTGAATGTATAACCCTCTTGTAAAACAGCTGTATAAGTAGTTTTTCCACCAAGAAAGTTGCTGAACAGAATTAAGTTCAGACTGGGGGCATTCTGACATGGGGAGAATTGAGACAAGCACAAGATAAATACAGGGTGGGTAGAGCCCAGCACAGGACAGAATGAATGTACTGACTTTTGGAAACATTGCCCTTCTCTGTCCGCAGAAAAGTACAAGGCAGACCTAAAAACAAGAGGTTGGTAATTGACCTTCTATGGAAATGAATCCTAGCCACAGTCTCGAGGAGTCTGTGAGCCTGAGATGCTCAACCAATGAGAGCCATGAGAGCATCACCTGCAGTGGGTTTAGGGCACAGAACAGAATTGATTTCACTGACTGGTGTGCAGTTTCTCCCTTGCCAATAGGGGATGTGCGCGCAGTATTGCAATAATGAATAAGCACTGCTGCTATCGCTGCCATCTTTGCCTAACTAGAAATCTTTGACTTTGAGAGTTTCTCACACAAGGGGAGAGGGTAAGAAAGTAAAGAGGCACAGAAAACTAAGGGAAACTGCTCTTCTTTATCTTATCTATAAAAATTGATACGATGCTGTTGTGCATTTTTTTTAATTTTATTTTTAATTTTTTGCTAATGTCAGTTAGATTGTTTTAAAATATCCACACACCAAAATCTGACTACCAAGCAAATGTAATGAAAATGAAATGAAGGTGAGTTAGTGGAAAGCACAAGGCCATATATTAGGCTCCAGCAAATTTACAGGCAGTCACTGCACGAAGAGGTAGATCTGAGTTGCACATTATATGATTCCCACAAAGATTAAGGAAATCTGAAGCTTTCAATTTATTTTTTTAATTCTTTTTTTCATTTCATTTTTAAACACCTGACCCAGACCCCAACCCTCACAGGAGCTGTAAAGATAACAGCATTAACCAGCAATGTAACTCTAATCCTAACCCTTACCCTGATTCTAAAATCGTCCCTAACTCCAAATGCAACAACAAAAATGATGCTAGAAGTTTGTAGCAAAAGGAACCTTAACCCTGATCATAATCCAAAAAAAAAATCATTATGGTAACAATAATCTTTACCTTAAGAGTAATATTAATCAGAGCCCAGATGATGCCTGCATCCAATCAGAAGCATGCTTTGCATTATTTAAGAGTTGTATTTTTTCCAATGAACTCTCTCTATTATCACGTTTATAAAGTAACAGAGTCTGTTCTTTTTCTCCTGACACTGTGCCTTACTCCTGACATCCCCTGGAAATGACCCAGATAGGGCACCATCAAAGTAATGCTAATAGTAATGTCAATCCTAAGGGTATCTCTAGCCTCAGTGTTAATGGGACGCTAACAACAATCCCAACAGCCTTAAACATTCTGGTGGTGTGAAAGAGGTGCTGCCTTGCACATGCTGGGCAGTCCCATTGCCTGTTAAATGCAGGCGGCAGCGTAGAAACATGATGCCCGTGGTCAGAATGCCCTGTGGCAGATCCTGGCACCGGAGAACTGACCGGAGAACCATGAGAGAACTGACAACAAATCACGCGACATCAGAACCGACCCAGTGGTTATTTACAAGCCTTGGGAGACCCAGACAGGATCTCAGAGTGGTGAATGTAGGTACAGAAGTTGTTACTACTCTGTTTTCTTCTAAAAGAAGTGTTTTTTTTTCATCTCAGAAGTTGGGGGGGGGAGGGGGGGAAAGGGATATCAATTTAATTACTCATTAATTTATTGACAGACATTCACGTTTGCTACGTTTGGAGAAGTTTTTGCTGTGGTTTGATTTTTTTTTTTTTCTTTTTTTTTTCCCCCTTCCCTCCTCTTCCATCTTTGTGTTCTTCCCCTATAATCAAAAGAACGGATCCCCAGGGTCTGTCCCGCAGACGTTCTTTCCGTGGTCTCTGCTGCCACCTGCTGGCCAATAAGCGGAACTGCCACTGTTGGGCGTTTGGTGCCGCAGGAAGCACAACGCAGATCTGAGTTCTGACCGGTCTACGCAGCAAATCCGCCAATCTTTATTGCGATAAGCCCTCCAGACAAGAGCATAAAGTCATTGCCTGAGGGCAGGGTTAGTAGTAATGGATGTCAGTTTTGAAATTTCCAGTCCATTCACCATAGCACTTTCTGCCTCCATGTCCCATAACCAAAGCAGCTATGCTGGCATGCTCTCTTGGTTTCTGTCTAAACCACTGTACTATATCCATCAGTTCAGCTGCTGTATTATGGGCAGCAGGGTTTGGGGGGTGGACACTGGTCAGGGCACTCCCACCAGCCTATCCTGCATTTTTTTTTTTTTTTTTTTTTCATTTTTGGGTTACAATCAGTAAGATCTCAAATAGATCTAGTCCAAATGGAACCTCAAAATCTGACCTTTTAGTGCCTTCATTTACAGAGTCCATTTTATACAGATTCCCTTGTACAGGGCCCCCATGGTCCTCCAGACAGTTGTTACTGATCTTCCATAAGAGAATGATTGAATTAGGTTTTTTCCCATCAAAACTGCCACCTGTCTTTCCAATTTTTCAACACTATCATTCAATAGCTGATTTGCATCAGCCTGAGCCTCTTCAGTTATGTTCAGACAGTTCAAGGCCATTAAAAGTGGCCATGCCACCATGAACACAGCTAACTGTCATTCTCAAGTTGTAAGTATGTCTTTGCTAAGACCATGGAAATACTCAGTCAGGTGGGCCAGGGACTCATGGACCCTCCCTCCGTCCCACACAGGGCCCCATTTTTCAGTGACAGAAGCAGTGCTGCATTTTGAGGATCCTAGGAATCCCAGGACATGCCCTGACAAAAGGTCATTCAAAGGGGTAGTCTTTCCCCATCCAAACAACTCCATGATATTCACAGAATCACAGAATTGTAGGGGTTGGAAGGGACCTCCAGAGACCACTGAGTCCAGTCCCCCTGCCAAAGCAGGTTCCCTACACCACGTTGCACAGCTCAGCATCCAGGCAGGTCTTGAATATCTCCAGAGAAGGAGATTCCACAACCACCCTAGGCAGCCTGTTCCAGTGCTCTGTCACTCTCACCATAAAGAAGTTATTGCACACATTAGTGCAGAATTTCCTATGGTGCAGTTTCTGTCTGTTTCCCCTTGTCCCTCCTCCACACACTGCTGAAAAGAGTCTGGCCTCACCTCTTTGCCCCCCACACCTCAAATATTTATAGACCTGGATCAGGTCCCTTCTCAGCCTTCTTTTCTCAAGGCTAAACAGACCCAGTTCCCTAAGTCTCTCCTCATAGGGGAGATGCTCCAGGCCCTTCACCATCTTTGTGGTCCTCCACTGGACTCTTTCCAAGAGATCCCTGTCTTTTTTGTACTGGGGAGCCCAGAACTGGACACAATATTCCAGATGAGGCCTCACCAGGGCAGAGTAGAGGGGGAGGATCACCTCCTTCGACCTGCTGGACACGCTCTTTTTAATGCACCCCAGGATGCCATTGGCTTTTTTGGCTACAAGGGCACACTGCTGGCTCATGGTCAATCTGTCGTCCACCAGGACGCCCAGATCCCTCTCAGCAGAGCTCCTCCCCAGCAGCTCTTCCCCCAGCCTGTACTGGTGCATGCAATTATTTCTACCCAGGTGCAAGACTCTACACTTGCTTTTGTTAAACCTCATCCGGTGTCTTACTGCCCAGCTCTCCAGCCTGTCCAGGTCTCGCTGAATGGCAGCACAGCCTTCAGGCGTGTCAGCCAATCCTCCCAACTTCGTGTCATCAGCAAACTTGCTGAGGGTGGTCACTATCCCCTCATCAAGGTCGTTGATGATGATGTTGAACAAGACCGGACCCAGCACAGACCCCTGGGGGACGCCGCTAGTTACAGCCCTGCAGCCAGACACTGCACCGCCAACGACAACCCTCTGCACTCTGCCAGTCAGCCAGTTCTCGACCCACTTCACTGTCCAATCACCTATCCCATACTTCCTCAGCTTTGGTATAAGTATGTCATGGGAGACTGTATCAGTTATAGAGGTTATAGAGTTCAATTCCTGTAGTCAATTTGGCGGCCCAGGTGGGACCAGCTCTGTTCGCTGCAGGACCAGCTGAGAGGGAGACACTTTTGGCGCACCCTGAGATTTCTCTGAAGGACTCCCTTCCTCACCTGATCACTGCAGGGACAGACAAGGACCACCCATAGGTGGACCAGGTATGTGTATGGTAAGTGGAGCCCATATGTCTTGAGGAGACATCCTACACAGTTTACAGCCATACGTGCTGCTCCCAGGGAGGTGAGCTCATGGCTTTGGTTGCCAGCTGGGGTAGGAAGACTCCTTGGGTGAGTTCCTATGAAAGGGAACTGTATGTCATATGAATGGAAACAAGAACAAGTACTCTCTCCCAGGTGGGTGACAATAGGAGGGACCTAGGTTGGTCTCTCCTACGGGTATGGGATATAGTGGGTAGCCTGTCAAATGGTAGCCTGGGTTCTCCAAGTTGTAATCACGGGGGTTATAGGTTGTATGTTCAATATTATCATCTGCTTTAAGTGTTTGGTACCGTGTGTCAAGCCGACTCTGGGAAAAACATTAACGTTTGCAACTGGTCGACCAGAGTATGAGTGTTATTAAGATTCCAGCTAGAAAACGTTGTCAGCATTGTGTAGTATGAATAAACCATGGTTTTTGATCTAAATGTCAGAGTGAGTGTGGTGTGAGTGAGACACAGAACAGCTGCAGGGTGAGTGCCGAGTCCCGATCCATGTTTCCTTCCTCCTGTGAGGGAAATGGCCAGACACGGACAAAGTGAAAGACTGTGTTGTCTGTCCACTCATATGTACTTTCTGCTTGTATGTAAGAAGACGGGAGTTTGTACTCTGTAGATTAGTAAGATTGTCCTGAGGAGAGGTGTACATTCCACCCGACCAATGAGTGTCAACACATTTATGTAATACTATGTACTGCTTGCGAGGAAGTGTGTGAGGGAGGTGGTTCAATCAGTGCTGGTTCTGTGGCACAGTGTTTATAACTGAAGAATACAGACTGTATTAAGGGAGTTTATGTGAACTGAAGAACTGTACTGTTTGACAAACAGTTTTGATGGTATAAGAAAGTGTAATTGTTAATGATATATGGAAGTGTACTTGAGGGAATGTGGAAGTGTATCTGAGCATACAAACAGAGGAAGCATTTACAGAAGAAAAAATGTTAAAGTGAGTTTACCTGCACTGACATGAGAGCAACACCCTGAACCTCTGCCCTGTGAGCTGAGCAGAGCAGAGCAGAGACACAGTCCTCATGTATCAGGTAGTGTTATTCTGCTTACCAAATGAATGAGTTCACTACAGAAGAGGCAAATCTTCCCCTCTGCTCCATCTGTGACATACTCTGGAGTTCAAGACATTGCAAAGCTATGGCACATCTACTTTCTTTCAATGATGACGCCTTAGTATGCTCTGGGCTGTCATTTCAATTGCATCTAAAGAAGTCTAGGGTCATACCAGCTGACAGGAAGCTGGCAAATGTTGTCTCATTGTAAGGAAGAGCAAGAAAGATGACATGGGCAATTATGGACCTGTCAGTCCAGAGCCTGGTAAAATTATGGAGAAAATGATGGTGGGAGTTATGGAAAAACAGCTGAAGGACAATTCTGTCATTGGTTGCAGCCAACACAAGGTTGTGAGGCGAAGGTCCTGTTTAATTTAAGCTCATTCTGTGACACAGTTATCCGTTTAGTTGACCAAGGGAAGCCAGTTGATGTAATCCTTGAGGATTTCAGTGGAGATTTTGATACTGTTTCTCACAACAACCTTCTGGACAGAATGTTCTGCATATGGCTAGACAGAAACACAATGTGGTGGGTGAGCAGTTGGCCAGTAGGTCAGTCCCAAAGGATTATAGTCAGTTTTTTCCATCAGGCTGGTAGATGGTCACTGTCGGGGTCCCCAGGGTTCCATTTTGGGGCCACTTTCCTTTCATGTTTAAGCAGATGACTTGCATGCAGGACTAGAAGACGTTCTGAGCAAGTTTGCTGATGAGACCAGATGAGGAGGTGCTGTTGCCTCGACTGAGGGTGGAGAGGACTTGCAGAGAGATGTGGACAAGTCAGAGAAGTGGGTACCAGTTGGTACTAAGCACCAAGTGCATAAAGTATAACAAGAACAAGTGCCTGATTGTGCACCTGGGTATGGGCAACCCTGGACATAAACACTGTCTGTATATTGGACACATGAGAGACGTCTGACTGAAAAGGATTGGGGGTCCTGCTCAACATAAAATTTTAAGTGAGTCAGCAGTGTGCCCAGCCAGCCAAGAAGGCCAACAGTCCCCTAAAGTGCATCAAGTAATTTATTGCCAGCTGGGTGGGAGAAAGGTTTGTCCCTCTTTGCTCTGCAAAGAACAAGTGCCTGATTGTGCACCGCAGAACATAAAGGACTTCAAACTCTGGGAGAATGTGCAAACGAGGGCACTGGAACTGAGAGATCTTAAGTTCAGAGTTTCACAGGGATTGACTGCTTGTTCAGACTGGGCCCTTCTCACATCCCTTCTCACATCCTGCAATGAAACATAGGTCTCATATGGGACATGAACCTCACAGCGTCCTTGCACCACATGTAGAGCCTGGGATCTTCTGTCCCCATGTCTTTCATTTAACATCATACGGACCTCCAACCCATTGCCCCAGGAAATGCCAGGAGCCAACATGAGAGACAGGATCTCTCTACCACTGGTCTTGCAATCAGGGCTTGACCTGTCTGCTTCGTAAGGCAAAGGAGAGGTTTCTTAGCATGCCAGTGCCTTTGCCTGCCTGTAGTCATGGCTTCCAGTTATCTTCTCTAACAAGTCCCTTGGGAAGCTTACTTGGTAATGGCCCTCAGTGGGCCCATTAATACTCCAAGAAACTTCACTGTTACTTCCGACTTTGTCTTGTTGAGCACTTTGTGCAAACTTCTCTCTGCACTAGAGGCTGATGAACTCAGCATCAAATGCACCCTGGGACCATTATAACCTAAAGAATCTCCTGTGCCTTATGCCATCTTGTTATCTTCTTCAGGTTATCAGAACTTGTTCAGCAAAAAGGAGGGATATCTGGAGAGAGCTTAAAGAATCCAGTATAAATTTATTGTCTATTTATTTATAGTTGGGTTTAAAGAAGACATTAAAGCAGCACTGTGCAACTGATACCAATCCAGGATGTCCCAATGAGTTCTGTACTGTTACTGTGTTGACAAAGGTCCTTCTCAACCTCCCCACCCAATTTCTGCTCACAATGGACCTATGGGACTTGCATCACTTTTCTTCACATCACTCTTCTCCTCTGCATTCATCCGCTCAGTGTTAAAACTGCTTTGCACCAACTCCCACTGGCTTTCCTCAGAGAACCAGCTACACATGGAAAAGGAAAGATTTCTCTTTTTTATCTGGCCAGCAAATGGAAAGAAAGGTGATGCAATTGAATGAACAGTAAAACACAGTGATCAACTGCATGCCATGTTCAAGCGGCATCTATTGAAGTTTGTCTTTCATATGGAATATTTTTAAAAGAAATGATTTATTCTGAGGTAGGATAGGATAGATTGAATCACAGTGAAGTAGTTGACAACAGAGGCCATCAGACTCTGAGAGATGGAGCTAATTCCAGTAATCTTCCTGGGATAGATCAGCCAGGTAGTTGAGAGGTATCAACTTAAAACTGATCAGGACTTGTGAGTATTTCACACATTGAGATGGGTTAACACATTCTCATTGATTTATATCTTTGTCTCCAACTCTGTTTTTCACTTTTACTGACATTAATGAACATCTTTCAGACTTCGTGCCTTAATAAAAAAGAGACAGTGATTGAGAAAAAGAAAAAGTATAAGAAGAAAAAGAAAAAGAATAGATAGGAAGGGATAGATCAAACCACAGTGAAGGAGTTGACAACACATTCCATCAGACTTTGGGGAGATGGAACAAATTCCAGTAATCCCCCTGAAAGTCAGAAATCAGACAGATAATTGGGAGGTATCTGACTGAACAAAGAGCAAGGGATGGAGAAATCTGGAGGGCAGTGGGAGTAGTGTGTGCCCAAATGGCCTGCTGAAAACATGCCCTTAACCATGGCCATTTATTTAGGAGAGCTGAAAAAACTTGGAGGATGAGGCACATCAAATAGGCAGCAGGGAAGAGTAGTGCTGGGCACCAGGCTACAGTCACAGGGCATTGGCACTGGCACCGCTGTCTGTGTCTCTGAACCTGAAGGCATTTGTGTCCAGCGAACACAGTTCTGGAAAACATTGTAGTTTCAGTAAAAGAAAAAAAAAGACATCAAATCACCTCAAAGATTCATATTTACAACTTAAAATGGAACAAGACTCATGAGAATTTCTCATGTTGAGAAGGGTTAACACATTTTCATTGATTTCCATCTTTGTCTTCAATTATTTGTTTCAGTTTTATTGACATTTATGATCAACTATTAAGCTTACAGCCTCAAAATAAATAAATAAATTAAAAGAGATACATTTGCATCTTGCACATGGCCTGATGCCCCTTTCACCTTCACAGTTCCCACAAGTCCTTCCATGCCGGAGAGTATGAGATCCAGCAGAGCACCTCTCCTCTTTGGTTCCTCCACTGCTTGGTCAAGAAGCTGCCATCTGTGCTCTCCATGGATCTGCTGGATGCCACATGCCCTGCTGTGCTGTCCCTGCCACAGATAATGGAGTGACAAAGGCCACCAAATGGGACAAGGGACAGACAACATCAGATTCCCATCTGTCTGCAGAGGGCACCTTCCATTTACTCTCCCTGATCAGGAAGACAGGAAAAGACACTGATGGTCTCCTCTGTTTGCCATTTCCATTAGCTCTGACCTGTCTGCTCTTCCATCCCCAGGCAGAGCTCAGTGCACTCTCACAGAGGGCAGTCGCCCTTCTTTGTCTCCTCGCCCATCCATCCTAAAGACTCGGTATCCCCCTTGTGCTACAGTGCAGTTGTGGAAACCATTAAACTGTGTCCCCATGGTCCAAACAGGAGCTCAGGCCTGCAGCTCTATCAAGATTTCTAGCTTCTTGTGTGTTGGTGTTTGCATTAGTGCAAAAGCACAGAAGTAAATATCCTAATTGAAAAGCATCACTGGACATTGCCTGACTGGATAGCTCATCTATAGAATCAGTGTGCAGAAGGTGGCACACAAACATTAGACCGATCGTGGGTCTTGGAGGTGACGTAGGAGCACGGACACACCATGGGCATGGCTTTCCTGAAGGCCCTGTGCTGCTCTTGTAGCTGTGAGTGAATTCACCGGACAGCCGGTGCTATCCCCTCTCTGGCCCTCAGCTGATGCCCAGGAAGGAGGTGTCTATCTCAGGGATTTCCCACACGGTTTACAAGCACTTGCAAACATCAGGAGCAGCCCAGGCACCTTGGGCATCACCCAGTGTCTGTGTGTGAGCTGCTGCCTCCCAGCTGAAGGACCGAGGACTCAGAGCAGGAGCTCACATGCAGGCAACTCCTTGTGCACTTCTGAACTGAACCAGAGAAATCCCAGCTCCTGTGGTTCTGTGGGGAGCCGAATCCCATTTCAGCTCCAGGATTTCTGTCAAGGGATGAGACTCCTGCGCTGCCTCAGCTGGATCACTGCCCTGCACAGGGAAAGTCCAAACCTCGCCTTCCTTGTCTGGTTGCCCTTATTGTTTCATCAAATGATCTCTGGGAGCACTCCCCATATGTCTCCAATCAGTCACTGACCACTGGACATGTGGTGGTTAATTGAGTGGATTTCAAAGCACAGTCATGATGCTGTTGTCTTTCAGGAGCTGTTGGCCATGAGGACCCAGGGACATGTCAGGGGAAATGAGTGGGAAGGATAAAAATGACATAATCTGCTGCTTGCTTGTGCAGGTTCCTGGGACACAGGGAGCTCATAAAAGTGGGCAGAGCTGCAGAGAGACAGCTGTGCCCAGGAGCCGATCTCGTGCACAGCACAGCCTGCAGGTGACAGAAGGAGAGGAGAGAAATTGGAGAGAGCTTGCAGGATGTGTGTGGTGTGAGCGGGCTGTGAACTCACTGCAGGAGCATTGCTCACAGACCATGACAAGGTAAGTCTCACAGCTGACCATGAGCTGCTTTTAATTAAGGGGTAACTATAACTGGGACATCCCATAGGAGATCTGACTGCAGGCACTGCATGTTTCTTTACTGTGGAAAAAGCTTTCTGCTCCATCTGAGACGGGTGCCCAAGGCTGTCCTGCAGAGCAGGGTCCCTGCTGTGCCCCAGGGGCTGTGTGCCGGGTATGGGACTCTGCCGCCTGCCAGGCTCAGCACTCAGCCTGCCCGGGGAGCTGCCCAGGGCGCTGCGGGGAGACGTGTGGGGTAAGGAGCCCCCGGCAGGGTTTGTGCTGCCACAGCTGCTGCCTGGGGCAGGGGATCACAACTCCACTGCACAACGGAATGTTTCTGAGGGCACTTTGCAAGAGGAGAGCCAAGGCAGGGGGTTTCCATTTCCTGTTCTGAGGCAAAGAGGTTTGGAGTCAGAAATCTAAAAGGGGCAATAAGAGTTCTGAGAATTTTTCATCAATCAATTGCTTGTTTTGTGAACACTCACACATGATGTGCTTTCAGTCTCCCCTTTCTCGAAGGATGGAATTATCTTCATTTTCTGTAGGCATGAATAATTCACTTATCCTACAAACAGGCAGCATTTTCTAACTGAAACTGAATGCCACAGAAGCTCGGGTAGGGGGCTCGAAGAGCACTTGGGGTAAAGATATGAGACATGAAACAGATGAAAATATCCACGGAGAAGGGATAAGAAAATAAGAGGAAGGTTAGAGCTCCATATGCTGCTTCTGCTTAAGGAATGCTGATCTACATGAAATTAAATGCAAGTAATGGTGCTAAATGTACACTGTTGTAGGAGAATTAAAACATTTCATAGTATAGCAGGAGGAGTGTGTCTGAGAATGGTCTGGACTTGTCATTATCTTCTGCACTCTGAGCAGGACTCCAAGCCCAACAACAGCAGATGCCCAACAGCAGCTCCATCAGTGAGTTCCTCCTGCTGCCGTTGGCAGACACGCGGCAGCTGCAGCTCCTGCACTTCTGGCTCTTCCTGGGCATCTACCTGGCTGCCCTCCTGGGCAACGGCCTCATCAGCACAGCCGTAGCCTGCGACCGCCGCCTGCACACCCCCATGTACTTCTTCCTCCTCAACCTGGCCCTCCTCGACCTGGGCAGCATCTCCACCACTCTCCCCAAAGCCATGCCCAACGCCCTCTGGGACACCAGGGCCATCTCCTACACAGGATGTGCTGCACAGCTCTTTTTCTTTACCTTCTTCATGTCAGCAGAGTATTCCCTTCTCACCATCATGTCCTATGACCGCTATGTTGCCATCTGCAAGCCCCTGCACTACGGGACCTTGATGGACAGCAGAGCTTGTGCCACCATGGCAGCAGCTGCCTGGGGCACTGGGGTTCTCAATTCCCTGCTGCACACTGCCAGTACGTTTTCACTGCCTCTCTGCCAAGGCAATGTTGTCAACCAGTTTTTCTGTGAAATTCCCCAGATCCTCAAGCTCTCCTGCTCAGAATCAAATCTCAGGGAAGTTGTGTTTCTCATTTTTACTATCAGTTTAGACGTAGGCTGCTATGTTTTCATAGTTGTGTCCTATGTGCAGATCTTCGTGGCTGTGCTGAGGATGCCCTCTGAGCAGGGACGGCGCAAAGCCTTCTCCACGTGCCTCCCTCACCTGGCCGTGGTCTCCCTGTTTCTCAGCACTGGTGCTTTTGCCTACCTGAAGCCCCCCTCCATTACCTCCCCACTCCTGGATCTGACAGTGGCACTTCTGTATGCAGTGGTTCCTCCAACACTGAACCCTATTATCTACAGCATGAGGAACAGGGAGATCAAGCACGCTCTCAGGAAGGTGTTGCAATACTCACTATTCCCGCTTCAATAAAGTGCACATCTTCATCGCATGATTCCCAGTGATGGTTCTTCATCTTTTATGCATCTTTGATTGATTGATTATGTGAGATATAGCAACGTGCAAAAAAATGTTATTGAACTTATAAATAAGAATTTGTTTCACTTCTTTCACACCTACTATCCATTTTCTCACTCCAAGAGCTCATGTAAACATGGAACCAGATTCCCCGAATAGGTTAAGAGATAAATAAATAGCATTCAAAATACGCTTTTCCTTAGCTCTTCTCTTATCCAACTTTGTCTGGATTTGGGGAAGGTACAGCCACAGATAGAAGCACAACTAGTTCTTTTCATTCCTCCTCTCTTTACACTGATACAGTGCACAGAGGATTCGAGTCCTCTCATTTCTACAGGCCTGAAGGTCTTGTGTGTCTCACAGCAGTCCCGTCGTCTCTACAGCAGCACTCAGTCGTTTGCTTAATTTTCTTATCTCAATACTTGGAACAGCTACAGGACCTGTAGCATAAGTGACCGCAGAGCTCCTTATGAGGGGTGGAGTGACAGTGGGATCTGTCCAGAGCTTGGAGCAACTGCAGGATGTGTAGCAAAAACTTGGAGCTATTGCAGGGACTGTGCCAGGAGTTGCAGAGGCTGCAGCAATGTCAGCAGATCCAGCTCTCTTCCCCTTGAAGATGCTGAATAGTGTTGAAGACAGCTCAGTAGGTGTGGGCCAGGCCCTGGCACACTGCAGTCATTTGGGCCTTTTTAGGATTACCAGTGCCACAGCAGACCTGTCTCCAATATTCTACCAGTTTCTCAGGATCCTGCAGTTGCTCGGAGATGAAGTTCCAAAGCCCTGGGGGTGCCCACCACTCCAGGCAGCTGCCCAGACTGTCCCACACCCCCTGCCATGCAGAGCCTTCTCACCTTGGGGCAGATCTCTCACTGATATTCCTGAATAATTGTTTAACCTCAATCCTAGAATCATAGAATCACCAAGGCTGGAAAAGGCCTGAAAGATCATCCAATCCAACCGTTCACCTATTACCAATAGCTCCCACTTAACCATGTCCCTCAACACAATATCCAGTCTCTCCTTGAATACCCCTGGTCTCCCAGAGACGACAGTGTAAAATGTGTAATTCCTAATCATACCAACAATATTACTTCCAAAACCCAAAGATGTCCAAAGAGCTGAATGTGCACAAAACTTCACTTTGCCAATTTTATCGTGGTACAAACCAAGGTCAAACAGCATAGCAAAATAAATACCCTAATCCAGCATCCAGAGTTGACAAATGATGCAGCAGGGAAAACAAGCAGCAAGCAAGGAGCTGTGAAATGCAGCTTCATGAGAAGACTCAGCAAGCTTCACAAATAGGGAAACTATCAGCACCATGGCCTGCACATCTCCAACTCCCACAAAGCCCTGTCCACTCTGGACAGATGTGCTGTTACCACAACCCTTGGAGCCTCACATCAGGCACCAAAATGACTGTGGTTGTTGAACCCAACATGTGGCTCAGCAGCACACAGTGCTTTGTGCACTGCCCCATTCCCAGTGGGATGGGGATGAGAACTGGGAAAAAGAGTACAACTTCTGGGTTGTAACAAAGCAGTTTACTAAGAGAGATAAAAGGAGAGGAGTAATAGTAATCACTATATATCCGTTGATATAGAATCGTATGTAACAACTGATGCACAAGCACTTGCTCAGCACCACCAGACTGATGCTCAGCTGGGCCCTGAGCAGTGAAGAGACTGAGATGAACTCCCACCCCTTTCAATACAATTTCTGCTTGCTGTCAGCTGATAGAGAACGTCCCTTTGGCCACTATCAGTCAGCTGTCCTCACTCTGTTCCCTCCCAGCTCCATGTGCCCTCCACTGACCATGGCCTTGGCTCTGTACAACACTGCTTAGCAGCAGCTGTAAACATCAGAGTGTTATCAATGGTTTTCTCCTAGAACCAAAACACTGCACCACAGCAGACAGTCTGACGAAAACAATTCCATCCCAGCTGTAACTCAGATTCCTGCCTGTCCCCTCTTCTTGTTCTTCCTGATCAGGAAGCAAGGAACAGAATCTGCCGCTCTCCTCTCTGAGCCCTTTCCATCAGTTCTCAGCTGGCTCCTCTGCCATCCCCAGGCAGAGCTCAGTGCCCTCTCATGGATGGCAGCAGCCTTTTCTCTTCTTCCTTGCCCATCCGTCATGCAGAATCTGTACCCCATTTGCTACAGTACAGAGCTGAGAATCAACCCACCGTGTCTCTGTGAACCAAACAAGACCCTAGGCCTGCAAAGGCACAGAGATTTGGAGTTCGCTGAGTGAATGTTTGTGGTCCTCTCATTAGTGTAAGGATTCTTCAGAAAGCATCCCCTTCCAGAAGCATGCTTTGATTTAGCCTGTCTGGGTCTTGCATCTACACTGTGGTACTGATGTTCAGGGCCTTGCTCAGAATCAGCAGCCTGCATGAAAGGAAAAGCTCTGTGGTTTTCTCTTGATTTGTCCCGTTTATTTCCCATGCTACCCGCACTGGTCTACAGGCACTTTAGGGCAGCAGTAGGTTGGGGTTACCCCCAGAGGGTACACAGTAAGATTTAGGACGGGGTATTGGCAACAAGACTTTCTCTGAGGAATCCTCACACAATCCTATAGAACAACTCAGAGGCTTTCCATTCAATCTCCAACAGCAACAATATCCCTCAGCCCTTCTCTGTCACATCCAATTCCCCACCCTTCCCCATTTGGACCTGGTTTAAAGCCCTATAATCAATCAGTGCAGGAGCATTTCAGATGGGGTCATGGAGGAGGCAGACTGCCATTCTTGGGGTGGCCATTTTCCCAGGAGGGCATGGTGGGAGGGCTTTGTCCCATCTGGTTCCACCAACACTTGCATCCACCCAGCAGAAGGCTGTGCCCTCTGTGTCCCACTTGAACTCTGCATGGAGCTTACAGTTGGCAGTGACATGGCTGAGAAGCTCTGGGCATGGATTAAGGGACAGGGAATTAATGTGCCTTCCTAACTTCCTCCCTGCATGCCTTAGCAACTTCCTTGTAATCTCCCCAAGTACCCAGCCCCTTCTTCCAGAGGACGGAGATTCTCTTTTTCTTCCTGAGTCTCAATAGTTTTTCCCAGTTCATCTGCACTGGTCTTCTTCCCCTATGGCTCACCTTATGGCATTCAGGGACAGCCTGATCTCGTGCCTTTAAGATTTCCATCTTGAGGAGTGTCCAGGCTTCCTGGACCCCTTTACCCATAAGGAGCGACTCCCAAGGGACCTGTGCTACAAGTGTCCTGAACAGGTCAAAGTCCGCCCTCTAGAAGTTCAGGATAGTAGTTTTGCTAGTCACCCTTCTGACATCTCCAAGAATAGAGAATTCTACCATTTCATGGCCACTCTGCCCAAGACAGTCCCCAACCTTCTCAACTCCTACCAGTCCTTCACTGTTAGTGAAGAGCAGGTCTAGCAAGGAACCACCCCTGGTAGGACTTCATACCAGCTGTGTAAGGAAGCTGTCTTGCATGCAATCTATAAACCTCTTGGACTGATTCCTCTGCTATTTATTATATTCCCAGCATATATCAGAGAAGTTGTAGTCTCCCAAGAAAATGAGTGCTGGCAATCTTGCGACTTCAGTAAGCTGCTCATAGAATGCCTCACCCATCAATTAGGCGGTCTATAAGAAACCTTTAGCAAGATGTCACACTTACAGGCCTTTCCCCCGATCCTTACAAACATGCACTTCATTCTGAAGCCCAAGCTCTTCAACATCAAAACTCTCTTTAATATAAAGGGCCACACCACCACCCTTCCTTCCTCCTCTATCCCTTCTGAAGAGCTTGTAACCATCCATCACAGCACTCCAGTCATGGCAGTGGTCCCACCATGGGTCGGTAATAGCAACTAGGTCATGGTTTGTCAGATGCACAGTTGCTTCCAGCTCCTCTTGCTTGTTGACCAAGCTGCGTGCGTTGGTGTAGACGCACTTCAGCTGAGGCATCTGCCTCTCTCCCAGCTCAAACAGCATTTCCCTAGGCTTATCTCTGGTAAACCCTGTTTTGTCCACTCCCCCATCGTAGCTAGTTTAAAGCTCTTTCGATAAGCCCCGCTACCGTCTATGCTAGGATTCACTTCCCCCTTTGAGACAGTTGGGTTCCATTCATGGATAACAGACCATGGGCCAAGTAAACTGTCCTGTGATCAAAGAACTCAAAGTTTCTGGCTCAGTACCAACCTCTGAGACAATTGTTCATTGCTTTGCTTTCCAAGCCTGCTCTGTGTCCCTCACTGCCACTGAAGGTATAGAACAAAAAATCACTTGATCTCCCACTTTGTGAAATAAATGGCCTAAATTCCTGAAATCTCTTTTTATAGTTTGTAGTCTTATCTAAGAAATTTCATCACTGCCCACCTAAACTATGAGTAGTGGAAAATAATCAGTGGACCTAACCAGCATTGGGAGTTTCCTCATTATGTCCCTGACCTGAAACCAAGAAGGCAGCAGACTTACTGACAACTGGGGTCCAGTCTGCAAATGGGGCCCTCTATTCCTCTGAGAAGGGAGTCACCCACCACGGCCACCCTTCTTTCTTTCATGGCAGAGGAAGTCACAAGGCTTGGTAGTGACTGCCTTGCATTAGGTTTCCTCCTAGGCAGATCCTCCATTGCCTCCCCATTCTTATCTCCTTCAGATTTCAGAGTGTCAAACCTGTTGCTTAGATGGATCAGGGGTCGAGGGCTAGGCAGGCATGGGGGGGCTCCTGTGATGTTGAGTTGGGACTCTCTTCCAACCCTTCTCATCAGTCAGGTCTGTCTGACTGTGACAGGGCAGGGAGTCAACCACTTTTCTGGGGGTATCTGCCTGGCAGCCTTCCCTCGGGGATGCCAGCAAGTCACTCCACCAGCCCATCTCCCGATCACACTCCCTGATGGTAAACTGTGAGTAAAACCTTGAGTAAAGTGAGAGTTCACCTAGACAAAAGTATGAGTAGAAACATGGACTGACGTGAGGGTAAACCCAGAGTAAACCCAGGATCCCATCCATTGGGCATGCACAGCCTCTGAGGGCAACTTTTTCCAGTGTTGCTGTGTAAAAATATAGGTTCCTCACATCTAACCTATGTCTCCCCTTTTTAATTTAAATCCGTTTCCATTTGTCCTGTTATCAACAGACCATCCCATCCTTATTCTAGCGTTAGGCATCTCATCCTCAGATGGAAACCCTGGGGCTGAATTGGGATCAGTTTTTCAAAGAACCACAGGAGCTACAAGTTCACCTAGCTGAGTTCAGATGTGCACAGTGAGGTGTCTGTGTGTGAGTCCCTCATCTGAATCCTTGGTTTTTATTCCACAGGGACTGCACTACTCATACACAGTCTCTCAGTGATGCCCAAGGTGCCTTGGGTGATCCTAGTTTTGTGCTAGTGCTTGTAAACTGTGACGGAAAATCTATGAGATAGACACCTCCTTCTGGAGCATCAGCTGAGGGCCAGAAGGGAGGTATTCTTGGCCATCCTAAATACCACCTCAGCCACGTGCTTAGGGCACCCATTGTGTCTTTTGCACCTGACCCCATGGAGTATGTAGTGATATTCAGCTTATCAAAAGGATGAGCTCAGAACAGAAGAGGCAGATCTTCCTCTCTGCTCCATCTGTGGCATAGTCTGGATTTCAAGGCATTGCAAAGCTATGGCACATCTACGTTCTTGCACTGATGACACTTTAGCATGCTCTGGGCTCGCATTTCAATGGCATCTAATAAATCTAGGGTCATACCTGTTGACAGGAAGCTGGCAAATGTTGTCTCATTGTAAGGAAGAGCAAGAAAGATGACACGGGCAACTATGGACCTGTCAGTCTCACTACAGTGCTTGGTAAAATTATGGAGAAAATGATGGTGGGAGTTATGGAAAAACAACTGAAGGACAGGTCACAGACAACACAAGATACAGAGGGGAAGGTCCTATTTAATTTCAGGTCTTTTTATGACACCTTTATCCATTGAGCTGAACAAGGGAAGGCAGTTGATGTAATCCTTGAGGATTTCAGTAGAGCTTTTGATACTATTTCTCCAGCACCCTTCTGGACAGAAATTCCTGCATACAGCTAGACAGAAACAGAACGTGGTGTGTTGTAATACAAGAAGAATTTTACAGAGCAGCAGCCATGGATTGAGATAAGGAGTTCACAGAGCAGCAGCTGCGGAGCAGGATAAACAGCATGAGAACAAAGGACATCTCTAGGAAAAGAATGAATGGCTCGTGGCTTTGAAGGGGGGTTATAGGGTTGTTATTGCAGTAGCTTTCCTCCAATTAGCGTGTGTGATTCTTGGACACCCTTGTCTGTCTCCTATAAAAGTCTGGCTTTCGGGCAATAAATTGATGCAGCTATATGTAACTATATTGGTGTTTCTCTGTTTGACCCAGCACGCTGACATTTTGCCTTTCAGGTTCACCAGCAGTGTCCCAAAGGATTATAGTCAGTGGGTTCCATTGGGCTGGTAGATGGTCACTGTCAGAGCTCCCCAGGGTTCCATTTTAGGGCCACTTTCCTTTCATGTTTATGCAGATGACTTGCATGCAGGACTAGAAGATGTTCTGAGCAAGTTTGCTGATGAGACCAGATGAGGAGGTGTTGTTGCCTCCACTGAGGGTGGAGAGGACTTGCAGAGAGATGTGGACAAGTCAGAGAAGTGGGTACCAGTTGGTACTAAGCACCAAGTGCATAAAGTATAACAAGAACAAGTGCCTGATTGTGCACCTGGGTATGGGCAACCCTGGACATAAACACTGTCTGTATATTGGACACATGAGAGACGTCTGACTGAAAAGGATTGGGGGTCCTGCTCAACATAAAATTTTAAGTGAGTCAGCAGTGTGCCCAGCCAGCCAAGAAGGCCAACAGTCCCCTAAAGTGCATCAAGCAATTTATTGCCAGCTGGGTGGGAGAAAGGTTTGTCCCTCTTTGCTCTGCATTGCTACTGGCTCACCTGGAGCACTGGGTGCACTTCTGGGCAATGCAGAACATAAAGAACATCAAACTATGGGAGAGTGTGCACAGGAGGGCACTGGAACTGAGAGATCTGAAGTTCAGAGTTTCACTGGGATTGACTGCTTGTTCAGACTGGGCCCTTCTCACACCCCACATCCTGTGATGAGACACAGGGCACATGTGGGATATGAACTTTAACAGCATCCTTGCACCACATGCAAATGCTTTTCCCAGTGCTTCAGTGTTCCACCACCCATTGCTTTCAACATAGTTTTCAACACCCCATTGTATCTTTTAATTTTACCAGAAGCTGGTGCATGGTAGGGGATATGATAAATCCACTCAATGCCATGAACTTTGGCCCAAGTATTTATTAAGGGAATTTTTGAAATGTGTCCCATTATGAGACTCAGTTCTTTCTGAGGTGTCATGTCTCTATAGGACTTGTTTCTAACAACCCAATATTGTGTTTCTGGCAGTAGCATGGGGTACTGCGTATGTTTCAAGCCACCCAGTGGTTGCTTCCACCATGGTAAGCACAAAACGCTTATCATTATGAGATCCTGGCAAGGTGACATCATTCACCTGTCACTCCTCCCCATATTTATACTTTTGCCTTGGCCTTCCCCCCAGAGAGGCTTCATATTCTTGGCTTGTTTAATTATGGCACATGATTCACAGTCATGAATAACCAGTGCAATAGCATCCATAGTTAAGTCCACCCCTCAGTCTCTAGCCCAATTATATGTTATGTCCATTCCTTGATGGCCTGAGGTCTCATGGAACCATCAAGCTTGAAATAATTCACTCTTGTTCTGCCAGTCCAAGTCTATTTGAGCCACCTCAATTCTGGCAGCTCGACCTACCTGATGGTTGTTTTGTTGTTCTGCAATAGCCCGACTCTTGGGCAAGTGTGCATCCACGTGACACACCTTTACAATCATATCTTTTTTTTGAGCAGTTATGTTTTTCTACAGTTCAGCAGCCCAAATAGGTTTACACCTCCGTTGCCAGTTATTTTGTTCCCACTGCTGTAACAACCCCCATAAGGCATTTGCCACCATCCATGAGTCAGTATAAAGATAAAGCATTGGCCACCTCTCCCGTTCAGCCACATCTAAGGTCAGCTGGACAGCTTTTACCTCTGCAAACTGACTTGATTCTCCTTTACCTTCAGTGGCCTCTGCGACCTGTCGTGTGGGGCTCCAAACAGCAGCTTTCCATCTCCGATGCTTCCCTACAATATGAAATGATCCATCAGTGAAAAGAGCATATTTCTTTTCATTTTCTGGTAGTTCGATGTATGGTGGGGCCGCTTTAGCACATGACACCTCTTCTCCTGGTGATGTTCCAAACTTTTTATCTTCAGTCCAGTTCATGATCACTTCTAAAATTCCTGGACGATTGAGGTTCCCCATCCGCGCTTGTTGTCTAATCAGTGCAATCCACTTGCTCCAGGTGGCATCGGTAGCATGATGGGTGGAGAGAACCTCCCCTTTCAACATCCGGTTCATCATTGACAGTCGAGGTGCCAGAAAGAGCTGCATTTCAGTACCAGCTACTTCGGAAGCAGCCCGAGCCCCCTCATACGCGGCTAAGATCTCCTTCTCAGTTGGAGTGTAGCACTCTTCAGACCCCTTGTACGCTCAGCTCCAGAATCCCAGGGGTCGGCCTTGGGTCCCTCCTGAGGCTCTTTGCCACAAACTCCAACTGGGACCTTTCTCTCCAGCAGCAGTATAGAGGATGTTCTTTACATCCTGTCCAGTCCGTACTGGCCCCAGGTCCATGGCACAGGCTATCTCCTGTTTAATCTGTTCAAAAGCCTGCTGCTGCTCTGGGCCCTATGCAAAATCATTCTTCTTCTGCATCACCTGATAAAGGGGGCTTACAATGAGGCTGTAGTTTGGAATGTGCATCCTCCAAAAGCCCACTGCACCCAGGAAAGATTGTGTCTCTTTCTTGCTAGTTGGTGGAGACATGGCAGTGATTTTGTCAATCACTGTTGGGATGTGATGACATCCATCCTGCCACTTTATACCTAAGAACTGAATTTCCTGGGCAGGCCCTTTTACTTTGCTTCACTTAATAGCAAAACTGGCTCATAGAAGAATTTGAATTATTTGCTCTCCAGCACAGCAGCACTCAGTGGGGGTGTGACCTCATTCAGGCCACGGTAGTCTACTGTCAGCCTCCATTCTCCACTGGCTTTACGCACTGGCCATATGGAGCTGTTAAAAGGTGAGTGAGTTTTACTGATCACTCCCTGATTCTCCAACTGGCGAATGAAATCATGAATGGGGAGCAAGGAATCCCTGTTGGTGCGATACTGCCGTCTGTGCACTGTCTTTGTAGCAATCGGTACCTGCTGCTCTTTTATTTTTACTCGTAGCAGCCTCACAACAGACGGGTCCTCTGACAGGCCAGGCAAAACAGACAGCTGCTTAATGTTGTCCATATCTACAGCAGCGATTCCAAAGGCCCAGTGATACCCCTTAGTATCCTTGAAATGCCCTCTTCTGAGGTATCCTCAATACCAAGTATGAACGGAAACCCTGGACCACTCACATAGGATGTTTTTTCCAGTCTTTACCAGTGAGGCTTATTTCAGCCTCCAACACAGTCAATTCTTGAGAGATATCCAGAAATATGGATTGATTCTGTCCCTTCATGACTGGAGGGCATTAGGGTGCACTGTGCACCAGTATCCACCAGTGCCTTATATTTCTGTGGTTCTGATGTGCTAGGCCATCAAATCCACACAGTCCAATAAACTCTATTATCCCTTCCACTCCCTTGAATGAGGGCAGGGCCCCTCTATTGGTTACTTGTGATAACTGGAGCAGCCGTACTGGTGGTTGGACTGTTTTGTAGTTCCCTCACCCGTGCTCATAGTACAGGAGTAGGCTGGTCATGCCACTTCCTCGTGTCTTCTCTGTGGTCACGTAGGTAACACCACAAGGAAACACACAGTGCAATTTACTGTTGTTCCTTGCTCAATCTGGAAAGCGCTTGTGTCTAATAGCTGAGAATTTTAATGATACACATGAAGGCTTTATGGTCGTTAATTTCTTTACGATCTCTCGCCTTCAACTGAAGCAGCAGCTAGGCCAATTACCAAGTGACACCAAGGAGATGAAGTGGCAAAATGGCGATTTATTGAAACAGACACATCCTTATATAACCTACGCCTTTTTGTCTACACCCACTGTATTACACTAAGATTCTTCCAGAATATGGGGAAGGGCCTGTCACATCACAACAAGCTACCGTCCCAGCTGTCCCAACAGCGAAGCAACCAGGTAACAAGAGATTCATTCTGGTGCCGTGTGAACTCCTTTCTTACGCCTTCGATTTCAGTCATCTTCAGGGATCGACAAACAGTAACAGAGATTTCCTCCTCATCACTCTCTTCTTCATGACACTTTTCCTTTTTCCTTTCTCGGTACTTATCCAGACCTGTCACCTGGATCTTCTGTTGCCTCCTCCTCCACTTCTTTTTTCCGTTCTAGACGTGAGGACACCCATTTCCATTTCTTGCCTTCCACAAGGGCAACTGATATTGTTACTGGTGCCTCCTGTGACTGATCAAAATTGACTTGGGGATTTCCCTTTTTGGCTAGAACCTCAGCTCGGAAATTCTCTCTTTTCGGAACAGTGTTATATAGAGCACGGTAAGCACAAGCCAAGCCCCAAATAAGTCATACCCCCTTAGATCTATCTAGGCTGCGCCATCCCTGACTCAAATACTGGCTTAGTTTCTCGGGATCCCACAGGTGTTCAAGAGTTAAATCCCATGACATTGCGGGCCCCCATGTGTTGGCGAACCTGAAGGCAAAAGTCAGCGTTCTAGGACAAACAACCACACACCAATATAGTTAAATATAGCTGTGTCCATCTATTGCCTGAAGAGCCGTACTTTTATAGCAAACAAACAAGGGTGTTCAAAAATCACACGTACTAATTGGAAGAAAGCTTCTGCAATAAGAACCCTAAAACCCCGCTTCAAAGCCACGAGCCTTTCACTCTTTTGCTAGAGGTGTCCTTGGTTCTCATGCTGTTTATCCTGCTCTGCAGCTGCTGCTCTGTAAAGTGCTTATCTTGATCCATGGCTGCTGCTCTGTAAAATTCTTCTTGTATTACAACAGAATGGCAGTTCCCTGGGGTCTCCAGCACACCCCCAGCCAGCTGGCAAATGCCACTGAGGACCTTTAGGAAAGACATGCCCTGGGTAGTGACAATGTTCACTGGACAACTGTGAGCCCCACAATGGGTCTCGTACCTGTGTGCCATCTTCTGAACACCAGTAGCACGGTGTAGATGCAAGGCCCAGGCAGGCAAAATCAAAACATGCTTCTGGAAGGGGATCCTTTCTGAAGAGTCGTTACACTAATGAGAGGACCACAAACATTCACTCAGCGAACTCCAAATCTCTGTGCCTTTGCAGGCCTAGGGTCTTGTTTGGTTCACAGAGACACGGTGGGTTGATTCTCAGCTCTGTACTGTAGCAAATGGGGTACAGATTCTGCATGACGGATGGGCAAGGAAGAAGAGAAAAGGCTGCTGCCATCCATGAGAGGGCACTGAGCTCTGCCTGGGGATGGCAGAGGAGCCAGCTGAGAACTGATGGAAAGGGCTCAGAGAGGAGAGCGGCAGATTCTGTTCCTTGCTTCCTGATCAGGAAGAACAAGAAGAGGGGACAGGCAGGAATCTGAGTTACAGCTGGGATGGAATTGTTTTCGTCAGACTGTCTGCTGTGGTGCAGTGTTTTGGTTCTAGGAGAAAACCATTGATAACACTCTGATGTTTACAGCTGCTGCTAAGCAGTGTTGTACAGAGCCAAGGCCATGGTCAGTGGAGGGCACATGGAGCTGGGAGGGAACAGAGTGAGGACAGCTGACTGATAGTGGCCAAAGGGACGTTCTCTATCAGCTGACAGCAAGCAGAAATTGTATTGAAAGGGGTGGGAGTTCATCTCAGTCTCTTCACTGCCCAGGGTCCAGCTGAGCATCAGTCTGGTGGTGCTGAGCAAGTGCTTGTGCATCAGTTGTTACATACGATTCCATATCAACGGATATATAGTGATAACTATTACTCCACTTCTTTTATCTCTCTTAGTAAACTGCTTTGTTACATCCCAGAAGTTGTACTCTTTTTCCCAGTTCTCATCCCCATCCCACTGGGAATTGGGCAGTGCACAAAGCACTGTGTGCTGCTGAGCCACATGTTGGGTTCAACAACCACTGTCATTTTGGTGCCTGATGTGAGGCTCCAAGGGTTGAGATAGCAGCACATCTGTCCAGAGCAGACAGGGCTTTGTGGGAGCTGGAGAAGTGCAGGCCATGGTGCTGATATGTGTGGATGTGCTCCCTATGTGTGGAGCTTGTTGAGTCTTCTCATGAAGCTTCACTGCACAGCTCCTTACTTGGTGCTTGGATGCTGCATTAGGGTATTTATTTTGCTATGCTGTTTGACCTCAGTTTGTACCACGATAAAATTGGCAGCTGACAAAGTGAAGTTTTGTGCACATTCAGCTCTGCGGTCATCTTTGGGTTTTGGAAGTAATATTGTCCATATGATTAGGAATTACACAATTTACATTGTCGCCTCTGTGAGTCCGGGGGTGTACTGGATATTGTGTTGAGGGACATGGTTTAGTGGGAGCTATAGGTAATAGGTGAACGGTTGGACTGGATGATCTTTTAGGCCTTTTCCAACCTTGGTGATTCTATGAATCTATGATTGAGGTTAAACAATTATTCAGGAATATCAGTGAGAGATCTGCCCCAAGGTGAGAAGGCTCTGCATGGCAGAGGGTGTGGGACGGTCTGGGCAGCTGCCTGGAGTGGTGGGCACCCCCAGGGCTTTGGAACTTCATCTCCGAGCAACTGCAGGATCCTGATAAACTGGTAGAATATTGGGGGCAGGTCTGCTGTGGCACTGGTAACCCCCAAGAGGCACAAATGACTGCAGTGTGCCAGATCCAGAGAGCTGGATCTGCTGACAGTGCTGCAGCCTCTGCAACTCCTGGCACAGACCATGCAGCAGCTCCAAGGTTTTGCTACACGTCCTGCAGTTGCTCCAAGCTCTGGGCAGATCCCTCTGTCACTCCACCCCTCATAATGAGCTCTGCAGTTACTCCTGCTACAGGTCCTGTAGCTGTTCCAAGTATGGTAATAAGAAAATGGTACAAATTCCTCCCAAGGGAGGAAGTACAGCCCTGCGGTGGCTCCAACCCCTCCAATGAGCCCAGTGGCTGCTCCAACATAGTCACAGGTCCTGTGCTGGTTCCAGCTCTGGCAATGAACTCTGAGGTCACTTCAACTCCTGCAACAGCCCAACAGCCACTTCAGCTCCTACAGTGAACCCTGTGGCTGTTAAAACCCCTGCAACTAATCCTGGACTTGCAGACAGATGCGCATAGGGATTAGTTCATATATGTTTGCAACTGCATATGTTGTATATGTGTGAAAATACACTAAATATATTATATATGTATAAATACATTTGTCATAATTATTATCCTTTTCTTTTTCTCTTTGTCTCAACCCATAAACCTTAAACCACAGCACTGCCTTGAGATGCTTACGGATCTCCTTGGGACTATTCAATCTGATCTGGTCACACAGTGAAGAGCACCTGAAGATCTCAAGGTTTTCTCAGGGAGCAGCTCCTGAGGTATATTCCTTACACCAGCTTTGGAAGAGGCCTCCCTCCAGTTCTCTGGTCCTGCTCTAAAGGGGCCCTCTTGTTATGGCAGTGCCAGCAAGGAGACCAGCTCTGACAGACCTGTTCATATTGCCGGCTACTGACTGCAGCCCTGGATTGCTGCTGTAGAGGCAACAGGACTGTTGTGAGACACACAAGACCTTCAGGACTGCACAAATGAGAGGACTCAAGAGCACTGCAGCACTGGTAAGAGCACATGAATGAAAAGAGCACGTTGAGCTGCTGTCTGTGGCTGTACCTCCCCAAATCCAGGCAAAGTAGGAAGAAAGAAAATCTAAGTAAGTCTATTTTGAAAGCTTTTTAGGTATCTTATAACATATTCAGGGAATCTGGTTCCATGTTTACATGAGTTCTTGGAGTGAGAAAATGGAAATTAGGTAGGAAAGAATTTAAATACATTTTTATTTATAAGTTCAATAACATTTTTTTTTTGCACATTCCTATATCTCACATAATCAAACAGACAAAGATGCATAAAACATAAAGAACCACCACTGGGAATCCTATTGAGGAAGTTGTGCATTTTATTGTAGCTGGAATAGTGCTTATTGCAACACCTTCCTGAAAGCGTGCTTGATCTCCCTGTTCCTCATGCTGTAGATAATAGGGTTTAGTGTTGGAGGAACCGCTGCATACAGAAGTGCCACTGTCAGATCCAGGAGTGGGGAGGAAATGGACGGGGGCTTCAGGTAGGCAAAAGCACCAGTGCTGAGAAACAGGGAGACCACAGCCAGGTGAGGGAGGCACATGGCGAAGGCTTTGTGCCGTCCCTGCTCAGAGGGCATCCTCAGCACAGCCATGAAGATGTGCACATAGGACACAACTATGAAAACAAAGCAACCAAAGCCTAAACTGACACCAAAAAAGAGAAATACAAATTCCATGAGGTAGGAGCCAGAGCAGGAGAGCTTGAGGATCTGTGGGATTTCACAGAAAAACTGGTTGACAACATTGCCTTGGCAGAGAGGCAGTGAAAACGTACTGGCAGTGTGCAGCAGGGAATAGAGAACCCCAGTGCCCCAGGCAGCTGCTGCCATGGTGGCACAAGCTCTGCTGTCCATCAAGGTCCCGTAGTGCAGGGGCTTGCAGATGGCAACGTAGCGGTCATAGGACATGATGGTGAGAAGGGAATACTCTGCTGAGAGGAAGAAGGAAAAGAAAAAGAGCTGTGCAGCACATCCTGTGTAGGAGATGGCCCTGGTGTCCCAGAGGGCGTTGGCCATGGCTTTGGGGAGAGTGGTGGAGATGCAGCCCAGGTCGAGGAGGGCCAGGTTGAGGAGGAAGAAGTACATGGGGGTGTGCAGGCGGCGGTCGCAGGCTACGGCTGTGCTGATGAGGCCGTTGCCCAGGAGGGCAGCCAGGTAGATGCCCAGGAAGAGCCAGAAGTGCAGGAGCTGCAGCTGCCGCGTGTCTGCCAACGGCAGCAGGAGGAACTCGCTGATGGAGCTGCTGTTGGACATCTGCTGTTGTTGGGCTTGGAGTCCCGCTCAGAGTGCAGAAGATAATGACAAGTCCAGACCATTCTCAGACACACTCCTCCTGATATAATATGAAATGTTTTTATTCTCTTACAACAGTGTACATTTAGCACCATTACTTGCATTTAATTTCATGTATTTCAGCATTCCTTAAGCAGAAGCAGCATATGGAGCTCTAACCTTCCTTTTATTTTCTTATGCCTTCTCCCTGGATATTTTCATCTGTTTCATGTCTCATATCTTTACCCCAAGTGCTCTTAGAGCCCCCTACCCGAGCTTCTGTGGCATTCAGTTTCAGTTAGAAAATGCTGCCTGTTTGTAGGATAAGTGAATTATTCATGCCTACAGAAAATGATGATAATTCCATCCTTCGAGAAAGGGGAGACTGAAAGCACATCATGTGTGAGTGTTCACAAAACAAGCAATTGATTGATGAAAAATTCTCAGAACTCTTATTGCCCCTTTTAGATTTCTGACTCCAAACCTCTTTGCCTCAGAACAGGAAATGGAAACCCCCTGCCTTGGCTCTCCTCTTGCAAAGTGCCCTCAGAAACATTCCGTTGTGCAGTGGAGTTGTGATCCCCTGCCCCAGGCAGCAGCTGTGGCAGCACAAGCCCTGCCGGGGGGCTCCTTCCCCCCACCCGTCTCCCTGCAGCACCCTGGGCAGCTCCCCGGGCAGGCTGAGTGCTGAGCCTGGCAGGCGGCAGAGTCCCATACCCGGCACACAGCCCCTGGGGCACAGCAGGGACCCTGCTCTGCAGGACAGCCCTGGGCACCCGCCTGCAGCCCCGGCTGCACAGCCTGCAGCCGTGCTGGGACATGCAGCCCTCAGGGCTGTGATTTCATACTGCAGTATGGAAGCCCTCAGCTGGAGCAGAAGGCTTTTTCCACAGTAAAGAAACATGCAGTGCCTGCATCCAGATCTCCTATGGGATGTCCCAAATTAAGTTGACCGTCTATGAAAAGCAGCTCATGGTCTGCAGTGAGACTTACCCTGTCATGGTCTGTGAGCAATGCTCCTGCAGTGAGCTCACAGCCCGCTCACACCACACACATCCTGCAAGCTCTCTTCAGTTTCTCTCCTCTCCTTCTGTCACCTGCAGGCTGTGCTGTGCACAAGAGCTGCTCCTGGGCACAGCTGTCTCTCTGCAGCCCTGCACACTTTTATGAGCTCCCTGTGTCCCAGGAGCCTGGACAGGCAAGCAGCAGATTATGTCATTTTTATCTTTCCGACTTGTCCCCCCTGACATGTCCCTGGGTCCTCATGGCCAACAGCTCCTGAAAGACAACAGCATCATGACTGTGCTTTGAAATTCGCTCAATTAACCACCACATGTCCAGTGGTCAGTGACTGATTGGAGACATATGGGGAGTGCTCCCAGAGATCGTTTGATGAAACAATAAGGGCAACCAGACAAGGAAGGCAAGGTTTGGACTTTCCCTGTGCAGGGCAGTGATCCAGCTGAGGCAGTGCAGGAGTCTCATCCCTTGACAGAAATCCTGGAGCTGAAATGGGATTCAGCTCCCTACACACCCACAGGAGCTGGGATTCCTCTGGTTCAGTTCAGAAGAGCACAAGGAGTTGCCTGCATGTGAGCTCCTGCTCTGAGTCCTCGGACCTTCAGCTGGGAGGCAGCTGCTCACACACAGACACTGGGTGATGCCCAAGGTGCCTGGGCTGCTCCTGATGTGTGCCAGTGCTTGTAAACCATGTGGGAAATCCCTGAGATAGACAGCTCCTTCCTGGGCATCAGCCGAGGGCCAGAGAGGGGATAGCACTGGCTGTCTGGTGAATTCACTCACAGCTGCAAGAGCAGCACAGGGCCTTCAGGAAAGCCATGCCCATGGTGTGACCATGTTGCTGTGTCAACTCCAAGGCCCACGATCAGTCTAATGTTTGTGTGCCACCTTCTGCACACTGATACCATAGATTAGCTATCCAGTCAGGCTATGTCCAGTGATGCTTTCCAATTAGGATGTTTACTTCTGTGGTTTTGCACTAATGCAAACACCAACACACAAGAAGCTAGAAATCTTGATAGAGCTGCAGGCCTGAGCTCCTGTTTGGACCATGGGGACACAGTTTAATGGCTTCCACAACTGCACTGTAGCACAAGGGGGATACCGAGTCTTTAGGATGGATGGGCGAGGAGATAAAGAAGGGTGAATGCCCTCTGTGAGAGTGCACTGAGCTCTGCCTGGGGATGGAAGAGCAGACAGGTCAGAGCTAATGGAAATGGCAAACAGAGGAGACCATCAGTGTCTTTTCCTGTCTTCCTGATCAGGGAGAGTAAATGGAAGGTGCCCTCTGCAGACAGATGGGAATCTGATGTTGTCTGTCCCTTGTCCCATTTGGTGGCCTTTGTCACTCCATTATCTGCAGCAGGGACAGCACAGCAGGGCATGTGGCATCCAGCAGATCCATGGAGAGCACAGATGGCAGCTTCTTGACCAAGCAGTGGAGGAACCAAAGAGGAGAGGTGCTCTGCTGGATCTCATACTCTCCGGCATGGAAGGACTTGTGGGAACTGCGAAGGTGAAAGGGGCATCAGGCCACGTGCAAGATGCAAATGTATCTCTTTTTATTTATTTTGAGGCTGTAAGCTTAATAGTTGATCATAAATGTCAATAAAACTGAAACAAATAATTGAAGACAAAGATGGAAATCATTGAAATTGTGTTAACCCTTCTCAACATGAAAAATTCTCATGAGTCTTGTTCCATTTTAAGTTGTAAATATGAATCTTTGAGGTGATTTGATGTCTTTTTTTTTCTTTTACTGAAACTACAATGTTTTCCAGAACTGTGTTCGCTGGACACAAATGTCTTCAGATTCAGAGACACAGACAGTGGTGCCAGTGCCAATGCCCTGTGACTATAGCCCGGTGCCCAGCACTACTCTTCCCTGCTGCCTATTTGATGTGTCTCATCCTCCAAGTTTTTTCAGCTCTCCTAAATAAATGGCCATGGTTAAGGGCATGTTTTCAGCAGGCCATTTGGGCACAAACTACTCCCACTGCCCTCCAGATTTCTCCATCCCTTGCTCTTTGTTCAGTCAGATACCTCCCAATTATCTGTCTGATTTCTGACTTTCAGGGGGATTACTGGAATTTGTTCCATCTCCCCAAAGTCTGAGAATCAGTGAGAATGTGTTAACCCGTCTCAATGTGTGAAATACTCACAAGTCCTGATCAATTTTAAGTTGATACCTCTCAACTACCTGGCTGATCTATCCCAGGGAGATTACTGGAATTTGCTCTATCTACCAGAGTCTATCAGGCCTCTGTTGTCAACTACTTCACTGTGATTCAATCTATCCTATCCTACCTCAGAATAAATCATTTCTTTTAAAAGTATTCCATATGAAAGACAAACTTCAATAGATGCAGCTTGAACATGGCATGCAGTTGATCACTGTGTTTTACTGTTCATTCAATTGCATCACCTTTCTTTCCATTTGCTGGCCAGATAAAAAAGAGAAATCTTTCCTTTTCCATGTGTAGCTGGTTCTCTGAGGAAAGCCAGTGGGAGTTGGTGCAAAGCAGTTTTAACACTGAGCGGATGAATGCAGAGGAGAAGAGTGATGTGAAGAAAAGTGATGCAAGTCCCATAGGTCCATTGTGAGCAGAAATTGGGTGGGGAGGTTGAGAAGGACCTTTGTCAACACAGTAACAGTACAGAACTCATTGGGACATCCTGGATTGGTATCAGTTGCACAGTGCTGCTTTAATGTCTTCTTTAAACCCAACTATAAATAAATAGACAATAAATTTATACTGGATTCTTTAAGCTCTCTCCAGATATCCCTCCTTTTTGCTGAACAAGTTCTGATAACCTGAAGAAGATAACAAGATGGCATAAGGCACAGGAGATTCTTTAGGTTATAATGGTCCCAGGGTGCATTTGATGCTGAGTTCATCAGCCTCTAGTGCAGAGAGAAGTTTGCACAAAGTGCTCAGCAAGACAAAGTCAGAAGTAACAGTGAAGTTTCTTGGAGTATTAATGGGCCTGCTGAGGAACATTACCAAGTAAGCTTCCCAAGGGACTTGTTAGAGAAGATAACTGGAAGCCATGACTACAGGCAGGCAAAGGCACTGGCATGCTAAGAAACCTCTCCTTTGCCTTACAAAGCAGACAGGTCAAGCCCTGATTGCAAGACCAGTGGTAGAGAGGTCCTGTATGTCATGTTGGCTCTGGGCATTTCCTGGGGCAATGTGTTGGAATTTTGTATGATGTTAAATGAAAGACATGGGGACAGAAGATCCCAGGCTCTACATGTGGTGCAAGGACGCTGTGAGGTTCATGTCCCATATGAGACCTATGTTTCATTGCAGGATGTGAGCAGGGATGTGAGAAGGGCCCAGTCTGAACAAGCAGCCAATCCCTGTGAAACTCTGAACTTCAGATCTCTCGGTTTCAGTGCCCTCCTTTGCACATTCTCCCAGAGTTTGAAGTCCTTTATGTTCTGTGGTGCCCTGAACATAGTGAGGCAGTAGCAATGCAGAGCAGAGGGACAACCCTTTCCCTCACCCAGCTGGCAATAAGTTGCTTCATGCACTCCAGGGGACTGTTGTCTTTCCTGGCTGCCTTGGCACACTGCTGACTCACATTCAGTGTGATGCTGACCAGCACCCCAACCCTTTCCAGTCAGAATCCTCTCCAGTGTCCCATATCCAGTCAGTGTGTATGTCCAGCATTGCCCCTACCCAGGTGCACAATCAGGCACTTGTTCTTGTTATACTTTATGCACTTGGTGCTTAGTACCAACTGGTACCCACTTCTCTGACTTGTCCACATCTCTCTGCAAGTCCTCTCCACCCTCAGTGGAGGCAACAGCACCTCCTCATCTGGTCTCATCAGCAAACTTGCTCAGAACGTCTTCTAGTCCTGCATTCAAGTCATCTGCATAAACATGAAAGGAAAGTGGCCCCAAAATGGAACCCTGGGGACCCCGACAGTGACCATCTACCAGCCTGATGGAAAAAACTGACTATAATCCTTTGGGACTGACCTACTGGCCAACTGCTCACCCACCACATTGTTTTTCTGTCTAGCCATATGCAGAACATTCTGTCCAGAAGGTTGTTGTGAGAAACAGTATCAAAATCTCCACTGAAATCCTCAAGGATTACATCAACTGGCTTCCCTTGGTAAACTAAACGGATAACTGTGTCACAAAATGAGCTTAAATTAAACAGGACCTTTGCCTCACAAACTTGTGTTGGCTGCGACCAATGACAGAATTGTCCTTCAGCTGTTTTTCCATAACTCCCACCATCATTTTCTCCATAATTTTACCAGGCTCTGGACTGACAGGTCCATAATTGCCCATGTCATCTTTCTTGCTCTTCCTTACAATGAGACAACATTTGCCAGCTTCCTGTCAGCTGGCATGACCCTAGACTTATTAAGATGCAATTGAAATGAGAGCCCAGAGCACACTAAGTTTTCATCATTGAAAGAAAGTAGATGTGCCATAGCTTTGCAATGCCTTGAACTCCAGAGTATGCCACAGATGGAGCAGAGGGGAAGATTTGCCTCTTCTGTAGTGAACTCATTCTTTTGGTAAGCAGAATAACACTACCTGATACATGGGGACTGTGTCTCTGCTCTGCTCTGCTCAGCTCACAGGGCAGCGGTCTGGCAGGGTGTTGCTCTCATGTCAATGCAGGTAAACTCACTTTAATCCTTTTTCCTCTGTAAATGCTTCCTCTATTTCTATGCTCAGATACACTTCCACATTCCCTCAACTACACTTTCATATATCATTAACAATTACACTTTCTTATACCATCAAAACAGTTTGTCAAAACGTACAGTTCTTCAGTTCACATAAACTCCCTTAATACAGTCTGTATTCTTCAGTTATAAACACTGTGCCACAGAACCAGCACTGATTGAACCACCTCCCTCACACACTTCCTCGCAAGCAGTACATAGTATTACATAAATGGGTTGACACTCATTGGTCGGGTGGAATGTACACCTCTCCTCAGGACAATCTTACTAATCTACAGAGTACAAACTCCTGTCTTCTTACATACAAGCAGAAAGTACATATGAGTGGACAGACAACACAGTCTTTCACTTTGTCCGTGTCTGGCCATTTCCCTCACAGGAGGAAGGAAACATGGATCGGGACTCGGCACTCACCCTGCAGCTGTTCTGTGTCTCACTCACACCACACTCACTCTGACATTTAGATCAAAAACCATGGTTTATTCATACTACACAATGCTGACAACGTTTTCTAGCTGGAATCTTAATAACACTCATACTCTGGTCGACCAGTTGCAAACGTTAATGTTTTTCCCAGAGTCGGCTTGACACACGGTACCAAACACTTAAAGCAGATGATAATATTGAACATACAACCTATAACCCCCGTGATTACAACTTGGAGAACCCAGGCTACCATTTGACAGGCTATCCACTATATCCCATACCCGTAGGAGAGACCAACCTAGGTCCCTCCTATTGTCACCCACCTGGGAGAGAGTACTTGTTCTTGTTTCCATTCATATGACATACAGTTCCCTTTCATAGGAACTCACCCAAGGAGTCTTCCTACCCCAGCTGGCAACCAAAGCCATGAGCTCACCTCCCTGGGAGCAGCACGTATGGCTGTAAACTGTGTAGGATGTCTCCTCAAGACATATGGGCTCCACTTACCATACACATACCTGGTCCACCTATGGGTGGTCCTTGTCTGTCCCTGCAGTGATCAGGTGAGGAAGGGAGTCCTTCAGAGAAATCTCAGGGTGCGCCAAAAGTGTCTCCCTCTCAGCTGGTCCTGCAGCGAACAGAGCTGGTCCCACCTGGGCCGCCAAATTGACTACAGGAATTGAACTCTATAACCTCTATAACTGATACAGTCTCCCATGACATCCTTATAACAAAGCTGAGGAAGTATGGGATAGGTGATTGGACAGTGAAGTGGGTCGAGAATTGGCTGACTGGCAGAGTGCAGAGTGTTGTCGTTGGCGGTGCAGTGTCTGGCTGCAGGGCCTGTAACGAGCGGCATCCCCCAGGGGTCTGTGCTCAGTCCGGTCTTGTTCAACATCTTCATCAATGACCACCCTCAGCAAGTTTGCTGATGACACGAAGTTGGGAGGATTGGCTGACACACCTGAAGGCTGTGCTGCCATTCAGCGAGACCTGGACAGGCTGGAGAGCCGGGCAGTAAGAAACCGGATGAGGTTTAACAAAAGCAAGTGTAGAGTCTTGCACCTAGGGAGAAATAATTGCATGCACCGGTACAGGCTGGGGGAAGAGCTGCTGGGGAGGAGCTCTGCTGAGAGGGACCTGGGCGTCCTGGTGGACGACAGATTAACCATGAGCCAGCAGTGTGCCCTTGTAGCCAAAAAAGCCAATGGCATCCTGGGGTGCATTAAAAAGAGCGTGTCCAGCAGGTCGAAGGAGGTGATCCTCCCCCTCTACTCTGCCCTGGTGAGGCCTCATCTGGAATATTGTGTCCAGTTCTGGGCTCCCCAGTAAAAAAAAGACAGGGATCTCTTAGAAAGAGTCCAGCAGAGGGCCACTAAGATGGTGAAGGGCCTGGAGCATCTCCCCAATGAGGAGAGACTGAGGGAACTGGGTCTGTTTAGCCTTGAGAAAAGAAGGCTGAGAGGGGACAGGATCCAGGTTCTATAAATATTTGAGGTGTGGGGGGCAAAGTGTTGAGGCCAGACTCTTTTCAGCAGTGTGTGGAGACGGGACAAGGGGAAACAGACAGAAACTGCACCATAGGAAGTTCTGCACTAATGTGTGCAATAACTTCTTTACGGTGAGAGTGACAGAGCACTGGAACAGGCTGCCTAGGGTGGTTGTGGAATCTCCTTCTCTGGAGATATTCAAGACCTGCCTGGATGCTGAGCTGTGCAACGTGGTGTAGGGAACCTGCTTTGGCAGGGGGCTGGACTCAGTGGTCTCTGGAGGTCCCTTCCAACCCCTACAATTCTGTGATTCTGTGAATATCATGGAGTTGTTTGGATGGGGAAAGACTACCCCTTTGAATGACCTTTTGTCAGGGCATGTCCTGGGATTCCTAGGATCCTCAAAATGCAGCACTGCTTCTGTCACTGAAAAATGGGGCCCTGTGTGGGACGGAGGGAGGGTCCATGAGTCCCTGGCCCACCTGACTGAGTATTTCCATGGTCTTAGCAAAGACATACTTACAACTTGAGAATGACAGTTAGCTGTGTTCATGGTGGCATGGCCACTTTTAATGGCCTTGAACTGTCTGAACATAACTGAAGAGGCTCAGGCTGATGCAAATCAGCTATTGAATGATAGTGTTGAAAAACTGGAAAGACAGGTGGCAGTTTTGATGGGGAAAAAACCTAATTCAATCATTCTCCTATGGAAGATCAGGAACATCTCTCTGGAAGACCATGGGGACCCTGTACAAGGGAATCTGTATAAAATGGACTCTGTAAATGAAGGCACTAAAAGGTCAGATTTTGAGGTTCCATTTGGACTAGATCTATTTGAGATCTGACTGATTGTAACCCAAAAATGAAAAAAAAAAATTAAAAAAATGCAGGATAGGCTGGTGGGAGTGCCCTGACCAGTATCCAACCCCCCAAACCCTGCTGCCCATAATACAGCAGCTGAACTGATGGATATAGTACAGTGGTTTAGACAGAAACCAAGAGAGCATGCCAGCATAGCTGCTCTGGTTATGGGACATGGAGGCAGAAAGCGCTGTGGTGAATGGACTGGAAATTTCAAAACTGACATCCATTACTACTCACCCTGCCCTCAGGCAAAGACTGTATGCTCTGTCCAACATAATGAGGATAGACATTTGATCAGTGAATGATTTATGGCTGTGTGTCATATAACATGGCCAAATAAGAATGACATACCATTAAATATCAGCCTGTGGTCCTCTATGGAGGACTAACAAAATTATATTAGAGAATTAGGCATGAAAGAGGCAATCTATGAAGATGATTTTGAGAGCCCAGTCAATAAATTTTTCATCAGGAACGAGGGATCTCATCCTACCATCACCTTTACATCAGTATGGGTCTATGTTATCCATACTGAACCCCCCAGTGGCCCTCAGGTGCTGTAATACAACAGGCTGCCCAATTGATGGGGAGACAAGAGTGCCTACGGCCAGATGCAGGCTCTGAATGGTGGTGGAAAGGTCTGAGAAAGGCAGAGAACCATCTGCTGCCATGACTTAGGCGTCCAGCCCCTAAGGTAATCCAGTCTGGACCCATTAGGGTCTTGAGACAACAAATGTTTAAAGACCAGATTAGAGCAGGAGTTCAGTTTAAAAAGATCGATGGACAGCATAATCAGGAAAAAATATCTGTTAAACAGGCCCAAGCACTGAGTATTTTCAGTCCAACCTTTTCAGCCAAACTAGATGTGAATGTAACTCAAGAAGGGTCTGGATGGGGGCTCTGGCAGAGCCAGAGTTCTTTGTGAACCCCTATGAGGTTTTGGCCACAGGTTTGGCATGGAGCAGAATAAAGATACATCACAGTTGAAAAGCATTTATTGGCTACCTATTCTACACTACAGGTGGTAGAACCAGTAGCTCAGATTTCAGAGGTTATCGTTAAACAACAAGGCCAGTCCAGGGGTGGGTAAAAGATCTAACACACATCTCTATGATGGGGGTGGCCCAATCACAAGCAGTGGTGCGCTCAGTTGTTCTGCTTGCCTGCTCCTCAAGGAGTTAAGAGAAATCTATGCCTGTTGCGTGTTCGAGTGCATGCGCAATGCCATGTGGAGGGCTTATCACAATAAAGATTGGCGGATTTGCTGCGTAGACCGGTCAGAACTCAGATCTGCGTTGTGCTTCCTGTGGCACCAAACGCCCAACAGTGGCAGTTCCGTGTATTGGCCAGCAGGTGGCAGCAGAGACCACAGAAAGAACGTCTGCGGGACAGACCCTGGGGATCCGTTCTCTTTTGATTATAGGGGAAGAACACAAAGATGGAAGAGGAGGGAAGGGGGAAAAAAAAAAGAAAAAAAGAAAAAACCAAACCACAGCAAACAAATAAAAACTTCTCCAAACGTAGAAAACTTGAATGTCTGTCAATAAATAAATGAGTAATTGAATTGATGTCCGTTTCAGACAGTCCCCTGTAGAATCAGGGTAAGGGTTAGGATTAGAGTTACATTGCAGGTTAATGCTGTTATCTTTACAGCTCCTGTGAGGGTTGGGGTCTGGGTCAGGTGTTTAAAAAATGAAATGAAAAAAGAATTAAAAAAATATATTGAAAGCTTCAGATTTCCTTAATCTTTGTGGGAATCATATAATGTGCAACTCAGATCTACCTCTTCGTACCTCTTTTGTGGTGTAGGGAACCTGCTTTGGCAGGGGGACTGGACTCAGTGGTCTCTGGAGGTCCCTTCCAACCCCTACAATTCTGTGATTCTGTGAATATCATGGAGTTGTTTGGATGGGGAAAGACTACCCCTTTGAATGACCTTTTGTCAGGGCATGTCCTGGGATTCCTAGGATCCTCAAAATGCAGCACTGCTTCTGTCACTGAAAAATGGGGCCGTGTGTGGGACGGAGGGAGGGTCCATGAGTCCCTGGCCCACCTGACTGAGTATTTCCATGGTCTTAGCAAAGACATACTTACAACTTGAGAATGACAGTTAGCTGTGTTCATGGTGGCATGGCCACTTTTAATGGCCTTGAACTGTCTGAACATAACTGAAGAGGCTCAGGCTGATGCAAATCAGCTATTGAATGATAGTGTTGAAAAATTGGAAAGACAGGTGGCAGTTTTGATGGGAAAAAACCTAATTCAATCATTCTCCTATGGAAGATCAGTAACAACTGTCTGGAGGACCATGGGGGCCCTGTACAAGGGAATCTGTATAAAATGGACTCTGTAAATGAAGGCACTAAAAGGTCAGATTTTGAGGTTCCATTTGGACTAGATCTATTTGAGATCTGACTGATTGTAACCCAAAAATGAAAAAAAAAAAAAAAAAAAAAAATGCAGGATAGGCTGGTGGGAGTGCCCTGACCAGTGTCCACCCCCCAAACCCTGCTGCCCATAATACAGCAGCTGAACTGATGGATATAGTACAGTGGTTTAGACAGAAACCAAGAGAGCATGCCAGCATAGCTGCTCTGGTTATGGGACATGGAGGCAGAAAGTGCTATGGTGAATGGACTGGAAATTTCAAAACTGACATCCATTACTACTAACCCTGCCCTCAGGCAAAGACTTTATGCTCTTGTCTGGAGGGCTTATCGCAATAAAGATTGGCGGATTTGCTGCGTAGACCGGTCAGAACTCAGATCTGCGTTGTGCTTCCTGCGGCACCAAACACCCAACAGTGGCAGTTCCACTTATTGGCCAGCAGGTGCCAGCAGAGACCACGGAAAGAACGTCTGCGGGACAGACCCTGGGGATCCGTTCTTTTGATTATAGGGGAAGAACACAAAGATGGAAGAGGAGGGAAGGGGGAAAAAAAAAGAAAAAAAAAAAATCAAACCACAGCAAACAAATAAAAACTTCTCCAAACGTAGCAAACGTGAATGTCTGTCAATAAATTAATGAGTAATTAAATTGATATCCCTTTCCCGCCCCCCCCCCCCCCCCCCCCCCCCAACTTCTGAGATGAAAAAAAAACACTTCTTTTAGAAGAAAACAGAGTAGTAACAACTTCTGTACCTACATTCACCACTCTGAGATCCTGTCTGGGTCTCCCAAGGCTTGTAAATAACCACTGGGTCGGTTCTGATGTCGCGTGATTTGTTGTCAGTTCTCTCATGGTTCTCCGGTCAGTTCTCCGGTGCCAGGATCTGCCACAGGGCATTCTGACCACGGGCATCATGTTTCTACGCTGCCGCCTGCATTTAACAGGCAATGGGACTGCCCAGCATGTGCAAGGCAGCACCTCTTTCACACCACCAGAATGTTTAAGGCTGTTGGGATTGTTGTTAGCGTCCCATTAACACTGAGGCTAGAGATACCCTTAGGATTGACATTACTATTAGCATTACTTTGATGGTGCCCTATCTGGGTCATTTCCAGGGGATGTCAGGAGTAAGGCACAGTGTCAGGAGAAAAAGAACAGACTCTGTTACTTTATAAACGTGATAATAGAGAGAGTTCATTGGAAAAAATACAACTCTTAAATAATGCAAAGCATGCTTCTGATTGGATGCAGGCATCATCTGGGCTCTGATTAATATTACTCTTAAGGTAAAGATTATTGTTACCATAATGATTTTTTTTTTGGATTATGATCAGGGTTAAGGTTCCTTTTGCTACAAACTTCTAGCATCATTTTTGTTGTTGCATTTGGAGTTAGGGACGATTTTAGAATCAGGGTAAGGGTTAGGATTAGAGTTACATTGCTGGTTAATGCTGTTATCTTTACAGCTCCTGTGAGGGTTGGGGTCTGGGTCAGGTGTTTAAAAATGAAATGAAAAAAGAATTAAAAAAATATATTGAAAGCTTCAGATTACCTTAATCTTTGTGGGAATCATATAATGTGCAACTCAGATCTACCTCTTCGTGCAGTGACTGCCTGTAAATTTGCTGGAGCCTAATATAATATGGCCTTGTGCTTTCCACTAACTCACCTTCATTTCATTTTCATTACATTTGCTTGGTAGTCAGATTTTGGTGTGTGGATATTTTAAAACAATCTAACTGACATTAGCAAAAAATTAAAAATAAAATTAAAAAAATGCACAACAGCATCGTATCAATTTTTATAGATAAGATAAAGAAGAGCAGTTTCCCTTAGTTTTCTGTGCCTCTTTACTTTCTTACCCTCTCCCCTTGTGTGAGAAACTCTCAAAGTCAAAGATTTCTAGTTAGGCAAAGATGGCAGCGATAGCAGCAGTGCTTATTAATTATTGCAATACTGCGCGCACATCCCCTATTGGCAAGGGAGAAACTGCACACCAGTCAGTGAAATCAATTCTGTTCTGTGCCCTAAACCCACTGCAGGTGATGCTCTCATGGCTCTCATTGGTTGAGCATCTCAGGCTCACAGACTCCTCGAGACTGTGGCTAGGATTCATTTCCATAGAAGGTCAATTACCAACCTCTTGTTTTTAGGTCTGCCTTGTACTTTTCTGCGGACAGAGAAGGGCAATGTTTCCAAAAGTCAGTACATTCATTCTGTCCTGTGCTGGGCTCTACCCACCCTGTATTTATCTTGTGCTTGTCTCAATTCTCCCCATGTCAGAATGCCCCCAGTCTGAACTTAATTCTGTTCAGCAACTTTCTTGGTGGAAAAACTACTTATACAGCTGTTTTACAAGAGGGTTATACATTCAGTTAGGGCCTACACTATGTACTGAAAATACTGGAAACTTCCACTGCAAAAACACAATCTACCTCTCCCATCTGTGCAGCCTTGCAGACCCAGAGCATGCCAGGTTATTTCTGCTTTCATAGCATTTGCATGCTGTAGGGTGAGCACAAGGTTCTGCTGCTTGATTCTTCTGCAAGAGCTGCCTACCGGCAAATGGTTGCAGGGATGGAGGATGTGACAGAAAGCATTTGTCTCCACAAGAGCAGAGTTACATTCAGTGCAGAGTGTGAGAGTCAGGTTGGTGTGGAAAAGCACTGACACGCTGGGGATGATGCAGTGCTCACATGTCTAACACTCACAGACATTACTGTCAGAAGGATGGTGCTGTGTTGTGCTTCTACCTTTGGCAGCCCCTGGAGAAATGCTATGGCACACAGAACACCTTTGTATTGCACTGACTGCTGCCATGCAGCATGGATTTAACACACCAAATCCAGAGGAGCATGACTGCATCTAACTGCCCTGAGAAAGACTACTGTAGCTGAAGAGATGAGGAGGCAGCTGCTCATCTGCAGAACAAGCAGTACTGCCAGACATTGGGCCAGGTGAGCACCTCCTGCTGCAGCGTGATGATGACAGGGCTGGAGATGATCTGCAAAGCCAGCTTAAAAGTGGGAGACGTGAGTCAACATGGCAGGAGGACAGAGGTGTTAGGGAGCAGCCAAGGCATCAAAGAGTATCAGAAGGCTTTGAAAAGTATCACAAAGTGACAGCCAGGAAGACTGGGATATATCATGAGCAGCAACCTGGATGCTAGAGATTATTTGCTCCCATACAAAATGGTAGAGATCTTGCTGCAGACATCCCAAAGCCAGGCAAAATGGGAACCCAGAGCTCTGCCTGCACGAACCCCACAGCCATAGCATTGCAAGCTGAGCTGCCTTGCTGTTTGTTGCATTCATCCCAATCCCTGTGATTGAAGACTCAGAATGCAGTCGAGGCGATGACTGAGCATGAGAGTGACTTTATTCAATAAAAGACAGGAGGGCTTGAGAGGTCAAGGGTGAAGATGGGACTCCTCTTGTCAAGATGAGAGTGGCTCAGAGCTGGTGCTGCTGCCTGGTGCCTGGGACTGGCAGCCTGACTCTAAGTCCCCATCTAAGATGCTCAGCTTCACCTCACTGATGCTGCCCTGCTCCTGCATGGTGGTGCTGCTGCTGGGACACTCGGGCTGTGCTTGGGATGGGCAGCACTGCAAAGGCGCTGGGTCACAATCCAGGCAGGTGACTGCTGTGTCTGGCAGGCTCAGGTCAGGAGCTTCAGCAGAGCCAGGAGATATGAGAGCATGAGCGTGGATGAGCCCCTTGTGTCCATCACTGTTACCATGTGGAAGGCTGTCATCCGAATTGCAGCGATTCATGCTTAATAAGAACTCTCCATTGATGGAAAGACACTGCTTGGTTTGGATCTTTGGGGTTGACAAGGGCTCGAATCACCTAGGAAGGCATAGAAACACAAGGGTTAGTTTCAAACATTTGCAAGTTGAATCATGAAAGGTTGTTGATACTTGGTAATAGAGTGGCAGCAGGAAGAAGCAAGTAGGCTTGAAGCAGCATAGCCACTGTCTTGAAAGTGATCCTCATTCAGGTCCAGCTCGTGTGTTGTTTCACTGTAATCTGCTTCTTTGGGTCTACCTAGTGGGCAGCAACACTCGAGCTGTTACTGATATCATTGAAAAGAACTGGAGACAATTGTTCTATTCCTAAGAGCTTCAAGGTGCCTAGAAGCACAAATAGAAACCAGCAGTATTTCATCACTTCACCAAAAGGAAGGTCAAACACCTGAGCTGTGAAGAGCAGTTACAGAACCTATGCATAAGATCACACCAGACATACTTTGTTCTAACAACAGTTATGGCACATAGTCCATTTCCTTCAATATTCCCAAAATGAAATGATGTGGAGCATTACAGGGAAAGAAACACTGCACACAGACACTATGACCCTGATTAGACTCAAGCAGCAGACTTAAAACAAGTCAGAGTTTTTGATTCCAGGATATTTCAGGACCTATCGTGTGAAATTCAGTTACACAACAGTGCCTAGGTGCCTGCGTTTCAAGCAACTTTCAGATCACAGCCATGTAAAATAAAAACAAATTCAGTGCAGAAATAGCAAGCCTGTACCTTAATACTCATGAGATTATCCATTTTTTACTGCATTCTGACTAAGTTCTAAAACTTGCTCATCCCAGTTCACTTCAACAAGTTCCACCAGTTCAAGCAATGCAGTTCTGAGATCCGGTGTATGTTAGGCAGATAGAATTGAACAGTGCAGAAATAATCTCTGACAGCTTTAAGAGCTCTGTTCTGCTTACAAACTCTCAGTCCAAAACTATTCACAGTTTTAAGGAAATGAACACCTGAAGCAGTTGGATCATCTGCCATTTGCCGCATTCTGCTTCTTGGCATCATGATTAGCACAAAGGGTTTTCTGCTGTCCTGCAGAGATGGACAAAGTCCTGCTTACAAATGGACCAGGTTTCAGTGTACAGCAGAGTTTGTACCAGACTAATAAGCCACGTCATTCAATTCATGTGCTCAGGTTGTTATGCACTCCGAAAGGAAACAGAACTAACTGTTGGATTCTGAAGGCAATCTGTGGGGTCCTACATTACCTCCTGATTCTGGAAGAGGAAATTCTAATAGCAAATGCAGAACTTTGATCTTTGTAGACATGAGAAGAGCTGGCATTTAGGAACATTCATTTCAGGGAAATCAAATGATGTGTCTGTATTTTTACTACAGATAGTATAGGGAGCAGCCAGTTGAAGAACCAGATACAAAAAAATCCAGCCCATTGGCAGGAAAATACTTCTCCTTAAATTCTGTATGCTATCATGGTACAGAATTAGGCTACAGTGCCACATAGGCCAACCAAGCGTAGAACCAAATCCACAAAATACTGGTAGACAAAGCAGCAAAAACAGGGACAATATTCAGCAGACTGTGCTGTGGCCTTTCTACCCACAGCTCAGCATGTTCTGCCATCCGAAAAGCAAGGCCTCTTGTCAAGCTCAGCTATTTCCCTTCTCAGTGTATTCTAGCACCACTGATACCCACTGGTATCCTCCTGTAGAGTGCCATCATATTGTCATCATCCAAAGGAAAAACCCACACAGCAGAGCATACAGCACTACACCCATGCTCCAAATATCCGCCTGAAAAACAAAAAGACAAGCTTACAAACCTGAAGCACCTCAAATGGCTTCCTGACAGACTGGATTGTCTGCCCTTGCCAAAGCCCACATATAGCCCATGAAAAGCTGGCTCTTTCCCTCAGGAAATAAAACCTTATCGTCCCAGAGAAAGCATATAACCCTCATTCAATTGCCCTTTCACTCAGCTTAGAGCACTACTAAAACCAGCATCTTCACACCTTAGCTCATCACACTGCTGCAGTTCCTTTTACAAGGATTTCACTGGCAAAAATGAAATCAAAGCCGTCACAAGGGATTTAGCACAGTTACGTGTTACTGGCTACGAGAGCTGTCAGCACAGTCACCTGTCTGGCTTTGCTGCTGTTCGGTTCTCTTTATGTAGAGGCACAACAAGGTTCAGACACAGTGCAGTTCTCACTTTGACTGTAAAGAAAAAGGAGGCTTGAAAAGCAGCGTGTGGAAAACAAAGAAACAAGAATTAGAACAACAGTGGGGCCATGGCACTTGTAGGAATTGCTCCGCCTTTAACAGCGATTCAAGAAGTACGAGGGCATCCCAAACCAGACCAGTTTGGACAGATTAACAACTGCAAGTAGTGGGTTCCAAAATTCCAGACATGAAATCAAAGCTGGAAAAACTCTTCACATTTTCATCTCTCAATTTTTAGTTCATTGTGCATTACAACGGAAACAATTCTTCACATACAACTTGGAAGCTAAAGACAAGTCTGACAAAACAGACTGCACAGAAATGATGGATAATCAACAGAGCAAACTGCTCTTTCAAACACTTAGTAATAGAAAGAGATCTCTGAAGTTGCTGTTCTGTAGAGCCCCAAAGCAGTCGCTTGAGGCAGTTCAGGATTAGCCAGAGACAAACCAGCCAGCTGTGTGAACTGAGACCAATTGCACTTTTCTAGTCTGTGGCCACTGACAGCTTCTGAGAGCTACCAAGCGATGCAACCTAGCAGAATTCAGAAGGGAAACCAAGAGAGCCTACCTGAGCTCCACTGCCTTTAAATGCTCTGTGGAGAGGGAAGGGAAAGAGGGGAAAACAAACACCGCTCTACATCCCTCTGAGCCAATAGACACTTTGCCCTGGATTAGCTCTGGTGCTGCATAAGCTGGGCTTCCACAGCATGTGTTCAGGCGGTAATCAAGGCCTGCCTGGAATAACACAAAAAATAGAGAGAAACGTTTGCTTTAACAGAGTTTATATCTTCTGGTCATAACACTTGAGAAGCCTCAGAGGCTTCTTCTCCTGTGCATATTTTCATTCATCTTAGAGTTTGCTTTCATTCAATGTGACCTCTCTAGGCAAATATTGTCTAAGACCATGAGCATCACATAAATGTGCAGATCTCAAGCTGCTCACTTATCTAGTACCCTTCGCATGATGCTTTATTTTCCTCAGCTGATCATCTAGATTGTGTCTGTTGATTGTGCAACAACAGCCTGTTGATCTCGATTACCTGTGAGAGGCTCTAACTTTGGCCAGGAAAAATCATTTGAGGATAAGTAATTATCTGGGACTCAGTAAGTCTTCCCATGCTTTCATAACAGCAGAGATACACACACACACAAACTCGTGGAACCCCACTGCTTTGCACAATCCTGTGCACACTCACGTGTGTCATGCCCTGATTTCCCAGCCAGTCCTCATAGGGTCTCTTACTTAGGACGGGAGTGTAGGGGAGCAGCCAGAAGCTGTTTGCATTCCCTGCTGTCTGCTGGGCAGCTTTGCTGGAGATGCTTGGGTTGCTTTGTTTTTCCTTGGGAGGTGGGAAGGAGCTTTGGGTTGGAGGCACATCCCGTGCCAGAGCATCCCAATGGCACGTGTGGGGCACTGATCTGCAGCAGATGAAGGGGAGGAGGTCCCAGCACAGCTCTGCACCATGCTCTGCCACACTGGGCAGCTTGTTCCTGGCTCAGCAGCGTCATCAGACAAGAAGCAGGGAAGGAAATCAAGGATGGGGGGTACCATCAAACGCAGTTAGTGCATGCCTGTGCAAGACAAACAGACCCAGAGCTTGCAGGTTGTTCCTGCTTTTGTAGCATTTGTGTGCTGTAGCTGAGCAAAAGGTTCTGCTGCTTGAATCTTCTTCTGCAAGAGCCACCTACCGGTAAATGTCTGCGGGGATGTAGTCGGTGTGCACGTCTGAAGCCATTTGAGAACCTAGTCGTTCTTGCTGCAGGACCCCTGTCTTCTGTTAAAAGCTGAACGGTCCCCAGAGCACCTGTTTCCATCAGCTACCACCATCCAAAGCAGCCAGCCTTCTTACAGTCACCTGGCCCAAACATCCCTTTTGCTCTACACTTGATTCCTGCAAGAGATGGGAGCTCGGCACGCACACCATCCTTCCAACACCCCATCCCTGCAGCAAGGGATCACAGCGCTGGCACAGCTGAAACAAAAAGGGTGTGCGAGTTTCCTGTTAGCACTCAGTGTGAACCAATCTACCACTGAGCAACACCGTGAGTCCCCACTCACCTCAGCACAGGTCAACCTGTAACCCCAACCTTCCCCTATCCATGTGCACACGCACACCCATTCACCACCCTGCCTGCTTTGCACACCCCCATGCACACTCTGCATCGTGTGCCCTCCTTTGCATTCACAGACGTGTGCAAACCATCCCTGGGAACACCTACGTGCCTACACCTTCCACAAACACCCCTTTGTGTGCACCTGTGTGCAACCCAACTCCTCAGCACACGCACGCGTTTGTGCCACCCTGTCCATGCACTCACCACGTGCCCTCCAGCAACCAAGGATTGCAGAGATGCTCCAGACTGTGCCAGAGATGGAATCTCAGAGTGCTGGGACATTATTGATCACTAAGGAAAACACTTGGAAGCATATTCAATCTGCAGAAGCTGTAATTACTGGGCACAGTTAGCTTTCCTATGGCTCAGCTGGAGGAGGCGGGTGCTCTCATACATCTGAGACACTCGCACAATGTTGGGATCATTCTGATGGAAACTATGTCTTCAGATATCATGGTTAAAACCATCCAAGATGATCATGCAGAGCCTTAGCTCTTGAGCAGCACTTCCTCCCCACCCTTCACTACTCCAAGCAGCTCCAACAAACTTCTCAGAAGAAATCCAGGCCAGCACAGACCTGGCAGACCAGAACCAAGTGCAGCTTGTGGGACGGCAGTGCCCACTCCTTGCTTCCACCCTGCTCCAGCAGGTTAAGGAGTCTGAGCCTCACTGGCCTTTGACAACTCAAGACTTTCAGCACCTCATGCCAACATTTCTCACTAAGATACACCTAAGGCATTGAATTCTCTTCTCACTACCTCCTCCCAGTCCTCTCCTAGGAACAGAAACCATTCAGATTCTACAGCAAACTACAGCATCTGCACTGCAAGAGCACACTGAACCACCTGCAACAATGAAACATGGTTTTGGAGAGTGGGTTTGAAAACACACCTTTAGACAGCTGTCTCCCTGTAGCCAAAAGGAAACCAAGAAGGAAAAGTCCAGCCTGAAACATGCCCATGCTACTAGCCCAGGTTTTTCACAGTCAATGCAGAATCCATCCTGTTCTTGAGGTAACAAACGACCAGTGAGTCTCCCGTTGCTCCACCCCTTCTCCTTCAAAGCCTGAAAAAGAAAGAATAAACAAGCAGAAGAAACCCAGACGTACCTTTCCACACACAGAGCAGAAAGTGGAACAGCAGTTGTCTAGTTCCTGAGACATGGTGGGGAGCATCCCAGAGGAAGCCCAAGTTCTTTGCTTCTCTCCACAGGGACTTCAAGCACTCTTGGCAAGAGCTGCTTTGGTTCTTTCTTCAATTGCTTCCATCACCAGAATCTCCTTTGGAAAAGGAACCCGAATGAAAGAATCAGCAAATGAAAAAGAATGAGCAATAGCCACTTTACCAGCTTTCTTCTGACACTCAATTTAGACTCTTGACTCGGGCAAGGTCTTAAAATCAACTGGTTACAAGAACTGTCCCAAAATATATCCAGCTTCCGTACAGCTGCCATTCTTTCTGACAGCGAGTGTAATCACAGAATCATAGAATGGCCCGGGTTGGAAGGGACCTCAAGGATCATGAAGATCAATCACCTCCCTGTCCCTGCTGGCCATCCCCTCTTCTGATGGAGCCCAGGGGACCATTTGCTCTCTGAGCTGCAAGAGCACGCCGATGGCTCACGTTCTGTTTTTCATCCACCAGGACCCCCAGGTCCTTCTCTGCGGGGCTTCTCTTAAGGACTGCTCCTCCCAGTCTGTAGAAATGCCTGGGATTCCTCCAGCCCAAGTGCAAAACCTTGCACTTTGCTGTGTTGAACCTCATTAAATTCACCTAGGCCAACCTCTTGGTTGAGCTCCCTCTGAATGGCATCCCTTCCTTCCACTGCGTCAGCCGCACCACTCAGCAAACAGCAGAGCGTGCACTCCATTGCATCATTGGTGTCTCTGATAACCATGTAAAAAAGCACTGGTCCCAAGACAGACTCCTGGATGACACCACTTGTTATCGGCCTCCACCTGGACATAGAACCATGAATCACCACCCTCTGTCTGTGGCCTTTCAACCAATCCCTTATCCACCAGGTGGTCCACCTGTCAAATCCACATCCCTCCAGTTTAGAGATAAGGATGTGGTGGAGGGCAATGTCAAAGATCTTGCTCAAGTCCAGGTCAATGACATCTGTTACCTTCCTTTTGTCCACAAATGCCGTCACTCCATCATAGAAGGCCACCAGACTGGTTAGGCATGGCCTTCCCCTGCTAAAGCCACGCTGCCTGTCTTGGATCACATGCTCATTTCTTATGTGATCAAGCATGTCTTTGAGGCAGATCTGTTCTTCACCATCTACATCAGTTACACATTTGAATCAAATAACTGGTGTTCCTGTCACCAAGAAAACCTCTTTGTCTTCTACTCCTGCTGCACTTCTGTGCTTTCATCAGAAGCAAAGGAAGAGACCACCTCCTAGATCCAAATTTTAAGAAACCAACACCCAATAGGTGTCATCTGAAGTAAAATAGCAGAGAAATTAAGATGACTCTTCTGCATCCAGCTTGGATCACTCCCTCACTCAGGCACACCACCATCAGATCAAGGAGATGCTGCCTTCAGCTTAGAGACTGTATGGGAAATCACAGCTTGAACCTCTGATTAATCAGCTGAGGCAAGTATTGGGTCAGCTGCGGGAGCACAGGTGAGAGTAATCTAGCTGTGCTCCCAGAAGGGGTGGACCTCGACTCAACCTCCTCTGAGACCTCATTTAAAGGCTGACCACCTCTGAGACAGCATGTCTTAGAGATTGCTCCCTAGTTGAGGCTGCCTCAGCTTTCTAGTCAAGGTATCGATATTGGTGAGTTTCCCTTTGCTAATAACCTTAGGCTATTTACCACCATCTTGGTTAATATCTTTTTATTAACCACCCTTACAGAGACCATAAGGGTTTGGGCTTCCAAACTCTCAGCAAGCATTTGGATCAGCCAGCTTCCTGCCGAGGAGCCCCCTGCATCACTGCTGCCTATTCTGGTACCGGACCCGCAGATGCTTCAGAGCTCATTAGCATGGACTTCCTTCCTCCCCTCAGCAGCTGCTCCTGCACTCACCTTCATTCCTACTCAGATACCGGCCGCTTCCAGCACCAGCTGACCTGCAAGACACAGAAAGGAAAGGTGGGAGTCATGCAAACGCACAAGCCCAAGGCTGTGTCACCACCACACATGGCAGCCTCGGGAAGTCAGCTGAAACTACAGCCTTTGTCAGAATGGAAACAGGCACCGTCAATTAAGTGTGACCTCTGAACTCATTGCCACCATCAGAAATAGGCACTGAAATCGCTCACTTCACTGCAGCTGGTTAACTCCAAATTCTTTTGCTTTTGGGAAAATGCGGACACGGAATTGAAGGACACCAGAAAAACGACATCTACTTCATTGTAGGTGGTTAAGCTTGGAAGCAGGACTTGAGCAAGAAATGCTTCTCAGCTCCTTGAAAGGCACTAATCCTGACCTCTGCCACAGGTGGCTGAGTGACACAAAAGTTGAGCTGCCCATTCAGAAGCACATGGAGCAGGCCATGGAGCGGTTACATACCAACACATGAACAGGCACTTTCCCATTGGAAGGGAAATCCCTTCTCCCTGCCATGCCATGCCCACACCGCTCCTCAGGGCTGCACTGACAGCACAGACAGAATTGAAACATCTTTTGTCATCATTGTGGTTTTTCACAGACCCAGACAATGAGATACTGGGTTGCTGTGTGGGTTCCCAGGCGGCACTGCCATTTCCAAGCCATTGCTTCCTAGGGGCACAGAAAGGAAAACGCCTGAACAAAATTTCACCCAGAGATTGCTATTTTACCATTCTTCCATGCAAAACAGGAGGACAGTACAGCGGATTTGTGCAGCTGCATCAACACCCTGGGTGCTAAAGGAATGCAAAGACAGAAATATCAAAACTACAAGGAGGGAAGCTATGTTTAGTAATATCTTTTCTCATTTACAACAGGCAGTTGGCACTACTAAAGGAAAATCCCAGGCCTCAGGTTCTGACAGTGCGACAATCTGGCACGGACTCAGATGTGAGTGATCCAAATGGTTTATTCCAGGTTCTAATACCACTTCTGTGAATTCACACGTTTTCTCTCTTAACTTTCCCACGGCCTTCACATGTCCACAGAACATCCCACAAACTCTCCTTTACGGCGCACGTAGGCACTCATCCCACCAGAGCCATCAGTCATTCCTAGCCATGTGCTTCTCCTCCAGTCACGGACAGTATCACACGGCCATCATGCATCTTAAATGACTTAGTTTTTCTGTTCTTTCTGGAGGTGTCCTTGGTTCCTAGCCTTACCTTCTCATGCCGTTCATCTTCCTCTGCAGCTCCTGCTCTGAAGAGTCTTCTTATGTTCCCACGTGACAGGAAGAAAATGAAGACACAACCCCTGCCACCAAGGTCAGCTCTGCAGCACACGTTACCTGAGGAGCACTTGGCTACTCATGCAAACTGCACAGTGCCAGGAAGATTGTTACATGTTGCACTTCTTCTTCTCCTGGCTCAGAAATTAAATTTTCTACCTAGAAAATGGAAAACAAACAAACAAGCAAACAAAAAACAACAACAACAAAAAACACCTCACCTGACATAAAGGAGACATGATTGTTACTATGGAATTCCGGAGGGCAAGGTATTTGCCCTCTCTATGAAGAAGCTGACTGCAAAGGACTAAGAACAGCCACGATCACGTTGAGAACTTGCGGGTAAAATTCGGGACTGAACCAATAATGGGCTTCTGGAGGTGAGGGTCTGCTCCAGGCCGCCTGGTCAAGGGAGCCTGTTGATGGGCCCTGCTTACTGCAGCTACCAGAAGCACCGCGCTCACTGACTCTCAACTTGATGGGGGATTCCAGTCAGGCTGGGAAATCAGCATGGCTGGCTGCAAGCTGTCTGAGAGACTGCTGGACTGCACTGGGAATAACTTTGTGGGCCAAGCATTAAGCACACCAAGCAGAAGGGAAGCATTACTGGACATGCTGCACAGCAGGGGTTAAGACTGGAGGTGGTCAGGGCTGTAGTGACCATGCCCTCCTAGAGTTCCTCATCTCAAGGAATGCGGGCCTGGCAAAAAGCAAAGTCAGGACCCTGAGCTTCAGGAGAGTCAGCTGCAGGCTGTTCAAAGAATTCTTGGACGAGAGACACTGGAAAACTGTTCTTAGGGGCAAAGGGTTCAAACATCCCTTTGTGTGCACCTGTGTGCAGCCCAACTCCTCAGCACAGCCCTGTGCAAGCACACATTTGTGCCACCGCATCCACGCACTATCTATGTGCTCACACACACTCACACAACCACATCCCTTAGTGCAGCCCTGTGCGCACACACACTCACACATGTGTAACCCCTTCCTTTCACTCCCAAAGTGCACGCACACACCGGTACCACAATGTCCTTGTGCAGCTCCAACACTCTGCACACCCCTGTGCACGTACATATATGTGCATGCTCGTCCTTGCACACATACCCACAGACCTACACACACCTGAGCAACACCACTGGTTTGTACACTCATGGACACAAATGTGTGTACAACACCATCCATGCACAAATACACACACACACACGGATCCCCACTGCTTTGCACAATGCTGTGCACACTCACGTGTGTCATGCACTGATTTCCCATCCAGTCCTCGAGGGGTCACTTACTTAGGACAGGAGTGCAGGGGAGCAGCCAGAAGCTGTTTGCATTCCCTGCTGTCTGCTGGGCAGCTTTGCTGGAGATGCTTGAGTTGCTTTGCTTTTCCTTGGGAGGTGGGAAGGAGCTTTGAATTTGAGGCACATCCCGTGCCAGAGCATCCCGATGGCACAAGGGGGATCAGGGCCCCTCTATTGGTTACCTCGGTGGCTTGCAGCAACTGGAACTTTTTGCCTATTGAGAAAGCTAAAAAGTGTGAGTTCCTCCTGACCCATATCAACAAAAATCTCAACCATAAAAAAGAGACGTCTTCGTATTCAAGCAAATGACAACAGTAAGACCATGCATGTTGTTTTGTTGTATTTCCTCTGTAATCATGGGGAGGATATGAAGAAGTGGTATAATTCATCCACTTCTGCACTTCAGGCACAAGTTCCTTAGAATTGGAAGAGACCCTTAAAGGCCATCTAGCCCAGCTCCCCTGCAATAAAAAGGGACATTCACAGCTAGATCAGGTTGCTCACAGCCTGGTCATTAGTCATCCCAGAGGCAAAACACACACTGAATGATCTCTCCTTCAGTCATAAATCCTTGGAGACAACAGCATTGACACTGCATGTTACTGAAGCAGTAAAAGAAATTGCTCCTGTAACTCTCCTTGTGTTAAGTAAAATGATGATAAAAAGCAATGGAATGCTTTGGCAGGACACCAAAACCATCCTCCTTCCTTGATATCTGCTGCAATGGAACCTTCCACTGGAAGAAAGCCTCTGATGACTTGTCACCCCAGAGAGGTCAGCTTTAGAAGCAGGACTGCTGCACAATAGAATGAACTGGAGCTCCTTAGCATCTCTTACATCCAGGAGGGGTGTGATCAGACCCACCTATCACCTTCAGGTGCGCTTTCTGACACCTTGTCTGACTTCACTGTCACTGTGCCAGCATCCTCAGGCTTAACCTGCTTCATTGTCAGTGTGCAGCAATTGCCAACGTTCTTGATGTCATTGTAATTGTTGGTGTAAAGGAGGTTGCCATTCAGGAACCATTCCACGTCCTCGTCATTATGGGACAGCTCGCAGGAGAAGACAGCAGAGCTCTCTTCTTCAATTTCTACATCCTGCAGGTGCTTCGTTACTTCTACATTGCGGGCTGTGGGGAAACAAGGTGAACTGTTACCACTGTTACTATAAATCATACTGGGATGTGGTAGAATGGTTGGACTAGATGATCTTTGTGTAATCATCTATGTGAAGATAATACATGTATAAAGTTAGCAGGAGAGAACGGCAGAAGTCAACCTCAAGAAGAGAAATCTGAGGTGAAATAGGACATGGAAGAGGCCACCCTCCCTGCTCATACCTTCAGCTGTCAGCGTGGCCTCAGTCTCTGCAATTCCTGCCTTGCACTTGTACACACCAGCATCATCGGGCTTCAGCTTCAGAATTCTGAGCTCTACTGAATGCTTATCCCTCTTGATCTTGTACTTCTCAGAGGGCTCGATGGGTGTGCGGCCCTTGAACCATTTCACAACCTTTGGAGAAGGCCTGAAGTCACAGGACAGGATGACAGAATGACGTTCCAAAGCTGTCTTGTCCTCCAACTTCCTGGTGATTTCTATATGGTAATCTGCAAAGCAGGGGTGGAAGAGAAGAAAGGATGAGGACAATTGGAAGAAGAGGAAAGTCTCTTGCGTGTATTCCATTCCAATTAATGTCAAGTTCACAATGGTTCTTTGAACGACTCTAAAGATAAAACAAACGATTGTCTATAGGGAATGCCATTGACTACATTTCTATGAAGTAATACTGTACAGTATCTACCAAATGCAAGGTCCAGCTCTTGTTCTGTGCTTATTAAATTGCTCCCAATTGTTGAGGCTTTTATTCAAATAAGAGTGAGTTGAAAATATAACAAGTACTTTAGGATGTGAATGGATAATCTTACGCTGGGGACAACAGCAGATAAAAAGCCTGCAAGTTTCTTTCAGATGAAATCAATGACAAACCGCACCAAATTTAGGTGCTACCAAACTTAAACTTGTCTAGTTCAGAAATACAATTAATTTCACCTGATTTGACTTCTTTGCTATAGCCAAGGACAAAACCTCAGCTCTGTAAATCTGAATAGTAAGCACATCACAGCTATTCAAACACATCTTTTACTGAGATGCAGCTGTCTCATTTAGTGTCCAACGACTTTGAACTGGAAATGGAGCAGACCAAAGCAGAATCTAAACATGGCTTCTACAAGGACTGATCAAATGCGGCCACCGTCAAATTCAAAGTATCTGATACAGAAGGATCACACTCACAGTCAGACAAAACCTCTTTGGAGAGGTGAACTGACTGCCCTGTTCACCCCCACTTTGGAAATAACTGCACTCATTTCCTACCTGCTCCCAGCAGTGTGGGATGGTGGGATAGCATCACACTTCCCACACTAAGCATCCCACCATGTCACTTGTTCCACCTAAACCTCAGTCCCAAAACAAAAGGGGAACTCGCTTCTGAACCCTCTTCATTTCAGATGTCTTATATGCTTGATCTCCAACCCACCCCCCACTCAGGAGAAAGACCCCCCGCTTACACCCTACCATCTTGTTGCATTCTGATGTTGTCATCAGCCTTCAGCTTGTTGTCCTCTTTGTACCACTGGGTCTGAACCTCATCGTGTGAAATCTCACAGACAAAAGATGCACTCCCATATTCATTCACTTCCACATCTTCCAGTGCTTTAACAATCTTGATATCTCCAGCTGTGAAACAGTAGAGATATATTTGTCAGGGTATTTCCAGAACTGAGTGCAGCATCTTTTCCTTACACATATTTGCATAGAAAATAAGTAGGATTATGTTTTATTCTAAACCATCATCCATTCCTGAGTCATTTCTCTCTTCAACACAGTCAATGCATTATTGCCCTTGAACTTAAAGACAGACCTACTAGCTACAATGGAGCTCCCTGCAAACAGTTTTCATGGAAACCAGAATCTCATTTATTCTAAAACCTTTCAAGCAAAATTAAGGGTAGAAAAACAATAGAACTGACTGAATCTTTAAGGTCATTTAGTTCCAGTCCCCCTGCTATAGGCAGGGACACCTCCCTCCACACCAACTCTTCTCCTCAGGGTCAAGGCTTCTCTCAAATCATTCTCCTCTAAGCCTGTGCCTGTGCTTGGGATTGCCCTGACCCAGGTGCAGGGCCTTGTACTTGGCCACACTCAAGTTCATGAGGCTGCCAAGGGCCCACCTCTCCAGCCTGTCCAGGTCCCTCTGAGTAGCATCCCTTCCCTCTAGCACATCAACAGCACCGCTCAGCTTGGTGTCATCTGCAAACTTGCTGAGGCTGCATTTGATTCCACTCTCCATGTTGCCTACAAAAATGTTAAATAACACTGGTCCCAACACCACCCTCCACCTGGACACTGAGCTATTGACTGCAGCTCTCTGAGTGTGACCATCCAGACAGTTCCCTATCCTGCAACTGGTCCATCCATCAAAACCATTTTTCTCCAGTTTGGTGACCAGGATGTCATGCAGGACGGGATCAAATGCTCTGCACAAGTCCAAGTAGATGATGTCAGTTGCTCTCCCATTATCCACTGATGCTGTTACTCCATCATGAAAGGCCACCAAGTTTGTCAGACATGGCTTGGCCTTGATGAAGCCATATTGGTTACCACCAATTACCTCATCTTTATTTTCCAAACTATGCCAAGGAGAACTAGACAGAACTCTACAGTGTTGTGTCACTACAAACCTGTCTGAACCATTGGCTTCTCTGCATGCTCATCACTAGTCTCTCCTTAGCTTGTGTGCCTACAAACAATGTATGGGGAATGTCAGCCACAAATCTTACCTAGGGGACATCTTTGCTTCAAAATCCTTTGAACATCACACAATCCCTTTTAACTCTCCAGGTCTGCATTTAGTTATGTCAGAATCAGGCCATATTTCTGTGCTGCTATATCCCTTTCCTTCTGAAGGGCCTGGATACAACTTGGATTAACCTCAGGAGAAGAGTTCCTGCATAGAATCATAGATTTACCCAGGTTGGAAAAGACATTGAAGATCATCAAGTCCAACCGCAGCCTAACCAGTACCCTAACTCTAAAAACCCTACACTAAATCATATCCCTGAGTACCACATCCAAAAGGCTCTTAAACACAACCAGGGATGGTGATTCAACCACCTTTCTGGGGAGCCTATTCCAGTACCTAAAATCTCTAGTATCTAAATCTCTCTAAAAGAGCACAGGTATTAATCTGACCAGAAAGGTTCCTGTTTGTTCATAAAATGAGCCTTTTCCGCTCCATCTTGCATAGGCCACTGGGCACAGGGTAGCTGGGAGACCACAGAAAAAGTGGTTCTGTGAGCAATAGGGAAACTACTGCCTAATCCAACTCCTCCAATCTCTGCGCTCTGCCAGCATGTCTAAATAGGGTGGCAGATACACACAGGAGATAAATATTTCCACTTCCCTCAGCCAACACTGCTCTGAATTTCTATGGGACACACAGTTAGATGAAAAGGCATTTGACAAAGAAGGAAATGAAAGAGTTTAATCTGCTGTGTCATTCTCTCGGTAGCCAGAATAACTAACCCTCGCCAGTGTTAGTTCAAAGAATAGGCAGATTTTATCTCCTGACATGAGCAGTAATTCAAAGAAGCTGGTATATGATCCAGTATCCTGCATATTCACTGCAGGCAGGCAAAGACATTATGAGATAAGGGAGATCTACACATCACTTGTTATGAACACCTCATAAAGATAAAACCACACACAAGAGGAGAGTTTAGGAAGAGGACCACTCTTGGACTACTTTCCAAGAGGCATCAATTAGTAACTCTCTTCGCTCATTTTTCACACTACTCCACAGTGTCCTCCTGAGCCCCCTTACTCCTGTTGCCAACTGCTGATGCAGGGAATCCTGAGGAACCAAGGATTCATAGTTGTTCCATCAGTAGTCCTTGGTCAGCTCTCCCTCCCTGCCCCTTCTGTTTTGATCCCACTAACCAAATTTTAGTTAGTCTGAAAAGAGGATGGAAACCTCCGCAGCAATTAGTTTCTAAATATCTTGCAATGGGCAGCTTGTAGGAGCCCCATCTCAATGCCCACAGCACAGGAGGCAGGACTGCTTAGCCCATGCACTAGTGCATTTACCAGCACAGATGTAAGCCCAGATCTATGCACACCAAATACAGGCTCTCAGTTTGCACAAGGAGGCATCCATGGAGCTGAAGTATTAGGCAGATATTGTGGTGGGGCAGCAGTTATTGAGACGCCAGACAGAAAGGACACAGATAACGTGGCAACTCAGCTTTACCATTATGACTGATGATGGAACATCTAATTTCACTGCTCAAAAGAGAACTTCCATATAACTGGAAAGAATGAAATTCACAGGGGAAACCACACACAGACACACACAAAAGCAATACAAAGGAGATGAAGGATGGTTCACATACTAGTGATTCACTCTGAGACGCAAGCAAATGAAAGAGTATCCCCAACCATTTGCCTCCTGAAATGCTAAGTATATAAACTCATTGCTGTGATAACTCTGCCAGACGTGAGTCATACACTGTAAAACCTTATGGGGTCAATCAGTTTAACTTCATAAATTCATTACACCAACAAAAACAGACCATCGTGTCCAGGCTGGTTCATTTCAGCTCTTCAAAGCTGTTGGTAAAACTGCCTGAGAGCTGAAATGCTTACCAGCAAAAGCTAAAAACTGTAAATCAAATGTAATAGGCTGGCTTTGTCTACTGTATAGAAATGATGCCTGAAAAGAAGAAAATAAAAAAGAACGTAAACCAGAACAAATGGAATGGCTACATAAAACAGCCAGTACTGAAACAGCAACCCAACCTGGTTGCAGAATGAGAGAGAAAATGAGAGTTCACCAAAGTCATGGGACAGGACACATGTTCATGTTCATGCTAACACTGAACCCAAGTGGCCACATGAGGACAGCATCTAGTAGGAAATCAGAAAAAAGCATCCTTTCATACGTCCCTTGGGAAGGTGGCATCTACCAGGGCACAGCAGACCCATGTGTTCAGTAACAAGTCTGATGCTTCAGAGCCCAATGATGAGCTACAAACTGGGGTTTAACCAATGCAACACATGGAGGGAAAATCTGTCTTGAGCATAAAGAAGAAAGAGAAAGGTATCCAAAAGGACTAACCAAGAAATGCCCAAACTGCCCATGAAGCATTTCTTCCCGTGGTGCAAAATACCACAAGAGGATTTATTTGCTCTTTCAGTTAAACATAAAATGAACCTTTAGGGTAGCTGATGTCTTGTCTTAGGCTGCTCAGCATGTGGATGTTCCCTGATCTTCATATTCACACTTGTGAATAATGAGACTTCTCTTATTTCCCTGGGAAGTAATGCCCACTTTTTTACTTTGACAGAGCTCCTTCCCATCCTAGAAGGGAAAATATCAAGTCAGATCTCCATTAGTCCTTCCATCTCTGCACTCAGCAAAGGGAGCCTTCAGATCTATGCTTAATTCACCCACTCCCCTAGAATTAATGGAACTGTGCTTACTGGAACATATGCTGAAGCTTAAGCACAGTGCAGTGTTTTCAACATGAAGGAATGGCTATAGAACATGCATAAATTCTGGCTGACCTATGACAGCTTAAAGCACTGCGGAGGACTGTTAACAAGCCTGTTTGGACATCACCTTGAATAAATGACGTTATCCCCAAGTAAGGGAAGGAACAGCTGAGCACCGGGGAGGTACACAAAGTGCCAGAGCAAATTCTCACACTGTCAGGTGCAAAGAAAACTGAGATTTCACCCCAAAAACCCAGTTCACAACAAGGCTACAAAATCCCGGCTGAGAATTTCTGTGTTAGACTTGAAGCTCAAGACTGTACTGTAGTTCAACCAACAATATTTTGTGCAGCATGACCTAAAAAGTTCGCAATAAAACCAAAACAAACTTCAATTTCAACTTGATAAATGAACTCAGGACATAATAACAAAGAGTGCTGATCTGGGCAAATAAAAGAGCATAAAGAAAAGAGAGCAGTGAAAAAGCTATCAAGGAAAAGCTCAGACTCGCATCCCTTGGAAGTGAAATTAAAGGCTCTCATTCATTTCCAGAGAAGTCAGAAAGGAAAATACCATTACATGCCATACCTTGAACCACTTGACGTCCATGTTGGGCCTGGACAGCTCACACTCAAATGTGACCTTGTCCTTCTCAATGACGCTACTGTCTGCCAATGGTTTGCTGATTTTCACAGGCAATTCTGAGAAGGAGAAAGAAGAATGTGGATTTAGTTGGGAACTTAGTTTTGTTCATAACCAGGTTCATGGGTGCTGTTAAATGGATCCTTCCAGATGGAAAAAACATTTCAGGTGGCCTCCTAGATTTTACCCCTTTTTGTGTTGCACGCAAGACTGAAAAAAAAAATTACTTCTGCAAAGTTCTTCTTGTCATAAGGAAACAAATATTTGGGGAATGGCAGAACCAGGTAAAATTTTCCTTCACGTCAAGAAAGTATAAATTTCACTCTCATGCTCTTGGTGTGGTTTCTGCTATGATTATTTGGACTAATTAAGCTTCTCCCTGATGAAAGCCTAGAAGTATATCACAAGAAGGACCAACTTACCCGTGACCTTTTATTTGTCTTACTCAAGCATCTCCTCCTGACCAAAACTGACAATAAAAGATTCAGCCAGACTACAGGTTTGAGCAGCTGAGTTGTTTCTAGGATCTCCTGCAATCTCAAGCTTGGAACACACACTTGTCTTTTGACTAAGTGTCTCTTATAGTGCAGTAAAACAACAGGTTTTCACACAGCGATTCCTCATTTACCTTGATCTGAAATCATTCTCAAACCATGTGGGATCAGTCCAGGGAGAAGGGGAGGAGAGGGGAAGGGAAAGGGGAAGTCCACAGTCCTCTAAAATCAGGCTTCTTAGCCTAAAGCTCAACAGCAAATAGCAGTCCACTTCCCCACATTGCTAGACTCCGAGCATTTAAAGAACATCAGCTGACCTCATTATGAGCTCTAACATAGCCAAAGGAATTCATATATTCAAATATTCTCTTGAGTGATGAGAAATATGGAGCATAACTTCAGACTTCTGCTGTTAAACTCTCACTTCTATCATAAACCAGAGTAAGAGTTCAATGCTGTTTTAGATGGAGGACTCATATTTTAAATAACTCATCTCATTAAGGCTTGGATTCCCTACTACAATTAGTTAAATTCCAGTTTGGATCATGCTTCACCTTGGATCACTTAGGGCTTCAGCCACTTATTGGAACTAACTCAATTTGTCTACAGAGAAGCTGTTTTCTATAGCAACAATAAGCTGTGATTGCAACTGGATGTCGGGAGAGCACAAATCCCGCAGTTATCCTGTACCAACATCCTCTCCTTCCATCAGAACAGCAAGTTTTTAAACCAGACTCATGCAAGCTTGCATGACACACCTTGTGTAAAACTGTTGGCAGCCATCAGGACAGCCAGTTGCTTCCTGTATAGACACTGTTCCATCAGTTTTGGTTTTTTGTCTCGCTAGAACAACAGCCAGTGTCTGAAAACTCCCACAACTGAAGCAACCACGCTGATATACCGCAGTCACTGGAGGTGCTCAAGAGCCACGGGTATGTGGCACTGGGGACGTGGTTAGTAAGTCCAGTGAGGGTGGGCTGGGTTGGACTCAGCTATCTCAGTGGTCTTTTCCAGCCTTGGGTGCAACTTGTAAGAGGGAATGAAGCAGCAAACTGCCCAGCACTGAGCTGCATTCTTCTGACACATGGTATCAGTGAACTGCTGTATTTCCCTATCTTCTCTGGAGCTATTGATCTAACCTAACTGAAAAAGTAAGCCTGAACCTAGATATAAATCATAGTCACCCATGGTTGCTTATATATTCAGAAAGACACTCCAGAGGGTAATTCAGCGCATCTAGAAATTAAAGTAGAAGTTCCTTAGTCAAAAATATTCCACAGCCAGATTTTCACCTCGCTACCACTACATTAAAAAGGAGAATCCAACTTGTGGTGTGGGTCATTGATGTTGTTCCGGGGGGAATTGTGGCTGTTCCATGCCCACAGGGTAGAAGACAGCCAGTCTTCCTCTAAGCCACATAAAAAGCTGCTTAGTGCTCCCAAAGCGAATGCTCACCAGTTGTTTCCAACTTGAAGGTCATCTTCTGGCCAGCAGCCTCGCAGATGTATTCTCCAGCATCTTTCTTCTCCAGCTGCTCCACAACCAGACGCCGTGTTTTGCCCACAGATTCCATTCTGAACTTTCTGGAGGAGGCAAGCAGTCTTCCATCCTTGTACCATTTTACTTCTGTTGGATCCTGTGCTACTTCACAGCTGAGGGAGGCACTTGCTGCCAGGGCAGCACTCACCTCTTTCTGCACCTGCTCCTGGTTTATAAACACAGGTTTTGGCTCTGAGGGAAGAAAAGAAAAAGTATTGACTGAGGGACCAAAATGAGACCAACTTGCAGGTTTGTATGTACAGGTTGGAACAGGTTTAGGTTACCACTTGTGCCCAAACTAATAGCCTTCACTAGAGAATATCAGCTCTTCTGTTGAAACAAAGTGTCAAATCTAGGCAAGAAAGAACCTAGGAACTGAAGGAACCAAGAGGGTCCTTGAACACCAGTCCCATGGTTGCAAGTCACTATGCAAACATATTGAACCCAAAAGAACATCTGTCCTGCAGGCAACCAAAACCTGAGTTCCTTTTACTTAAGACCCACTGTGAAACATCAAAACACATAAACATGTGATAGTCAAACCACTGGCTGCCTTTTCATGACCCAGAACAGTACTCCTGGCTTCCTGAACAGACTCCTCATGGCCTCTACCATTGCCACAACTGTGACTGTCAAAGGCACAAAGGAAATATGCTCACCAACGCAGTCCTTTGTTCTTTGTGTGTGATTTGCAGATATCTATCTTACTTTGAGCTCTGGCAATAGTCAGCTCTACCAGGTCTCTTACTGTGAGTAGCAGACTCACCTATCCAGATGCAGCCTCCAACATAAAGGCATAGTAAAAAGGCAGTGTACTACTAGGAGAAGTCCCTGCTTCTCCTGCCATGAAAGGCTGCACGTAGAACATGCACTCCAGCCTCACTGCGCATACTTATCTTAGTCAAATGTTTAGGTGAACAAGAATTACAGTTTGGGATCTCAGGCACAGGAGAGATTTGAATAATATCTTGAATATTGCTTCCACTGTACATATATTACTAATTATTGCTCTACAGACAGACTGAAACAGGTCTTTGTGTCATACTGAAACCAAATACTTTCTACAAACCCAGGCAATCAAGTCTAGGGAAAAAACCTCAGCACAGACTACAGTGATCCAGGTGCAGTATAATAGAAACTAGATTTTACTTTACTGTTCTCTGCTGTATTTCATACAACACCTGTCTTACCTGTGACATGAATCTTGAAGGTGAGTTTCTGGCCAGCAGCCTCGCAGCTGTACTCCCCTGCATCTTTCTTCTCCACCTGGCTCACCACCAGCCGACGCTGTTTGCCCTCTGACTCTACCTTGAACTTCTTGCTCGAGGTGATCAGTTTCCCCTCTTTTTATCACTTGACCTCTGTGATAAAATGTTTGCTCATTAAGACCGGGATGTGGTAGCATTGTGGTGGAGTGCTTGTTCATTAGGACCGGGATATAATGGTGGAATATGGAGGCCACAAAGGTTGCAGAACACTCTAATTTTATGGGTAGATTGTGTACTCTGCGTAGTTACAGGCAAAGCGCGCCCCGATGGATACAAAGTTCCACGGAAGGACCAACCAAGGAACGACACACCAAGTCGCACGATCACAACCGACCAATTAAAGGACAATACGCTCGGGATGGACAATACAAAAGAAGTTGCAAGGGACGGGACGGCGCGGCAGTTGGAGGAACAATAATCCCCCTGTCGCCCAGCGCTGAATTGCCTTTTAGTTTTACCCGCTACAATTAATAAAAGTTTATAATTGGAACATTATTGGCTCATTGCTTATAAATTGATGACAACCTCCATCTTCTCCTGCGCCACCTCGCAGCTCAGCGTGGCATTTTTCTGTTGTTGCAGCCTTCACCACCTTCTGTACCTTCTCCTTGTTTGTAAATACAAATTCTGGCTCTGAAAAGAGAGAGATACATTAGTTTGGCCTCTTGAAAGAAGAGCAGGTTTTGGGGAAGGAGTCAGAAAAATGAATCAGTTCTCCCAGTCTGATGCCCCAAGAGAATGATGTGGAGAGAAGTTGTGCAATTTATGGATGCCCCATCCCTGAAAACATTCAAGTCTAGGCTGGATGGGTGTTAGAGCAACCTAGTCTCAAAGAATGTGTTCCTTTCCAGGACAGAGATTGGAACTGGATGATCCTCCAGGTCCCTTCCAACAAAAGGCATTCTGTGATGCTTCTTGTATGACTCTCATGACTCTTTCGTCCCCTAGCTGCCATTTACTTATGTCTTCAAAACATCAACTTATACAAAACATTCCTGTAGTATTCTCTCCCATGCTAAATGAGCCCTTCCAAGACAAAAACATGTTACATAGAGCACACCCCCTAGTGCTTGACACAAAGCCCCTGTTCTGAAACTTCCTGAGACGCAGCTGCATTGCAGAGTTGTTCTAGTGGTACAGGCACGTGGGAATGGAGAAGTGCAATCAGAACTTTCTTGTCTATGGCCTCATTCCCACAGCAAAAGGAAATTCCTGAAGATTTTAAAAGATGGAGCTGCCTCACAACTGTATTTAGAATAATTTGTTCAATTTCCTCATCAGAAATTAACCACCCCAAAGTTCAGCTCCAAAAATTTTAAGCATAGCAGGGAAAACTTACAAACTAATGACCGTTTTCTAAAACATTCTAGAATGAAAGGCCAAAATGTGTTCTCTCTCACCTGTGACATGAATCTTGAAGGTGAGTTTCTGGCCAGCAGCCTCGCAGCTGTACTCCCCTGCATCTTTCTTCTCTACCTGGATCACCACCAGCCGACACTGTTTGCCCTCTGACTCCACCTTGAACTTCTTGCTCGAGGTGATCAGTTTCCCCTCCTTGTACCACTTCACCTCCATCTTCTCCTGGGCCACCTCGCAGCTCAGCGTGGCATTTTGAGTCAGTGCAGCCTTCACCTCCTTTTGTACCTTGTCCTTGTTTGTAAACACGTCTTCTTTCTCTGCAGGGACATCACAACAGTCACACCATTTTGCTGTAGTCTGCTGCAGAGCTTACTCCAGTTCCCCATTTTCATTATACTTGCCCTTCACAGGGACCATCATGATGCCTCATTAAGACAGGAAAATACTTTCCCCTCTATTTTGCCTTGGGAAATGAATAGGCATATCATTTCATATCATATCATAAATCTAAACATTTCGCAGTCTGATAGCAGATTTGGACATGAGATTTAGAACACCTGCATGCACTGCTGAACCTCCTCCCTTCTCTTTGTTTCTTCTGATGTCTCTCTACATTTCCAGTAAATCAGAAGGGAATGGCCCTCTAGAACAGGTTGCCCAAGGAGACTGTGGATGCTCCATCCCTGCAGGCATTCAAGGCCAGGCTGGATGTGGTTCTGGGCAGCCTGGGCTGCTGCTTGGCAACCCTGCACATAGGAAGAAGGGGGTTGGAACTGGATGAGCACTGTGGGCCTTTGCAACCCAGGCCATTTATGAGTCTGATTAGTGGCATTTTCCACCTCATTGTGTCATTCAAATTTTGTAACCAGATCTCATCAAACACCTCCCCTTTTCTCACTCCTTGCATGCCTGGTGTGCTCTTGCACTGTAACCCTGCAGACACCAGCTGACTACAAGAGCTGCACAAGTTACCCTCCTTGCCTATTGTTTGTTGCAGTAATTCATTCCTGGATGGAAAAGCACATGTAGAAAAGTGTTGCTATGACACTAGATGACAAAGAAAGTCCTATAGCCAAAATGTTTTGCACCAGAGAGGCTGTAAGTTGATCCTCCAAATGCAAGACACACAAAATGAAGTGTTCCTTTATCTCTGGGATTCCAAGCATTTTCTCACCTCTGACTTTCACTTGGAATGTTGCTTTGTCATCTTTTGTTTCACAGCTGTAGCTCCCTTGGTCTTTCAGGGTCACATTTTTGACCATGAGCTTGCTGTGCGTCCCCTGGGAGATGATGGTTGTCCTCTGGTCCTGCTTCACCTCTATTTGATCTTTCTTCTATACGACAGCTCCGCTTGCAGCTGACACCTCACACACCAGCTCCAGGTCTTCAGAAGGACTGACTGATATTTCTGGAGTCGTTTTGGACTTGCTGACAAAATTAATGGCTTCATCTGAAGAAAAAAAGAGAAAGTGGTTTACATCCTGACTCAGGCTTATTCAGCACAGCATTAAGATACAGTTAGAACTGATTGTAATGTCTCTGCTCATTACATCTGGGGGATCAAGTTTCACCTCTGGAGGTACTCACATACAAACGTGTGCTTGATTCTCCTGTGTAAGGAAAGAGTAAGTTCTATGCAGACAGTTCTTATTTCTTTTAATCAATTCTGTATTCTGCACATGTTCTTCTGAAGCTAAAATGAAGGCAGCTAAGTAACCTGTTTGCAATACATGAACAAACCAATTCAACACCTTGTCTCTAAGCTAACAAGCAGCGTTTGATGAGCACATCAGTATTTCATGCCCTTCATTCCATCCAGACTGTATTGGCAATAACTATGCTGGTATTAACAAGGATAGCAATTACAAGCAAAATGGTAGAAATACAGAAGATATAAGGAAAAGGGAACTCACCAGAGCTGAGGCAATCCTCCCTGGTGAGCGATCTCCAAGAGATGCTGCCTCAGTGAGGGTCAGCCCTTAAATGAGGTCTCAGAGGAGGTGGAGTCGAACTCCACCCCTCCAGGGAGCACAGCTACATAACTTTCACCTGTGCTCCCACAGCTGACCCCACACTTGCCTCAGCTGATCAATCAGTGGTTCACATTGTGATCTCCCATACACTCCACCCCTTCACAACGTGAACCAATGATTAGGTGAGTTCCCCTTATTACAGAGACCCAATCACGACGCTGATACAATCTCCCGTCGCATTAGATGTTGATATTATTCAAATGATGATGATTGGATGGGTGTTTATGATCTTCCATGGGCCAGTGCTTGATAGATGTTACCGGAGACAAATCATCTTGAAGTGCAGGTCCGTCTGCGTTTCATCAGTCCAGAGTAATGGTCCTAGAGGCTTAGAATCAATCTTAAGGGGAGTAATATAGATGTTTCAAGGGTACTAGGAGGGGAAGATCCGCCCTCCAGGGCAAGATACGGGCCGTATTCTTATCTTGGGTCAATACTTCTGCTTGTACTGGATTATGTCCCGGCCTCCGATACCATACCCTCTGGCCAGATATCTGTGGCTGTATAACTATATCTGGCACCAGAGGAGGAGTCTTGATCTGCCATAGGGACATAATAGGTGTTCCTTTAGCAATCAAGGCCGGAGTATTGACCACGATGTCAGTAGGCCATGTACCTATCACCGAGGGGGTGACTGAACCTCCCACCTCCAATAATCTCCCCCAAGGTGCAAGTAGGCCACACCATTTGGGTCCTACCTGCACCTTCCAAGGCCAATTTATCTTATGGATTCCCGGTTCTAAATTCTCAGGGGCAGGGAGCAGAAGATTATTTTCAGTACCAACCTGCGGTTTTACCTTATTATCGGTGCCTGTAATTTGGATCCTAAGAGGGGAGGCCCATATAGTTTGTAACATTTTCAGGGCACTGGGTCTGCCATCCCGAGGTCTTTCATTCAGGTCCCGCACGGTTTCATATAATCTTTTTGTCCACCCCTGCAGGGACTGAGAGTCTGTTTTCAGGGCAGCCTTAAGGATACCATTATAACGTTCAATAAGGCCTGCCCCTGTTGGGTTATATGGCAGGTGGAATCGCCATTCAATGTTGTTTTCTTCTGCCCAGCGCTGTATCATCGCTCCAGTGAAGTGAGTCCCTTGGTCACTCTCGATAACTTGAGGTGTCCCGTATGCAGACATCAGTTTAGTAAGTGCCTTAATTGTGTATGCTTGATTTGCCTTTGGTACAGGATAGGCTTGCAGCAGTCCACTTACAGTGTCAACGCAGGTCAGGGCATATCTCGCCCCCTCAGACCGAGGGAGGGGCCCAATGTAGTCAACCTGCCATCTCTGAAGAGGACTATATCCTCTAGCAATGTGGGATGTTGTTTCAGGCAACGGTCTCGGTCTCATCTTTGAGCAAGCATCGCAATCCTGACATGCTTGAACGATATCAGATAGTTGTACAGGCAGCCCACATTATCTTCTGTCCAGCATGCCGTAGCTTCTGATGTAACCAACGGGCAATATTTTCAGATTTTCAGAATTCTCAATCCATCGGATTCGGGCCAGTGTGTCAGCTTCATCATTTCCTGGTGACTGCAAGGGTTGATGACCAGAGACATGGTAGACACATACTGTCCTGTGTTTGACCGTATTCCAAATGTCTACCCACATGTCTTTACCCCAAATCGGTCGGGCGTGGATAGTCCATTCCTGGGTAGCCCATTGCGTAATCCACAGAGTGAGCCCCCGGTACACAGCCCAACTATCTGTACAGATGTTCAGGACGCCGTCACCAGGTTCTTTAGTTATAACCATCCACACGGCTCGCAATTCTGCCCATTGGCTGCTTTGACCATCCCCCTCATCAAACCAGATGGTCTCAGTAGAGGGATGGTATGCTATTGCTCGCCACTTGCTCGGGTTGCCTCTGCTGGACACATCCGTATACCAGGCATCTTCAGGAATAGGATATCTTCCTTCCTGAACGGGACTCTTCTCTGGTGGAGCAACCATCGGTTCTTTTGATGTATCACTGTGATACGTCACTGGGCCTAGGATCTTCTGTAGTTCTTCTTTAAGTGGAGATGAAGACAGACTGCTTCTCTGGCTTAGATAGGCGACCCATCGTGCCACCGTTTGTGCTTGGGCCACCCCCGTCTTAGGAAGGTGAGTCAAATCTCTCACCCACCCCTGGATTGGTAATGAAGTCTTAACTATGACCTCTGCTGTTTGCGTTATCGGCTCTACTGCTTGTAATGCCGAATAGGCAGCCAATAACTGTTTCTCAATCATGCTATATCGTTCTTCTGCTCCGTGCCAAACCTGAGACCAGAATCCAATGCGGGTTCGAACAGAACTCTGGCGTTGCCACAGGCCCCAGCCAAAATCATCTTGAGTAACATGAACATCTAGTTCAGCTGGGAGGGTCGGATCAAATATACCCAACGCCTGAGCTTGTTTAACTGCCAGTTTTGCCTGTTGGAAAGCATCCTGTTCTATCTTTCCCCAATTCCATGATTGACCCTTCTTTGTAAGCTTGTATAATGGCCTTAATAGCTGAGCTAAATGAGGTATAAAGGAGCGCCAATACCCCAATATACCCAAACATTCTTGCAATTGTTTTGATGTTGTAGGGACTGGAAACGCTTGGACTTTATCTACTACCGCACTGGGTAGTACTTTGGTTTTCCCGGACCAAATTACTCCCAGGAATTTTACAGATAGCCCCGGACCTTGCACCTTCTGTGGGTTTATAGCCCACCCTCTTTTCTGCAGGTAAGCTATCAACAAATCTGCTGCTTGTCTCACCGCCTCTAACGAATCGGATGTTAACAGGAGGTCATCAATATAATGATATAAATTGACATTATTTGGCTTTTCCCACTTAGCCAGATCACGTGCCACTAAATTATGACAAAAAGTGGGCGAATGTACGTACCCTTGGGGTAGGACCTGGAAAGTCCATTGCCTCCCTTCCCATGTAAATGCAAACTGATCTTGCGATTCTTCACTGATTGGAATACTGAAGAATGCATTCGCCAAATCCAAGACACAGTGATATGTTTTGATTTCCCTGCTTAGTGTGTCCATTAGGGAGGCAATATTGGGTACAGCCACATGAACAGGTGGCGTGACCTTATTTAATTCCCTATAGTCTACTGTCATCCTCCATGTTCCATCCGGTTTTCGCACTGGCCATATTGGGGAGTTATATGGGCTATGTGCAGGCCTTATAATACCCACTCTTTCTAATTCCTGCACCGTCTTTGTTATTTCATCCTGCCCACCCGGGAGTCTGTACTGTTTCACATTAGTAATCCGGCGTGGCTTCGGCAAACAAATAGGCTCATGTTTTGCATGGCCTCTCAATATTGTCTGGATTGCCCGGATACTAATGCATCTCTGCCGCAATCGGAACTCTCCCACTGTTGTATGGAGAGCCAGACCCCACAGGATATCAATTCCTAATATATACTCTGGAATTGGGGCAATGGATACCTTGTACTCCCGTGGTGGAAGACGCCCGACCCCCAGTTTTACCCAGGTTTGGGTGACCGGAATGGTTTGTCCCCCAAAACCTCCAATCATCACTCTATTACCTTTAAATTTAGTTGGGTCTCCATATATTATAGATGTCTCTGCCCCGGTATCAACTAGGGCCATAACCTTCTGTATATTCTTTCGGGACCAGTATATCGTCAGTTCCACATAGGGCCTCCGGTCCCGTCTAGAGGCCCTAGGAGGACTGACATCCCTCGTCAAGCCATGAACTGAGCCAGATTCAAGTCTTTTACCTCCGATACCTCCGGTGTCATAACCCGAGGCACCTGAGGTGGCTTCTTTTTCCTATTTGGAACTATAAAATCTTCTAAATTCCATGTTGTTGTTGGTCGCCGCTCTATAAATCTTATCCCTGGCCTTTTGGGTTTATTCTGAAACTTTTGTTCATCCTTCAGTTGCTTCCACAACTGAAGGAGAACCTGATTGGGCTGCCCATCAATTTTTGAAAACTGAACGCCTGCCCGGAGCAGATCATTAAACATTTGTTTCCGGGATACCCTAACAGGTCCTGCCCGAGAAGTTCGCGGGGCCGATCTTCTGGCTCGCACTATTGGAAAAGCCTCGGCATCCTCAATCACCCTGATATTGCGCTTAGCTCGTAAATGCTCAGTTTCTCCGAGGTCTGCTACCAATTGGGCGGCTTGTTGGACTACTGCCTCTGCGGATACTACTGGATTAAGTATGGAAACCAAGGTTCCATACATATGAGAGGGTGCTTACTGTAAAATTAGGTCCCTCATTCCCGCAGAAAATTTAACCATATCAGGGCTATCAAATGTGTCTTCGTAGATAGCCTCTCTCATACCTAATTCGCGTATATAATTTTGAAGGTCTTCCATAGAAGACCACATCCCTGTGTTTACTGGCATGTCAGTTTTATTTGTCCACACCATGCGGCAAGCAGCCATTATCCATTCTACAATTGAATGGTTTTCTTCAGGGAACTGAGTCCCAGCATACAGTCTCTGCCGAAGGGCAGGATGTACTGTTATTGTGGCCAACTTAGATACTTCGGGGCCACTAACCAGTACACTATCTGCCCCTGAATCCCATAACCGTAATAACCAAGCCGGAACACTTTCCCTTGGCCTTTGCCTAAATCGTTGCACTAGGTCCATGAGTTCAGTAGGCGTATATGGACGGGCTGTTACATGTAAAACAGATTCGGCAGGGGGCCATTGATCAGGAGGCACTCCTGCTGGTCGATCTTGAATTTTCTTTGTTTTTTGAGTTATTACTGGACGGACTTCTAGTGAGTCCGTCTCAGATGGTTTTTCTAGATCAGATTTAGTGAACTTATTTTGATTCATTTCTTCAGGATCTTGATCGTCATTAAATGAAATGTATCTAATTTGAGGGTTGGACGAAGAAAATGACGGTTTTTTTCCTGTCAATAGATTGATCTCACCCTCCAATTTTTCAATACAGGCCTTTAACAATTCATTTTCATGTGCAATGTTGTTTGATTTTATCTCTGCCCGATTTAAAGCATTTAATAATGGCCAGGCTGCCATAGATGCAGCCATTCGCTTTTCTTTTGTAATTAAGATATCTTTTTGTAGTCCTAGAAAGTAATCAGTTAGACAATAGGCGTCCATGTTATTTGGTACTCTTAAAGGGCCCCATTGTTCAATAATTGTTGCTAATTGGTAATATGGGGACGCCTCAAAACCTGGAATTTGTCCAGGAAGGCATGTCCCTAAGGGGGTGGTCTTCTCCCCCTTGTACCAATTAAAGATTTTCCACACAAAGGACATTTTTTTTTTTCCTTATATTTCTAGATGCCAAGTCAGTGGCTCCTGCCTGGCTTGCCAAATGTATTGGCAATAACTATGCTGGTATTAACAAGGATAGCAATTACAAGTAAAATGGTAGAAATACAGAAGATATAAGGAAAAGGGAACTCACCAGAGCTGAGGTGATCCTCCCTGGTGAGCAATCTCCAAGAGATGCTGCCTCAGTGAGGGTCAGCCCTTAAATGAGGTCTCAGAGGAGGTGGAGTCAAACTCCACCCCTCCAGGGAGCACAGCTACATAACTTTCACCTGTGCTCCCACAGCTGACCCCACACTTGCCTCAGCTGATCAATCAGTGGTTCACATTGTGATCTCCCATACACAGACAGAACCTGCCTGAGGAGCAAGCTGATGGCTGTCAGCTACAGGCAGACCTAGCTTTGTACTGCATTTCTTAGAGCAACAACTGTTGCTTTCAGTCACTGAATATACCAAGGCCAATTACTATGCCAGGAACATTTATGGCATCAGTGAACAAAAAATGCGTTAAAAATTGTAATAGACAGGAGCCATTTATTCTTTTATAACTAGGTGACCAAAGAACAACAGTCCTTCTAGAGTCAAGCTGTTAAGAACTAATAGCATCAATCAATATCACATAGATAGATTACTTCCCTGCCCTAAGACCATCTTGCGACCATTTGGTGCTCCTAATTAAGCCCTCTTGATGGCATTTTGTCTGAGCCATGCGACATTTTGTGATAGGAGTTACTGCTAGTGTTCCCTTAACCCTACACCAAAGTAGGAGGTATCCATTCTCAGGGAATCATGCAGGCTTCCTCTGTATTTGATGCTCAGAGACAGCCCCAGAACTTTTTAAATCTTAGCTTAGCTCTCATCCAATAATGTTCATCAAACAGTGCAACTTGTCCTTTGGGGATGCCTTTGTTCTGCATCAACCAGTTCCAACGGAGTCTTCTTGGCTTGTTTTAGATCAGTTTTTCAACAGATAAAGCCAGGGTCTTTGAATTACAAAGTGAAATTGCAGAATGCATGATTCTCAACCAAACAGAACAGCAGGTGGGATGCAGGGTGAATACCTGAACCAACACCACCTGCAAGCAATCCTTCAATATCTTAGGAATCTCTAGCCACCCCAAATCCAGTGTTGTGCTTGATCTATCATCTCTGCTGAGTTTTTAGCTAAGCTGATGGTGAGCATCACGGTGGTGATGGGTGAGCAGTCAGACTAGAGGGTCTTAATCAACCGTAAGGATCCTGTGATCAGAGGAACGTGAATGTGCTGTTAAAGGTCACAAGCGCTGCACTGCAGCATGAGCATACACAGCGAAAGGCTTTCAGTAGAGCTTCAGTTCATAAATGAGGACTGGGTTATGGAAAATAGGCTCAAGATATAAAACAGAAAACAGATCTTAACGCCAGGTTCTGTGAATGCAACCAGCTGAATTTCACAGATATTGAATTTCAATGACAATTTCTTGTGTTATTTTACCCTCCAGCTCCACCCTGAACAGGAACATGTCAGTGACAAGCATTACTCCTCCAGGCTTGACCTAACAGTGCTTTACTTGCACTATGAGCTAATGGCTGTGCTTACAGCACCTCAGGGAGACACCTCAGAGATCACAATGTCCTTCGGGTACAGCAGGAGACACTCAACTCTCCAAATGTGGAGTTTAATTTGTCCAAAGAGGAGACAGGATTCCCATGCTAATAACTTAGGACCATTTCAGTCATAGGTTTAAAGATGATGTAAGTGCTGAGGCAATACATGAACTAGATGAATGAAGCCCAGATGTCAGGGCTCAAGTCGTGACTCCAGCCCCAGCTGGAGCTAAGGCTGTCTTGAATTCATCACAACACAGTTACATTATTTGCTCATACTGTGGATTTGCATAGGGACAACAGGAAGGTCAGAATTGCTTCAATAGAGCTATGCAATCTTTGTCCTAAATACTGGAAACCCACAGCGTTGGACAAATAAAATGAATTAAGTCTGAAGTGCTTTACATGGATTGTGATCCTATGTTTGCCTCACAAACTTACCTGAGACTTTCCAATCAAAAATCAGAGTGTCATCTCCAATTGTGTAGATGTATGTTCCCTCGTCTTCTTTCGTTACAGCTGAAGCCACAAGCTTATGCAGTTTCCCTTTATCTTCCATTGTGAATTTCTTACTGGTCTTGATTTCTTTGCCATTTTTGTACCACTTCACCATGACATTGGCTTCAGAGGTCTCAGAAACAAATTCAGCTTGTTTTCCAGCAACGGCCCTGATTACTCCTCCACTTGTCTCTTTGATTACGAAGTTTGCCAGTGCTGAAACAAAATATGAAGACACAAAATACATATGATGGTAAAGAACTGCAGGGACATTGGTGACCATGAGGCATTCATTTATCATAAGATCAAACGTGCACGTTTAATCCTAGTTCTAATTGCTAGATTCTAATTCAGAAGCTGGCAAATTGGCAGCTTTTATAAACCACGTACCAGATTACCTTATCTCCACAAGTTGAAGGACGTACACTGTACAGGGGACAGAGCCAAAGGAAGAAGCCCAAGGCTTCAAGAAAATGTCTAAAATAGGAAAACTGAGGAAAGAATTGGAACAAGCAAACTAGAAGGAAATCAATGGAGGGGGTATCTATTACTGCACTGTAACCCCCTGGCAAACAAATCAAGCCTAAAAGATAGAGATATCACTTAGGACTGAAAAGAAAAAAGAAAAAAAAGAATTCCTTTATGGAAATTAATTGGAGTGCAAAAGTTAGATGATAAAACTGGCCCCTATTAACACACAGTGGAATAATTGACTTCAAAGATTCAAAATCTCACCACTGTCTTAGCCAAAAGTTTAAGCCTAAGGCCATGGTCCTATTTTACTGAGGGTAATTGAGCTTGTTTTCCAACTTCTTGTTAACATATCATTTTAAAACAGCGCACACAACTGAGTTGGGTCTGTTGAGACAGCGCAGTCAGAGCTGCTAAAATCAAAGTCTGGATTATGCATGCATTTGTTCTGCAGTTCCAAGAACACGCATGTATAATACAAATTCAACAACGTTCTACAGAATGCCTGTATTTAGGAGCTCGAGAGCCAGCTGATGGACACTGGGATGACTGAGATCCTGTCAATACATTTAACTCCATCCTATCATACAGTCAAATTTCATTCATTTTTTCAGGAACTGTCTCTTATCATTGTAGTCCCATCACCACTGCTGGATGTCAGCCCAACCACACAAAAGCAGCTGCTGGTTTTCACTGCAGATACTGCAGTAAGGAGAAACAGCCTCCAGACTGGACCAGCTGAGCGTGGCCCTACCAGGATTTGCTCCAAAGGTCTTATTACCAGTAGTGCTTCCCGATGAAATACATGTGGGTCCTCCTTTGATTCCAACCCCAACCCACCCCACCATGCCCCCTGATAACATCCATCAGGGCCACATCTCGACAGCTCCTGAACACCTCCAGGGATCCCACCACCTACCTGGGCAGCCTGTGCCAGTTAATTCTATGGGCAGACCTGCCAGTATGAAATATTATGCTAACATGACAAAGAGAGAGAAGAAAAGCAAAATTAAGACTAGCTGACAAGCCTTGGCAGGAAGTTCTGCTCTCCATCAATTTAGTCCCTGTGACTCTTCACAGGTGTTTTCTACATTTGGGATCACTGCTACAAAAAGAGATGTTGACATCATCTCTTGTGGCCACCCTGACAGAAGAGCAGGAAGGCTGGGATGCTCTTTTTCCTGTCTTTCCCTTGATTTCCTCTATATCTTAGGGACGAATCACAGGACAGAACACAGAAATCAAATGGCTCTACAAAGCAGATTGGCCAGTTCAAGTCAAAACAGCCACTGAAAACACCCCAGATGCTGTCTGACAACAGCTGGACTGTCGGGGAGTCAGGTGAATGCAGTCTGCTGGCCCTGGGCAGGAAGAGGACAGCCCAGACTATCACATACCTTTCACTGAAAGCTGATAGAGCATTTTATCCCCCTCACAGATGCACTGATAACTTGCAGCATCATCCATTGAGTCGTTGTGAATTTTCAGGGTGTGTTTCTTCCCCACAATTTGCAGTTCATAATTTTCACTGGCCTTGAGCTCCTTCCCATCCTTCATCCACTCCACAGTAGCGCCTGTGTCTGAAAGCTCAGCCTGCAGTTTGGCTTCCTCACGCAGCCAAGCGCAGATCTTTTCTACATCTTTGCTCTTCTTGGTAAATCTCACTGCAGCACCTGTCAGGAGCAAAGGCCTCGTTATTTCAATTTATATCAGGCTAACGTGGTCAATGTTTGCTGCAACATCTCTGAAAAAGTATCACCTTCTGTTCCTGCACTCATCATTGTGTCAGTGCTGAGCAATTCACGATATTTCATTTGGTCTTCTTGCTGGATTTACTAAGTAAAAATCAACCAAACATCTCCTTCTACTGATTAATAATGCTCTAAACATGCTTCTGCAGAGGTTTCCACCCAATGACAAACAGGTCCTCCCATCATGAATGTTTATTTGTTCTACTTTGTCATGCAAAGCTGATTGATAGAGATATTATTGGAATGATTGCTCCCCTACTTCTAAACTATTCCAGTGCAATCAGAAAGGCTGTCTGAACCTGCAGCTGAAAGTACTGCTCTATGGTCATGCAGTGGTAAACCTGGTGACTGAATGCACTGGCCAATAGCTGTGAACTGCAGACATTCATCAGCTGGCATGCTTGCACGTTGTTGTAAGGTCAATAGTAAACATGGCATCCCCTCCAGGTACAGCTTCACCAGTTGTTAGGGGGGATTTCACAGCCAGGACTGGGTCTGAGGAAGAACATGTATGTCTTAATGCTCTTTAGATGCAAGTCTGGTATCTCATTTAGAGATGGAAGATTAAATCATAGGTACATTTCTACTTCTCCCTTTGCATGAGTGCTAGAAGAAGCACTTCTGTGCTTAAGATCTGTTACAGAAAGTTCTGCCTCTTGCACATGTGAGATATCAAAAGATAAGGATATTCATGTCTCTGTCACAGAAACAACTCGTATCACTTTAGTGGTAGCTGGAGGTTGATAGGAGATAGGAGAACTGGGAATAAAGGAAAGCCTTTGGTGTGTTAATGCACTGCTAACCTTAAAGTCAAAGGAAGCATCTTTAGGGAACCAACACAGCTGCTCAGCACACACTGACCCATTTCCATTGGGGTTTTTGTGCTTACCAAGGTGCACGCTCCCTGGGAATTCCAGAGACGGGCTCTGTCCATGCGCATCGACTGCAGACACTCGGAACTGATCATCAGCCTCTTCAGACAGATTGCTCACCGTGAACTCTGGGACGGGGACATGAGACTCGTGGCACCTCACCCAGGTGAAGCCAGTTAGTTTCTTGCATTCCACAATGTAGCCATCGACTGGAATGGGGCGGTGCATCTTCGGAGGGGACCATGCCAGCGTCACTGAGGTTTCTGTTTTATTTTTCACCACGGGGTCAGTTGGGGGCTGGGTGGGAGGTTTTCTGGGAGCTGAACAGAAATAAATTTCAGAAATATTAGCATAAGGTCATGTAGGCTGGAAAAGACCTTCAAAAGACCTTCAAAATCAGCAGACTCAACTTTCAGCATGACCTACTGAGTCCCACCATTAACTACTGTGGTACCTGAGGACATACATGACAAGCTTATTCCTGCAGGTATTTACATAGTGAATATATTCACCCTCTGGTTGCTTTGGAACATTTTAGAGGTTAAAATCCCATCAGACTTTTTCACTGTGTGCAGCCACTGATACAGGCAGGAGGCTGGGAATTACCTGATGGGCTCTAGTTACAGACTACTGACACAGTAAAGGATTGATTTCATTTAATTTTGGCCATCAGAAAGTTTGGTGTCTGGTTTCAGTCACCCATCTGGACTCCAATTATAATCATATGGAGAACAGCACATTCAGGAGAACTCATCTCAATAAACCTGAATGAAATCACAGAATCATAGGATCATGGGAGGGCTTGGGTTGGAAGAAACCTTCAAGATCATTAAGTGCTAGATGCCAAAGGTCCCACTAACACAGTATTAAGCCAAAAGCTAGATGCTGGAATCAGATCTCCTGACCTTACCATCAGAAACTGAGATGTCATATTTTGCTCAGAGGTGCCTGCTTGTAGGAGGGACAGCTTCCGAGCTTTTTCTGCTCCAGGAACCAGCTCGAGCTTCAGAATTTAAACAGCAGTCAGAAATTAAACTGAGCTTTGTCACCTCCATCAAATAGAAGGAGTGGTTGGGTGGTACAGCTTTCCAAATCGCTTAGAAACTGTCACAACAATCAGATGCCTACCTTTTCTTTTTTAACTTGTTAATACATAGAGCTTAATAGCATCAGAATGCCCCAAGCACTTCAGACAACAGGACAGCTGTAAACCCTTCTTTAAGGATTCCTTTGTTTAACCACTGAGTAACTGTAATTCAGTGGTGCTGGTAGGAGAAGGGAAGTCCTAATCTTCCCAGATGGTGAACAGAGTTGATGTTCACATGCAGACTGGTGCTGCAGCAGAGCCAGAAACCACTCATTTGGGAAACACAGCACCAAGAAAATAATGGGAATAGCTTCATAAAATCAGGAGCTTCACTCAAATTTCATGTCAGATCTATAATTCTTCCTATTTTCAGGAAGAAATGATTTCCCTTTTTCTTGTAGTTTTATTTTCTTTTCCTTTCCAGCAAGCAGCTTTGTAGCTTACAAATTGTTTTCTAATCACCTCCTGGTGTGGACAAATCACACAGGTCTGACTCCATGTTTTACATAGTTAGCATATTATATTTGTTCCACTATGGAACTGTACAGTCATAGAATGGCCTGGGTTGAAAAGGATCCCAAAAATCATCCAGTTCCAACCCCCTGCTATGTGCAGGGACGCCATCCACCAGACCAGGCTGCCCAGAGCCACATCCAGCCTGGCCTTGAATGCCTGCAGGGATGGGGCATCCACAGCCTCCTTGGGCAACCTGTTCCAGTGCGTCACCACCCTCTGAGTGAAAAACATCTTCCTAAGATCCAACCTGATCCACAACCCCTACACACCCTCAGAGCCCCCTAGAGCCCCTAGTCCTCCTATTGCCCACCACAGCCCCATATGCCCACTAGAGTCCCCCTCAACTCTCTTTACAGGCCCTGCACAGCTCTATATAACAGTCTTATAGAACTACCTCTAGTAGAAGCAATCTCCACACAGAGATCCTTTCCCAGCACACTGCGCCACGGGGGGAGCAAAACGGGGGGGGGGCACACACACACACAGCGCCGGGGGGGCCCGTAACCGACCCCCACCCATCCTTTAAAGGGGTGGGGGGTCCGTTTTAATGGGGGGGGGGGCGAGATCACCTTCACCCCCCACCCCCCCATCCCCACCCCATCCTTTAAAAGGGGGGTGTCCATTTTGGTGTTGGGGGGCAGTGACAATCCGCCCCCCCACCCCATCGTTTAAAGGAGGGGGGGTCCGAGACCACCCCCCCCACCCCATCTTTTAAGGGGGGGGGTCAGGGGCTCATGGGGGGCAGCACATCGTGCACAACATTGTGGGGGGGGGGGGCTTTAAAAGGGGGGGGTTACAAAAAGCATAGCTCTCAACTATAGATGGGATTGGGGGGGGCTCAATCGATGGGGGGGGGCCCTTCATGCAGGGGGGGCACAGCGTAAGTCAGCGGCTTTGAGGGGGGGTGTTGGGGCTGTTTGGCCTTTGGGGGGGTTATTGTGTGCCCCACCCCCACCACCCCCACACACAATGGGGTGTTAATGTGGGGGGGGGGGGCTTAGATTAGTTGCGTTCCCTATAGCACTGCCCCCCCCCGTCATTAACCCCCCCGCTTTATCCTTACGGCTGAGCCCCCCCCCGACAGCGCCCCATTCATCTTGATGGGGGGGGGGGTTTGTCACACGACCCCGGCGCGGCTTACGGCACATCGTCGACCCCACCCCACCCCCTATAACCCCACCCGGGGGGGGAGGGGGCGATGTGGTGAGTGGGGGGGGGGTTCCGGAGGTGGGGGTGAGCAAAGCGCAATATGGGGGGGGGGGTCCTATAACTGGAGGGCAGCGGCTGCACAAAGAGCCCGCGGGGGTCGGAGAGCAGCACTTTGGCTGGGGGGGGTCCACGGGGTCCGGGGGTAATGCTGCCCCACCCCCTCCCCCACCCCCCACTGCCGACCCCCCCCCCGCGTTGCCCCCCCGCCCCAACGTCAGCTCCTGCAGCAGCTCCTCGTCGCTCTCCTCCTCCTCTTCCTCGTCTGGGGGGTCAATATGTGGGGGGGGGGGGTCCCATCGGGCAGCGGCAGCTCCGCCGGCTCCGATTGGCTGAGCCGCAGTGCGCGGGAGCGGCTGTTGTGTGCCGGTCGGTGGAGGGGAGGCTCTTCATGGAGCTGCCCCGCAGCCAACAACAGCCTGAATGAGATCCTGGAGTCCCAGACGCTGGAGGATGAGCTGGGAAAGAGCAGAGGCTCCCCACAGAAGGGCAAATCACGTCTGATAACGTGAGTGTGGAGCACAGCCAGCCCCTTCCTCACATGTGTGGGGCTTCCATGTTCCTCTGTGCCCATTGCAATGTGCCACCCCAATCCTGCTGCCCAGCCAGGAGAGGATGGGATGAGCAGGTTGGGATGCACAGAGCAGTGCTCAGACATTGCTGGGACATTTGTGCACTGCTGTTGAGCTTCCCTTTGTGCAGCAGGGGAGAGGATGGAGGTTTACAGGTGGATGGTTGTTATTTCTATGGCATTGCACAGGTGGTAGAACCATGTCCATTCCCAAACTTATTCCAGGGCATGCGGGAATTTGTGCAGTTGTAGTTCCTGAATTGTGCTATTTAAAACCCTCCTGTAAATGGGGATGTTTTGTAATGCCTGCTGGGGCTGCAGGCAGCATTGCCTTCCTCCTTAGGGGGCAGGTTTAATCACAAGCCTCCCTATTTCCTATCACAAACGTCCTACAAACCATGTCTGGGCATTGCTGTCTCAGCCTGGATCTCAGCTCCTGAGACTGTCAGATGTGAAGCAGCAGCAGCTGGGACAGGGCTGGCTCTGTGTGCCCTCTCTGGGTCTGTGGGCACAGAGTGGGGCAGAGGGATGACTGTGAGAGGGAGGAATTGCCCAGCCACAAGAAAGAGGAAATCAGCTGAAAAGGGGAGATTTGAGAAGCACTGAGGCTGTGGCTGCTTTGACAGTAAGAAGAAACCAAGCTGTCACTGTGCAGATGGGAACTCCAGTAGGAGAGCTGTGGTGGCTTTACAGATGGCAGACAGCAGCTGGAGTGTAGAGCCAAGGGTAGGGGGGGGATCTTCCTCTTAGCAATGCCATGCAAAGAATGATGCAGACTCCTGCAGGGTCGGCTTTGCTGTGTGACCCTGGGTGGAAGCAGCTGGAAGGTCTCAGCCCTTCTGCATTATCCCAGGAACTGGGGCAGTGCTCGGTCTCATCCCACCTCTGCTAATAGCAAATGCAGAATCCCTTATCTGAGTGCCCTTTTCTCTCATGTAGAGTCACCAACCCTGGGAAGTTCACAAAAAGTTTGGGTGTTGTGTTGAGGGATGTGATTTAACTGGGAAGTATTGGTGATGGTTGGACTGGATGATCATAAGATCATCCAGATCATAAGATCTGAGATCATAAGATCATAAGATCATCCAGGTCTTTTCCAACCTTGAAAATTCTATGGAGTTGTAGCAGATTGTGGGGGTGTAGGTGTGGTATATATATGTACACAGATGGGAATATCCGTATGGAAAAGATAGATCCATGTGTGTTCTGGGCTGCACTGAAAAAGGGGTGGCCAGCAGGAGAGGGAGGTGATTGTCCACTCCTGCTCAGCTCTTGTGAGGCCATATTTGCAGCACTGTGTCCAGGCCTGGGAAGGATGTGGAGCTCTTGGGGGGGGTCCAGAGGAGGGCCACTGTGATGATCAGAGGGCTGCTCTCCTATGAGGAAAGGTGGAGGGATCTGGGCTTGTTTAGCCTGGAGAATGGAAGGCTGTGGGGAGACCTCATTGTGGCCTTTGAGTACTTGAAGGGAGCGTATAAACAGGAGGGGGAATGGCTGTTTATGAGGGTGGATAATGATAGGACAAGGGGGAATGGTTTAAAACTGAGACTGGGGAGGTATAGGTTGGATCTTAGGTAGATGTTTTTTGCTCAGAGGGTGGTGACACACTGGAACAGGTTGCCCAAGGAGGCTGTGGATGCCCCATTCAAGGCCTGCAGGCATTCAAGGCCAGGTTGGATGGGCTCTGTCCATGAGCATTGACTGCAGACACTTGGAACTGATCATCACCCTCTGCAGACAGATTTACAGCCCCTGCACAGCTCTATATAACAGTCTTATAGAACTACCTCTAGTAGAAGCAATCTCCACACAGAGATCTTTTCCCAGCGCCCCTTTGTGACATCATAATGCCCCTTTGTGACATCATAACACCCTTTGTGACATCATAATGCACCTTTCTGATGCCATAATGCCCCTTTCTGACGTCATAATGACCCATTGTGATGTCTTAATGCCCCTTTGTGACGTCATAATGCCCTTTGTGATGTCATAATGCCATTTGAGACGTCATAAGGCTCCTTTGTTTTCATAATGCCTCTTTGTGACGTGATAATGCCTCTTTGTGACGTCATAATGCCCTTTGTGACGTCTTAATTCCCCTTTGTGATGTCTTAATGCTCTTTTGTGATGTCACAATACCCCTTTGTGATGTCATAACACCCCTTTGTGACATCACAATGCCCCTTTCAGACGTCATAATGACCCTTTTTGACGTCATAATTCCCCTTTGTGATGTCATAATGCTTCTTTGTGGTGTCATAATGCTTCTTTGTGATGTCATAATGCTACTTTGTGACGTCACAACGCCCTTTGTGACGTCATAATGCCCTTTGAGACGTCATAATGCTCCTTTGTGATGTCATAATGCTCCTTTGTGATTCATAATGCCCTTTGTGATGTCATAATGCCCTTTCTGACGTCATAATGCCCCTTTGTGGTGTCATAATGCTTCTTTGTGAGGTATCTGTGGTGCCATTGATAATGAAGTGTGATGAACTGGAAGGCTTTCAGTAGAATTGCAGCCCTAACATAAACAATGACTTGAACTCTGGAATTCTGTGTAAAATCATTAGCTAGCTTGTGGTCCGGGTCTTCAAACCAAAGGCTGTGAGGTGCTGCTCTTGTTGACGCAGGCTGTGAAAGATGACTTGAGCTCTAAGAGTAATTTCCCTTCTGCTCTTTATATGAACATCAAATCCACAATTAGAATATTAAGAAGATAATATAAAATTTTGTGCTGCTGGACTGAGGACTTCCATTAGCTGTTAGCCATAGTTTGGAACTTGCAAAGCAATCATATTGGAGCCTTGCTGGGCAACCTGCTCCAGTGTCTCACCACACCCACAGTAAAGCATTTCTTCCTAATATCCAATCCTAATCTACCTTCTTCCCATGTAAAGCCATTTCCCCTCATTCTGTTGCTACCTGCCCTTATGAAAAGTCCCTCCCCAGCCTTCCCTGTAGGCCCTCTTCAGATACTGGAAGGCCACTCTAAGGTCTCCTTGGAGTCTTCTCCAGGCTGAAGAGCCCCATCTCTCTCAGCCTGTGCACATAGTAGAGGTGCTTTCAGCCCTCTCTGATCACCTTCATGGCCCTCCTCTGGACCTGCCTGAACATCTCCAAGTCCTTCTTGTGTTGAGGGCTCCAGAACTGCGTGCAGTGCTCCAGATGGGGTTTCAATGAGAGGAGTGTGGAGGGGCAGCACCACCTCCCTCGACCTGCTGGTCATGCTTCTGTGCTTTAAGCTTATGCTTTAAGGTCCTATATGCTTTAAGGTTTAGATAGTGCAGTCGCCTCACCTCTTCAGGTTTATCTGTGAAGGTCCCTTCCAAGTGAACCGTGCTGATCCAGACAGTTCGGATTGCTCATTAAAGTGTTTTAGTAAGTTGGGCTGGTCCTACGAAGCAGTATGACTGCAGTAAGCAGTGTACATGGTGCGCTGTGAGTACTGCACACATTCCTCTTGGCAGCTTGTGGAACAGAAACTGTGCATTGTTTGGATTGTGTAAGTATTCCTGTTGGTCTCTTGTGATGCTTACCTTCTTAGAGCACCTTTCCTCGTTTGGCTCTACATATTTTGGTACCTTACTTGTTCTGTTTGGCTTAGCAGGGAAGGTCTTCTTCTGAAGCATCCTCAGTCTTGGTCTGGGCAGCATACTTAGAAATGACATGGACGTTACATGAGTGGGTGGTCAAAGGGGGGAAGAACTCACCTTTCTGATCTGTTTCCTTTTAGAACACAGTCCTGGAGAGGATTTGCTTTCCTTGTTTCCTGGAGACTTGGATTCTTAGATGGTTTTGACTGCAGCTATTTCTGATGTTAATTCCTTTTTCTGTACTTTAGTAGCCAAGTGCAAGTGGAGTGCTTTGGGAATTGTCTGAAGTTGCCAGGTTGCGTGTGATCACATATGTAACGTGGAGTTATGTGTGGTGCCAGTGATAATTAAGTGTGATGAACTTGAAGGCTTTCAGTACAATTTCAGCCCTAATGTAAACAGTGACTTGAACTCTGGAATTCTGTGTAAAATCATTAGCTAGCTTGTGGTCCAGGTCTTGAAACCAAAGGCTATGAGGTGCTGCTCTTGTTGACGCAGGCTGTGAAAGATGACTTGAGCTCTAAGAGTAATTTCCCTTCTGCTCTTTATATGAACGTCATATCAACAATTAGAATATTAAGAACATAATATAAAAGTTGTTGCTGCTGGCCTGTGGACTTCCATTAGCTGTTAGCCATAGTTTGGAACTTGCAAACCAATCTTATTTAGACTTTAGTGGTGAAATCTTCTGATGAAATCTTCCTTCTAATTCTGCAAAAGAATCTCGGTGGAACATTTCTGTCTGAAAAGGCTCTGGCATATGAAGATGTGCCAGACTGCAGCCATGTGCCAGATGCGTTTGGATCCATGGAATTTTCTGATGTAGCTTCAGTGTTTGAAGAATCTCCACTCGATCTAAATACTCAGAAAACAAAGCAGGTGTGTGAAGATGTACAGCTAGTTTCTTACAGAAAAAATACAGCTCTTAATCTAGAAATCTGCTTCTCATTGTATCTAGTGCTTACTCCATATTTAAGTATCTAGTGGACCTTGACCAAAGGAAGATAAAGATAGAGCAAAGAAGTATGTTAAGCATAAATTTTGTTGCCTTCTACCTGTAGGCCATGGTTGGTTTGACGTGATCCCTAACTCCAGTGTTTGGTTTGCACAGAAACAGCAAGCAAGGGAACAAGTAAAGGAGTCAGTGAGGATTTTAAAACACAATGGGAAGCGATAAGGCACAGTTAATAAGATTCTGGAGTTAGGCTGGAGGTAGGCAGAGGTTGAAAGGTACCGAAAGAAATTCAATCTTACTGTGTTGGACAACAAAATCCACTGTGATATTATTCAAATTTTTAACTAAACCAAGTGATAATTCATATTTATGTTTAGATATGCTGGTGAGGGTTAATCCTCAATGGAGAATTGAGATGAACAAATAAAAAAATGGTGTTTGACAGTCTATAAGAAACGAACTTATTCTAGGAGAGAATCAGAGTTTTCAACTGTTTTGTTCAATAGCCAAATAATGTATGATATTTTTATAAGCATTGTGTCTGACCTTCTCAGCTGTTAGAATTTCTTTGACAGTAACTTCTCCGGCTGTGATCAGAAAACCTTTTGTTCCGTCTCTGGCACCATTCGAGGCATGATACTCAACTGGGTGATATGGAATTCACACTGTCAACTCCAGTGACAAGAAAAGTGGCATCTAAGAAGCGTGCAAACACAGAGAATGTTGATGCAGAGTCAGTGTTAAGAAATGAGCTGCCCTTTGCATTTCCTGCTCCAAAGGCCTTCTTTTCGAAGAGCCAGACAGAGAAGCAAGTAGAAGGCATATCTTTTTAGGCGCCTACTTCCAAAGGTATGTTGTATCTAACAAATGGAAACCTAGAACATGTGTAGCTTAGGAATTTTTTACTTTTAATATGAATGCAGTACTTGTAGGTCCTAAAATTCTGAAAGGTTTCAGTGTGGGGTTTATTTGGTCACAGCACATACAGCTGCCATCCTGTACATCTGACAGTGCACTGCAAGCGGTTTAACCATATATCAGGGCATGGTACACGTCTGTTAATGATAGAAGTTCTCACAGTTTCACAAGGAGCATGCCTTGAGATGCATTCAGATAATGAGATAAGTGCTGTGTTCCTAAAACTAGCATGTGTCTCCACTCTCCATCGAGATTTAGTAGATAATTTCTTTAACAATTATGATGAGAGTTTGTTTTGTTTTTATTTTTTTCTGGGCTATTATTTTGAGTGAAAGAAAAGGGTATGCTTTTATTTAAGCGAGCTTTTGATTGCATCATGCTTCTAAATTAAATGTAACCTACTGAATTCCTCATGATAGCATACGAGTACTTGCGTGTATCTGTTCTCCCTAATAGAGGGAGAAGAGACTCAGTGAACCTGGACAGTGTTACCCAGGGTTGTGAGAACAGCTAAATGATTGTTGAGAACTGGTCAACTCGTGAGCCTGAGACCTGGGATCCTCCATCCTAGGGTGGAACTTTACTGGAGCACGTGGGTGCCACGGCAAAAAAAGGACTGTGTACAATAGACTGAGAGTTTGCTGAGTTTCTTGGTTTACAGAAAGCACAACTAACTCAGCAGCGAGTGACGTATTTGGGATAGGAGATGACAGCTGGACTTTGAACCTTAAGGACTGCCAAGAAAGAAGCCATCTGCTCAACCCCTGAGCTGCAAACTGCCAAGGAACTCCATACGTTGCCAGGAATGACAGGAGGGTGCCAACCATGGATACACAGCTACGGACTGATGGTAAACTTGAAACAGCTTGAAGTGAGTAAGGGATATCCAGGGTGCACTGGTGCTCAATATTCAAGAAGCCCATCAATCTACACTGGGCCAAAGGATACCAGTTTTAATATCTCATGCAGTGTTTACTGTATTGGAGGCAAAAGGGGGACATTGGCTTTCACCCCACAGAATCACAGAATCACAGAATTACCCGGGTTGGAAGGGACCTCAAGGATCATGTAGTTCCAACCCCCCTGCCTAGCAGGGCCACCAAACATACGCCTTTACTAGATCAGGTTGCCCAGGGCCCCGTCCAACCTGGTCTTGAACACCTCCAAGGACGGGGCATCCACAACCTCACTGGGCAGCCTGTTCCAGGACCTAACCACCCTTCTAGTAAAGAACTTTCCCCTAACATCCAACCTAAATCTTCCCTCCTTCAACTTAAAACCATTTCCCCTAGTCCTGCTATTATCAGCCCTTTCGAAGAGTTTACTCCCCTCCTGGGAGTAAGTTCCCTTCAGGTACTGAAAGGCTGCAATGAGGTCACCCCGCAACCTTCTCTTCTCCAGGCTGAACAAACCCAACTCCCTCAGCCTGTCCTCATAGGGGAGGTGCTCCAGCCCCCTGATCATCTTCCTGTCCCTCCTCTGGACCCTTTCCAAAATCTCCATATCTTTTTTGTACTGAGGGCTCCGCACCTGGACACAGTACTCCAGATGGGGCCTCACAAGAGCAGAGTAGAGAGGGACGATCACCTCCCTATCCCTGCTGACCACCCCTCTCCTGATGGAGCCCAGGATCCCATTTGCTTTCCGGGCTGCCAGAGCGCACTGCTGGCTCATGTTAAGTTTCTCATCTATCAGGACCCCTAGGTCTTTTTCAGCCGAGCTGCTCTCAAGGACAACTCCTCCCAGCCTGTACAGGTGCCTGGGGTTCTTCCGGCCCAAGTGCAAAACCTTGCACTTTGCTGTGTTGAACCTCATTAGGTTCACCCGAGCCCAGCTTTCCAGCCTGTCAAGGTCCCTCTGAATGGCATCTGTTCACCCCAAAGATTCCCGAAATACCAGGCCATCCTGGTAGAGCAGGGTGATATAGAAATAATTGTAACTACTATTGCCAACCCAGTATCTTTCCTTAGCGGAACTCCCCTGGTGGAGAACCAGGATGACATCACTGCTTTGAAACAACTGATGCTGCACATTACATCCAGTCGGTTGGAGCTGAAGGACGAACCCTTAGAAGATGCAGAAGATGCCTGATTTACCAGCAGCTGCAGTTTTGTGAGACAAGGAGGCTTTAAGGCAGGACATGCAGTAACTGCTACTGAGCAGGGAATGGAAGCACAACCATCAGCCATGGGGACTACCCCTCAGAAGGCTGAAATAACTGCCTTGACGAGAGCCTTAATGATATGGACAGATGCTAACTATGTGTTTGGGGTGTCACACGCTCATAGTACCATCTGAAAAGAGCAAGGATTGCTCACACACAAGGAAAAGAGCGTGATGTAAATGTACCTATGTTGTAGGGCACAGTTCTCTATCCAGGCCCAAGTCTGTGTGGGTGTCTCCTCTATCCACAAAGCTGCTCACACTGCAGGAGGCACAGGCTGAGAGGAGAGGCCAGAGCAGCTCTCCCACTGTAACACGGAGCAGCAGGATACAAGTAAAGGAAGGCCCCACAGCTGTACTGGGAAGATTCCACACAGTCATCAATTTTTCATCTGAAAGGTAAAGAGGAATTCCCTTTTCTGCCCCTATCATCATTGGTCGGGTGAGTAGCAATGATGCCCGGTGTGCTTCCATCAATGGAGCAGAATAGGCGGAAGGCTGGGGTGCAGGCTGACCTCTGCTGAGGTGAGTGGGGGCTCAGGGTGTTGCTCAGTGGTAGATTTGTTCACACTGAGTTCTAACAGGAAACTTGCTCAACATCGAAGGCCTTGCAAAAGTCTGGCTGAGTGATGTCAGTTGCTTTTCCTTTCCCTACTGATGCTGTCACTCCACTGTAGAAGGCCACCAAAGCGACCAGGCTGCATGTCTCCGTTTCCGCTGTTTCTCCATTTCCTTCTTGTTGCTCCCTGTAACCAGCAGGTTCAGCCATGCTGCTTTCCTGCCTCCTCTACTGTGTTTCGTGTGGTCGGGATGGAGCTCAGAGCTCCAGCTCTGAGTAAGGTTTTCTGAGAAAGTTACCATCTCTTTTCCATTCCTTTACCCCTAAAAACAGTTTTCCAGTGTCTCTCATGCAAGAATTCTTTGAACAGCCTGCAGCTGACTCTCCTGAAGCTCAGGATCCTGACTTTGCTTTTTGCCAGGCCTGCATTCCTTGAGATGAGGAACTCTAGGAGGGCATGGTCACTACAGCCCTGACCACCTCCAGTCTTAACCCCTGCTGTGCACCATGTCCAGTAATGCTTCCCTTCTGCTTGGTGTGCTTAATACTTGACCCACAAAGTTATTGTCAGTGCACTCCAGCAGGCTCTCAGACAGCTTGCAGCAACTGGGATTGGTGCTGGGTGGTTGCTGGGAGGTGTCTCAGCAGAAAAGCTGGGCTGGGGTGGGCGTGCTATGTCAGTCCTCATCGCAGCTGGCAGAGAGAGTTAGAGGAGGGTGATGGGTGCTGCCTGCTCTCAGTGCTACTGCACTGAATTTGGGGCACAGCAGCACACTGGTGAGTGAGCTGGGAGGGAGACGGAGTGCTGCTGTGCATGGCTAGGCCAGAGCTGGAGGATTGTCAAACGTGAGTCATGCTGGTGCAGCCATTGCAGCTGCAGCAGGAGTAGAAGACAAAGAGGTTTTGTAGAGGATAGAGGGTGGTGATTCATGGTTTGATGTCCAGGTGGAGGCCGATAACAAGTGGTGTCATCCAGGAGTCTGTCTTGGGACCAGTGCTTTTTTACATGGTTATCAGAGACACCAATGATGCAATGGAGTGCACCCTCTGCTGTTTGCTGAGTGGTGCGGCTGACGCAGTGGAAGGAAGGGATGCCATTCAGAGGGAGCTCAACCGAGAGGTTGGCCTACGTGAATCTAATGAGGTTGAACACAGCAAAGTGCAAGGTTTTGCACTTGGGCTGGAGGAATCCCAGGCATTTCTACAGACTGGGAGGAGCAGTCCTTAAGAGAAGCCCCGCAGAGAAGGACCTGGGGGTCCTGGTGGATGAAAAACAGAACGTGAGCCATCAGCGTGCTCTTGCAGCTCAGAGAGCAAATGGTCCCCTGGGCTCCATCAGAAGAGGGGATGGCCAGCAGGGACAGGGAGGTGATTGATCTTCATGATCCTTGAGGTCCCTTCCAACCCGGGCCATTCTATGATTCTGTGATTACACTCGCTGTCAGAAAGAATGGCAGCTGTACGGAAGCTGGATATATTTTGGGACAGTTCTTGTAACCAGTTGATTTTAAGACCTTGCCCGAGTCAAGAGTCTAAATTGAGTGTCAGAAGAAAGCTGGTAAAGTGGCTATTGCTCATTCTTTTTCATTTGCTGATTCTTTCATTCGGGTTCCTTTTCCAAAGGAGATTCTGGTGATGGAAGCAATTGAAGAAAGAACCAAAGCAGCTCTTGCCAAGAGTGCTTGAAGTCCCTGTGGAGAGACGCAAAGAACTTGGGCTTCCTCTGGGATGCTCCCCACCATGTCTCAGGAACTAGACAACTGCTGTTCCACTTTCTGCTCTGTGTGTGGAAAGGTACGTCTGGGTTTCTTCTGCTTGTTTATTCTTTCTTTTTCAGGCTTTGAAGGAGAAGGGGTGGAGCAACGGGAGACTCACTGGTCGTTTGTTACCTCAAGAACAGGATGGATTCTGCATTGACTGTGAAAAACCTGGGCTAGTAGCATGGGCATATTTCAGGCTGGACTCTTCTTTTGCTGCTTGGTTTCCTTTTGGCTACAGGGAGACAGCTGTCTAAAGGTGTGTTTTCAAACCCACTCTCCAAAACCATGTTTCATTGTTGCAGGTGGTTCAGTGTGCTCTTGCATGGTAGATGCTGTAGTTTGCTGTAGAATCTAAATGGTTTCTGTTCCTAGGGGAGGACTGAGAGGAGGTAGTGAGAAGAGAATTCAATGCCTTAGGTGTATCTTAGTGAGAAATGTTGGCATGAGGTGCTGAAAGTCTTGAGTTGTCAAAGGCCAGTGATGCTCAGACTCCTTAACCTGCTGGAGCAGGGTGGAAGCAAGGAGTGGGCACTGCCGTCACACAAGCTGCACTTGGTTCTGGTCTGCCAGGTCTGTGCTGGCCTGGATTTCTTCTGAGAAGTTTGTTGGAGCTGCTTGGAGTAGTGAAGGGTGGGGAAGAAGTGCTGCTCCAGAGCTATGAGACGTGCAGCTCCTTCTGAAGTGCTCCTGAGAAGGACGGAGCGCATTTGCTGAAGCTTTCTCTGCAGATGTGCTCCTCACCTTGAAATCCTCGTGGTTTGTCCTCAGCTCCTGACCACGGCCTGTTCTCTGTTTTGCAGGCTGATAACATGCAGAAGCCGCAGCTGGTGCGTGCTATGTCATCTTTAAACGTACCAGCATTTGCGGCAGCCCATGTTATTAAGAGCCACGTCACCCAGGGGCCAGATGAGCTCTCTCTGGAGGAAAGCACTTCCAGGCGTTCCGTGTTGTCGTGCATAGAAGAGGGCAGTCCTTTCTGCTTTGTTTTCCTACCAGATTTGCTGAATCTGGGATTGATGTTTCAATCTCTTTCAGGTCGGAGATCTGGTGAGCATTGTTGATATGAGGACATATCAACAGGCTGAGCCCCTGGTGGAGAGGCAAGCGTGGCTTTGAGGTAGGCACACGTTTTTGACTAGAGAGCACAACTTCAGTAGAGTTGGGAATCTCAGCTTGGAGCTGCTCTGCCTGCACAGGATGGCTGCTGGATGCAAACAGTTGCCCTGTGTCACTGTCAGTGGACCTTCCCTTTGGCTCTGGGCTCGGGCTAATGCTCACCTGTCTTTTTGTTCTAATTACAGGTTGGGCTTTTCCCTGGTGAGTGCATGGAACTCATCAGCGGAAAAGTTCCCGATTCCCTCCTCAATTCATTGCCAAAGCCAGGTGCGTAATTTACATTTGACAACGCGAGTTAGTCAAATAGGGTCAGAACGTTACTTTCAGGGGGTTTGTTTATGCCCAAGTTCAGCAAGCTTAGAAAGAGAACTACAGTAATCTCCTTGGGCACCTCCAGGGATGGGGAAAATCCATTCTTGCGTGTCCTTGTTGGGAATGTTCTTCCCGTTGTTACATGCTCTGTCGAATGCATTGCGCTCAGCTTCGTCCAACCGAGCCAGGCCTGAAATGAACTGGTTTCTTTGTTTTGTTGCGCAGAGCCAAAGAAATGGGGCAAGCTCATCAACGGCCTTTGTTCCCTGGTGAAGGTCAGCCCCGGGAGAGCAAAGCAGCCTGAGCCTCCGACATTCTCCGGATCCATGTCCTTGCTTGACATCGTTGAGAGGTATTTAGCCTTCAGGACTTGAGGGCTGAGCTGTAGGAATGGAAGCATCCTCTGCTGTTTGAAACAGAGGGCGTTTCTAAGCTGTGTTTCAGCAGAAAGCAGGCAGTGCCCAGAACAGGCAACTTTTGGCCAGGGCTCGGTGCAGCTCTTCCATCACCCTGCACCACGTCTGACAGCATGCTCTGTTTTCTCTGCAGAATGAGTTCTCCCAGGAAGAGGGCAGAGTCAGCAGCTGGCAGTTGGTGTTCCTGCTTCTGCCTGGGCAAACCATCCCCTGTGGCCAAACACCAACTGCAGAGCAGTGCCAGGGAGCCCTCTGAAGCAGAAGTCTTGGTCCTGGCAGGTAAGGGTGCAAGTCCAGCTTACAAAACACTGCTTGTCAGCAACACAGGTAGAATTCATGCTTTCAGTGGGCTTGTACCTCCTTCTGGCGTTCAAGCCCGTGCCTGACATCTTCAGTTGATCCCTGTCTTTCCCAAATGAGTCTCTTGTCAACACAAGAGCTGGACCTGCACGTGGATCACTTTCAAGACAGTGACACTGTTGCTAGAAGCCTATTTGCTTCTGCCCACCACCACTACATAGCCAAATGTCAAGAATCTCCATGGTTCATCTTGTGAACGTTCGACACTAACTGCTGTACATCTGCTCCTTCCTAGGTGACCCGAGCCCTTGTATATCCCCAAGACGCAGGGCATGTTACGATGACGCATCTTCCATCAATGAAGAGTTGTTACTAAGCACAGAATGCTGCAGTTCAGATGAAAGCCTTCCGTATAACATCAGCTATCAAGAGAAGAAGGTCATCATCGTTGAAGCCTTCATTCATCCCATCCCTACTGAAGCTGCTGACCTGAGCCCACCAGACACCTCAGGCACCAGCCTGGACTCAATGTCTCTGCAGTGCAGCCCAGCCCAAGCACAGCCCGAGTGCCCCGACAGCAGCACCACCATGCAGGCTCAGGTCAGCATCACCGAGGAGAAGCTGAGCATCTCGCAGGGGGGCACAGAATCAGGACACGAGTCCCAGGCTCCGGGCAACAGCACGGTCTCTGAGCAGCTCTCATGATTACAAGAGAGGATGAGTCCCATCTTTCCTCCAGACCTCACACCCCCTCCTTTCTCCTATTGAATAAAGGCACGCTCGTGCTCAATCAATGCCTTGACTGAATTCCGAGTTTTCATTCGCAGAGATTGGGATGAGTGCAAGAAACTGCAAGGCAGCTCAGCTTACAACACTCTGGCTGTGGGGTTTGTGCGGCCGAGCTCTGGGTGTGTTCCCATTTTGCCTGACTTTGGGATGCCTGCAGCGAGAGCTCTGCTGCCGTTGTGTATGGCAGCAAATAGTCTCTAGCATCCTGGATGCTGCTCATGAAAACCCCAAGCTTCCTGGCTGTGGCTGTGATGCTTTTCAGGGCCTTTTGATGCTCTTTGATGCCGTGGCTGCTCCCTAACACCTCTGTCCTCCCGCCGTGTCCATTCCTGGCTCTCACCTGTGAGCTGTCCCTGCAGATCATCTCCAGCCCTGCCATCATCGTGCTGCGGCAGGAGGAACTCGCCCTGACCAACATCAGGCAGTGCTGCCTGCCTCTCTCACTCTCTAGACCAAGTGTAACTACGCTGTCATGGAGACAAATGCTTCTGTCACATCCTCCATCCCTGCAGACATTTACCGATAGGTGGCTCTTGCAGAAGAAGATTCAAGCAGCAGAACCTTTTGCTCAGCTACAGCACACAAATGCTACAAAAGCAGGAATAACCCGCAAGCTCTGGGTCTGTTTGTCTTGCACAGGCATGCACTAACTGCGTTTGATGGTACCCCCCATCCTTGATTTCCTTCCCTGCTTCTTGTCTGATGACGCTGCTGAGCCAGGAACAAGCTGCCCAGTGTGGCAGAGCATGGTGCAGAGCTGTGCTGGGACCTCCTCCCCTTCATCTGCTGCAGATCAGTGCCACACACGTGCCATCGAGATGCTCTGGCACGGGATGTGCCTCCAACCCAAAGCTCCTTCCCACCTCCCAAGGAAAAGCAAAGCAACCCAAGCATCTCCAGCAAAGCTGCCCAGCAGACAGCAGGGAATGCAAACAGCTTCTGGCTGCTCCCCTACACTCCTGTCCTAAGTAATAGACCCCATGAGGACTGGCTGGGAAATCAGTGCATGACACATGTGAGTGTGCACAGGATTGTGCAAAGCAGTGAGGTTCCATGAGTTTGTGTGTGTGTGTATCTCTGCTGTTATGAAAGCATGGGAAGACTGCCTTACTGAGTCCCAGATAATTACTTATCCTCAAATGATTTTTCCTGGCCAAAGTTAGAGCCTCTCACAGGTAATCGAGACCAACAGGCTGTTGTTGCACAATCAACAGACACAATCTAGATGAATAGCTGAGGAAAATAAAGCATCATGCCAAGGGTACTAGATAAGTGAGCAGCTTGAGATCTGCACATTTATGTGATACTCATGGTCTTAGACAATATTTGCTTAGTGAGGTCACATAGAATGAAAGTAAAATAGAAGAAGTGCAATTGGTCTCAGTTCACAGCTGGCTGGTTCGTCTCAGGCTAATCCTGAACTGCCTCAAGCGACTGCTTTGGTGCTCTACAGAACAGCAACTTCAGAGATCTCTTTCTATTACTAAGTGTTTGAAAGAGCAATTTGCTCTGTTAATTATCCATCATTTCTGTGCAGTCTGTTTTGTCAGACTTGTCTTTAGCTTTCAAGTTGTATGTGAAGAATTGTTTCCGTTGTAATGCACAATGTACTAAAAATTGAGAGATGAAAATGTGAAGAGTTTTTCCAGCTTTGATTTCATGTCTGGAATTTTGGAACCCACTACTTGCAGTTGTTAATCTGTCCAAACTGGTCTGGTTTGGAATGCCCTCATCCTTCTTGAATCGCTGTTAAAGGCGGAGCAATTCCTACAAGTGCCATGGCCCCACTGTTGTTCTAATTCTTGTTTCTTTGTTTTCCACACATTGCTTTTCAAGCCTCCTTTTTCTTTACAGTCAAAGTGAGAACTGCACTGTGAGGTGTCTGAACCTTGTTGTGCCTCTACATAAATAGAACAGCAGCAAAGCCTGACAGGTGACTGTGCTGACAGCTCTCGTAGCCAGTAACATGTAACTGTGCTAAATCCCTTGTGACGGCTTTGATTTCATTTTTGCCAGTGAAATCCTTGTAAAAGGAAGTGCAGCAGTGTGATGAGCTAAGGTGAAGATGCTGGTTTTAGTAGTGCTCTAAGCTGAGTGGAAGGGCAATTGAATGAGGGTTATATGCTTTCTCTGGGACGATAAGGTTTTATTTCCTGAGGGAAAGAGCCAGCTTTTCATGGGCTATATGTGGGCTTTGGCAAGGGCAGACAATCCAGTCTGTCAGGAAGCCATTTGAGGTGCTTCAGGTTTGTAAGCTTGTCTTTTTGTTTTTCAGGCGGATATTTGGAGCATGGGTGTAGTGCTGTATGCTCTGCTGTGTGGGTTTTCCCTTTGGATGATGACAATATGATGGCACTCTACAGGAGGATACCAGTGGGTATCAGTGGTGCTAGAATACACTGAGAAGGGAAATAGCTGAGCTTGACAAGAGGCCTTGCTTTTCGGATGGCAGAACATGCTGAGCTGTGGGTAGAAAGGCCTGTCTGCTGAATATTGTCCCTGTTTTTGCTGCTTTGTCTACCAGTATTTTGTGGATTTGGTTCTACGCTTGGTTGGCCTATGTGGCACTGTAGCCTAATTCTGTACCATGATAGCATACAGAATTTAAGGAGAAGTATTTTCTTGCCAATGGTCTGGATTTTTTGTATCTGGTTCTTCAACTGGCTGCTCCCTATACTATCTGTAGTAAAAAATACAGACACATCATTTGATTTCCCTGAAATGAATGTTCCTAAATGCCAGCTCTTCTCATGTCTACAAAGATCAAAGTTCTGCATTTGCTATTAGAATTTCCTCTTCCAGAATCAGGAGGTAATGTAGGACCCCACAGATTGCCTTCAGAATCCAACAGTTAGTTCTGTTTCCTTTCAGAGTGCATAACAACCTGAGCACATGAATTGAATGGCGTGGCTTTTTAGTCTGGTACAAACTCTGCTGTACACTGAAACTTGGTCCATTTGTAAGCAGGACTTTTTCCATCTCTGCAGGACAGCAGAAAACCCTTTGTGCTAATCATGATGCCAAGAAGCAGAATGCGGCAGATGATCCAACTGCTTCAGGTGTTCATTTCCTTAAAACTGAGAATAGTTTTGGACTGAGAGTTTGTAAGCAGAACGGAGCTCTTAAAGCTGTCAGAGATTATTTCTGCACTGTTCAATTCTATCTGCACAACATACACAGGATCTCAGAACTGCGTTGCTTGAATTGGTGGAACTTGCTGAAGTGAACTGGGATGAGCAAGTTTTAGAACTTAGTCAGAGTGCTGTAAAAAATGGATAATCTCATGAGTATTAAGGTACAGGCTTGCTATTTCTGCACTGAATTTGTTTTTATTTTACATGGCTGTGATCTGAAAGTTGCTTGAAACGCAGGCACCTAGGCACTGTTGTGTAACTGAATTTCACACGATAGGTCCTGAAATATCCTGGAATCAAAAACTCTGACTTGTTTTAAGTCTGCTGCTTGAGTCTAATCAGGGTCATAGTGTCTGTGTGCAGTGTTTCTTTCCCTGTAATGCTCCACATCATTTCATTTTGGGAATATTGAAGGAAATGGACTATGTGCCATAACTGTTGTTAGAACAAAGTATGTCTGGTGTGATCTTATGCATAGGTTCTGTAACTGCTCTTCACAGCTCAGGTGTTTGACCTTCCTTTTGATGAAGTGATGAAATACTGCTGGTTTCTATTTGTGCTTCTAGGCACCTTGAAGCTCTTAGGAATAGAACAATTGTCTCCAGTTCTTTTCAGTGATAACAGTAACAGCTCGAGTGTTGCTGCCCACTAGGTAGACCCAAAGAAGCAGATTACAGTGAAACAACTCACGAGCTGGACCTGCATGAGGATCACTTTCAAGACAGTGGCTCTGTTGCTTGAAGCCTACTTGCTTCTTCCTGCCGCCACTCTATTACCAAGTATCAACAACCTTTCATGATTCAACTTGCAAACGTTTGACACTAACCCTTGTGTTTCTATGCCTTCCTAGGTGATTCGAGCCCTTGTCAACCCCAAAGATCCAAACCAAGTAGTGATGTGCAGTGTGTTTCCATCAATGGAGAGTTCTTATTAAGCATGAATCGCTGCAATTCGGATGACAGCCTTCCACATGGTAACAGTGATGGACACAAGGGGCTCATCCACGTTCATGCTCTCATATCTCCTGGCTCTGCTGAAGCTCCTGACCTGAGCCTGCCAGACACAGCAGTCACCTGCCAGGATTGTGACCCAGCGCCTTTGCAGTGCTGCCCATCCCAAGCACAGCCCGAGTGCCCCAACAGCAGCAGCACCATGCAGGAGCAGGTCAGCATCAGTGAGGTGAAGCTGAGCATCTTAAATGGGGACTTGGAGTCAGGCTGCCAGTCCCAGGCACCAGGCAGCAGCACCAGCTCTGAGCCACTCTCATCTTGACAAGAGGAGTCCCATCTTCACCCTTGACCTCTCAAGCCCTCCTGTCTTTTAATGAATAAAGTCACTCTCATGCTCAGTCATCGCCTTGACTGCATTCCGAGTCTTCATTCACAGGGATTGGGATGAATGCAACAAACAGCAAGGCAGCTCAGCTTGCAACACTCTGGCTGTGGGGTTCGTGCAGGCAGAGCTCTGGGTTCCCATTTTGCCTGGCTTTGGGATGTCTGCAGCAAGATCTCTACCATTTTGTATGGGAGCAAATAATCTCTAGCATCCAGGTTGCTGCTCATGATATATCCCAGTCTTCCTGGCTGTCACTTTGTGATACTTTTCAAAGCCTTCTGATACTCTTTGATGCCTTGGCTGCTCCCTAACACCTCTGTCCTCCTGCCATGTTGACTCACGTCTCCCACTTTTAAGCTGGCTTTGCAGATCATCTCCAGCCCTGTCATCATCACGCTGCAGCAGGAGGTGCTCACCTGGCCCAATGTCTGGCAGTACTGCTTGTTCTGCAGATGAGCAGCTGCCTCCTCATCTCTTCAGCTACAGTAGTTTTTCTCAGGGCAGTTAGATGCAGTCATGCTCCTCTGGATTTGGTGTGTTAAATCCATGCTGCATGGCAGCAGTCAGTGCAATACAAAGGTGTTCTGTGTGCCACAGCATTTCTCCAGGGGCTGCCAAAGGTAGAAGCACAACACAGCACCATCCTTCTGACAGTAATGTCTGTGAGTGTTAGACATGTGAGCACTGCATCATCCCCAGCGTGTCAGTGCTTTTCCACACCAACCTGACTCTCACACTCTCTGCACTGAATGTAACTCTGCTCTTGTGGAGACAAATGCTTTCTGTCACATCCTCCATCCCTGCAACCATTTGCCGGTAGGCAGCTCTTGCAGAAGAATCAAGCAGCAGAACCTTGTGCTCACCCTACAGCATGCAAATGCTATGAAAGCAGAAATAACCTGGCATGCTCTGGGTCTGCAAGGCTGCACAGATGGGAGAGGTAGATTGTGTTTTTGCAGTGGAGGTTTCCAGTATTTTCAGTACATAGTGTAGGCCCTAACTGAATGTATAACCCTCTTGTAAAACAGCTGTATAAGTAGTTTTTGCACCAAGAAAGTTGCTGAACAGAGTTAAGTTCAGACTGGGGGCATTCTGACATGGGGAGAATTGAGACAAGCACAAGATAAATACACAGGGTGGGTAGAGCCCAGCACAGGACAAAATGAATGTACTGACTGTTGGAAACATTGCCCTCTTCTCTGTCCGCAGAAAAGTACAAGGCAGACCTAAAAACAAGAGGTTGGTAATTGACCTTCTATGGAAATGAATCCTAGCAACAGTCTCGAGGAGTCTGTGAGCCTGAGATGCTCAACCAATGAGAGCCATGAGAGCATCACCTGCATTGGGTTTAGGGCACAGAACAGAATTGATTTCACTGACTGGTGTGCAGTTTCTCCCTTGCCAACAGGGGATGTGCGCGCAGTATTGCAGTAATGAATAAGCACTGCTGCTATCGCTGCCAGCTTTGCCTAACTAGAAATCTTTGACTTTGAGAGTTTCTCACACAAGGGGAGAGGGTAAGAAAGTAAAGAGGCACAGAAAACTAAGGAAAACTGCTCTTCTTATCTATAAAAATTGATACAATTGATGCTGTCGTGCATTTATTTATTTATTTTTAATTTTTTGCCAATGTCAGATTGTTTTAAAATATCCACACACCAAAATCTGACTACCAAGCAAATTTAATGAAAATGAAATGAAGGTGAGTTAGCGGAAAGCACAAGGCCATATTATATTGGGCTCTAGCAAATTTACAGGCAGTCACTGCACAAAGAGGTAGATCTGAGTTGCACATTATATGATTCCCACAAAGATTAAGGAAATCTGAAGCTTTCAATATATTTTTTTAATTCTTTTTTCATTTCATTTTTTAAACACCTGACCCAGACCCCAACCCTCACAGGAGCTGTAAAGATAACAGCATTAACCTGCAATGTAACTCTAATCCTAACCCTTACCCTGATTCTACAGGGGACTGTCTGAAACGGACATCAATTCAATTACTCATTTATTTATTGACAGACATTCAAGTTTGCTACGTTTGGAGAAGTTTTTATTTGTTTGCTGTGGTTTGGTTTTTTCTTTTTTTCTTTTTTTTTCCCCCCCTCCCTCCTCTTCCATCTTTGTGTTCTTCCCCTATAATCAAAAGAGAACGGATCCCCAGGGTCTGTCCCGCAGACGTTCTTTCCGTGGTCTCTGCTGCCACCTGCTGGCCAATACACGGAACTGCCACTGTTGGGCGTTTGGTGCCACAGGAAGCACAACGCAGATCTGAGTTCTGACCGGTCTACGCAGCAAATCCGCCAATCTTTATTGTGATAAGCCCTCCACATGGCATTGCGCATGCACTCGAACACGCAACAGGCATAGATTTCTCTTAACTCCTTGAGGAGCAGGCAAGCAGAACAACTGAGCGCACCACTGCTTGTGATTGGGCCACCCCCATCATAGAGATGTGTGTTAGATCTTTTACCCACCCCTGGACTGGCCTAGTTGTTTAACGATAACCTCTGAAATCTGAGCTACTGGTTCTACCACCTGTAGTGTAGAATAGGTAGCCAATAAATGCTTTTCAACTGTGATGTATCTTTATTCTGCTCCATGCCAAACCTGTGGCCAAAACCTCATAGGGGTTCACAAAGAACTCTGGCTCTGCCAGAGCCCCCATCCAGACCCTTCTTGAGTTACATTCACATCTAGTTTGGCTGAAAAGGTTGGACTGAAAATACTCAGTGCTTGGGCCTGTTTAACAGATATTTTTTCCTGATTATGCTGTCCATCGATCTTTTTAAACTGAACTCCTGCTCTAATCTGGTCTTTAAACATTTGTTGTCTCAAGACCCTAATGGGTCCAGACTGGATTACCTTAGGGGCTGGACGCCTAAGTCATGGCAGCAGATGGTTCTCTGCCTTTCTCAGACCTTTCCACCACCATTCAGAGCCTGCATCTGGCCGTAGGCACTCTTGTCTCCCCATCAGTTGGGCAGCCTGTAGTATTACAGCACCTGAGGGCCACTGGGGGGTTCAGTATGGATAACATAGACCCATACTGATGTAAAGGTGATGGCTGTAGGATGAGATCCCTCGTTCCTGATGAAAAATTTATTGACTGGGCTCTCAAAATCATCTTCATAGATTGCCTCTTTCATGCCTAATTCTCTAATATAATTTTGTTAGTCCTCCATAGAGGACCACAGGCTGATATTTAATGGTATGTCATTCTTATTTGGCCATGTTATATGACACACAGCCATAAATCATTCACTGATCAAATGGCTATCCTCATTATGTTGGACAGAGCATACAGTCTTTGCCTGAGGGCAGGGTGAGTAGTAATGGATGTCAGTTTTGAAATTTCCAGTCCATTCACCACAGCGCTTTCTGCCTCCATGTCCCATAACCAGAGCAGCTATGCTGGCATGCTCTCTTGGTTTCTGTCTAAACCACTGTACTATATCCATCAGTTCAGCTGCTGTATTATGGGCAGCAGGGTTTGGGGGGTTGGATACTGGTCAGGGCACTCCCACCAGCCTATCCTGCATTTTTTTTTTTTTTTTTTTCATTTTTGGGTTACAATCAGTCAGATCTCAAATAGATCTAGTCCAAATGGAACCTCACAATCTGACCTTTTAGTGCGTTCATTTACAGAGTCCATTTTATACAGATTCCCTTGTACAGGGCCCCCATGGTCTTCCAGAGAGATGTTCCTGATCTTCCATAGGAGAATGATTGAATTAGGTTTTTTCCCCATCAAAACTGCCACCTGTCTTTCCAGTTTTTCAACACTATCATTCAATAGCTGATTTGCATCAGCCTGAGCCTCTTCAGTTATGTTCAGACAGTTCAAGGCCATTAAAAGTGGCCATGCCACCATGAACACAGCTAACTGTCATTCTCAAGTTGTAAGTATGTCTTTGCTAAGACCATGGAAATACTCAGTCAGGTGGGCCAGGGACTCATGGACCCTCCCTCCGTCCCACACAGGGCCCCATTTTTCAGTGACAGAAGCAGTGCTGCATTTTGAGGATCCTAGGAATCCCAGGACATGCCCTGACAAAAGGTCATTCAAAGGGGTAGTCTTTCCCCATCCAAACAACTCCATGATATTCACAGAATCACAGAATTGTAGGGGTTGGAAGGGACCTCCAGAGACCACTGAGTCCAGCCCCCTGCCAAAGCAGGTTCCCTACACCACGTTGCACAGCTCAGCATCCAGGCAGGTCTTGAATATCTCCAGAGAAGGAGATTCCACAACCACCCTAGGCAGCCTGTTCCAGTGCTCTGTCACTCTCACCGTAAAGAAGTTATTGCACACATTAGTGCAGAACTTCCTATGGTGCAGTTTCTGTCTGTTTCCCCTTGTCCCGTCTCCACACACTGCTGAAAAGAGTCTGGCCTCAACACTTTGCCCCCCACACCTCAAATATTTATAGAACCTGGATCCTGTCCCCTCTCAGCCTTCTTTTCTCAAGGCTAAACAGACCCAGTTCCCTCAGTCTCTCCTCATTGGGGAGATGCTCCAGGCCCTTCACCATCTTAGTGGCCCTCTGCTGGACTCTTTCTAAGAGATCCCTGTCTTTTTTGTACTGGGGAGCCCAGAACTGGACACAATATTCCAGATGAGGCCTCACCAGGGCAGAGTAGAGGGGGAGGATCACCTCCTTCGACCTGCTGGACACGCTCTTTTTAATGCACCCCAGGATGCCATTGGCTTTTTTGGCTACAAGGGCACACTGCTGGCTCATGGTTAATCTGTCGTCCACCAGGACGCCCAGGTCCCTCTCAGCAGAGCTCCTCCCCAGCAGCTCTTCCCCCAGCCTGTACCGGTGCATGCAATTATTTCTCCCTAGGTGCAAGACTCTACACTTGCTTTTGTTAAACCTCATCCGGTTTCTTACTGCCCGGCTCTCCAGCCTGTCCAGGTCTCGCTGAATGGCAGCACAGCCTTCAGGTGTGTCAGCCAATCCTCCCAACTTCGTGTCATCAGCAAACTTGCTGAGGGTGGTCATTGATGAAGATGTTGAACAAGACCGGACTGAGCACAGACCCCTGGGGGATGACGCTCGTTACAGGCCCTCAGCCAGACATTGCACCGCCAACGACAACCCTCTGCACTCTGCCAGTCAGCCAATTCTCGACCCACTTCACTGTCCAATCACCTATCCCATACTTCCTCAGCTTTGTTATAAGGATGTCATGGGAGACTGTATCAGTTATAGAGGTTATAGAGTTCAATTCCTGTAGTCAATTTGGCGGCCCAGGTGGGACCAGCTCTGTTCGCTGCAGGACCAGCTGAGAGGGAGACACTTTTGGCGCACCCTGAGATTTCTCTGAAGGACTCCCTTCCTCACCTGATCACTGCAGGGACAGACAAGGACCACCCATAGGTGGACCAGGTATGTGTATGGTAAGTGGAGCCCATATGTCTTGAGGAGACATCCTACACAGTTTACAGCCATACGTGCTGCTCCCAGGGAGGTGAGCTCATGGCTTTGGTTGCCAGCTGGGGTAGGAAGACTCCTTGGGTGAGTTCCTATGAAAGGGAACTGTATGTCATATGAATGGAAACAAGAACAAGTACTCTCTCCCAGGTGGGTGACAATAGGAGGGACCTAGGTTGGTCTCTCCTACGGGTATGGGATATAGTGGATAGCCTGTCAAATGGTAGCCTGGGTTCTCCAAGTTGTAATCACGGGGGTTATAGGTTGTATGTTCAATATTATCATCTGCTTTAAGTGTTTGGTACCGTGTGTCAAGCCGACTCTGGGAAAAACATTAACGTTTGCAACTGGTCGACCAGAGTATGAGTGTTATTAAGATTCCAGCTAGAAAACGTTGTCAGCATTGTGTAGTATGAATAAACCATGGTTTTTGATCTAAATGTCAGAGTGAGTGTGGTGTGAGTGAGACACAGAACAGCTGCAGGGTGAGTGCCGAGTCCCGATCCATGTTTCCTTCCTCCTGTGAGGGAAATGGCCAGACACGGACAAAGTGAAAGACTGTGTTGTGTGTCCACTCATAAGTACTTTCTGCTTGTATGTAAGAAGACAGGAGTTTGTACTCTGTAGATTAGTAAGATTGTCCTGAGGAGAGGTGTACATTCCACCCGACCAATGAGTGTCAACCCATTTATGTAATACTATGTACTGCTTGCGAGGAAGTGTGTGAGGGAGGTGGTTCAATCAGTGCTGGTTCTGTGGCACAGTGTTTATAACTGAAGAATACAGACTGTATTAAGGGAGTTTATGTGAACTGAAGAACTGTACGTTTTGACAAACTGTTTTGATGGTATAAGAAAGTGTAATTGTTAATGATATATGAAAGTGTAGTTGAGGGAATGTGGAAGTGTATCTGAGCATAGAAATAGAGGAAGCATTTACAGAGGAAAAAGGATTAAAGTGAGTTTACCTGCATTGACATGAGAGCAACACCCTGCCAGACCGCTGCCCTGTGAGCTGAGCAGAGCAGAGCAGAGACACAGTCCCCATGTATCAGGTAGTGTTATTCTGCTTACCAAATGAATGAGTTCACTACAGAAGAGGCAAATCTTCCCCTCTGCTCCATCTGTGGCATACTCTGGAGTTCAAGGCATTGCAAAGCTATGGCACATCTACTTTCTTTCAATGATGAAAACTTAGTGTGCTCTGGGCTCTCATTTCAATTGCATCTAAAGAAGTCTAGGGTCATGCCAGCTGACAGGAAGCTGGCAAATGTTGTCTCATTGTAAGGAAGAGCAAGAAAGATGACATGGGCAATTATGGACCTGTCAGTCCAGAGCCTGGTAAAATTATGGAGAAAATGATGGTGGGAGTTATGGAAAAACAGCTGAAGGACAATTCTGTCATTGGTTGCAGCCAACACAAGTTTGTGAGGCGAAGGTCCTGTTTAATTTAAGCTCATTCTGTGACACAGTTATCCGTTTAGTTGACCAAGGGAAGCCAGTTGATGTAATCCTTGAGGATTTCAGTGGAGATTTTGATACTGTTTCTCACAACAACCTTCTGGACAGAATGTTCTGCATATGGCTAGACAGAAACACAATGTGGTGGGTGAGCAGTTGGCCAGTAGGTCAGTCCCAAAGGATTATAGTCAGTTTTTTCCATCAGGCTGGTAGATGGTCACTGTCGGGGTCCCCAGGGTTCCATTTTGGGGCCACTTTCCTTTCATGTTTATGCAGATGACTTGCATGCAGGACTAGAAGACGTTCTGAGCAAGTTTGCTGATGAGACCAGATGAGGAGGTGCTGTTGCCTCCACTGAGGGTGGAGAGGACTTGCAGAGAGATGTGGACAAGTCAGAGAAGTGGGTACCAGTTGGTACTAAGCACCAAGTGCATAACGTATAACAAGAACAAGTGCCTGATTGTGCACCGCAGAACATAAAGGACTTCAAACTCTGGGAGAATGTGCAAACGAGGGCACTGGAACTGAGAGATCTGAAGTTCAGAGTTTCACAAGGATTGACTGCTTGTTCAGACTGGGCCCTTCTCACATCCCTTCTCACATCCTGCAATGAAACATAGGTCTCATATGGGACATGAACCTCACAGCGTCCTTGCACCACATGTAGAGCCTGGGATCTTCTGTCCCCATGTCTTTCATTTAACATCATACGGACCTCCAACCCATTGCCCCAGGAAATGCCAGGAGCCAACATGAGAGACAGGATCTCTCTACCACTGGTCTTGCAATCAGGGCTTGACCTGTCTGCTTCGTAAGGCAAAGGAGAGGTTTCTTAGCATGCCAGTGCCTTTGCCTGCCTGTAGTCATGGCTTCCAGTTATCTTCTCTAACAAGTCCCTTGGGAAGCTTACTTGGTAATGGCCCTCAGTGGGCCCATTAATACTCCAAGAAACTTCACTGTTACTTCCGACTTTGTCTTGTTGAGCACTTTGTGCAAACTTCTCTCTGCACTAGAGGCTGATGAACTCAGCATCAAATGCACCCTGGGGCCCATTATAACCTAAAGAATCTCCTGTGCCTTATGCCATCTTGTTATCTTCTTCAGGTTATCAGAACTTGTTCAGCAAAAAGGAGGGATATCTGGAGAGAGCTTAAAGAATCCAGTATAAATTTATTGTCTATTTATTTATAGTTGGGTTTAAAGAAGACATTAAAGCAGCACTGTGCAACTGATACCAATCCAGGATGTCCCAATGAGTTCTGTACTGTTACTGTGTTGACAAAGGTCCTTCTCAACCTCCCCACCCAATTTCTGCTCACAATGGACCTATGGGACTTGCATCACTTTTCTTCACATCACTCTTCTCCTCTGCATTCATCCGCTCAGTGTTAAAACTGCTTTGCACCAACTCCCACTGGCTTTCCTCAGAAAACCAGCTACACATGGAAAAGGAAAGATTTCTCTTTTTTATCTGGCCAGCAAATGGAAAGAAAGGTGATGCAATTGAATGAACAGTAAAACACAGTGATCAACTGCATGCCATGTTCAAGCTGCATCTATTGAAGTTTGTCTTTCATATGGAATACTTTTAAAAGAAATGATTTATTCTGAGGTAGGATAGGATAGATTGAATCACAGTGAAGTAGTTGACAACAGAGGCCATCAGACTCTGGTAGATAGAGCAAATTCCAGTAATCTCCCTGGGATAGATCAGCCAGGTAGTTGAGAGGTATCAACTTAAAATTGATCAGGACTTGTGAGTATTTCACACATTGAGACGGGTTAACACATTCTCACTGATTCTCAGACTTTGGGGAGATGGAACAAATTCCAGTAATCCCCCTGAAAGTCAGAAATCAGACAGATAATTGGGAGGTATCTGACTGAACAAAGAGCAAGGGATGGAGAAATCTGGAGGGCAGTGGGAGTAGTTTGTGCCCAAATGGCCTGCTGAAAACATGCCCTTAACCATGGCCATTTATTTAGGAGAGCTGAAAAAACTTGGAGGATGAGACACATCAAATAGGCAGCAGGGAAGAGTAGTGCTGGGCACCGGGCTATAGTCACAGGGCATTGGCACTGGCACCACTGTCTGTGTCTCTGAATCTGAAGACATTTGTGTCCAGCGAACACAGTTCTGGAAAACATTGTAGTTTCAGTAAAAGAAAAAAAAAGACATCAAATCACCTCAAAGATTCATATTTACAACTTAAAATGGAACAAGACTCATGAGAATTTTTCATGTTGAGAAGGGTTAACACAATTTCAATGATTTCCATCTTTGTCTTCAATTATTTGTTTCAGTTTTATTGACATTTATGATCAACTATTAAGCTTACAGCCTCAAAATAAATAAATAAATTAAAAGAGATACATTTGCATCTTGTACATGGCCTGATGCCCCTTTCACCTTCGCAGTTCCCACAAGTCCTTCCATGCCGGAGAGTATGAGATCCAGCAGAGCACCTCTCCTCTTTGGTTCCTCCACTGCTTGGTCAAGAAGCTGCCATCTGTGCTCTCCATGGATCTGCTGGATGCCACATGCCCTGCTGTGCTGTCCCTGCTGCAGATAATGGAGTGACAAAGGCCACCAAATGGGACAAGGGACAGACAACATCAGATTCCCATCTGTCTGCAGAGGGCACCTTCCATTTACTCTCCCTGATCAGGAAGACAGGAAAAGACACTGATGGTCTCCTCTGTTTGCCATTTCCATTAGCTCTGACCTGTCTGCTCTTCCATCCCCAGGCAGAGCTCAGTGCACTCTCACAGAGGGCATTCACCCTTCTTTATCTCCTCGCCCATCCATCCTAAAGACTCGGTATCCCCCTTGTGCTACAGTGCAGTTGTGGAAGCCATTAAACTGTGTCCCCATGGTCCAAACAGGAGCTCAGGCCTGCAGCTCTATCAAGATTTCTAGCTTCTTGTGTGTTGGTGTTTGCATTAGTGCAAAAGCACAGAAGTAAACATCCTAATTGGAAAGCATCACTGGACATAGCCTGACTGGATAGCTAATCTATGGTATCAGTGTGCAGAAGGTGGCACACAAACATTAGACTGATCGTGGGCCTTGGAGTTGACACAGCAACATGGTCACACCATGGGCATGGCTTTCCTGAAGGCCCTGTGCTGCTCTTGCAGCTGTGAGTGAATTCACCAGACAGCCAGTGCTATCCCCTCTCTGGCCCTCGGCTGATGCCCAGGAAGGAGCTGTCTATCTCAGGGATTTCCCACATGGTTTACAAGCACTGGCACACATCAGGAGCAGCCCAGGCACCTTGGGCATCACCCAGTGTCTGTGTGTGAGCAGCTGCCTCCCAGCTGAAGGTCCGAGGACTCAGAGCAGGAGCTCACATGCAGGCAACTCCTTGTGCTCTTCTGAACTGAACCAGAGGAATCCCAGCTCCTGTGGGTGTGTAGGGAGCTGAATCCCATTTCAGCTCCAGGATTTCTGTCAAGGGATGAGACTCCTGCACTGCCTCAGCTGGATCACTGCCCTGCACAGGGAAAGTCCAAACCTTGCCTTCCTTGTCTGGTTGCCCTTATTGTTTCATCAAACGATCTCTGGGAGCACTCCCCATATGTCTCCAATCAGTCACTGACCACTGGACATGTGGTGGTTAATTGAGCGAATTTCAAAGCACAGTCATGATGCTGTTGTCTTTCAGGAGCTGTTGGCCATGAGGACCCAGGGACATGTCAGGGGGGACAAGTCGGAAAGATAAAAATGACATAATCTGCTGCTTGCCTGTCCAGGCTCCTGGGACACAGGGAGCTCATAAAAGTGTGCAGGGCTGCAGAGAGACAGCTGTGCCCAGGAGCAGATCTCGTGCACAGCACAGCCTGCAGGTGACAGAAGGAGAGGAGAGAAACTGAAGAGAGCTTGCAGGATGTGTGTGGTGTGAGCGGGCTGTGAGCTCACTGCAGGAGCATTGCTCACAGACCATGACAGGGTAAGTCTCACTGCAGACCATGAGCTGCTTTTCATAGACGGTCAACTTAATTTGGGACATCCCATAGGAGATCTGGATGCAGGCACTGCATGTTTCTTTACTGTGGAAAAAGCCTTCTGCTCCAGCTGAGGGCTTCCATACTGCAGTATGAAATCACAGCCCTGAGGGCTGCATGTCCCAGCACGGCTGCAGGCTGTGCAGCCGGGGCTGCAGGCGGGTGCCCAGGGCTGTCCTGCAGAGCAGGGTCCCTGCTGTGCCCCAGGGGCTGTGTGCCGGGTATGGGACTCTGCCGCCTGCCAGGCTCAGCACTCAGCCTGCCCGGGGAGCTGCCCAGGGTGCTGCAGGGAGACGGGTGGGGGGAAGGAGCCCCCCGGCAGGGCTTGTGCTGCCACAGCTGCTGCCTGGGGCAGGGGATCACAACTCCACTGCACAACGGAATGTTTCTGAGGGCACTTTGCAAGAGGAGAGCCAAGGCAGGGGGTTTCCATTTCCTGTTCTGAGGCAAAGAGGTTTGGAGTCAGAAATCTAAAAGGGGCAATAAGAGTTCTGAGAATTTTTCATCAATCAATTGCTTGTTTTGTGAACACTCACACATGATGTGCTTTCAGTCTCCCCTTTCTCGAAGGATGGAATTATCATCATTTTCTGTAGGCATGAATAATTCACTTATCCTACAAACAGGCAGCATTTTCTAACTGAAACTGAATGCCACAGAAGCTCGGGTAGGGGGCTCTAAGAGCACTTGGGGTAAAGATATGAGACATGAAACAGATGAAAATATCCAGGGAGAAGGCATAAGAAAATAAAAGGAAGGTTAGAGCTCCATATGCTGCTTCTGCTTAAGGAATGCTGAAATACATGAAATTAAATGCAAGTAATGGTGCTAAATGTACACTGTTGTAAGAGAATAAAAACATTTCATATTATATCAGGAGGAGTGTGTCTGAGAATGGTCTGGACTTGTCATTATCTTCTGCACTCTGACCAGGACTCCAAGCCCAACAACAGCAGATGTCCAACAGCAGCTCCATCAGCGAGTTCCTCCTGCTGCCGTTGGCAGACACGCGGCAGCTGCAGCTCCTGCACTTCTGGCTCTTCCTGGGCATCTACCTGGCTGCCCTCCTGGGCAACGGCCTCATCAGCACAGCCGTAGCCTGCGACCGCCGCCTGCACACCCCCATGTACTTCTTCCTCCTCAACCTGGCCCTCCTCGACCTGGGCTGCATCTCCACCACTCTCCCCAAAGCCATGGCCAACGCCCTCTGGGACAACAGGGCCATCTCCTACACAGGATGTGCTGCACAGCTCTTTTTCTTTTCCTTCTTCCTCTCAGCAGAGTATTCCCTTCTCACCATCATGTCCTATGACCGCTACGTTGCCATCTGCAAGCCCCTGCACTACGGGACCTTGATGGACAGCAGAGCTTGTGCCACCATGGCAGCAGCTGCCTGGGGCACTGGGGTTCTCAATTCCCTGCTGCACACTGCCAGTACGTTTTCACTGCCTCTCTGCCAAGGCAATGTTGTCAACCAGTTTTTCTGTGAAATCCCACAGATCCTCAAGCTCTCCTGCTCTGGCTCCTACCTCATGGAATTTGTATTTCTCTTTTTTGGTGTCAGTTTAGGCTTTGGTTGCTTTGTTTTCATAGTTGTGTCCTATGTGCACATCTTCATGGCTGTGCTGAGGATGCCCTCTGAGCAGGGACGGCACAAAGCCTTCTCCATGTGCCTCCCTCACCTGGCTGTGGTCTCCCTGTTTCTCAGCACTGGTGCTTTTGCCTACCTGAAGCCCCCGTCCATTTCCTCCCCACTCCTGGATCTGACAGTGGCACTTCTGTATGCAGTGGTTCCTCCAACACTAAACCCTATTATCTACAGCATGAGGAACAGGGAGATCAAGCACGCTTTCAGGAAGGTGTTGCAATAAGCACTATTCCAGCTACAATAAAATGCACAACTTCCTCAATAGGATTCCCAGTGGTGGTTCTTTATGTTTTATGCATCTTTGTCTGTTTGATTATGTGAGATATAGGAATGTGCAAAAAAAAAATGTTATTGAACTTATAAATAAAAATGTATTTAAATTCTTTCCTACCTAATTTCCATTTTCTCACTCCAAGAACTCATGTAAACATGGAACCAGATTCCCTGAATATGTTATAAGATACCTAAAAAGCTTTCAAAATAGACTTACTTAGATTTTCTTTCTTCCTACTTTGCCTGGATTTGGGGAGGTACAGCCACAGACAGCAGCTCAACGTGCTCTTTTCATTCATGTGCTCTTACCAGAGCTGCAGTGCTCTTGAGTCCTCTCATTTGTGCAGTCCTGAAGGTCTTGTGTGTCTCACAACAGTCCTGTTGCCTCTACAGCAGCAATCCAGGGCTGCAGTCAGTAGCCGGCAATATGAACAGGTCTGTCAGAGCTGGTCTCCTTGCTGGCACTGCCATAACAAGAGGGCCCCTTTAGAGCAGGACCAGAGAACTGGAGGGAGGCCTCTTCCAAAGCTGGTGTAAGGAATATACCTCAGGAGCTGCTCCCTGAGAAAACCTTGAGATCTTCAGGTGCTCTTCACTGTGTGACCAGATCAGATTGAATAGTCCCAAGGAGATCCGTAAGCATCTCAAGGCAGTGCTGTGGTTTAAGGTTTATGGGTTGAGACAAAGAGAAAAAGAAAAGGATAATAATTATGACAAATGTATTTATACATATATAATATATTTAGTGTATTTTCACACATATACAACATATGCAGTTGCAAACATATATGAACTAATCCCTATGCGCATCTGTCTGCAAGTCCAGGATTAGTTGCAGGGGTTTTAACAGCCACAGGGTTCACTGTAGGAGCTGAAGTGGCTGTTGGGCTGTTGCAGGAGTTGAAGTGACCTCAGAGTTCATTGCCAGAGCTGGAACCACCACAGGACCTGTGACTATGTTGGAGCAGCCACTGGGCTCATTGGAGGGGTTGGAGCCACCGCAGGGCTGTACTTCCTCCCTTGGGAGGAATTTGTACCATTTTCTTATTACCATACTTGGAACAGCTACAGGACCCGTAGCAGGAGTAACTGCAGAGCTCATTATGAGGGGTGGAGTGACAGAGGGATCTGCCCAGAGCTTGGAGCAACTGCAGGACGTGTAGCAAAACCTTGGAGCTGCTGCATGGTCTGTGCCAGGAGTTGCAGAGGCTGCAGCACTGTCAGCAGATCCAGCTCTCTGGATCTGGCACACTGCAGTCATTTGTGCCTCTTGGGGGTTACCAGTGCCACAGCAGACCTGCCCCCAATATTCTACCAGTTTATCAGGATCCTGCAGTTGCTCGGAGATGAAGTTCCAAAGCCCTGGGGGTGCCCACCACTCCAGGCAGCTGCCCAGACCGTCCCACACCCTCTGCCATGCAGAGCCTTCTCACCTTGGGGCAGATCTCTCACTGATATTCCTGAATAATTGTTTAACCTCAATCATAGATTCATAGAATCACCAAGGTTGGAAAAGGCCTAAAAGATCATCCAGTCCAACCGTTCACCTATTACCTATAGCTCCCACTAAACCATGTCCCTCAACACAATATCCAGTACACCCCCGGACTCACAGAGGCGACAATGTAAATTGTGTAATTCCTAATCATATGGACAATATTACTTCCAAAACCCAAAGATGACCGCAGAGCTGAATGTGCACAAAACTTCACTTTGTCAGCTACCAATTTTATCGTGGTACAAACTGAGGTCAAACAGCATAGCAAAATAAATACCCTAATGCAGCATCCAAGCACCAAGTAAGGAGCTGTGCAGTGAAGCTTCATGAGAAGACTCAACAAGCTCCACACATAGGGAGCACATCCACACATATCAGCACCATGGCCTGCACTTCTCCAGCTCCCACAAAGCCCTGTCCGCTCTGGACAGTTGTGCTGCTATCTCAACCCTTGGAGCCTCACATCAGGCACCAAAATGACAGTGGTTGTTGAACCCAACATGTGGCTCAGCAGCACACAGTGCTTTGTGCACTGCCCAATTCCCAGTGGGATGGGGATGAGAACTGGGAAAAAGAGTACAACTTCTGGGTTGTAACAAAGCAGTTTACTAAGAGAGATAAAAGAAGTGGAGTAATAGTTATCACTATATATCCGTTGATATGGAATTGTATGTAACAACTGATGCACAAGCACTTGCTCAGCACCACCAGACTGATGCTCAGCTGGACCCTGGGCAGTGAAGAGACTGAGATGAACTCCCACCCCTTTCAATACAATTTCTGCTTGCTGTCAGCTGATAGAGAACGTCCCTTTGGCCACTATCAGTCAGCTGTCCTCACTCTGTTCCCTCCCAGCTCCATGTGCCCTCCACTGACCATGGCCTTGGCTCTGTACAACACTGCTTAGCAGCAGCTGTAAACATCAGAGTGTTATCAATGGTTTTCTCCTAGAACCAAAACACTGCACCACAGCAGACAGTCTGAAGAAAACAATTCCATCCCAGCTGTAACTCAGATTCCTGCCTGTCCCCTCTTCTTGTTCTTCCTGATCAGGAAGCAAGGAACAGAATCTGCCGCTCTCCTCTCTGAGCCCTTTCCATCAGTTCTCAGCTGGCTCCTCTGCCATCCCCAGGCAGAGCTCAGTGCCCTCTCATGGATGGCAGCAGCCTTTTCTCTTCTTCCTTGCCCATCCATCATGCAGAATCTGTACCCCATTTGCTACAGTACAGAGCTGAGAATCAACCCACCATGTCTCTGTGAACCAAACAAGACCCTAGGCCTGCAAAGGCACAGAGATTTGGAGTTCGCTGAGTGAATGTTTGTGGTCCTCTCATTAGTGTAACGACTCTTCAGAAAGGATCCCCTTCCAGAAGCATGTTTTGATTTTGCCTGGCTGGGCCTTGCATCTACACCGTGCTACTGGTGTTCAGAAGATGGCACACAGGTACGAGACCCATTGTGGGGCTCACAGTTGTCCAGTGAACATTGTCACTACCCAGGGCATGTCTTTCCTAAAGGTCCTCAGTGGCATTTGCCAGCTGGCTGGGGGTGTGCTGGAGACCCCAGGGAACTGCCATTCTGTTGTAATACAAGAAGAATTTTACAGAGCAGCAGCCATGGATCAAGATAAGCACTTTACAGAGCAGCAGCTGCAGAGCAGGATAAACAGCATGAGAACCAAGGACACCTCTAGCAAAAGAGTGAAAGGCTCGTGGCTTTGAAGCGGGGTTTTAGGGTTCTTATTGCAGAAGCTTTCTTACAATTAGTACGTGTGATTTTTGAACACCCTTGTTTGTTTGCTATAAAAGTACGGCTCTTCAGGCAATAGATGGACACAGCTATATTTAACTATATTGGTGTGTGGTTGTTTGTCCTAGAACGCTGACTTTTGCCTTCAGGTTCGCCAACACATGGGGGCCCGCAATGTCATGGGATTTAACTCTTGAACACCTGTGGGATCCCGAGAAACTAAGCCAGTATTTGAGTCAGGGATGGCGCAGCCTAGATAGATCTAAGGGGGTATGACTTATTTGGGGCTTGGCTTGTGCTTACCGTGCTCTATATAACACTGTTCCGAAAAGAGAGAATTTCCGAGCTGAGGTTCTAGCCAAAAAGGGAAATCCCCAAGTCAATTTTGATCAGTCACAGGAGGCACCAGTAACAATATCAGTTGCCCTTGTGGAAGGCAAGAAATGGAAATGGGTGTCCTCACGTCTAGAACGGAAAAAAGAAGTGGAGGAGGAGGCAACAGAAGATCCAGGTGACAGGTCTGGATAAGTACCGAGAAAGGAAAAAGGAAAAGTGTCATGAAGAAGAGAGTGATGAGGAGGAAATCTCTGTTACTGTTTGTCGATCCCTGAAGATGACTGAAATCGAAGGCGTAAGAAAGGAGTTCACACGGCACCAGAATGAATCTCTTGTTACCTGGTTGCTTCGCTGTTGGGACAGCTGGGACGGTAGCTTGTTGTGATGTGACAGGCCCTTCCCCATATTCTGGAAGAATCTTAGTGTAATACAGTGGGTGTAGACAAAAAGGCGTAGGTTATATAAGGATGTGTCTGTTTCAATAAATCGCCATTTTGCCACTTCATCTCCTTGGTGTCACTTGGTAATTGGCCTAGCTGCTGCTTCAGTTGAAGGCGAGAGATCGTAAAGAAATTAACGACCATAAAGCCTTCATGTGTATCATTAAAATTCTCAGCTATTAGACACAAGCGCTTTCCAGATTGAGCAAGGAACAACAGTAAATTGCACTGTGTGTTTCCTTGTGGTGTTACCTACGTGACCACAGAGAAGACACGAGGAAGTGGCATGACCAGCCTACTCCTGTACTATGAGCACGGGTGAGGGAACTACAAAACAGTCCAACCACCAGTACGGCTGCTCCAGTTATCACAGGTAACCAATAGAGGGGCCCTGCCCTCATTCAAGGGAGTGGAAGGGATAATAGAGTTTATTGGACTGTGTGGATTTGATGGCCTAGCACATCAGAACCACAGAAATATAAGGCACTGGTGGATACTGGTGCACAGTGCACCCTAATGCCCTCCAGTCATGAAGGGACAGAATCAATCCATATTTCTGGATATCTCTCAAGAATTGACTGTGTTGGAGGCTGAAATAAGCCTCACTGGTAAAGACTGGAAAAAACATCCTATGTGAGTGGTCCAGGGTTTCCGTTCATACTTGGTATTGAGGATACCTCAGAAGAGGGCATTTCAAGGATACTAAGGGGTATCACTGGGCCTTTGGAATCGCTGCTGTAGATATGGACAACATTAAGCAGCTGTCTGTTTTGCCTGGCCTGTCAGAGGACCCGTCTGTTGTGAGGCTGCTACGAGTAAAAATAAAAGAGCAGCAGGTACCGATTGCTACAAAGACAGTGCACAGACGGCAGTATCGCACCAACAGGGATTCCTTGCTCCCCATTCATGATTTGATTCGCCAGTTGGAGAATCAGGGAGTGATCAGTAAAACTCACTCACCTTTTAACAGCTCCATATGGCCAGTGCGTAAAGCCAGTGGAGAATGGAGGCTGACAGTAGACTACCGTGGCCTGAATGAGGTCACACCCCCACTGAGTGCTGCTGTGCTGGAGAGCAAATAATTCAAATTCTTCTATGAGCCAGTTTTGCTATTAAGTGAAGCAAAGTAAAAGGGCCTGCCCAGGAAATTCAGTTCTTAGGTATAAAGTGGCAGGATGGATGTCATCACATCCCAACAGTGATTGACAAAATCACTGCCATGTCTCCACCAACTAGCAAGAAAGAGACACAATCTTTCCTGGGTGCAGTGGGCTTTTGGAGGATGCACATTCCAAACTACAGCCTCATTGTAAGCCCCCTTTATCAGGTGATGCAGAAGAAGAATGATTTTGCATAGGGCCCAGAGCAGCAGCAGGCTTTTGAACAGATTAAACAGGAGATAGCCTGTGCCATGGACCTGGGGCCAGTACGGACTGGACAGGATGTAAAGAACATCCTCTATGCTGCTGCTGGAGAGAAAGGTCCCACTTGGAGTTTGTGGCAAAGAGCCTCAGGAGGGACCCAAGGCCGACCCCTGGGATTCTGGAGCTGAGCGTACAAGGGGTCTGAAGAGTGCTACACTCCAACTGAGAAGGAGATCTTAGCCGCGTATGAGGGGGCTCGGGCTGCTTCCGAAGTAGCTGGTACTGAAATGCAGCTCTTTCTGGCACCTCGACTGTCAATGATGAACCGGATGTTGAAAGGGGAGGTTCTCTCCACCCATCATGCTACCGATGCCACCTGGAGCAAGTGGATTGCACTGATTAGACAACAAGCGCGGATGGGGAACCTCAATCGTCCAGGAATTTTAGAAGTGATCATGAACTGGACTGAAGATAAAAAGTTTGGAACATCACCAGGAGAAGAGGTGTCATGTGCTAAAGCGGCCCCACCATACATCGAACTACCAGAAAATGAAAAGAAATATGCTCTTTTCACTGATGGATCATTTCATATTGTAGGGAAGCATCGGAGATGGAAAGCTGCTGTTTGGAGCCCCACACGACAGGTCGCAGAGGCCACTGAAGGTAAAGGAGAATCAAGTCAGTTTGCAGAGGTAAAAGCTGTCCAGCTGACCTTAGATGTGGCTGAACGGGAGAGGTGGCCAATGCTTTATCTTTATACTGACTCATGGATGGTGGCAAATGCCTTATGGGGGTTGTTACAGCAGTGGGAACAAAATAACTGGCAACAGAGGTGTAAACCTATTTGGGCTGCTGAACTGTAGAAAAACATAACTGCTCAAAAAAAAGATATGATTGTAAAGGTGTGTCACGTGGATGCACACTTGCCCAAGAGTCGGGCTATTGCAGAACAACAAAACAACCATCAGGTAGGTCGAGCTGCCAGAATTGAGGTGGCTCAAATAGACTTGGACTGGCAGAACAAGAGTGAATTATTTCAAGCTTGATGGTTCCATGAGACCTCAGGCCATCAAGGAATGGACATAACATATAATTGGGCTAGAGACTGAGGGGTGGACTTAACTATGGATGCTATTGCACTGGTTATTCATGACTGTGAATCATGTGCCATAATTAAACAAGCCAAGAATATGAAGCCTCTCTGGGGGGAAGGCCAAGGCAAAAGTATAAATATGGGGAGGAGTGACAGGTGAATGATGTCACCTTGCCAGGATCTCATAATGATAAGCGTTTTGTGCTTACCATGGTGGAAGCAACCACTGGGTGGCTTGAAACATACGCAGTACCCCATGCTACTGCCAGAAACACAATATTGGGTTGTTAGAAACAAGTCCTATAGAGACATGACACCTCAGAAAGAACTGAGTCTCATAATGGGACACATTTCAAAAATTCCCTTAATAAATACTTGGGCCAAAGTTCATGGCATTGAGTGGATTTATCATATCCCCTACCATGCACCAGCTTCTGGTAAAATTAAAAGATACAATGGGGTGTTGAAAACTATGTTGAAAGCAATGGGTGGTGGAACACTGAAGCACTGGGAAAAGCATTTGCATGTGGTGCAAGGATGCTGTTAAAGTTCATATCCCACATGTGCCCTGTGTCTCATCACAGGATGTGGGGTGTGAGAAGGGCCCAGTCTGAACAAGCAGTCAATCCCAGTGAAACTCTGAACTTCAGATCTCTCAGTTCCAGTGCCCTCCTGTGCACACTCTCCCATAGTTTGATGTTCTTTATGTTCTGCATTGCCCAGAAGTGCACCCAGTGCTCCAGGTGAGGCAGTAGCAATGCAGAGCAAAGAGGGACAAACCTTTCTCCCACCCAGCTGGCAATAAATTGCTTGATGCACTTTAGGGGACTGTTGGCCTTCTTGGCTGGCTGGGCACACTGCTGACTCACTTAAAATTTTATGTTGAGCAGGACCCCCAATCCTTTTCAGTCAGACGTCTCTCATGTGTCCAATATACAGACAGTGTTTATGTCCAGGGTTGCCCATACCCAGGTGCACAATCAGGCACTTGTTCTTGTTATACTTTATGCACTTGGTGCTTAGTACCAACTGGTACCCACTTCTCTGACTTGTCCACATCTCTCTGCAAGTCCTCTCCACCCTCAGTGGAGGCAACAACACCTCCTCATCTGGTCTCATCAGCAAACTTGCTCAGAACATCTTCTAGTCCTGCATGCAAGTCATCTGCATAAACATGAAAGGAAAGTGGCCCTAAAATGGAACCCTGGGGAGCTCTGACAGTGACCATCTACCAGCCCAATGGAACCCACTGACTATAATCCTTTGGGACAGAACTACTGGCCAACTGCTCACCCACCACTGCTGGTGAACCTGAAAGGCAAAATGTCAGCGTGCTGGGTCAAACAGAGAAACACCAATATAGTTACATATAGCTGCATCAATTTATTGCCCGAAAGCCAGACTTTTATAGGAGACAGACAAGGGTGTCCAAAAATCACACACGCTAATTGGAGGAAAGCTACTGCAATAACAACCCTATAACCCCCCTTCAAAGCCACGAGCCATTCATTCTTTTCCTAGAGATGTCCTTTGTTCTCATGCTGTTTATCCTGCTCCGCAGCTGCTGCTCTGTGAACTCCTTATCTCAATCCATGGCTGCTGCTCTGTAAAATTCTTCTTGTATTACAACACACCACGTTCTGTTTCTGTCTAGCTGTATGCAGGAATTTCTGTCCAGAAGGGTGCTGGAGAAATAGTATCAAAAGCTCTACTGAAATCCTCAAGGGTTACATCAACTGCCTTCCCTTGTTCAGCTCAATGGATAAAGGTGTCATAAAAAGACCTGAAATTAAATAGGACCTTCCCCTCTGTATCTTGTGTTGTCTGTGACCTGTCCTTCAGTTGTTTTTCCATAACTCCCACCATCATTTTCTCCATAATTTTACCAAGCACTGTAGTGAGACTGACAGGTCCATAGTTGCCCGTGTCATCTTTCTTGCTCTTCCTTACAATGAGACAACATTTGCCAGCTTCCTGTCAACAGGTATGACCCTAGATTTATTAGATGCCATTGAAATGCGAGCCCAGAGCATGCTAAAGTGTCATCAGTGCAAGAACGTAGATGTGCCATAGCTTTGCAATGCCTTGAAATCCAGACTATGCCACAGATGGAGCAGAGAGGAAGATCTGCCTCTTCTGTTCTGAGCTCATCCTTTTGATAAGCTGAATATCACTACATACTCCATGGGGTCAGGTGCAAAAGACACAATGGGTGCCCTAAGCACGTGGCTGAGGTGGTATTTAGGATGGCCAAGAATACCTCCCTTCTGGCCCTCAGCTGATGCTCCAGAAGGAGGTGTCTATCTCATAGATTTTCCGTCACAGTTTACAAGCACTAGCACAAAACTAGGATCACCCAAGGCATCTTGGGCATCACTGAGAGACTGTGTATGAGTAGTGCAGTCCCTGTGGAATAAAAACCAAGGATTCAGATGAGGGACTCACACACAGACACCTCACTGTGCACATCTGAACTCAGCTAGGTGAACTTGTAGCTCCTGTGGTTCTTTGAAAAACTGATCCCAATTCAGCCCCAGGGTTTCCATCTGAGGATGAGATGCCTAACGCTAGAATAAGGATGGGATGGTCTGTTGATAACAGGACAAATGGAAACGGATTTAAATTAAAAAGGGGAGACATAGGTTAGATGTGAGGAACCTATATTTTTACACAGCAACACTGGAAAAAGTTGCCCTCAGAGGCTGTGCATGCCCAATGGATGGGATCCTGGGTTTACTCTGGGTTTACCCTCACGTCAGTCCATGTTTCTACTCATACTTTTGTCTAGGTGAACTCTCACTTTACTCAAGGTTTTACTCACAGTTTACCATCAGGGAGTGTGATCGGGAGATGGGCTGGTGGAGTGACTTGCTGGCATCCCCGAGGGAAGGCTGCCAGGCAGATACCCCCAGAAAAGTGGTTGACTCCCTGCCCTGTCACAGTCAGACAGACCTGACTGATGAGAAGGGTTGGAAGAGAGTCCCAACTCAACATCACAGGAGCCCCCCCATGCCTGCCTAGCCCTCGACCCCTGATCCATCTAAGCAACAGGTTTGACACTCTGAAATCTGAAGGAGATAAGAATGGGGAGGCAATGGAGGATCTGCCTAGGAGGAAACCTAATGCAAGGCAGTCACTACCAAGCCTTGTGACTTCCTCTGCCATGAAAGAAAGAAGGGTGGCCGTGGTGGGTGACTCCCTTCTCAGAGGAATAGAGGGCCTTATTTGCAGACTGGACCCCAGTTGTCAGTAAGTCTGCTGCCTTCTTGGTTTCAGGTCAGGGACATAATGAGGAAACTCCCAATGCTGGTTAGGTCCACTGATTATTTTCCACTACTCATAGTTTAGGTGGGCAGTGATGAAATTTCTTAGATAAGACTACAAACTATAAAAAGAGATTTCAGGAATTTAGGCCATTTAGTTCACAAAGTGGGAGATCAAGTGATTTTTTGTTCTATACCTTCAGTGGCAGTGAGGGACACAGAGCAGGCTTGGAAAGCAAAGCAATGAACAATTGTCTCAGAGGTTGGTACTGAGCCAGAAACTTTGAGTTCTTTGATCACAGGACAGTTTACTTGGCCCATGGTCTGTTATCCATGAATGGAACCCAACTGTCTCAAAGGGGGAAGTGAATCCTAGCATAGACGGTAGCGGGGCTTATCGAAAGAGCTTTAAACTAGCTACGATGGGGGAGTGGACAAAACAGGGCTTACCAGAGATAAGCCTAGGGAAATGCTGTTTGAGCTGGGAGAGAGGCAGATGCCTCAGCTGAAGTGCGTCTACACCAACGCACGCAGCTTGGTCAACAAGCAAGAGGAGCTGGAAGCAACTGTGCATCTGACAAACCATGACCTAGTTGCTATTACCGACCCATGGTGGGACCACTGCCATGACTGGAGTGCTGTGATGGATGGTTACAAGCTCTTCAGAAGGGATAGAGGAGGAAGGAAGGGTGGTGGTGTGGCCCTTTATATTAAAGAGAGTTTTGATGTTGAAGAGCTTGGGCTTCAGAATGAAGTGCATGTTTGTAAGGATCGGGGGAAAGGCCTGTAAGTGTGACATCTTGCTAAAGGTTTCTTATAGACCGCCTAATTGATGGGTGAGGCATTCTATGAGCAGCTTACTGAAGTCGCAAGATTGCCAGCACTCATTTTCTTGGGAGACTACAACTTCTCTGATATATGCTGGGAATATAATAAATAGCAGAGGAATCAGTCCAAGAGGTTTATAGATTGCATGCAAGACAGCTTCCTTACACAGCTGGTATGAAGTCCTACCAGGGGTGGTTCCTTGCTAGACCTGCTCTTCACTAACAGTGAAGGACTGGTAGGAGTTGAGAAGGTTGGGGACTGTCTTGGCCAGAGTGGCCATGAAATGGTAGAATTCTCTATTCTTGGAGATGTCAGAAGGGTGACTAGCAAAACTACTATCCTGAACTTCTAGAGGGCGGACTTTGACCTGTTCAGGACACTTGTAGCACAGGTCCCTTGGGAGTCGCTCCTTATGGGTAAAGGGGTCCAGGAAGCCTGGACACTCCTCAAGATGGAAATCTTAAAGGCACGAGATCAGGCTGTCCCTGAATGCCATAAGGTGAGCCATAGGGGAAGAAGACCAGTGCAGATGAACTGGGAAAAACTATTGAGACTCAGGAAGAAAAAGAGAATCTCCGTCCTCTGGAAGAAGGGGCTGGGTACTTGGGGAGATTACAAGGAAGTTGCTAAGGCATGCAGGGAGGAAGTTAGGAAGGCACATTAATTCCCTGTCCCTTAATCCATGCCCAGAGCTTCTCAGCCATGTCACTGCCAACTGTAAGCTCCATGCAGAGTTCAAGTGGGACACAGAGGGCACAGCCTTCTGCTGGGTGGATGCAAGTGTTGGTGGAACCAGATGGGACAAAGCCCTCCCACCATGCCCTCCTGGGAAAATGGCCACCCCAAGAATGGCAGTCTGCCTCCTCCGTGACCCCATCTGAAATGCTCCTGCACTGATTGATTATAGGGCTTTAAACCAGGTCCAAATGGGGAAGGGTGGGGAATTGGATGTGACAGAGAAGGGCTGAGGGATATTGTTGCTGTTGGAGATTGAATGGAAAGCCTCTGAGTTGTTCTATAGGATTGTGTGAGGATTCCTCAGAGAAAGTCTTGTTGCCAATACCCCGTCCTAAATCTTACTGTGTACCCTCTGGGGGTAACCCCAACCTACTGCTGCCCTAAAGTGCCTGTAGACCAGTGCGGGTAGCATGGGAAATAAACGGGACAAATCAAGAGAAAACCACAGAGCTTTTCCTTTCATGCAGGCTGCTGATTCTGAGCAAGGCCCTGAACATCAGTACCACAGTGTAGATGCAAGACCCAGACAGGCTAAATCAAAGCATGCTTCTGGAAGGGGATGCTTTCTGAAGAATCCTTACACTAATGAGAGGACCACAAACATTCACTCAGCGAACTCCAAATCTCTGTGCCTTTGCAGGCCTAGGGTCTTGTTTGGTTCACAGAGACACGGTGGGTTGATTCTCAGCTCTGTACTGTAGCAAATGGGGTACAGATTCTGCATGACGGATGGGCAAGGAAGAAGAGAAAAGGCTGCTGCCATCCATGAGAGGGCACTGAGCTCTGCCTGGGGATGGCAGAGGAGCCAGCTGAGAACTGATGGAAAGGGCTCAGAGAGGAGAGCGGCAGATTCTGTTCCTTGCTTCCTGATCAGGAAGAACAAGAAGAGGGGACAGGCAGGAATCTGAGTTACAGCTGGAATGGAATTGTTTTCTTCAGACTGTCTGCTGTGGTGCAGTGTTTTGGTTCTAGGAGAAAACCATTGATAACACTCTGATGTTTACAGCTGCTGCTAAGCAGTGTTGTACAGAGCCAAGGCCATGGTCAGTGGAGGGCACATGGAGCTGGGAGGGAACAGAGTGAGGACAGCTGACTGATAGTGGCCAAAGGGACGTTCTCTATCAGCTGACAGCAAGCAGAAATTGTATTGAAAGGGGTGGGAGTTCATCTCAGTCTCTTCACTGCCCAGGGTCCAGCTGAGCATCAGTCTGGTGGTGCTGAGCAAGTGCTTGTGCATCAGTTGTTACATACGATTCTATATCAACGGATATATAGTGATTACTATTACTCCTCTCCTTTTATCTCTCTTAGTAAACTGCTTTGTTACAACCCAGAAGTTGTACTCTTTTTCCCAGTTCTCATCCCCATCCCACTGGGAATTGGGCAGTGCACAAAGCACTGTGAGCTGCTGAGCCACATGTTGGGTTCAACAACAACAGTCATTTTGGTGCCTGATGTGAGGCTCCAAGGGTTGTGGTAACAGCACATCTGTCCAGAGTGGACAGGGCTTTGTGGGAGTTGGAGATGTGCAGGCCATGGTGCTGATAGTTTCCCTATTTGTGAAGCTTGCTGAGTCTTCTCATGAAGCTGCATTTCACAGCTCCTTGCTTGCTGCTTGTTTTCCCTGCTGCATCATTTGTCAACTCTGGATGCTGGATTAGGATATTTATTTTGCTATGCTGTTTGACCTTGGTTTGTACCACGATAAAATTGGCAAAGTGAAGTTTTGTGCACATTCAGCTCTTTGGACATCTTTGGGTTTTGGAAGTAATATTGTTGGTATGATTAGGAATTACACATTTTACACTGTCGTTTCTGGGAGAGCAGGGGTATTCAAGGAGAGACTGGATATTGTGTTGAGGGACATGGTTAAGTGGGAGCTATTGGTAATAGGTGAACGGTTGGATTGGATGATCTTTCAGGCCTTTTCCAGCCTTGGTGATTCTATGATTCTAGGATTGAGGTTAAACAATTATTCAGGAATATCAGTGAGAGATCTGCCCCAAGGTGAGAAGGCTCTGCATGGCAGGGGGTGTGGGACAGTCTGGGCAGCTGCCTGGAGTGGTGGGCACCCCCAGGGCTTTGGAACTTCATCTCCAAGAAACTGCAGGATCCTGAGAAACTGGTAGAATATTGGAGACAGGTCTGCTGTGGCACTGGTAATCCTAAAAAGGCCCAAATGACTGCAGTGTGCCAGGGCCTGGCCCACACCTACTGAGCTGTCTTCAACACTATTCAGCATCTTCAAGGGGAAGAGAGCTGGATCTGCTGACATTGCTGCAGCCTCTGCAACTCCTGGCACAGTCCCTGCAATAGCTCCAAGTTTTTGCTACACATCCTGCAGTTGCTCCAAGCTCTGGACAGATCCCACTGTCACTCCACCCCTCATAAGGAGCTCTGCGGTCACTTATGCTACAGGTCCTGTAGCTGTTCCAAGTATTGAGATAAGAAAATTAAGCAAACCACTGAGTGCTGCTGTAGAGACGACGGGACTGCTGTGAGACACACAAGACCTTCAGGCCTGTAGAAATGAGAGGACTCGAATCCTCTGTGCACTGTATCAGTGTAAAGAGAGGAGGAATGAAAAGAACTAGTTGTGCTTCTATCTGTGGCTGTACCTTCCCCAAATCCAGACAAAGTTGGATAAGAGAAGAGCTAAGGAAAAGCGTATTTTGAATGCTATTTATTTATCTCTTAACCTATTCGGGGAATCTGGTTCCATGTTTACATGAGCTCTTGGAGTGAGAAAATGGATAGTAGGTGTGAAAGAAGTGAAACAAATTTTTATTTATAAGTTCAATAACATTTTTTTGCACGTTGCTATATCTCACATAATCAATCAATCAAAGATGCATAAAAGATGAAGAACCATCACTGGGAATCATGCGATGAAGATGTGCACTTTATTGAAGCGGGAATAGTGAGTATTGCAACACCTTCCTGAGAGCGTGCTTGATCTCCCTGTTCCTCATGCTGTAGATAATAGGGTTCAGTGTTGGAGGAACCACTGAGTACAGAAGTGCCACTGTCAGATCCAGGAGTGGGGAGGAAATGGACGGGGGCTTCAGGTAGGCAAAAGCACCAGTGCTGAGAAACAGGGAGACCACAGCCAGGTGAGGGAGGCACATGGAGAAGGCTTTGTGCCGTCCCTGCTCAGAGGGCATCCTCAGCACAGCCATGAAGATGTGCACATAGGACACAACTATGAAAACAAAGCAACCAAAGCCTAAACTGACACCAAAAAAGAGGCACGTGGAGGCACGTGGAGAAGGCTTTGCGCCGTCCCTGCTCAGAGGGCATCCTCAGCACAGCCACGAAGATCTGCACATAGGACACAACTATGAAAACATAGCAGCCTACGTCTAAACTGATAGTAAAAATGAGAAACACAACTTCCCTGAGATTTGATTCTGAGCAGGAGAGCTTGAGGATCTGGGGAATTTCACAGAAAAACTGGTTGACAACATTGCCTTGGCAGAGAGGCAGTGAAAACGTACTGGCAGTGTGCAGCAGGGAATTGAGAACCCCAGTGCCCCAGGCAGCTGCTGCCATGGTGGCACAAGCTCTGCTGTCCATCAAGGTCCCGTAGTGCAGGGGCTTGCAGATGGCAACATAGCGGTCATAGGACATGATGGTGAGAAGGGAATACTCTGCTGAGAGGAAGAAGGTAAAGAAAAAGAGCTGTGCAGCACATCCTGTGTAGGAGATGGCCCTGTTGTCCCAGAGGGCGTTGGGCATGGCTTTGGGGAGAGTGGTGGAGATGCTGCCCAGGTCGAGGAGGGCCAGGTTGAGGAGGAAGAAGTACATGGGGGTGTGCAGGCGGCGGTCGCAGGCTACGGCTGTGCTGATGAGGCCGTTGCCCAGGAGGGCAGCCAGGTAGATGCCCAGGAAGAGCCAGAAGTGCAGGAGCTGCAGCTGCCGCGTGTCTGCCAACGGCAGCAGGAGGAACTCACTGATGGAGCTGCTGTTGGGCATCTGCTGTTGTTGGGCTTGGAGTCCTGCTCAGAGTGCAGAAGATAATGACAAGTCCAGACCATTCTCAGAGGCACTACTCCTGCTATACTATGAAATGTTTTAATTCTCCTACAACAGTGTACATTTAGCACCATTACTTGCATTTAATTTCATGTAGATCAGCATTCCTTAAGCAGAAGCAGCATATGGAGCTCTAACCTTCCTCTTATTTTCTTATCCCTTCTCCCTGGATATTTTCATCTGTTTCATGTCTCATATCTTTACCCCAAGTGCTCTTCGAGCCCCCTACCCGAGCTTCTGTGGCATTCAGTTTCAGTTAGAAAATGCTGCCTGTTTGTAGGATAAGTGAATTATTCATGCCTACAGAAAATGAAGATAATTCCATCCTTCGAGAAAGGGGAGACTGAAAGCACATCATGTGTGAGTGTTCACAAAACAAGCAATTGATTGATGAAAAATTCTCAGAACTCTTATTGCCCCTTTTAGATTTCTGACTCCAAACCTCTTTGCCTCAGAACAGGAAATGGAAACCCCCTGCCTTGGCTCTCCTCTTGCAAAGTGCCCTCAGAAACATTCAGTTGTGCAGTGGAGCTGTGATCCCCTGCCCCAGGCAGCAGCTGTGGCAGCACAAACCCTGCCGGGGGCTCCTTACCCCACACGTCTCCCCGCAGCGCCCTGGGCAGCTCCCCGGGCAGGCTGAGTGCTGAGCCTGGCAGGCGGCAGAGTCCCATACCCGGCACACAGCCCCTGGGGCACAGCAGGGACCCTGCTCTGCAGGACAGCCCTGGGCACCCGTCTCAGCTGGAGCAGAAAGCTTTTTCCACAGTAAAGAAACATGCAGTGCCTGCAGTCAGATCTCCTATGGGATGTCCCAGTTATAGTTACCCCTTAATTAAAAGCAGCTCATGGTCAGCTGTGAGACTTACCTTGTCATGGTCTGTGAGCAATGCTCCTGCAGTGAGTTCACAGCCCGCTCACACCACACACATCCTGCAAGCTCTCTCCAATTTCTCTCCTCTCCTTCTGTCACCTGCAGGCTGTGCTGTGCACGAGATCTGCTCCTGGGCACAGCTGTCTCTCTGCAGCTCTGCCCACTTTTATGAGCTCCCTGTGTCCCAGGAACCTGGACAAGCAAGCAGCAGATTATGTCATTTTTATCCTTCCCACTCATTTCCCCTGACATGTCCCTGGGTCCTCATGGCCAACAGCTCCTGAAAGACAACAGCATCATGACTGTGCTTTGAAATCCACTCAATTAACCACCACATGTCCAGTGGTCAGTGACTGATTGGAGACATATGGGGAGTGCTCCCAGAGATCGTTTGATGAAACAATAAGGGCAACCAGACAAGGAAGGCGAGGTTTGGACTTTCCCTGTGCAGGGCAGTGATCCAGCTGAGGCAGCGCAGGAGTCTCATCCCTTGACAGAAATCCTGGAGCTGAAATGGGATTCGGCTCCCCACAGAACCACAGGAGCTGGGATTTCTCTGGTTCAGTTCAGAAGTGCACAAGGAGTTGCCTGCATGTGAGCTCCTGCTCTGAGTCCTCGGTCCTTCAGCTGGGAGGCAGCAGCTCACACACAGACACTGGGTGATGCCCAAGGTGCCTGGGCTGCTCCTGATGTTTGCAAGTGCTTGTAAACCGTGTGGGAAATCCCTGAGATAGACACCTCCTTCCTGGGCATCAGCTGAGGGCCAGAGAGGGGATAGCACCGGCTGTCCGGTGAATTCACTCACAGCTACAAGAGCAGCACAGGGCCTTCAGGAAAGCCATGCCCATGGTGTGTCCGTGCTGCTACGTCACCTCCAAGACCCACGATCGGTCTAATGTTTGTGTGCCACCTTCTGCACACTGATTCTATAGATGAGCTATCCAGTCAGGCAATGTCCAGTGATGCTTTTCAATTAGGATATTTACTTCTGTGCTTTTGCACTAATGCAAACACCAACACACAAGAAGCTAGAAATCTTGGTAGAGCTGCAGGCCTGAGCTCCTGTTTGGACCATGGGGACACAGTTTAATGGTTTCCACAACTGCACTGTAGCACAAGGGGGATACCGAGTCTTTAGGATGGATGGGCGAGGAGACAAAGAAGGGCGACTGCCCTCTGTGAGAGTGCACTGAGCTCTGCCTGGGGATGGAAGAGCAGACAGGTCAGAGCTAATGGAAATGGCAAACAGAGGAGACCATCAGTGTCTTTTCCTGTCTTCCTGATCAGGGAGAGTAAATGGAAGGTGCCCTCTGCAGACAGATGGGAATCTGATGTTGTCTGTCCCTTGTCCCATTTGGTGGCCTTTGTCACTCCATTATCTGTGGCAGGGACAGCACAGCAGGGCATGTGGCATCCAGCAGATCCATGGAGAGCACAGATGGCAGCTTCTTGACCAAGCAGTGGAGGAACCAAAGAGGAGAGGTGCTCTGCTGGATCTCATACTCTCCGGCATGGAAGGACTTGTGGGAACTGTGAAGGTGAAAGGGGCATCAGGCCATGTGCAAGATGCAAATGTATCTCTTTTAATTTATTTATTTATTTTGAGGCTGTAAGCTTAATAGTTGATCATAAATGTCAATAAAACTGAAACAAATAATTGAAGACAAAGATGGAAATCAATGAAAATGTGTTAACCCTTCTCAACATGAAAAATTCTCATGAGTCTTGTTCCATTTTAAGTTGTAAATATGAATCTTTGAGGTGATTTGATGTCTTTTTTTTTCTTTTACTGAAACTACAATGTTTTCCAGAACTGTGTTCGCTGGACACAAATGCCTTCAGGTTCAGAGACACAGACAGCGGTGCCAGTGCCAATGCCCTGTGACTGTAGCCTGGTGCCCAGCACTACTCTTCCCTGCTGCCTATTTGATGTGCCTCATCCTCCAAGTTTTTTCAGCTCTCCTAAAGAAATGGCCATGGTTAAGGGCATGTTTTCAGCAGGCCATTTGGGCACACACTACTCCCACTGCCCTCCAGATTTCTCCAAACCTTGCTCTTTGTTCAGTCAGATACTTCCCAATTATCTGTCTGATTTCTGACTTTCAGGGGGATTACTGGAATTTGTTCCATCTCCCCAAAGTCTGATGGAATGTGTTGTCAACTCCTTCACTGTGATTTGATCTATCCCTTCCTATCTATTCTTTTTCTTTTTCTTGTTATACTTTTTCTTTTTCTCAATCACTGTCTCTTTTTTATTAAGGCACGAAGTCTGAAAGATGTTCATTAATGTCAGTAAAAGTGAAAAACAGAGTTGGAGACAAAGATATAAATCAATGAGAATGTGTTAACCCATCTCAATGTGTGAAATACTCACAAGTCCTGATCAATTTTAAGTTGATACCTCTCAACTACCTGGCTGATCTATCCCAGGGAGATTACTGGAATTTGCTCTATCTACCAGAGTCTGATGGCCTCTGTTGTCAACTACTTCACTGTGATTCAATCTATCCTATCCTACCTCAGAATAAATCATTTCTTTTAAAAGTATTCCATATGAAAGACAAACTTCAATAGATGCAGCTTGAACATGGCATGCAGTTGATCACTGTGTTTTACTGTTCATTCAATTGCATCACCTTTCTTTCCATTTGCTGGCCAGATAAAAAAGAGAAATCTTTCCTTTTCCATGTGTAGCTGGTTCTCTGAGGAAAGCCAGTGGGAGTTGGTGCAAAGCAGTTTTAACACTGAGCGGATGAATGCAGAGGAGAAGAGTGATGTGAAGAAAAGTGATGCAAGTCCCATAGGTCCATTGTGAGCAGAAATTGGGTGGGGAGGTTGAGAAGGACCTTTGTCAACACAGTAACAGTACAGAACTCATTGGGACATCCTGGATTGGTATCAGTTGCACAGTGCTGCTTTAATGTCTTCTTTAAACCCAACTATAAATAAATAGACAATAAATTTATACTGGATTCTTTAAGCTCTCTCCAGATATCCCTCCTTTTTGCTGAACAAGTTCTGATAACCTGAAGAAGATAACAAGATGGCATAAGGCACAGGAGATTCTTTAGGTTATAATGGGCCCCAGGGTGCATTTGATGCTGAGTTCATCAGCCTCTAGTGCAGAGAGAAGTTTGCACAAAGTGCTCAACAAGACAAAGTCGGAAGTAACAGTGAAGTTTCTTGGAGTATTAATGGGCCCACTGAGGGCCATTACCAAGTAAGCTTCCCAAGGGACTTGTTAGAGAAGATAACTGGAAGCCATGACTACAGGCAGGCAAAGGCACTGGCATGCTAAGAAACCTCTCCTTTGCCTTACGAAGCAGACAGGTCAAGCCCTGATTGCAAGACCAGTGGTAGAGAGATCCTGTCTCTCATGTTGGCTCCTGGCATTTCCTGGGGCAATGGGTTGGAGGTCCGTATGATGTTAAATGAAAGACATGGGGACAGAAGATCCCAGGCTCTACATGTGGTGCAAGGACGCTGTGAGGTTCATGTCCCATATGAGACCTATGTTTCATTGCAGGATGTGAGAAGGGATGTGAGAAGGGCCCAGTCTGAACAAGCAGTCAATCCCTGTGAAACTCTGAACTTCAGATCTCTCAGTTCCAGTGCCCTCGTTTGCACATTCTCCCAGAGTTTGAAGTCCTTTATGTTCTGCGGTGCACAATCAGGCACTTGTTCTTGTTATACGTTATGCACTTGGTGCTTAGTACCAACTGGTACCCACTTCTCTGACTTGTCCACATCTCTCTGCAAGTCCTCTCCACCCTCAGTGGAGGCAACAGCACCTCCTCATCTGGTCTCATCAGCAAACTTGCTCAGAACGTCTTCTAGTCCTGCATGCAAGTCATCTGCATAAACATGAAAGGAAAGTGGCCCCAAAATGGAACCCTGGGGACCCCGACAGTGACCATCTACCAGCCTGATGGAAAAAACTGACTATAATCCTTTGGGACTGACCTACTGGCCAACTGCTCACCCACCACATTGTGTTTCTGTCTAGCCATATGCAGAACATTCTGTCCAGAAGGTTGTTGTGAGAAACAGTATCAAAATCTCCACTGAAATCCTCAAGGATTACATCAACTGGCTTCCCTTGGTAAACTAAACGGATAACTGTGTCACAGAATGAGCTTAAATTAAACAGGACCTTCGCCTCACAAACTTGTGTTGGCTGCAACCAATGACAGAATTGTCCTTCAGCTGTTTTTCCATAACTCCCACCATCATTTTCTCCATAATTTTACCAGGCTCTGGACTGACAGGTCCATAATTGCCCATGTCATCTTTCTTGCACTTCCTTACAATGAGACAACATTTGCCAGCTTCCTGTCAGCTGGCATGACCCTAGACTTCTTTAGATGCAATTGAAATGACAGCCCAGAGCATACTAAGGCGTCATCATTGAAAGAAAGTAGATGTGCCATAGCTTTGCAATGTCTTGAACTCCAGAGTATGCCACAAATGGAGCAGAGGGGAAGATTTGCCTCTTCTGTAGTGAACTCATTCATTTGGTAAGCAGAATAACACTACCTGATACATGAGGACTGTGTCTCTGCTCTGCTCTGCTCAGCTCACAGGGCAGAGGTTCAGGGTGTTGCTCTCATGTCAGTGCAGGTAAACTCACTTTAACCTTTTTTCTTCTGTAAATGCTTCCTCTGTTTGTATGCTCAGATACACTTCCACATTCCCTCAACTACACTTCCATATATCATTAACAATTACACTTTCTTATACCATCAAAACTGTTTGTCAAACAGTACAGTTCTTCAGTTCACATAAACTCCCTTAATACAGTCTGTATTCTTCAGTTATAAACACTGTGCCACAGAACCAGCACTGATTGAACCACCTCCCTCACACACTTCCTCGCAAGCAGTACATAGTATTACATAAATGGGTTGACATTCATTGGTCGGGTGGAATGTACACCTCTCCTCAGGACAATCTTACTAATCTACAGAGTACAAACTCCCGTCTTCTTACATACAAGCAGAAAGTACATATGAGTGGACACACAACACAGTCTTTCACTTTGTCCGTGTCTGGCCATTTCCCTCACAGGAGGAAGGAAACATGGATCGGGACTCGGCACTCACCCTGCAGCTGTTCTGTGTCTCACTCACACCACACTCACTCTGACATTTAGATCAAAAACCATGGTTTATTCATACTACACAATGCTGACAACGTTTTCTAGCTGGAATCTTAATAACACTCATACTCTGGTCGACCAGTTGCAAACGTTAATGTTTTTCCCAGAGTCGGCTTGACACACGGTACCAAACACTTAAAGCAGATGATAATATTGAACATACAACCTATAACCCCCGTGATTACAACTTGGAGAACCCAGGCTACCATTTGACAGGCTATCCACTATATCCCATACCCGTAGGAGAGACCAACCTAGGTCCCTCCTATTGTCAACTACCTGGGAGAGAGTATTTGTTCTTGTTTCCATTCATATGACATACAGTTCCCTTTCATAGGAACTCACCCAAGGAGTCTTCCTACCCAGCTGGCAACCAAAGCCATGAGCTCACCTCCCTGGGAGCAGCACGTATGGCTGTAAACTGTGTAGGATGTCTCCTCAAGACATATGGGCTCCACTTACCATACACATACCTGGTCCACCTATGGGTGGTCCTTGTCTGTCCCTGCAGTGATCAGGTGAGGAAGGGAGTCCTTCAGAGAAATCTCAGGGTGCGCCAAAAGTGTCTCCCTCTCAGCTGGTCCTGCAGCGAACAGAGCTGGTCCCACCTGGGCCGCCAAATTGACTACAGGAATTGAACTCTATAACCTCTATAACTGATACAGTCTTCCATGACATACTTATACCAAAGCTGAGGAAGTATGGGATAGGTGATTGGACAGTGAAGTGGGTCGAGAACTGGCTGACTGGCAGAGTGCAGAGGGTTGTCGTTGGCGGTGCAGTGTCTGGCTGCAGGGCTGTAACTAGCGGCGTCCCCCAGGGGTCTGTGCTGGGTCCGGTCTTGTTCAACATCTTCATCAACGACCTTGATGAGGGGATAGTGACCACCCTCAGCAAGTTTGCTGATGACACGAAGTTGGGAGGATTGGCTGACACGCCTGAAGGCTGTGCTGCCATTCAGCGAGACCTCGACAGGCTGGAGAGCTGGGCAGTAAGACACCGGATGAGGTTTAACAAAAGCAAGTGTAGAGTCTTGCACCTGGGTAGAAATAATTGCATGCACCAGTACAGGCTGGGGGAAGAGCTGCTGGAGAGGAGCTCTGCTGAGAGGGATCTGGGCGTCCTGGTGGACGACAGATTGACCATGAGCCAGCAGTGTGCCCTTGTAGCCAAAAAAGCCAATGGCATCCTGGGGTGCATTAAAAAGAGCGTGTCCAGCAGGTCGAAGGAGGTGATCCTCCCCCTCTACTCTAACCTGGTGAGGCCTCATCTGGAATATTGTGTCCAGTTCTGGGCTCCCCAGTAAAAAAAAGACAGGGATCTCTTGGAAAGAGTCCAGTGGAGGACCACAAAGATGCTGAAGGGCCTGGAGCATCTCCCCAATGAGGAGAGACTTAGGGAACTGGGTCTGTTTAGCCTTGAGAAAAGAAGGCTGAGAGGGGACCTGATCCAGGTCTATAAATATTTGAGGTGTGGGGGGCAAAGAGGTGAGGCCAGACTCTTTTCAGCAGTGTGTGGAGGAGGGACAAGGGGAAACAGACAGAAACTGCACCATAGGAAGTTCTGCACTAATGTGTGCAATAACTTCTTTATGGTGAGAGTGACAGAGCACTGGAACAGGCTGCCTAGGGTGGTTGTGGAATCTCCTTCTCTGGAGATATTCAATACCTGCCTGGATGCTGAGCTGTGCAACGTGGTGTACGGAACCTGCTTTGGCAGGGGGACTGGACTCAGTGGTCTCTGGAGGTCCCTTCCAACCCCTACAATTCTGTGATTCTGTGAATATCATGGAGTTGTTTGGATGGGGAAAGACTACCCCTTTGAATGACCTTTTGTCAGGGCATGTCCTGGGATTCCTAGGATCCTCAAAATGCAGCACTGCTTCTGTCACTGAAAAATGGGGCCCTGTGTGGGACGGAGGGAGGGTCCATGAGTCCCTGGCCCACCTGACTGAGTATTTCCATGGTCTTAGCAAAGACATACTTACAACTTGAGAATGACAGTTAGCTGTGTTCATGGTGGCATGGCCACTTTTAATGGCCTTGAACTGTCTGAACATAACTGAAGAGGCTCAGGCTGATGCAAATCAGCTATTGAATGATAGTGTTGAAAAACTGGAAAGACAGGTGGCAGTTTTGATGGGAAAAAACCTAATTCAATCATTCTCCTATGGAAGATCAGTAACAACTGTCTGGAGGACCATGGGTGCCCTGTACAAGGGAATCTGTATAAAATGGACTCTGTAAATGAAGGCACTAAAAGGTCAGATTTTGAGGTTCCATTTGGACTAGATCTATTTGAGATCTGACTGATTGTAACCCAAAAATGAAAAAAAAATGCAGGATAGGCTGGTGGGAGTGCCCTGACCAGTGTCCAACCCCCCAAACCCTGCTGCCCATAATACAGCAGCTGAACTGATGGATATAGTACAGTGGTTTAGACAGAAACCAAGAGAGCATGCCAGCATAGCTGCTCTGGTTATGGGACATGGAGGCAGAAAGTGCTATGGTGAATGGACTGGAAATTTCAAAACTGACATCCATTACTACTAACCCTGCCCTCAGGCAAAGACTTTATGCTCTTGTCTGGAGGGCTTATCGCAATAAAGATTGGCGGATTTGCTGCGTAGACCGGTCAGAACTCAGATCTGCGTTGTGCTTCCTGCGGCACCAAACGCCCAACAGTGGCAGTTCCGCTTATTGGCCAGCAGGTGGCAGCAGAGACCACGGAAAGAACGTCTGCGGGACAGACCCTGGGGATCCGTTCTTTTGATTTTAGGGGAAGAACACAAAGATGGAAGAGGAGGGAAGGGGGAAAAAAAAAAGAAAAAAAAAATATCAAACCACAGCAAACAAATAAAAACTTCTCCAAACGTAGCAAACGTGAATGTCTGTCAATAAATTAATGAGTAATTAAATTGATATCCCTTTCCCGCCCCCCCTCCCCCCCCAACTTCTGAGATGAAAAAAAAACACTTATTTTAGAAGAAAACAGAGTAGTAACAACTTCTGTACCTACATTCACCACTCTGAGATCCTGTCTGGGTCTCCCAAGGCTTGTAAATAACCACTGGGTCGGTTCTGATGTCGCGTGATTTGTTGTCAGTTCTCTCATGGTTCTCCGGTCAGTTCTCCGGTGCCAGGATCTGCCACAGGGCATTCTGACCACGGGCATCATGTTTCTACGCTGCCGCCTGCATTTAACAGGCAATGGGACTGCCCAGCATGTGCAAGGCAGCACCTCTTTCACACCACCAGAATGTTTAAGGCTGTTGGGATTGTTGTTAGCGTCCCATTAACACTGAGGCTAGAGATACCCTTAGGATTGACATTACTATTAGCATTACTTTGATGGTGCCCTATCTGGGTCATTTCCAGGGGATGTCAGGAGTAAGGCACAGTGTCAGGAGAAAAAGAACAGACTCTGTTACTTTATAAACGTGATAATAGAGAGAGTTCATTGGAAAAAATACAACTCTTAAATAATGCAAAGCATGCTTCTGATTGGATGCAGGCATCATCTGGGCTCTGATTAATATTACTCTTAAGGTAAAGATTATTGTTACCATAATGATTTTTTTTTTGGATTATGATCAGGGTTAAGGTTCCTTTTGCTACAAACTTCTAGCATCATTTTTGTTGTTGCATTTGGAGTTAGGGACGATTTTAGAATCAGGGTAAGGGTTAGGATTAGAGTTACATTGCTGGTTAATGCTGTTATCTTTACAGCTCCTGTGAGGGTTGGGGTCTGGGTCAGGTGTTTAAAAATGAAATGAAAAAAGAATTAAAAAAATATATTGAAAGCTTCAGATTTCCTTAATCTTTGTGGGAATCATATAATGTGCAACTCAGATCTACCTCTTCGTGCAGTGACTGCCTGTAAATTTGCTGGAGCCTAATATAATATGGCCTTGTGCTTTCCACTAACTCACCTTCATTTCATTTTCATTACATTTGCTTGGTAGTCAGATTTTGGTGTGTGGATATTTTAAAACAATCTAACTGACATTAGCAAAAAATTAAAAATAAAATTAAAAAAAATGCACAACAGCATCGTATCAATTTTTATAGATAAGATAAAGAAGAGCAGTTTCCCTTAGTTTTCTGTGCCTCTTTACTTTCTTACCCTCTCCCCTTGTGTGAGAAACTCTCAAAGTCAAAGATTTCTAGTTAGGCAAAGATGGCAGCGATAGCAGCAGTGCTTATTCATTATTGCAATACTGCGCGCACATCCCCTATTGGCAAGGGAGAAACTGCACACCAGTCAGTGAAATCAATTCTGTTCTGTGCCCTAAACCCACTGCAGGTGATGCTCTCATGGCTCTCATTGGTTGAGCATCTCAGGCTCACAGACTCCTCGAGACTGTGGCTAGGATTCATTTCCATAGAAGGTCAATTACCAACCTCTTGTTTTTAGGTCTGCCTTGTACTTTTCTGCGGACAGAGAAGGGCAATGTTTCCAACAGTCAGTACCTTCATTCTGTCCTGTGCTGGGCTCTACCCACCCTGTATTTATCTTGTGCTTGTCTCAATTCTCCCCATGTCAGAATGCCCCCAGTCTGAACTTAATTCTGTTCAGCAACTTTCTTGGTGGAAAAACTACTTATACAGCTGTTTTACAAGAGGGTTATACATTCAGTTAGGGCCGACACTATGTACTGAAAATACTGGAAACTTCCACTGCAAAAACACAATCTACCTCTCCCATCTGTGCAGCCTTGCAGACCCAGAGCATGCCAGGTTATTTCTGCTTTCATAGCATTTGCATGCTGTAGGGTGAGCACAAGGTTCTGCTGCTTGATTCTTCTGCAAGAGCTGCCTACCGGCAAATGGTTGCAGGGATGGAGGATGTGACAGAAAGCATTTGTCTCCACAAGAGCAGAGTTACATTCAGTGCAGAGTGTGAGAGTCAGGTTGGTGTGGAAAAGCACTGACACGCTGGGGATGATGCAGTGCTCACATGTCTAACACTCACAGACATTACTGTCAGAAGGATGGTGCTGTGTTGTGCTTCTACCTTTGGCAGCCCCTGGAGAAATGCTATGGCACACAGAACACCTTTGTATTGCACTGACTGCTGCCATGCAGCATGGATTTAACACACCAAATCCAGAGGAGCATGACTGCACCTAACTGCCCTGAGAAAAACTACTGTAGCTGAAGAGATGAGGAGGCAGCTGCTCATCTGCAGAACAAGCAGCACTGCCAGACATTGGGCCAGGTGAGCACCTCCTGCTGCAGCGTGATGATGACAGGGCTGGAGATGATCTGCAAAGCCAGCTTAAAAGTGGGAGACGTGAGTCAACATGGCAGGAGGACAGAGGTGTTAGGGAGCAGCCAAGGCATCAAAGAGTATCAAAAGGCTTTGAAAAGTATCACAAAGTGACAGCCAGGAAGACTGGGATATATCATGAGCAGCAACCTGGATGCTAGAGATTATTTGCTCCCATACAAAATGGTAGAGATCTTGCTGCAGACATCCCAAAGCCAGGCAAAATGGGAACCCAGAGCTCTGCCTGCACGAACCCCACAGCCATAGCATTGCAAGCTGAGCTGCCTTGCTGTTTGTTGCTTTCATCCCAATCCCTGTGATTGAAGACTCAGAATGCAGTCGAGGCGATGACTGAGCATGAGAGTGACTTTATTCAATAAAAGACAGGAGGGCTTGAGAGGTCAAGGGTGAAGATGGGACTCCTCTTGTCAAGATGAGAGTGGCTCAGAGCTGGTGCTGCTGCCTGGTGCCTGGGACTGGCAGCCTGACTCTAAGTCCCCATCTAAGATGCTCAGCTTCACCTCACTGATGCTGCCCTGCTCCTGCATGGTGGTGCTGCTGCTGGGACACTCGGGCTGTGCTTGGGATGGGCAGCACTGCAAAGGGGCTGGGTCACAATCCAGGCAGGTGACTGCTGTGTCTGGCAGGCTCAGGTCAGGAGCTTCAGCAGAGCCAGGAGATATGAGAGCATGAACGTGGATGAGCCCCTTGTGTCCATCACTGTTACCATGTGGAAGGCTGTCATCCGAATTGCAGCGATTCATGCTTAATAAGAACTCTCCATTGATGGAAAGACACTGCTTGGTTTGGATCTTTGGGGTTGACAAGGGCTCGAATCACCTAGGAAGGCATAGAAACACAAGGGTTAGTTTCAAACATTTGCAAGTTGAATCATGAAAGGTTGTTGATACTTGGTAATAGAGTGGCGGCAGGAAGAAGCAAGTAGGCTTGAAGCAGCATAGCCACTGTCTTGAAAGTGATCCTCATTCAGGTCCAGCTCGTGTGTTGTTTCACTGTAATCTGCTTCTTTGGGTCTACCTAGTGGGCAGCAACACTCGAGCTGTTACTGATATCATTGAAAAGAACTGGAGACAATTGTTCTATTCCTAAGAGCTTCAAGGTGCCTAGAAGCACAAATAGAAACCAGCAGTATTTCATCACTTCACCAAAAGGAAGGTCAAACACCTGAGCTGTGAAGAGCAGTTACAGAACCTATGCATAAGATCACACCAGACATACTTTGTTCTAACAACAGTTATGGCACATAGTCCATTTCCTTCAATATTCCCAAAATGAAATGATGTGGAGCATTACAGGGAAAGAAACACTGCACACAGACACTATGACCCTGATTAGACTCAAGCAGCAGACTTAAAACAAGTCAGAGTTTTTGATTCCAGGATATTTCAGGACCTATCGTGTGAAATTCAGTTACACAACAGTGCCTAGGTGCCTGCGTTTCAAGCAACTTTCAGATCACAGCCATGTAAAATAAAAACAAATTCAGTGCAGAAATAGCAAGCCTGTACCTTAATACTCATGAGATTATCCATTTTTTACTGCATTCTGACTAAGTTCTAAAACTTGCTCATCCCAGTTCACTTCAACAAGTTCCACCAATTCAAGCAACGCAGTTCTGAGATCCTGTGTATGTTGTGCAGATAGAATTGAACAGTGCAGAAATAGTCTCTGACAGCTTTAAGAGCTCCGTTCAGCTTACAAACTCTCAGTCCAAAACTATTCAGTTTTAAGGAAATGAACACCTGAAGCAGTTGGATCATCTGCCATTTGCCGCATTCTGCTTCTTGGCATCATGATTAGCACAAAGGGTTTTCTGCTGTCCTGCAGAGATGGAAAAAGTCCTGCTTACAAATGGACCAAGTTTCAGTGTACAGCAGAGTTTGTACCAGACTAATAAGCCACACCATTCAATTCATGTGCTCAGGATGCTATGCACTCCGAAAGGAAACAGAACTAACTGCTGGATTCTGAAGGCAATCTGTGGGGTCCTACATTACCTCCTGATTCTGGAAGAGGAAATTCTAATAGCAAATGCAGAACTTTGATCTTTGTAGACATGAGAAGAGCTGGCATTTAGGAACATTCATTTCAGGGAAATCAAATGATGTGTCTGTATTTTTACTACAGATAGTATAGGGAGCAGCCAGTTGAAGAACCAGATACAAAAAATCCAGACCATTGGCAAGAAAATACTTCTCCTTAAATTCTGTATGCTATCATGGTACAGAATTAGGCTACAGTGCCACATAGGCCAACCAAGCGTAGAACCAATTCCACTAAATACTGGTAGACAAAGCAGCAAAAACAGGGACAATATTCAGCAGACAGGCCTTTCTACTCACAGCTCAGCATGTTCTGCCATCCGAAAAGCAAGGCCTCTTGTCAAGCTCAGCTATTTCCCTTCTCAGTGTATTCTAGCACCACTGATACCCACTGGTATCCTCCTGTAGAGTGCCATCATATTGTCATCATCCAAAGGGAAAAGCCACACAGCAGAGCATACAGCACTACACCCATGCTCCAAATATCCGCCTGAAAAACAAAAAGACAAGCTTACAAACCTGAAGCACCTCAAATGGCTTCCTGACAGACTGGATTGTCTGCCCTTGCCAAAGCCCACATATAGCCCATGAAAAGCTGGCTCTTTCCCTCAGGAAAAAGAGCCTTATCGTCCCAGAGAAAGCATATAACCCTCATTCAATTGCCCTTTCACTCAGCTTAGAGCACTACTAAAACCAGCATCTTCACCTTAGCTCATCACACTGCTGCACTTCCTTTTACAAGGATTTCACTGGCAAAAATGAAATCAAAGCCGTCACAAGGGATTTAGCACAGTTACGTGTTACTGGCTACGAGAGCTGTCAGCACAGTCACCTGTCTGGCTTTGCTGCTGTTCTATTTATGTACAGGCACAACAAGGTTCAGACACCTCACAGTGCAGTTCTCACTTTGACTGTAAAGAAAAAGGAGGCTTGAAAAGCAGCGTGTGGAAAACAAAGAAACAAGAATTAGAACAACAGTGGGGCCATGGCACTTGTAGGAATTGCTCCGCCTTTAACAGCGATTCAAGAAGGATGAGGGCATTCCAAACCAGACCAGTTTGGACAGATTAACAACTGCAAGTAGTGGGTTCCAAAATTCCAGACATGAAATCAAAGCTGGAAAAACTCTTCACATTTTCATCTCTCAATTTTTAGTACATTGTGCATTACAACGGAAACAATTCTTCACATACAACTTGGAAGCTAAAGACAAGTCTGACAAAACAGACTGCACAGAAATGATGGATAATTAACAGAGCAAATTGCTCTTTCAAAAACTTAGTAATAGAAAGAGATCTCTGAAGTTGCTGTTCTGTAGAGCACCAAAGCAGTCGCTTGAGGCAGTTCAGGATTAGCCTGAGACAAACCAGCCAGCTGTGTGAGCTGAGACCAATTGCACTTCTTCTATTTTACTTTCATTCTATGTGACCTCACTAAGCAAATATTGTCTAAGACCATGAGTATCACATAAATGTGCAGATCTCAAGCTGCTCACTTATCTAGTACCCTTGGCATGATGCTTTATTTTCCTCAGCTATTCATCTAGTTTGTGCCTGTTGATTGTGCAACAACAGCCTGTTGGTCTTGATTACCTGTAAGAGGCTTTAAATTTGGCCAGGAAAAATCATTTGAGGATAAGTAATTATCTGGGACTCAGTAAGGCAGTCTTCCCATGCTTTCATAACAGCCGAGATACACACACACACAAACTCATGGAACCCCACTGCTTTGCACAATCCTGTGCACACTCACATGTGTCATGCACTGATTTCCCAGCCAGTCCTCATGGGGTCTATTACTTAGGACAGGAGTGCAGGGGAGCAGCCAGAAGCTGTTTGCATTCCCTGCTGTCTTCTGGGCAGCTTTGCTGGAGATGCTTGGGTTGCTTTGCTTTTCCTTGGGAGGTGGGAAGGAGCTTTGGGTTGGAGGCACATCCCGTGCCAGAGCATCTCGATGGCACTTGTGTGGCACTTATCTGCAGCAGATGAAGGGGAGGAGGTCCCAGCACAGCCCTGCACCATGCTCTGCCACACTGGGCAGCTTGTTCCTGGCTCAGCAGCGTCATCAGACAAGAAGCAGGGAAGGAAATCAAGGATGGGGGGTACCATCAAACGCAGTTAGTGCATGCCTGTGCAAGACAAACAGACCCAGAGCTTGCGGGTTATTCCTGCTTTTGTAGCATTTGTGTGCTGTAGCTGAGCAAAAGGTTCTGCTGCTTGAATCTTCTTCTGCAAGAGCCACCTACCGGTAAATGTCTGCAGGGATGGAGGATGTGACAGAAGCATTTGTCTCCATGACAGCGTAGTTACACTTGGTCTAGAGAGTGAGAGAGGCAGGCAGCACTGCCTGATGTTGGTCAGGGCGAGCTCCTCCTGCTGCAGCGCGATGATGGCAGGGCTAGAGATGATCTGCAGGGACAGCTCACAGGTGGGAGCCAGGAATGGACACGGCGGGAGGACAGAGGTGTTAGGGAGCAGCCACGGCATCAAAGAGCATCAAAAGGCCCTGAAAAGCATCACAGCCACAGCCAGGAAGCTTGGGGTTTTCATGAGCAGCATCCAGGATGCTAGAGACTATTTGCTGCCATACACAACGGCAGCAGAGCTCTCGCTGCAGGCATCCCAAAGTCAGGCAAAATGGGAACACACCCAGAGCTCGGCCGCACAAACCCCACAGCCAGAGTGTTGTAAGCTGAGCTGCCTTGCAGTTTCTTGCACTCATCCCAATCTCTGCGAATGAAAACTCGGAATTCAGTCAAGGCATTGATTGAGCACGAGCGTGCCTTTATTCAATAGGAGAAAGGAGGGGGTGTGAGGTCTGGAGGAAAGATGGGACTCATCCTCTCTTGTAATCATGAGAGCTGCTCAGAGACCGTGCTGTTGCCCGGAGCCTGGGACTCGTGTCCTGATTCTGTGCCCCCCTGCGAGATGCTCAGCTTCTCCTCGGTGATGCTGACCTGAGCCTGCATGGTGGTGCTGCTGTCGGGGCACTCAGGCTGTGCTTGGGCTGGGCTGCACTGCAGAGACATTGAGTCCAGGCTGGTGCCTGAGGTGTCTGGTGGGCTCAGGTCAGCAGCTTCAGTAGGGATGGGATGAATGAAGGCTTCAACGATGATGACCTTCTTCTCTTGATAGCTGATGTTATACGGAAGGCTTTCATCTGAACTGCAGCATTCTGTGCTTAGTAACAACTCTTCATTGATGGAAGATGCGTCATCGTAACATGCCCTGCGTCTTGGGGATATACAAGGGCTCGGGTCACCTAGGAAGGAGCAGATGTACAGCAGTTAGTGTCGAACGTTCGCAAGATGAACCATGGAGATTCTTGACATTTGGCTATGTAGTGGTGGTGGGCAGAAGCAAATAGGCTTCTAGCAACAGTGTCACTGTCTTGAAAGTGATCCACGTGCAGGTCCAGCTCTTGTGTTGACAAGAGACTCATTTGGGAAAGACAGGGATCAACTGAAGATGTCAGGCACGGGCTTGAACGCCAGAAGGAGGTACAAGCCCACTGAAAGCATGAATTCTACCTGTGTTGCTGACAAGCAGTGTTTTGTAAGCTGGACTTGCACCCTTACCTGCCAGGACCAAGACTTCTGCTTCAGAGGGCTCCCTGGCACTGCTCTGCAGTTGGTGTTTGGCCACAGGGGATGGTTTGCCCAGGCAGAAGCAGGAACACCAACTGCCAGCTGCTGACTCTGCCCTCTTCCTGGGAGAACTCATTCTGCAGAGAAAACAGAGCATGCTGTCAGACGTGGTGCAGGGTGATGGAAGAGCTGCACCGAGCCCTGGCCAAAAGTTGCCTGTTCTGGGCACTGCCTGCTTTCTGCTGAAACACAGCTTAGAAACGCCCTCTGTTTCAAACAGCAGAGGATGCTTCCATTCCTACAGCTCAGCCCTCAAGTCCTGAAGGCTAAATACCTCTCAACGATGTCAAGCAAGGACATGGATCCGGAGAATGTCGGAGGCTCAGGCTGCTTTGCTCTCCCGGGGCTGACCTTCACCAGGGAACAAAGGCCGTTGATGAGCTTGCCCCATTTCTTTGGCTCTGCGCAACAAAACAAAGAAACCAGTTCATTTCAGGCCTGGCTCGGTTGGACGAAGCTGAGCGCAATGCATTCGACAGAGCATGTAACAACGGGAAGAACATTCCCAACAAGGACACGCAAGAATGGATTTTCCCCATCCCTGGAGGTGCCCAAGGAGATTACTGTAGTTCTCTTTCTAAGCTTGCTGAACTTGGGCATAAACAAACCCCCTGAAAGTAACGTTCTGACCCTATTTGACTAACTCGCATTGTCAAATGTAAATTACGCACCTGGCTTTGGCAATGAATTGAGGAGGGAATCGGGAACTTTTCCGCTGATGAGTTCCATGCACTCACCAGGGAAAAGCCCAACCTGTAATTAGAACAAAAAGACAGGTGAGCATTAGCCCGAGCCCAGAGCCAAAGGGAAGGTCCACTGACAGTGACACAGGGCAACTGTTTGCATCCAGCAGCCATCCTGTGCAGGCAGAGCAGCTCCAAGCTGAGATTCCCAACTCTACTGAAGTTGTGCTCTCTAGTCAAAAACGTGTGCCTACCTCAAAGACACGCTTGCCTCTCCACCAGGGGCTCAGCCTGTTGATATGTCCTCATATCAACAATGCTCACCAGATCTCCGACCTGAAAGAGATTGAAACATCAATCCCAGATTCAGCAAATCTGGTAGGAAAACAAAGCAGAAAGGACTGCCCTCTTCTATGCACGACAACACGGAACGCCTGGAACTGCTTACCTCCAGAGAGAGCTCATCTGGCCCCTGGGCGACGTGGCTCTTAATAACATGGGCTGCCGCAAATGCTGGTACGTTTAAAGATGACATAGCACGCACCAGCTGCAGCTTCTGCATGTTATCAGCCTGCAAAACAGAGAACAGGCCGTGGTCAGGAGCTGAGGACAAACCAGGAGGATTTCAAGGTGAGGAGCACATCTGCAGAGAAAGCTGCAGCAAATGCGCTCCGTCCTTCTCAGGAGCACTTCAGAAGGAGCTGCACGTCTCATAGCTCTGGAGCAGCACTTCTTCCCCACCCTTCACTACTCCAAGCAGCTCCAACAAACTTCTCAGAAGAAATCCAGGCCAGCACAGACCTGGCAGACCAGAACCAAGTGCAGCTTGTGTGACGGCAGTGCCCACTCCTTGCTTCCACCCTGCTCCAGCAGGTTAAGGAGTCTGAGCCTCACTGGCCTTTGACAACTCAAGACTTTCAGCACCTCATGCCAACATTTCTCACTAAGATACACCTAAGGCATTGAATTCTCTTCTCACTACCTCCTCCCAGTCCTCCCCTAGGAACAGAAACCATTCAGATTCTACAGCAAACACATCTACCCTGCAAGAGCACACTGAACCACCTGCAACAATGAAACATGGTTTTGGAGAGTGGGTTTGAAAACACACCTTTAGACAGCTGTCTCCCTGTAGCCAAAAGGAAACCAAGCAGCAAAAGAAGAGTCCAGCCTGAAATATGCCCATGCTACTAGCCCAGGTTTTTCACAGTCAATGCAGAATCCATCCTGCTCTTGAGTTAACAAATGACCAGTGGGTCTCCCCTTGCTCCACCCCTTCTCCTTCAAAGCCAGAAAAAGAAAGAAAAACAAGTAGAAGAAAACCCAGACGTACCTTTCCACACACAAAGCAGAAAGTGGAACAGCAGTTGTCTCCTTCCTGAGACATGGTGGGGCGCATCCCAGAGGAAGCCCAAGTTCTTTGCTTCTCTCCACAGGGACTTCAAGCACTCTTGGCAAGAGCTGCTTTGGTTCTTTCTTCAATTGCTTCCATCACCAGAATCTCCTTTGGAAAAGGAACCCGAATGAAAGAATCAGCAAATGAAAAAGAATGAGCAATAGCCACTTTACCAGCTTTCTTCTGACACTCAATTTAGACTCTTGACTCGGGCAAGGTCTTAAAATCAGCTGGTTACAAGAACTGTCCCAAAATATATCCAACATCTGTACAGCTGCCGTTATTTCTGACAGCGAGTGTAATCACAGAATCATAGAATGGCCCGGGTTGGAAGGGACCTCAAGGATCATGAAGATCAATCACCTCCCTGTCCCTGCTGGCCATCCCCTCTTCTGATGGAGCCCAGGGGACCATTTGCTCTCTGAGCTGCAAGAGCACGCTGATGGCTCACGTTCTGTTTTTCATCCACCAGGACCCCCAGGTCCTTCTCTGCGGGGCTTCTCTTAAGGACTGCTCCTCCCAGTCTGTAGAAATGCCTGGGATTCCTCCAGCCCAAGTGCAAAACCTTGCACTTTGCTGTGTTCAACCTCATTAGATTCACGTAGGCCAACCTCTCGGTTGAGCTCCCTCTGAATGGCATCCCTTCCTTCCACTGCGTCAGCCGCACCACTCAGCAAACAGCAGAGGGTGCACTCCATTGCATCATTGGTGTCTCTGATAACCATGTAAAAAAGCACTGGTCCCAAGACAGACTCCTGGATGACACCACTTGTTATCGGCCTCCACCTGGACATCAAACCATGAGTCACCACCCTCTGTCCTCTACAAAACCTCTTTGTCTTCTACTCCTGCTGCAGCTGCAATGGCTGCACCAGCATGACTCACGTGTTTGACAATCCTCCAGCTCTGGCCTAGCCATGCACAGCAGCACTCCGTCTCCCTCCCAGCTCACTCACCAGTGTGCTGCTGTGCCCCAAATTCAGTGCAGCAGCATTGAGAGCAGGCAGCACCCATCACCCTCCTCTAACTCTCTCTGCCAGCTGCGATGAGGACTGACACAGCACGCCCACCCCAGCCCAGCTTTTCTGCTGAGACACCTCCCAGCAACCACCCAGCACCAATCCCAGTTGCTGCAAACTGTCTGAGAGCCTGCTGGAGTGCACTGACAATAACTTTGTGGGCCAAGCATTAAGCACACCAAGCAGAAGGGAAGCATTACTGGACATGCTGAAAAGCAGGGGTTAAGACTGGAGGTGGTCAGGGCTGTAGTGACCATGCCCTCCTAGAGTTCCTCATCTCAAGGAATGTGTGCCTGGCAAAAAGCAAAGTCAGGACCCTGAGCTTCAGGAGAGTCAGCTGCAGGCTGTTCAAAGAATTCTTGCATGAGAGACACTGGAAAACTGTTTTTAGGGGTAAAGGAATGGAAAAGAGATGGTAACTTTCTCAGAAAACCTTTCTCAGAGCTGGAGCTCTGAGCTCCATCCCGACCACACGAAACACAGCAGAGGAGGCAGGAAAGCAGCATGGCTGAACCTGCTGGTTACAGGGAGCAACAAGAAGGAAATGGAGAAACAGCGGAAACGGAGACATGCAGCCTGGTCGCTTTGGTGGCCTTCTACAGTGGAGTGACAGCATCAGTAGGGAAAGGAAAAGCAACTGACATCACTCAGCCAGACTTTTGCAAGGCCTTCGATGTTGAGCAAGTTTCCTGTTAGAACTCAGTGTGAACAAATCTACCACTGAGCAACACCCTGAGCCCCCACTCACCTCAGCAGAGGAAAGCCTGCACCCCAGCCTTCCGCCTATTCTGCTCCATTGATGGAAGCACACCGGGCATCATTGCTACTCACCCGACCAATGATGATAGGGGCAGAAAAGGGAATTCCTCTTTACCTTTCAGATGAAAAATTGATGACTGTGTGGAACCTTCCCAGTACCGCTGCGGGGCCTTCCTTTACTTGTATCCTGCTGCTCTGTGTCACAGTGGGAGAGCTGCTCTGGCCTCTCCTCTCAGCCTGTGCCTCCTGCAGTGTGAGCAGCTTTGTGGATAGAGGAGACACCCACACAGACTTGGGCCTGGATAGAGAACTGTGCCCTACAACATAGGTACATTTACATCATGCTCTTTTCCTTGTGTGTGAGCAATCCTTGCTCTTTTCAGATGGTACTATGAGCGTGTGACACCCCAAACACATAGTTAGCATCTGTCCATATCATTAAGGCTCTCGTCAAGGCAGTTATTTCAGCCTTCTGAGGGGTAGTCCCCACGGCTGATGGTTGTGCTTCCATTCCCTGCTCAGTAGCAGTTACTGCATGTCCTGCCTTACAGCCTCCTTGTCTCACAAAACTGCAGCTGCTGGTAAACCAGGCGTCTTCTGCATCTTCTAAGGGTTCGTCCTTCAGCTCCGACCGACTGGATGTAATGTGCAGCATCAGTTGTTTCAAAGCAGTGATGTCATCCTGGTTCTCCACCAGGGGAGTTCCGCTAAGGAAAGATACTGGGTTGGCAATAGTAGTTACAATTATTTCTATATCACCCTGCTCTACCAGGATGGCCTGGTATTTCGGGAATCTTTGGGGTGAACAGATGCCATTCAGAGGGACCTTGACAGGCTGGAAAGCTGGGCTCGGGTGAACCTAATGAGGTTCAACACAGCAAAGTGCAAGGTTTTGCACTTGGGCCGGAAGAACCCCAGGCACCTGTACAGGCTGGGAGGAGTTGTCCTTGAGAGCAGCTCGGCTGAAAAAGACCTAGGGGTCCTGATAGATGAGAAACTTAACATGAGCCAGCAGTGCGCTCTGGCAGCCCGGAAAGCAAATGGGATCCTGGGCTCCATCAGGAGAGGGGTGGTCAGCAGGGATAGGGAGGTGATCGTCCCTCTCTACTCTGCTCTTGTGAGGCCCCATCTGGAGTACTGTGTCCAGGTGCAGAGCCCTCAGTACAAAAAAGATATGGAGATTTTGGAAAGGGTCCAGAGGAGGGACAGGAAGATGATCAGGGGGCTGGAGCACCTCCCCTATGAGGACAGGCTGAGGGAGTTGGGTTTGTTCAGCCTGGAGAAGAGAAGGTTGCGGGGTGACCTCATTGCAGCCTTTCAGTACCTGAAGGGAACTTACTCCCAGGAGGGGAGTAAACTCTTCGAAAGGGCTGATAATAGCAGGACTAGGGGAAATGGTTTTAAGTTGAAGGAGGGAAGATTTAGGTTGGATGTTAGGGGAAAGTTCTTTACTAGAAGGGTGGTTAGGTCCTGGAACAGGCTGCCCAGTGAGGTTGTGGATGCCCCGTCCTTGGAGGTGTTCAAGACCAGGTTGGATGGGGCCCTGGGCAACCTGATCTAGTAAAGGCGTATGTTTGGTGGCCCTGCTAGGCAGGGGGGTTGGAACTACATGATCCTTGAGGTCCCTTCCAACCCGGGTAATTCTGTGATTCTGTGATTCTGTGGGGTGAAAGCCAATGTCCCCCTTTTGCCTCCAATACAGTAAACACTGCATGAGATATTAAAACTGGTATCCTTTGGCCCAGTGTAGATTGATGGGCTTCTTGAATATTGAGCACCAGTGCACCCTGGATATCCCTTACTCACTTCAAGCTGTTTCAAGTTTACCATCAGTCCGTAGCTGTGTATCCATGGTCGGCACCCTCCTGTCATTCCTGGCAGCGTATGGAGTTCCTTGGCAGTTTGCAGCTCAGGGGTTGAGCAGATGGCTTCTTTCTTGGCAGTCCTTAAGGTTCAAAGTCCAGCTGTCATCTCCTATCCCAAATACGTCACTTGCTGCTGAGTTAGTTGTGCTTTCTGTAAACCAAGAAACTCAGCAAACTCTCAGTCTATTGTACACAGTCCTTTTTTTGCCGTGGCACCCACGTGCTCCAGTAAAGTTCCACCCTAGGATGGAGGATCCCAGGTCTCAGGCTCACGAGTTGACCAGTTCTCAACAATCATTTAGCTGTTCTCACAACCCTGGGTAACACTGTCCAGGTTCACTGAGTCTCTTCTCCCTCTATTAGGGAGAACAGATACACGCAAGTACTCGTATGCTATCATGAGGAATTCAGTAGGTTACATTTAATTTAGAAGCATGATGCAATCAAAAGCTCGCTTAAATAAAAGCATACCCTTTTCTTTCACTCAAAATAATAGCCCAGAAAAAAAATAAAAACAAAACCAAACTCTCATCATAATTGTTAAAGAAATTATCTACTAAATCTCGATGGAGAGTGGAGACACATGCTAGTTTTAGGAACACAGCACTTATCTCATTATCTGAATGCATCTCAAGGCATGCTCCTTGTGAAACTGTGAGAACTTCTATCATTAACAGACGTGTACCATGCCCTGATATATGGTTAAACCGCTTGCAGTGCACTGTCAGATGTACAGGATGGCAGCTGTATGTGCTGTGACCAAATAAACCCCACACTGAAACCTTTCAGAATTTTAGGACCTACAAGTACTGCATTCATATTAAAAGTAAAAAATTCCTAAGCTACACATGTTCTAGGTTTCCATTTGTTAGATACAACATACCTTTGGAAGTAGGCGCCTAAAAAGATATGCCTTCTACTTGCTTCTCTGTCTGGCTCTTCGAAAAGAAGGCCTTTGGAGCAGGAAATGCAAAGGGCAGCTCATTTCTTAACACTGACTCTGCATCAACATTCTCTGTGTTTGCACGCTTCTTAGATGCCACTTTTCTTGTCACTGGAGTTGACAGTGTGAATTCCATATCACCCAGTTGAGTATCATGCCTCGAATGGTGCCAGAGACGGAACAAAAGGTTTTCTGATCACAGCCGGAGAAGTTACTGTCAAAGAAATTCTAACAGCTGAGAAGGTCAGACACAATGCTTATAAAAATATCATACATTATTTGGCTATTGAACAAAACAGTTGAAAACTCTGATTCTCTCCTAGAATAAGTTCGTTTCTTATAGACTGTCAAACACCATTTTTTTATTTGTTCATCTCAATTCTCCATTGAGGATTAACCCTCACCAGCTTATCTAAACATAAATATGAATTATCACTTGGTTTAGTTAAAAATTTGAATAATATCACAGTGGATTTTGTTGTCCAACACAGTAAGATTGAATTTCTTTCGGTACCTTTCAACCTCTGCCTACCTCCAGCCTAACTCCAGAATCTTATTAACTGTGCCTTATCGCTTCCCATTGTGTTTTAAAATCCTCACTGACTCCTTTACTTGTTCCCTTGCTTGCTGTTTCTGTGCAAACCAAACACTGGAGTTAGGGATCACGTCAAACCAACCATGGCCTACAGGTAGAAGGCAACAAAATTTATGCTTAACATACTTCTTTGCTCTATCTTTATCTTCCTTTGGTCAAGGTCCACTAGATACTTAAATATGGAGTAAGCACTAGATACAATGAGAAGCAGATTTCTAGATTAAGAGCTGTATTTTTTCTGTAAGAAACTAGCTGTACATCTTCACACACCTGCTTTGTTTTCTGAGTATTTAGATCGAGTGGAGATTCTTCAAACACTGAAGCTACATCAGAAAATTCCATGGATCCAAACGCATCTGGCACATGGCTGCAGTCTGGCACATCTTCATATGCCAGAGCCTTTTCAGACAGAAATGTTCCACCGAGATTCTTTTGCAGAATTAGAAGGAAGATTTCATCAGAAGATTTCACCACTAAAGTCTAAATAAGATTGGTTTGCAAGTTCCAAACTATGGCTAACAGCTAATGGAAGTCCACAGGCCAGCAGCAACAACTTTTATATTATGTTCTTAATATTCTAATTGTTGATATGACGTTCATATAAAGAGCAGAAGGGAAATTACTCTTAGAGCTCAAGTCATCTTTCACAGCCTGCGTCAACAAGAGCAGCACCTCATAGCCTTTGGTTTCAAGACCTGGACCACAAGCTAGCTAATGATTTTACACAGAATTCCAGAGTTCAAGTCACTGTTTACATTAGGGCTGAAATTGTACTGAAAGCCTTCAAGTTCATCACACTTAATTATCACTGGCACCACACATAACTCCACGTTACATATGTGATCACACGCAACCTGGCAACTTCAGACAATTCCCAAAGCACTCCACTTGCACTTGGCTACTAAAGTACAGAAAAAGGAATTAACATCAGAAATAGCTGCAGTCAAAACCATCTAAGAATCCAAGTCTCCAGGAAACAAGGAAAGCAAATCCTCTCCAGGACTGTGTTCTAAAAGGAAACAGATCAGAAAGGTGAGTTCTTCCCCCCTTTGACCACCCACTCATGTAACGTCCATGTCATTTCTAAGTATGCTGCCCAGACCAAGACTGAGGATGCTTCAGAAGAAGACCTTCCCTGCTAAGCCAAACAGAACAAGTAAGGTACCAAAATATGTAGAGCCAAACGAGGAAAGGTGCTCTAAGAAGGTAAGCATCACAAGAGACCAACAGGAATACTTACACAATCCAAACAATGCACAGTTTCTGTTCCACAAGCTGCCAAGAGGAATGTGTGCAGTACTCACAGCGCACCATGTACACTGCTTACTGCAGTCATACTGCTTCGTAGGACCAGCCCAACTTACTAAAACACTTTAATGAGCAATCCGAACTGTCTGGATCAGCACGGTTCACTTGGAAGGGACCTTCACAGATAAACCTGAAGAGGTGAGGCGACTGCACTATCTAAACCTTAAAGCATATAGGACCTTAAAGCATAAGCTTAAAGCACAGAAGCATGACCAGCAGGTCGAGGGAGGTGGTGCTGCCCCTCCACACTCCTCTCATTGAAACCCCATCTGGAGCACTGCACGCAGTTCTGGAGCCCTCAACACAAGAAGGACTTGGAGATGTTCAGGCAGGTCCAGAGGAGGGCCATGAAGGTGATCAGAGAGGGCTGAAAGCACCTCTACTATGTGCACAGGCTGAGAGAGATGGGGCTCTTCAGCCTGGAGAAGACTCCAAGGAGACCTTAGAGTGGCCTTCCAGTATCTGAAGAGGGCCTACAGGGAAGGCTGGGGAGGGACTTTTCATAAGGGCAGGTAGCAACAGAATGAGGGGAAATGGCTTTACATGGGAAGAAGGTAGATTAGGATTGGATATTAGGAAGAAATGCTTTACTGTGGGTGTGGTGAGACACTGGAGCAGGTTGCCCAGCAAGGCTCCAATATGATTGCTTTGCAAGTTCCAAACTATGGCTAACAGCTAATGGAAGTCCTCAGTCCAGCAGCACAAAATTTTATATTATCTTCTTAATATTCTAATTGTGGATTTGATGTTCATATAAAGAGCAGAAGGGAAATTACTCTTAGAGCTCAAGTCATCTTTCACAGCCTGCGTCAACAAGAGCAGCACCTCACAGCCTTTGGTTTGAAGACCCGGACCACAAGCTAGCTAATGATTTTACACAGAATTCCAGAGTTCAAGTCATTGTTTATGTTAGGGCTGCAATTCTACTGAAAGCCTTCCAGTTCATCACACTTCATTATCAATGGCACCACAGATACCTCACAAAGAAGCATTATGACACCACAAAGGGGCATTATGACGTCAGAAAGGGCATTATGACATCACAAAGGGCATTATGAATCACAAAGGAGCATTATGACATCACAAAGGAGCATTATGACGTCTCAAAGGGCATTATGACGTCACAAAGGGCGTTGTGACGTCACAAAGTAGCATTATGACATCACAAAGAAGCATTATGACACCACAAAGAAGCATTATGACATCACAAAGGGGAATTATGACGTCAAAAAGGGTCATTATGACGTCTGAAAGGGGCATTGTGATGTCACAAAGGGGTGTTATGACATCACAAAGGGGTATTGTGACATCACAAAAGAGCATTAAGACATCACAAAGGGGAATTAAGACGTCACAAAGGGCATTATGACGTCACAAAGAGGCATTATCACGTCACAAAGAGGCATTATGAAAACAAAGGAGCCTTATGACGTCTCAAATGGCATTATGACATCACAAAGGGCATTATGACGTCACAAAGGGGCATTAAGACATCACAATGGGTCATTATGACGTCAGAAAGGGGCATTATGGCATCAGAAAGGTGCATTATGATGTCACAAAGGGTGTTATGATGTCACAAAGGGGCATTATGATGTCACAAAGGGGCGCTGGGAAAAGATCTCTGTGTGGAGATTGCTTCTACTAGAGGTAGTTCTATAAGACTGTTATATAGAGCTGTGCAGGGGCTGTAAATCTGTCTGCAGAGGGTGATGATCAGTTCCAAGTGTCTGCAGTCAATGCTCATGGACAGAGCCCATCCAACCTGGCCTTGAATGCCTGCAGGCCTTGAATGGGGCATCCACAGCCTCCTTGGGCAACCTGTTCCAGTGTGTCACCACCCTCTGAGCAAAAAACATCTACCTAAGATCCAACCTATACCTCCCCAGTCTCAGTTTTAAACCATTCCCCCTTGTCCTATCATTATCCACCCTCATAAACAGCCATTCCCCCTCCTGTTTATACGCTCCCTTCAAGTACTCAAAGGCCACAATGAGGTCTCCCCACAGCCTTCCATTCTCCAGGCTAAACAAGCCCAGATCCCTCCACCTTTCCTCATAGGAGAGCTGCTCCAGCCCTCTGATCATCACAGTGGCCCTCCTCTGGACCCCCCCCAACAGCTCCACATCCTTCCCAGGCCTGGACACAGTGCTGCAAATATGGCCTCACAAGAGCTGAGCAGGAGTGGACAATCACCTCCCTCTCCTGCTGGCCACCCCTTTTTCAGTGCAGCCCAGAACACACATGGATCTATCTTTTCCATACGGATATTCCCATCTGTGTACATATATATACCACACCTACACCCCCACAATCTGCTACAACTCCATAGAATTTTCAAGGTTGGAAAAGACCTGGATGATCTTATGATCTTATGATCTCAGATCTTATGATCTGGATGATCTTATGATCATCCAGTCCAACCATCACCAATACTTCCCAGTTAAATCACATCCCTCAACACAACACCCAAACTTTTTGTGAACTTCCCAGGGTTGGTGACTCTACATGAGAGAAAAGGGCACTCAGATAAGGGATTCTGCATTTGCTATTAGCAGAGGTGGGATGAGACCGAGCACTGCCCCAGTTCCTGGGATAATGCAGAAGGGCTGAGACCTTCCAGCTGCTTCCACCCAGGGTCACACAGCAAAGCCGACCCTGCAGGAGTCTGCATCATTCTTTGCATGGCATTGCTAAGAGGAAGATCCCCCCCCTACCCTTGGCTCTACACTCCAGCTGCTGTCTGCCATCTGTAAAGCCACCACAGCTCTCCTACTGGAGTTCCCATCTGCACAGTGACAGCTTGGTTTCTTCTTACTGTCAAAGCAGCCACAGCCTCAGTGCTTCTCAAATCTCCCCTTTTCAGCTGATTTCCTCTTTCTTGTGGCTGGGCAATTCCTCCCTCTCACAGTCATCCCTCTGCCCCACTCTGTGCCCACAGACCCAGAGAGGGCACACAGAGCCAGCCCTGTCCCAGCTGCTGCTGCTTCACATCTGACAGTCTCAGGAGCTGAGATCCAGGCCGAGACAGCAATGCCCAGACATGGTTTGTAGGACGTTTGTGATAGGAAATAGGGAGGCTTGTGATTAAACCTGCCCCCTAAGGAGGAAGGCAATGCTGCCTGCAGCCCCAGCAGGCATTACAAAACATCCCCATTTACAGGAGGGTTTTAAATAGCACAATTCAGGAACTACAACTGCACAAATTCCCGCATGCCCTGGAATAAGTTTGGGAATGGACATGGTTCTACCACCTGTGCAATGCCATAGAAATAACAACCATCCACCTGTAAACCTCCATCCTCTCCCCTGCTGCACAAAGGGAAGCTCAACAGCAGTGCACAAATGTCCCAGCAATGTCTGAGCACTGCTCTGTGCATCCCAACCTGCTCATCCCATCCACTCCTGGCTGGGCAGCAGGATTGGGGTGGCACATTGCAATGGGCACAGAGGAACATGGAAGCCCCACACATGTGAGGAAGGGGCTGGCTGTGCTCCACACTCACGTTATCAGACGTGATTTGCCCTTCTGTGGGGAGCCTCTGCTCTTTCCCAGCTCATCCTCCAGCGTCTGGGACTCCAGGATCTCATTCAGGCTGTTGTTGGCTGCGGGGCAGCTCCATGAAGAGCCTCCCCTCCACCGACCGGCACACAACAGCCGCTCCCGCGCACTGCGGCTCAGCCAATCGGAGCCGGCGGAGCTGCCGCTGCCCGATGGGACCCCCCCCCCCACATATTGACCCCCCAGACGAGGAAGAGGAGGAGGAGAGCGACGAGGAGCTGCCGCAGGAGCTGACGTTGGGGCGGGGGGGCAACGCGGGGGGGGGGTCGGCAGTGGGGGGTGGGGGAGGGGGTGGGGCAGCATTACCCCCGGACCCCGTGGACCCCCCCCAGCCAAAGTGCTGCTCTCCGACCCCTGCGGGCTCTTTGTGCAGCCGCTGCCCTCCAGTTATAGGACCCCCCCCCCCATATTGCGCTTTGCTCACCCCCACCTCCGGAACCCCCCCCCCACTCACCACATCGCCCCCTCCCCCCCCGGGTGGGGTTATGGGGGGTGGGGTGGGGTCGACGATGTGCCGTAAGCCGCGCCGGGGTCGTGTTACAAACCCCCCCCCCCATCAAGATGAATGGGGCGCTGTCGGGGGGGGGCTCAGCCGTAAGGATAAAGCGGGGGGGTTAATGACGGGGGGGGGCAGTGCTATAGGGAACGCAACTAATCTAAGCCCCCCCCCCCCACATTAACACCCCATTGTGTGTGGGGGTGGTGGGGGTGGGGCACACAATAACCCCCCCAAAGGCCAAACAGCCCCAACACCCCCCCTCAAAGCCGCTGACTTACGCTGTGCCCCCCCTGCATGAAGGGCCCCCCCCCATCGATTGAGCCCCCCCCAATCCCATCTATAGTTGAGAGCTATGCTTTTTGTAACCCCCCCCTTTCAAAGCCCCCCCCCCCCACAATGTTGTGCACGATGTGCTGCCCCCCATGAGCCCCTGACCCCCCCCCTTAAAAGATGGGGTGGGGGGGGTGGTCTCGGACCCCCCCTCCTTTAAACGATGGGGTGGGGGGGCGGATTGTCACTGCCCCCCAACACCAAAATGGACACCCCCCTTTTAAAGGATGGGGTGGGGATGGGGGGGTGGGGGGTGAAGGTGATCTCGCCCCCCCCCCCATTAAAACGGACCCCCCACCCCTTTAAAGGATGGGTGGGGGTCGGTTACGGGCCCCCCCGGCGCTGTGTGTGTATGTGCCCCCCCCCCGTTTTGCTCCCCCCGTGGCGCAGTGTGCTGGGAAAGGATCTCTGTGTGGAGATTGCTTCTACTAGAGGTAGTTCTATAAGACTGTTATATAGAGCTGTGCAGGGCCTGTAAAGAGAGTTGAGGGGGACTCTAGTGGGCATATGGGGCTGTGGTGGGCAATAGGAGGACTAGGGGCTCTAGGGGGCTCTGAGGGTGTGTAGGGGTTGTGGATCAGGTTGGATCTTAGGAAGATGTTTTTCACTCAGAGGGTGGTGACGCACTGGAACAGGTTGCCCAAGGAGGCTGTGGATGCCCCATCCCTGCAGGCATTCAAGGCCAGGCTGGATGTGGCTCTGGGCAGCCTGGTCTGGTGGATGGCGTCCCTGCACATAGCAGGGGGTTGGAACTGGATGATTTTTGGGATCCTTTTCAACCCAGGCCATTCTATGACTGTACAGTTCCATAGTGGAACAAATATAATATGCTAACTATGTAAAACATGGAGTCAGACCTGTGTGATTTGTCCACACCAGGAGGTGATTAGAAAACAATTTGTAAGCTACAAAGCTGCTTGCTGGAAAGGAAAAGAAAATAAAACTACAAGAAAAAGGGAAATCATTTCTTCCTGAAAATAGGAAGAATTATAGATCTGACATGAAATTTGAGTGAAGCTCCTGATTTTATGAAGCTATTCCCATTATTTTCTTGGTGCTGTGTTTCCCAAATGAGTGGTTTCTGGCTCTGCTGCAGCACCAGTCTGCATGTGAACATCAACTCTGTTCACCATCTGGGAAGATTAGGACTTCCCTTCTCCTACCAGCACCACTGAATTACAGTTACTCAGTGGTTAAACAAAGGAATCCTTAAAGAAGGGTTTACAGCTGTCCTGTTGTCTGAAGTGCTTGGGGCATTCTGATGCTATTAAGCTCTATGTATTAACAAGTTAAAAAAGAAAAGGTAGGCATCTGATTGTTGTGACAGTTTCTAAGCGATTTGGAAAGCTGTACCACCCAACCACTCCTTCTATTTGATGGAGGTGACAAAGCTCAGTTTAATTTCTGACTGCTGTTTAAATTCTGAAGCTCGAGCTGGTTCCTGGAGCAGAAAAAGCTCGGAAGCTGTCCCTCCTACAAGCAGGCACCTCTGAGCAAAATATGACATCTCAGTTTCTGATGGTAAGGTCAGGAGATCTGATTCCAGCATCTAGCTTTTGGCTTAATACTGTGTTAGTGGGACCTTTGGCATCTAGCACTTAATGATCTTGAAGGTTTCTTCCAACCCAAGCCCTCCCATGATCCTATGATTCTGTGATTTCATTCAGGTTTATTGAGATGAGTTCTCCTGAATGTGCTGTTCTCCATATGATTATAATTGGAGTCCAGATGGGTGACTGAAACCAGACACCAAACTTTCTGATGGCCAAAATTAAATGAAATCAATCCTTTACTGTGTCAGTAGTCTGTAACTAGAGCCCATCAGGTAATTCCCAGCCTCCTGCCTGTATCAGTGGCTGCACACAGTGAAAAAGTCTGATGGGATTTTAACCTCTAAAATGTTCCAAAGCAACCAGAGGGTGAATATATTCATTATGTAAATACCTGCAGGAATAAGCTTGTCATGTATGTCCTCAGGTACCACAGTAGTTAATGGTGGGACTCAGTAGGTCATGCTGAAAGTTGAGTCTGCTTATCTTGAAGGTCTTTTGAAGGTCTTTTCCAGCCTACATGACCTTATGCTAATATTTCTGAAATTTATTTCTGTTCAGCTCCCAGAAAACCTCCCACCCAGCCCCCAACTGACCCCGTGGTGAAAAATAAAACAGAAACCTCAGTGACGCTGGCATGGTCCCCTCTGAAGATGCACCGCCCCATTCCAGTCGATGGCTACATTGTGGAATGCAAGAAACTAACTGGCTTCACCTGGGTGAGGTGCCACGAGTCTCATGTCCCCGTCCCAGAGTTCACGGTGAGCAATCTGTCTGAAGAGGCTGATGATCAGTTCCGAGTGTCTGCAGTCAATGCGCATGGACAGAGCCCGTCTCTGGAATTCCCAGGGAGCGTGCACCTTGGTAAGCACAAAAACCCCAATGGAAATGGGTCAGTGTGTGCTGAGCAGCTGTGTTGGTTCCCTAAAGATGCTTCCTTTGACTTTAAGGTTAGCAGTGCATTAACACACCAAAGGCTTTCCTTTATTCCTAGTTCTCCTATCTCCTATCAACCTCCAGCTACCACTAAAGTGATACGAGTTGTTTCTGTGACAGAGACATGAATATCCTTATCTTTTGATATCTCACATGTGCAAGAGGCAGAACTTTCTGTAACAGATCTTAAGCACAGAAGTGCTTCTTCTAGCACTTATGCAAAGGGAGAAGTAGAAATGTACCTATGATTTAATCTTCCATCTCTAAATGAGATACCAGACTTGCATCTAAAGAGCATTAAGACATACATGTTCTTCCTCAGACCCAGTCCTGGCTGTGAAATCCCCCCTAACAACTGGTGAAGCTGTACCTGGAGGGGATGCCATGTTTACTATTGACCTTACAACAACGTGCAAGCATGCCAGCTGATGAATGTCTGCAGTTCACAGCTATTGGCCAGTGCATTCAGTCACCAGGTTTACCACTGCATGACCATAGAGCAGTACTTTCAGCTGCAGGTTCAGACAGCCTTTCTGATTGCACTGGAATAGTTTAGAAGTAGGGGAGCAATCATTCCAATAATATCTCTATCAATCAGCTTTGCATGACAAAGTAGAACAAATAAACATTCATGATGGGAGGACCTGTTTGTCATTGGGTGGAAACCTCTGCAGAAGCATGTTTAGAGCATTATTAATCAGTAGAAGGAGATGTTTGGTTGATTTTTACTTAGTAAATCCAGCAAGAAGACCAAATGAAATATCGTGAATTGCTCAGCACTGACACAATGATGAGTGCAGGAACAGAAGGTGATACTTTTTCAGAGATGTTGCAGCAAACATTGACCACGTTAACCTGATATAAATTGAAATAACGAGGCCTTTGCTCCTGACAGGTGCTGCAGTGAGATTTACCAAGAAGAGCAAAGATGTAGAAAAGATCTGCGCTTGGCTGCGTGAGGAAGCCAAACTGCAGGCTGAGCTTTCAGACACAGGCGCTACTGTGGAGTGGATGAAGGATGGGAAGGAGCTCAAGGCCAGTGAAAATTATGAACTGCAAATTGTGGGGAAGAAACACACCCTGAAAATTCACAACGACTCAATGGATGATGCTGCAAGTTATCAGTGCATCTGTGAGGGGGATAAAATGCTCTATCAGCTTTCAGTGAAAGGTATGTGACAGTCTGGGCTGTCCTCTTCCTGCCCAGGGCCAGCAGACTGCATTCACCTGACTCCCCGACAGTCCAGCTGTTGTCAGACAGCATCTGGGGTGTTTTCAGTGGCTGTTTTGACTTGAACTGGCCAATCTGCTTTGTAGAGCCATTTGATTTCTGTGTTCTGTCCTGTGATTCGTCCCTAAGATATAGAGGAAATCAAGGGAAAGACAGGAAAAAGAGCATCCCAGCCTTCCTGCTCTTCTGTCAGGGTGGCCACAAGAGATGATGTCAACATCTCTTTTTGTAGCAGTGATCCCAAATGTAGAAAACACCTGTGAAGAGTCACAGGGACTAAATTGATGGAGAGCAGAACTTCCTGCCAAGGCTTGTCAGCTAGTCTTAATTTTGCTTTTCTTCTCTCTCTTTGTCATGTTAGCATAATATTTCATACTGGCAGGTCTGCCCATAGAATTAACTGGCACAGGCTGCCCAGGTAGGTGGTGGGATCCCTGGAGGTGTTCAGGAGCTGTCGAGATGTGGCCCTGATGGATGTTATCAGGGGGCATGGTGGGGTGGGTTGGGGTTGAAATCAAAGGAGGACCCCCATGTATTTCATCGGGAAGCACTACTGGTAATAAGACCTTTGGAGCAAATCCTGGTAGGGCCACGCTCAGCTGGTCCAGTCTGGAGGCTGTTTCTCCTTACTGCAGTATCTGCAGTGAAAACCAGCAGCTGCTTTTGTGTGGTTGGGCTCACATCCAGCAGTGGTGACAGGACTACAATGATAAGAGACAGTTCCTGAAAAAATGAATGAAATTTGACTGTATGATAGGATGGAGTTAAATGTATTGACAGGATCTCAGTCATCCCAGTGTCCATCAGCTGGCTCTCGAGCTCCTAAATACAGGCATTCTGTAGAACGTTGTTGAATTTGTATTATACATGCATGTTCTTGGAACTGCAGAACAAATGCATGCATAATCCAGACTTTGATTTTAGCAGCTCTGACTGCGCTGTCTCAACAGACCCAACTCAGTTGTGTGCGCTGTTTTAAAATGATATGTTAACAAGAAGTTGGAAAACAAGCTCAATTACCCTCAGTAAAATAGGACCGTGGACTTAGGCTTGAACTTTTGGCTAAGACAGTGGTGAGATTTTGAATCTTTGAAGTCAATTATTCCACTGTGTGTTAATAAGGGCCAGTTTTATCATCTAACTTTTGCACTCCAATTAATTTCCATAAAGGAATTCTTTTTTTTCTTTTTTCTTTTCAGTCCTAAGTGATATCTCTATCTTTTAGGCTTGATTTGTTTGCCAGGGGGTTACAGTGCAGTAATAGATACCCCCTCCATTGATTTCCTTCTAGTTTGCTTGTTCCAATTCTTTCCTCAGTTTTCCTATTTTAGACATTTTCTTGAAGCCTTGGGCTTCTTCCTTTGGCTCTGTCCCCTGTACAGTGTACGTCCTTCAACTTGTGGAGATAAGGTAATCTGGTACGTGGTTTATAAAAGCTGCCAATTTGCCAGCTTCTGAATTAGAATCTAGCAATTAGAACTAGGATTAAACGTGCACGTTTGATCTTATGATAAATGAATGCCTCATGGTCACCAATGTCCCTGCAGTTCTTTACCATCATATGTATTTTGTGTCTTCATATTTTGTTTCAGCACTGGCAAACTTCGTAATCAAAGAGACAAGTGGAGGAGTAATCAGGGCCGTTGCTGGAAAACAAGCTGAATTTGTTTCTGAGACCTCTGAAGCCAATGTCATGGTGAAGTGGTACAAAAATGGCAAAGAAATCAAGACCAGTAAGAAATTCACAATGGAAGATAAAGGGAAACTGCATAAGCTTGTGGCTTCAGCTGTAACGAAAGAAGACGAGGGAACATACATCTACACAATTGGAGATGACACTCTGATTTTTGATTGGAAAGTCTCAGGTAAGTTTGTGAGGCAAACATAGGATCACAATCCATGTAAAGCACTTCAGACTTAATTCATTTTATTTGTCCAACGCTGTGGGTTTCCAGTATTTAGGACAAAGATTGCATAGCTCTATTGAAGCAATTCTGACCTTCCTGTTGTCCCTATGCAAATCCACAGTATGAGCAAATAATGTAACTGTGTTGTGATGAATTCAAGACAGCCTTAGCTCCAGCTGGGGCTGGAGTCACGACTTGAGCCCTGACATCTGGGCTTCATTCATCTAGTTCATGTATTGCCTCAGCACTTACATCATCTTTAAACCTATGACTGAAATGGTCCTAAGTTATTAGCATGGGAATCCTGTCTCCTCTTTGGACAAATTAAACTCCACATTTGGAGAGTTGAGTGTCTCCTGCTGTACCCGAAGGACATTGTGATCTCTGAGGTGTCTCCCTGAGGTGCTGTAAGCACAGCCATTAGCTCATAGTGCAAGTAAAGCACTGTTAGGTCAAGCCTGGAGGAGTAATGCTTGTCACTGACATGTTCCTGTTCAGGGTGGAGCTGGAGGGTAAAATAACACAAGAAATTGTCATTGAAATTCAATATCTGTGAAATTCAGCTGGTTGCATTCACAGAACCTGGCGTTAAGATCTGTTTTCTGTTTTATATCTTGAGCCTATTTTCCATAACCCAGTCCTCATTTATGAACTGAAGCTCTACTGAAAGCCTTTCGCTGTGTATGCTCATGCTGCAGTGCAGCGCTTGTGACCTTTAACAGCACATTCACGTTCCTCTGATCACAGGATCCTTACGGTTGATTAAGACCCTCTAGTCTGACTGCTCACCCATCACCACCGTGATGCTCACCATCAGCTTAGCTAAAAACTCAGCAGAGATGATAGATCAAGCACAACACTGGATTTGGGGTGGCTAGAGATTCCTAAGATATTGAAGGATTGCTTGCAGGTGGTGTTGGTTCAGGTATTCACCCTGCATCCCACCTGCTGTTCTGTTTGGTTGAGAATCATGCATTCTGCAATTTCACTTTGTAATTCAAAGACCCTGGCTTTATCTGTTGAAAAACTGATCTAAAACAAGCCAAGAAGACTCCGTTGGAACTGGTTGATGCAGAACAAAGGCATCCCCAAAGGACAAGTTGCACTGTTTGATGAACATTATTGGATGAGAGCTAAGCTAAGATTTAAAAAGTTCTGGGGCTGTCTCTGAGCATCAAATACAGAGGAAGCCTGCATGATTCCCTGAGAATGGATACCTCCTACTTTGGTGTAGGGTTAAGGGAACACTAGCAGTAACTCCTATCACAAAATGTCGCATGGCTCAGACAAAATGCCATCAAGAGGGCTTAATTAGGAGCACCAAATGGTCGCAAGATGGTCTTAGGGCAGGGAAGTAATCTATCTATGTGATATTGATTGATGCTATTAGTTCTTAACAGCTTGACTCTAGAAGGACTGTTGTTCTTTGGTCACCTAGTTATAAAAGAATAAATGGCTCCTGTCTATTACAATTTTTAACGCATTTTTTGTTCACTGATGCCATAAATGTTCCTGGCATAGTAATTGGCCTTGGTATATTCAGTGACTGAAAGCAACAGTTGTTGCTCTAAGAAATGCAGTACAAAGCTAGGTCTGCCTGTAGCTGACAGCCATCAGCTTGCTCCTCAGGCAGGTTCTGTCTGTGTATGGGAGATCACAATGTGAACCACTGATTGATCAGCTGAGGCAAGTGTGGGGTCAGCTGTGGGAGCACAGGTGAAAGTTATGTAGCTGTGCTCCCTGGAGGGGTGGAGTTCGACTCCACCTCCTCTGAGACCTCATTTAAGGGCTGACCCTCACTGAGGCAGCATCTCTTGGAGATTGCTCACCAGGGAGGATCACCTCAGCTCTGGTGAGTTCCCTTTTCCTTATATCTTCTGTATTTGTACCATTTTACTTGTAATTGCTATCCTTGTTAATACCAGCATAGTTATTGCCAATACATTTGGCAAGCCAGGCAGGAGCCACTGACTTGGCATCTAGAAATATAAGGAAAAAAAAAAAATGTCCTTTGTGTGGAAAATCTTTAATTGGTACAAGGGGGAGAAGACCACCCCCTTAGGGACATGCCTTCCTGGACAAATTCCAGGTTTTGAGGCGTCCCCATATTACCAATTAGCAACAATTATTGAACAATGGGGCCCTTTAAGAGTACCAAATAACATGGACGCCTATTGTCTAACTGATTACTTTCTAGGACTACAAAAAGATATCTTAATTACAAAAGAAAAGCGAATGGCTGCATCTATGGCAGCCTGGCCATTATTAAATGCTTTAAATCGGGCAGAGATAAAATCAAACAACATTGCACATGAAAATGAATTGTTAAAGGCCCGTATTGAAAAATTGGAGGGTGAGATCAATCTATTGACAGGAAAAAAAACGTCATTTTCTTCCTCCAACCCTCAAATTAGATACATTTCATTTAATGACGATCAAGATCCTGAAGAAATGAATCAAAATAAGATCACTAAATCTGATCTAGAAAAACCATCTGAGACGGACTCACTAGAAGTCCGTCCAGTAATAACTCAAAAAACAAAGAAAATTCAAGATCGACCAGCAGGAGTGCCTCCTGATCAATGGCCCCCTGCCGAATCTGTTTTACATGTAACAGCCCGTCCATATACACCTACTGAACTCATGGACCTAGTGCAACGATTTAGGCAAAGGCCAAGGGAAAGTGTTCCGTCTTGGTTATTACGGTTATGGGATTCAGGGGCAGATAGTGTACTGGTTAGTGGCCCCGAAGTATCTAAGTTGGCCACAATAACAGTACATCCTGCCCTTCGGCAGAGACTGTATGCTGGGACTCAGTTCCCTGAGGAAAACCATTCAATTGTAGAATGGATAATGGCTGCTTGCCGCATGGTGTGGACAAATAAAACTGACATGCCAGTAAACACAGGGATGTGGTCTTCTATGGAAGACCTTCAAAATTATATACGCGAATTAGGTATGAGAGAGGCTATCTACGAAGACACATTCGATAGCCCTGATATGGTTAAATTTTCTGCGGGAATGAGGGACCTAATTTTACAGCAAGCACCCTCTCATATGTATGGAACCTTGGTTTCCATACTTAATCCAGTAGTATCCGCAGAGGCAGTAGTCCAACAAGCCGCCCAATTGGTAGCAGACCTCGGAGAAACTGAGCGTTTACGAGCTAAGCGCAATATCAGGGTGATTGAGGATGCCGAGGCTTTTCCAATAGTGCGAGCCAGAAGATCGGCCCCGCGAACTTCTCGGGCAGGACCTGTTAGGGTATCCCGGAAACAAATGTTTAATGATCTGCTCCGGGCAGGCGTTCAGTTTTCAAAAATTGATGGGCAGCCCAATCAGGTTCTCCTTCAGTTGTGGAAGCAACTGAAGGATGAACAAAAATTTCAGAATAAACCCAAAAGGCCAGGGATAAGATTTATAGAGCGGCGACCAACAACAACATGGAATTTAGAAGATTTTATAGTTCCAAATAGGAAAAAGAAGCCACCTCAGGTGCCTCGGGTTATGACACCGGAGGTATCGGAGGTAAAAGACTTGAATCTGGCTCAGTTCATGGCTTGACGAGGGATGTCAGTCCTCCTAGGGCCTCTAGACGGGACCGGAGGCCCTATGTGGAACTGACGATATACTGGTCCCGAAAGAATATACAGAAGGTTATGGCCCTAGTTGATACCGGGGCAGAGACATCTATAATATATGGAGACCCAACTAAATTTAAAGGTAATAGAGTGATGATTGGAGGTTTTGGGGGACAAACCATTCCGGTCACCCAAACCTGGGTAAAACTGGGGGTCGGGCGTCTTCCACCACGGGAGTACAAGGTATCCATTGCCCCAATTCCAGAGTATATATTAGGAACTGATATCCTGTGGGGTCTGGCTCTCCATACAACAGTGGGAGAGTTCCGATTGCGGCAGAGATGCATTAGTATCCGGGCAATCCAGACAATATTGAGAGGCCATGCAAAACATGAGCCTATTTGTTTGCCGAAGCCACGCCGGATTACTAATGTGAAACAGTACAGACTCCCGGGTGGGCAGGATGAAATAACAAAGACGGTGCAGGAATTAGAAAGAGTGGGTATTATAAGGCCTGCACATAGCCCATATAACTCCCCAATATGGCCAGTGCGAAAACTGGATGGAACATGGAGGATGACAGTAGACTATAGGGAATTAAATAAGGTCACGCCACCTGTTCATGCGGCTGTACCCAATATTGCCTCCCTAATGGACACACTAAGCAGGGAAATCAAAACATATCACTGTGTCTTGGATTTGGCGAATGCATTCTTCAGTATTCCAATCAGTGAAGAATCGCAAGATCAGTTTGCATTTACATGGGAAGGGAGGCAATGGACTTTCCAGGTCCTACCCCAAGGGTACGTACATTCGCCCACTTTTTGTCATAATTTAGTGGCACGTGATCTGGCTAAGTGGGAAAAGCCAAATAATGTCAATTTATATCATTATATTGATGACCTCCTGTTAACATCCGATTCGTTAGAGGCGGTGAGACAAGCAGCAGATTTGTTGATAGCTTACCTGCAGAAAAGAGGGTGGGCTATAAACCCACAGAAGGTGCAATGTCCGGGGCTATCTGTAAAATTCCTGGGAGTAATTTGGTCCGGGAAAACCAAAGTACTACCCAGTGCGGTAGTAGATAAAGTCCAAGCGTTTCCAGTCCCTACAACATCAAAACAATTGCAAGAATGTTTGGGTATATTGGGGTATTGGCGCTCCTTTATACCTCATTTAGCTCAGCTATTAAGGCCATTATACAAGCTTACAAAGAAGGGTCAATCATGGAATTGGGGAAAGATAGAACAGGATGCTTTCCAACAGGCAAAACTGGCAGTTAAACAAGCTCAGGCGTTGGGTATATTTGATCCGACCCTCCCAGCTGAACTAGATGTTCATGTTACTCAAGATGGTTTTGGCTGGGGCCTGTGGCAACGCCAGAGTTCTGTTCGAACCCGCATTGGATTCTGGTCTCAGGTTTGGCACGGAGCAGAAGAATGATATAGCATGATTGAGAAACAGTTATTGGCTGCCTATTCGGCATTACAAGCAGTAGAGCCAATAACGCAAACAGCAGAGGTCATAGTTAAGACTTCATTACCAATCCAGGGGTGGGTGAGAGATTTGACTCACCTTCCTAAGACGGGGGTGGCCCAAGCACAAACGGTGGCACGATGGGTCGCCTATCTAAGCCAGAGAAGCAGTCTGTCTTCATCTCCACTTAAAGAAGAACTACAGAAGATCCTAGGCCCAGTGACGTATCACAGTGATACATCAAAAGAACCGATGGTTGCTCCACCAGAGAAGAGTCCCGTTCAGGAAGGAAGATATCCTATTCCTGAAGATGCCTGGTATACGGATGGGTCCAGCAGAGGCAACCCGAGCAAGTGGCGAGCAATAGCATACCATCCCTCTACTGAGACCATCTGGTTTGATGAGGGGGATGGTCAAAGCAGCCAATGGGCAGAATTGCGAGCCGTGTGGATGGTTATAACTAAAGAACCTGGTGACGGCGTCCTGAACATCTGTACAGATAGTTGGGCTGTGTACCGGGGGCTCACTCTGTGGATTATGCAATGGGCTACCCAGGAATGGACTATCCACGCCCGACCGATTTGGGGTAAAGACATGTGGGTAGACATTTGGAATACGGTCAAACACAGGACAGTATGTGTCTACCATGTCTCTGGTCATCAACCCTTGCAGTCACCAGGAAATGATGAAGCTGACACACTGGCCCGAATCCGATGGATTGAGAATTCACAATCTGAAAATATTGCCCGTTGGTTACATCAGAAGCTACGGCATGCTGGACAGAAGATAATGTGGGCAGCTGCTAAAGCATGGGGGCTGCCTGTACAACTATCTGATATCGTTCAAGCATGTCAGGATTGCGATGCTTGCTCAAAGATGAGACCGAGACCGTTGCCTGAAACAACATCCCACATTGCTAGAGGATATAGTCCTCTTCAGAGATGGCAGGTCGACTACATTGGGCCCCTCCCTCGGTCTGAGGGGGCGAGATATGCCCTGACCTGCGTTGACACTGTAAGTGGACTGCTGCAAGCCTATCCTGTACCAAAGGCAAATCAAGCATACACAATTAAGGCACTTACTAAAGTGATGTCTGCATACGGGACACCTCAAGTTATCGAGAGTGACCAAGGGACTCACTTCACTGGAGCGATGATACAGCGCTGGGCAGAAGAAAACAACATTGAATGGCGATTCCACCTGCCATATAACCCAACAGGGGCAGGCCTTATTGAACGTTATAATGGTATCCTTAAGGCTGCCCTGAAAACAGACTCTCAGTCCCTGCAGGGGTGGACAAAAAGATTATATGAAACCGTGCGGGACCTGAATGAAAGACCTCGGGATGGCAGACCCAGTGCCCTGAAAATGTTACAAACTATATGGGCCTCCCCTCTTAGGATCCAAATTACAGGCACCGATAATAAGGTAAAACCGCAGGTTGGTACTGAAAATAATCTTCTGCTCCCTGCCCCTGAGAATTTAGAACCGGGAATCCATAAGATAAATTGGCCTTGGAAGGTGCAGGTAGGACCCAAATGGTGTGGCCTACTTGCACCTTGGGGGAGATTATTGGAGGTGGGAGGTTCAGTCACCCCCTCGGTGATAGGTACATGGCCTACTGACATCGTGGTCAATACTCCGGCCTTTATTGCTAAAGGAACACCTATTATGTCCCTATGGCAGATCAAGACTCCTCCTCTGGTGCCAGATATAGTTATACAGCCACAGATATCTGGCCAGAGGGTATGGTATCGGAGGCCGGGACATAATCCAGTACAAGCAGAAGTATTGACCCAAGATAAGAATATGGCCTGTATCTTGCCCTGGAGGGCGGATCTTCCCCTCCTAGTACCCTTGAAACATCTATATTACTCCCCTTAAGATTGATTCTAAGCCTCTAGGACCATTACTCTGGACTGATGAAACGCAGACGGACCTGCACTTCAAGATGATTTGTCTCCGGTAACATCTATCAAGCACTGGCCCATGGAAGATCATAAACACCCATCCAATCATCATCATTTGAATAATATCAACATCTAATGCGACGGGAGATTGTATCAGTGTCGTGATTGGGTCTCTGTAATAAGGGGAACTCACCTAATCATTGGTTCACGTTGTGAAGGGGTGGAGTGTATGGGAGATCACAATGTGAACCACTGATTGATCAGCTGAGGCAAGTGTGGGGTCAGCTGTGGGAGCACAGGTGAAAGTTATGTAGCTGTGCTCCCTGGAGGGGTGGAGTTCGACTCCACCTCCTCTGAGACCTCATTTAAGGGCTGACCCTCACTGAGGCAGCATCTCTTGGAGATCGCTCACCAGGGAGGATCGCCTCAGCTCTGGTGAGTTCCCTTTTCCTTATATCTTCTGTATTTCTACCATTTTGCTTGTAATTGCTATCCTTGTTAATACCAGCATAGTTATTGCCAATACAGTCTGGATGGAATGAAGGGCATGAAATACTGATGTGCTCATCAAACGCTGCTTGTTAGCTTAGAGACAAGGTGTTGAATTGGTTTGTTCATGTATTGCAAACAGGTTACTTAGCTGCCTTCATTTTAGCTTCAGAAGAACATGTGCAGAATACAGAATTGATTAAAAGAAATAAGAACTGTCTGCATAGAACTTACTCTTTCCTTACACAGGAGAATCAAGCACACGTTTGTATGTGAGTACCTCCAGAGGTGAAACTTGATCCCCCAGATGTAATGAGCAGAGACATTACAATCAGTTCTAACTGTATCTTAATGCTGTGCTGAATAAGCCTGAGTCAGGATGTAAACCACTTTCTCTTTTTTTCTTCAGATGAAGCCATTAATTTTGTCAGCAAGTCCAAAACGACTCCAGAAATATCAGTCAGTCCTTCTGAAGACCTGGAGCTGGTGTGTGAGGTGTCAGCTGCAAGCGGAGCTGTCGTATAGAAGAAAGATCAAATAGAGGTGAAGCAGGACCAGAGGACAACCATCGTCTCCCAGGGGACGCACCGCAAGCTCATGGTCAAAAATGTGACCCTGAAAGACCAAGGGAGCTACAGCTGTGAAACAAAAGATGACAAAGCAACATTCCAAGTGAAAGTCAGAGGTGAGAAAATGCTTGGAATCCCAGAGATAAAGGAACACTTCATTTTGTGTGTCTTGCATTTGGAGGATCAACTTACAGCCTCTCTGGTGCAAAACATTTTGGCTATAGGACTTTCTTTGTCATCTAGTGTCATAGCAACACTTTTCTACATGTGCTTTTCCATCCAGGAATGAATTACTGCAAGAAACAATAGGCAAGAAGGGTAACTTGTGCAGCTCTTGTAGTCAGCTGGTGTCTGCAGGGTTACAGTGCAAGAGCACACCGGGCATGCAAGGAGTGAGAAAAGGGGAGGTGTTTGATGAGATCTGGTTACAAAATTTGAATGACACAATGAGGTGGAAAATTCCACTAATCAGACTCATAAATGGCCTGGGTTGCAAAGGCCCACAGTGCTCATCCAGTTCCAACCCCCTTCTTCCTATGTGCAGGGTTGCCAACCAGCAGCCCAGGCTGCCCAGAACCACATCCAGCCTGGCCTTGAATGCCTGCAGGGATGGAGCATCCACAGTCTCCTTGGGCAACCTGTTCTAGAGGGCCGTTCCCTTCTGATTTTCTGGAAATGTAGAGAGACATCAGAAGAAAAAAAGAGAAGGGAGGAGGTTCAGCAGTGCATGCAGGTGTTCTAAATCTCATGTCCGAATCTGCTATCAGACTGCGAAATGTTTAGCTTTGTGATATGATGTGATAAGATGTGATATGATATGATATGCCTATCATTTCCCAAGGCAAAATAGAGGGGAAAGTGTTTTCCTGTCTTAATGAGGCATCACGATGCTCCCTGTGAAGGGCAAGTATAGTGAAAACGGGGAACTGGAGTAAGGTCTGCAGCAGACTACAGCAAAACGGTGTGACTGTTGTGATGTCCCTGCAGAGAAAGAAGACGTGTTTACAAACAAGGACAAGGTACAAAAGGAGGTGAAGGCTGCACTGACTCAAAATGCCACGCTGAGCTGCGAGGTGGCCCAGGAGAAGACGGAGGTGAAGTGGTACAAGGAGGGGAAACTGATCACCTCGAGCAAGAAGTTCAAGGTGGAGTCAGAGGGCAAACAGCGTCGGCTGGTGGTGAGCCAGGTGGAGAAGAAAGATGCAGGGGAGTACAGCTGCGAGGCTGCTGGCCAGAAACTCACCTTCAAGATTCATGTCACAGGTGATAGAAATTGTTTTGACTGTATTGAACCCCCCAACAAAGAAGGAGGGGAAAGTTAAGTGGTTTGACACATTCAACCCCAGCATTCAGTGATGTAGACGGTGCTTAAATTCTGTTTAATTCGTGTGCTTTTCTGTTTGCCTTCTGAAGCTATGAACACTTAGGACTTGGGTAGCCTCAGCTTAAGACAGGCTGGAAATAATTTGAGAATTTCCCTGGGGATCTCAAGTAGATGCAATGATAGCAAAATGAGAAGTCAATAATTACAGGGGAAATTAAAGGTTATTAAAGATATCTTCAGGGCACAAGCACACCCCTGCAAATGCTTCTTCCTAAATAGTCTCAGAGACAGCATTTGGTCACAATGCTAGAAGGCGGCATTGGTGGTTTCTATTAAATTAAAGAAACCTGCAACTAAAAAGGTTTTCCCATATTGTCTTTTGTTTTCTTCTCTATAGCAGGTACAAAATAAATGCTTAAAAATAGAAAGCCTTCAAGCTGGTGCTTTTCTTTCCAGAAATGGAGGAAGACAGGCGTTCTATTTATTAGGAGAGTCTGATAAGAAAGTGTAAAAAGGCTTTTTACCAGTGTCTATAGCAACATAACAAGGGGCAATGGTTTCAAAAGTGAAGAGGGTAGACTCAGTTTGAACATGAGAAAAGTTCTTTATGATGAGGGTGGTGATACACTGGAACAGATTGTCCAGTGCAGGTTGTGGGTGACTCATCATTGTAGTGTCCAAGGCCAGGCTGGATGGGGACCCTGGGCAGCCTCATTTAGTGAATGATGTCCCTGACCACGGCAAGAGGTTGGACTGGATGATCTTTAAAGCTTCCTTCTATACCCAAACCATTCTATGATTCCATTGGGGTAACCATTTTATTACTGCAGCAAACAGCATGGGCTGGTGGTGAGCCAGGTGGAGAAGAAAGATGCAGGGGAGTACAGCTGCGAGGCTGCTGGCCAGAAACTCACCTTCAAGATTCATGTCACAGGTAAGACAGGTGTTGTATGAAATACAGCAGAGAACAGTAAAGTAAAATCTAGTTTCTATTATGCAGTGCAGTAGTCTGTGCTGAGGTTTTTTCCCTAGACTTGATTGCCTGGGTTTGTAGAAAGTATTTGGTTTCAGTATGACACAAAGACCTGTTTCAGTCTGTCTTTAGAACAATAATTAGTAATATATGTACAGTGGAAGCAATATTTAAGATATTATTCAAATCTCTCCTGTGCCTGAGATCCCAAACTGTAATTCTTGTTCACCTAAACATTTGACTAAGATAAGTATGTGCAGTGAGGCTGGAGTGCGTGTTGTACGTGCAGCCTTTCATGGCAGGAGAAGCAGGAACTTCTCCTAGTAGTACACTGCCTTTTTACTATGCCTTTATGTTGGAGGCTGCATCTGGATAGGTGAGTCTGCTACTCACAGTAAGAGACCTGGTAGAGCTGACTATTGCCAGAGCTCAAAGTAAGATAGATATCTGCAAATCACACACAAAGAACAAAGGACTGCATTGGTGAGCGTATTTCCTTTGTGCCTTTGACAGTCACAGTTGTGGCAATGGTAGAGGCCATGAGGAGTCTGTTCAGGAAGCCAGGAGTACTGTTCTGGGTCATGAAAAGGCAGCCAGTGGTTTGACTATCACACGTTTATGTGTTTTGGTATTTCACAGTGGGTCTTAAGTAAAAGAAACTCAGGTTTTGGTTGCCTGCAGGACAGATGTTCTTTTAGGTTAAATATGTTTGCATAGTGACTTGCAACCATGGGACTGGTGTTCAAGGACCCTCTTGGTTCCTTCAGTTCCTAGGTTCTTTCTTGCCTAGATTTGACAATTTGTTTCAACAGAAGAGCTGATATTCTCTAGTGAAGGCTATTAGTTTGGGCACAAGTGGTAACCTAAACCTGTTCCAATTTGTACATACAAACCAGCAAGATGGTTTCATTTCAGTCCCTCAGTCAATACTTTTTCTTTTCTTCCCTCAGAGCCAAAACCTGTGTTTATAAACCAGGAGAAGGTGCAGAAAGAGGTGAGTGATTTTGTTCATCTTCGCACGCCTAATCACCTGATCTGTTTCAGTGACCAGTAGCTGAAAGCAGGCATGGGACGTTCTAAAGAGCAGAGAAAGAGATAGGGAGGAAGGTGATTAAGACAATCCCCTCTGCTGCTGTGTGTCCCAGAACTGCCCAGTTCTGTGGCAAAGCGTTGTACAAGATGAGGAGGCCAAGAGAACGATGTAGAATGAATAGAAAGTATGCCTTAGTTAGGCCATGCTCAGCATATTAATACATCTTATCTCTTCCTAAAGCATTTGGTAGGATGTGTTCAGAGCCTCAGCTCTTCCTGGCTCTGCTAAGACATTGGAAGGTAGTCTTTCAGCCTCTTTAAGGCACTGTTCTTACATTGCAGAAATATGATAATATAATTCCATGCTGATAATATCTCCAGATTTCTGTCTTTTGGGTTTCTTTCAGCCTGCCCTGATCCCTGAGTCTGTCTGTTCATGGGGTTTTTTATTTGGTTTTGTAGAACATGTTTCTTAGCTTCTGCATTCTCATAGTTCCTTTCTTTTTTCTGCGTCTTTAGAAATCGCAGTAAAGTTCACTAAGAAGCTCGAAGCTGTTAATGCTGAGATTGGAGGCACAGTCACTTTAACCTGTTAAGTGAGCCATGCCAAAGGGAAGGTGGTGTGGAGCAAGAATGCAGTTGAGGGGGGTTGGACTCGATCTCTAGATGTCCCTTCCAACCCCTACAATTCTGTGATTCTGTGAGATCAAACCAAGCAAAGGTTTCCAGGTTGATGAGGAAGGGGTCAGAAGAACCCTGACAATAACAGGGATCCGGGCTGAGGATGAGGGAGAGTACTTGTGTGAGTCCAGAGATGACAAGAGCAGCATTACCATCACCCCCAAAGGTATGTCTCTGGAAATGAAGGCTGACAGTGTGGAAGGATCCTTGGCTTCCCTCATCAGCCATTACAACACTGCAAAGCTGAGTTCATTTGTGTGTTTATGCTGTTCTTTGTGTTAACAACCAAGTACAAAACCCGTCTTTCTCTCTAAATAACTGTGGAACAACTGCTTCTGAAGAGCACAGCTGTTAAGTGGGCAAATCAGCCTTCAAGGCTGGAATTAAGCATCCCAAATGTAAGATGGGATTTATTTTACCCCTTCTTTGCCTCTTTTCTTCTTGCATCTTTGTAGATGCAAGGAGGATCTCCTCTACACGCAGGAGATGTGAGTGTGAGTTATGGTGATCACTTCCTGCGAGTCATAAAATCTGATGCTTCCAATGAAATCATTGACTCTGTTGGCTCTTTGAAGGTGCTCATATATAATATGATAGCTGGCTTTGAGTATATAAAAGGCTCTTAGAAAGTGGAAGCAAACAATCTGTTCTCTGTGCAGAAATAAGGGACTTCAATTGCAATGACAGAGATGCAAGTTCTACAACAGAAAAGCTTTTTAATGGTTGGATGACTGGATATGTCATTTGGAGGGGCTTTGAAGCCTTCACTGTGGGATTCAGAAAAGGTTAGTGAAATATCTGGGGCACAAAGAGCTGAGCATGTCCTGGAGCAATGGAGAAGGGCTGGATGATTTTTGCGGGTATTTTCAGCCATAGAATTTTGTGTTCTGGTGGTGTCAGTACATTCTTCTGTACAACATGGACGGGTTGGTTTGTTGCATTGGTTCAGACTTTTGTACTAGGAGCTCAGCAGTGGTTAAAGCTCACACTTGTGCAAAGTAAACAAGCTCCTGCAATTCGTCTCTACTCTGTTTTAGCTGTGGATTAGCTTGACAGTTCCCTTCCATAAGCTTTATGGTTCCCTTCTGTAAGTCTACTTACATAGAGTGAGTTGCTTAACTTTAAGTCTTGCTCCAGGACTTTAAGCATATTATTAGCAAAAAATATCACAAATAATTTCACCAACAATTCTCCCCACCTATATGTAGCTTTCTTTTTTTTCACTGGAAGGTTTTACACTGGCAGATAGGGTGGGCATGTAGAAACAACCCCATTAATTCTGACGAAGCTCTGATTTCTCTGACTGGCCTTTGTTTTGTGATTCTGCATGCATGCCCTGTAGCTAAAGCCTGGATGTCTTCCCCAACACCTTCAGTCTCCCATCCTTACTTAAGTTACTCCATTGTAAATCTCTCTGCTAGTCCAAGAGAGTTTTTATTTTACCCCTTCTGTGAGGCAGCAGCTGGATGGGAAGGATGAGATGAGGACTAGGTTGTTTGGGTGGCCTTTTTTTTTTTTTTGCCTAAGAGCCAACTGGGAATCAAAGATACCAAAAATTGAAGACAAACTGTGTCATACCGAGCAGGGTTTGTCAAATCACTGGCATGCACTGTTAGGACAACTTCATCATCAACATATTCTGGGCTGACAGTTGTCACAAAATTCTGCTTCTGTGTCCCAGAATGTGCACTTATCACTTCTATTGGCAGTTGCTCATCTTTTCTCCAAACTGAATGGTTGTAGGAAATAAAACAGACAAGCAAACAAACCAAACAACCCGCAGATATTAACTTGCAGCTGATTGTCAGTGCAGATCGTTGGGCCATGTGCATCACTTCACATACTTCTGCGGCCAACAGACATTGGAAAATACAAAGACCTTCAGAGACTACTTGAATTTCTAGATGCACTGAATTACCCTCTAGAGTGTATTTCTGAATATATATAGAACCACGGGTGACTATGATCCTGATTTATATCTAGGTTCAGGCTTACTGTTTCAGTTAGGTTAGATGAATAATAGTTCCAGAGAAGATAGGGAAATACAGCACTTCATTGATACCACATGTCGGAAGAATGCAGCTCAGTGCTGGGCAGTTTGCTGCTTCATTCCCTCTTACAAGTTGGACCCAAGGCTGGAAAAGACCACTGAGATAGCTGAGCCCAACCCAGCCCACCCTCACTGGACTTACTAACCACGTCCCCAGTGCCACATACCCGTGGCTCTTGAGCACCTCCAGTGACTGCGGTATATCAGCGTGGTTGCTTCAGCTGTGTGAGTTTTCACCACTGGATGTTGTTCTAGTGAGGCAAAAAACCCAAACTGATGGAAAAGTGTCTATACAGGAAGCAACTGGCTGTCCTGATGGCTGCCAACAGTTTTGCACAAGGTGTGTCATGCAAGCTTGCATGAGTCTGGTTTAAAAACTTGCTGTTCTGATGGAAGGAGAGGATGTTGGTGCAGGATAACTGCGGGATTTGTGCTCTCCCGACATCCAGTTGCAATCACAGCTTATTGTTGCTATAGAAAACAGCTTCTCTGTAGACAAACTGAGTTAGTACCATTAAGTGGCTGAATCCCTAAGTGATCCAAGGTGAAGCATGATCCAAACTGGAATTTAGCTAATTGTAGTAGGGAATCCAAGCCTTAATGAGCTGAGTTATTTAAAGTATGAGTCTTCCATCTAAAACAGCATTGAACTGTTACCCTGGTTGATGATAGAAGTGAGAGTTGAACAGCAGAAGTCTGAAGTTATGCTCCATATTTCTCATCACTCAAGAGAATATTTGAATATGTGAATTCCTTTGGCTATGTTAGAGCTCATAATGAGGTAAGCTGATGTTCTTTAAATGCTCGGAGTCTAGCAATGTGGGGAAGTGGACTGCTATTTGCTGTTGAGCTTTAGGCTAAGAAGCCTGATTTTAGAGGACAGTGGACTTCCCCTTTCCCTTCCCCTCTCCTCCCCTTCTCCCTGGACTGATCCCGCATGGTTTGTGAATGATTTCAGAGCAAGGTAAATGAGGAATAGCCATGTGAAAACCTGTTGTTTTACTGCACTGTAAAAGACACTTAGTCAAAAGACAAGTGTGTGTTCCAAGCTTGAGATTGCAGGAGATCCTAGAAACAACCCAGCTGCTCAAACCTGTAGTCTGGCTGAATCTTTTATTGTCAGTTTTGGTCAGGAGGAGATGCTTGAGTAAGACAAATATAAGGTCATGAGTAACTTGGTCCTTCTTGTGATATACTTCTAGGCTTTCATCAGGGAAAAGCTTAATTAGTCCAAATAATTATAGCAGAAACATCACACCAAGAACATGTGAGTGATATTTCAAATTTCTTGACGTGACGGTAAATTTTACCCCATTCTGCCATTCCCCAAATGTTTGTTTCCTTATGACAAGAAGAACTTTGCAAAAGTAATTTCTTTTCAGTCTTGTGTGCAACACAAAAAGGGGTAAAATCTAGGAGGCCACCTGAAATGTTTTTTCCATCTGGAAGAATCCATTTAAGAGCACCCATGGACCTGGTTATGAACAAGTTTTCTTCTTTGCAAAGGCTGTTGCTTAATTAGCAGATACTGTACCTGGGAGAGGAAGAGGGAAGTAACTTGTTTTGGAAGTCCTGATGCTATTCAAGCATTCAAGGCTGGGCTGGATGGGGCTTTGTGCAATCTGGTGTAGAGGGAAGCATCCCTGCCTACAGCAGGGGGGGGTTGGATCTGGATGATCTCAAAGGTCCCTTCCAACCTACACCTTTCTCTGATTCCTTTGATGATTCTATTTCTCAGCTGCTGGTGTGAGATCTCCAACCTGTCCCCATTGTCTTTCAGTGTGGCAGATGAAGCTGGTGAAAGGTCTGCAGCCCCTGGAATTCCCTGAGAAGGGAACTGTCACCTTTTCGGTGGAGGTGTCCCATGAGGATGTGGAAGGGACTTGGCAGAAGGACGGCGTGCGGCTGAAGCCTGCACCAAATATCACGATGGGTGTCCAGGGGAAGAAACATTCCTTGACACTTTCTTCTGTGACCCTTGAAGATGCAGGACTCATTTCCTTTAAAGCAGAAGGCATTAATTCATTGGGGAGGCTCACTGTGACTGGTATTGGTTGGTGCAAGGTGTCATTATCTGCTCCTGTCCCAGATTACTTGAACAGCAGAACCAGCTTTCCTTCCAGCTGCAAAGAATGTTATGCACTGGGCCATTGCCACCAGAATATCCCTCCAATATGAAGAGGATTGTTGTAACATGATTGTCCCTAGCACAAGTAATGATAATGGGCTCAAAACTGCAGGTTTTATTGTTGTTAATTTCAAGCTCTAATAAGCATGGAGAGTAGGCACTGCCTTTCATTATTCTTTATGCCAGATGCTCCTAGAGACCTCATTCCCAACTAAATACACATCCTTCTTTCTACTTCTCAGAATTGCCTTTGTAAATCAGCAAACCATTGGCAGACATTAGCATCACTCAGAAGGACAAGGTCACATTTGAGTGTGAGCTGTCCAGGCCCAAGGTGGACATCAAGTGGTTCAAGGCATGGCATGTAATGGAATTTTCCTTTCTGACTTCTCTGGAAATGAATGAGAGCCTTTAATTTCACTTCCAAGGGATGCGAGTCTGAGCTTTTGCCTGATAGCTTTTGCACTGCTCTCTTTTCTCTATGGTCTTTTACTTGCCCAGATCAGCACTCTTTGTTATTATGTCCTGAGTTCATTTATCAAGTTTAAATTGAAGTTTGTTTTGGGTTTCTTGTGAACTCCTGAGGTCTTGCTGTACAAAATATTGTTGGTTGGAGTAGAGTCTTGAGCTTCAACTCTAACACAGAAATTGTCAGCCAGGATTTTGTAGCCTTGTTGTGAACTGGGTTTTAGGGTGAAATCTCAGTTTTCTTTGCACCTGACAGTGTGAGAATTTGCTCTGGCACTTTGTGTACCTCCCTGGTGCTCAGTTGTTCCTTCCCTTACTTGGGGATAACGTCATTTATTCAAGATGATGTCCAAACGAGTTTGTTAACAGTCCTCCACAGTGCTTTAAGCTGTCATAGGTCAGCCAGAATTTCTGAATTTTCTATAGCCATTCCTACATGTTGAAAACACTTCACTGTGCTTAAGCTTCAGCATATGTGCCAGTAAGCACAGTTCCATTAATTCTAGGGGAGTGGGTGAATTAAGCATAGATCTGAAGGCTGCCTTTGCTCAGTGCAGAGATGGAAGGACTCATGGAGATCTGACTTGATATTTTCCCTTCTAGGATAGGAAAGAGCTCCATCAAAGTAAAAAAAGGGGGCATTACTTCCCAGGGAAATAAGAGAAGTCTCATTATTCACAGGCGGTGAACTTTCATTTTCTCTCTCAGTCTGCAACCAGGTTGGGTTGCTGTTTCAGTACTGGCTGTTTAATGCAGGAACTCTGCTCCTGAGGTTAATCCAAGTTGTATCCGAGCCCTTCAGAATGAAAGGGAAATAGCAGTACAGAAATATGGTCTGATTCTGACATAAATAAGTGCAGACCTGGAGATTTAAAATGGATTGTGTGATGTTCAAGGGATTTTGAAGCAAAGACGTCCCCTGGGTAAGATTTGTGGCTGACATTCCTCATACATAGTGGGCACACAAGCTAAGGAGAGACTAGTGATGAGCATGCAGAGAAGCCAATGGTTCAGACAGGTTTGTTGTTTGGAAAATAAAGATGAGGTGATTGGTGGTAACCAATATGGCTTCATCGAGGTCAAGCCATGCCTGACAAACTTGGTGGCCTTTCATGATGGAGTAACAGCATCAGTGGATAATGGGAGAGCAACTGACATCATCTACTTGGACTTGTGCAGAGCATTTGATCCCGTCCTGCATGACATCCTGGTCACCAAAGTGGAGAAAAATGGTTTTGATGGATGGACCAGTTGCAGGATAGGGAACTGTCTGGATGGTCACACTCAGAGAGCAGCAGTCAATAGCTCAGTGTCCAGGTGGAGGGTGGTGTTGGGACCAGTGTTATTTAACATTTTTGTAGGCAACATGGAGAGTGGAATCAAATGCAGCCTCAGCAAGTTTGCAGATGACACCAAGCTGAGCGGTGCTGTTGATGTGCTAGAGGGAAGGGATGCTACCCAGAGGGAACTGGACAGGCTGGAGAGGTGGGCCCTTGGCAGCCTCATGAACTTGAGTGTGGCCAAGTACAAGGCCCTGCACCTGGGTCAGGGCAATCCCAAGCACAGGCACAGGCTTAGAGGAGAATGATTTGAGAGAAGCCTTGACCCTGTTAAGAAGAGTTGGTGTGGAGGGAGGTGTCCCTGCCTACAGCAGGGGCATTGGAACTAAATGACCTTAAAGATTCATTCCATCCTATTGTTTTTCTAACCTTAATTTTGCTTGAAAGGTTTTAGAATAAATGAGATTCTGGTTTCCGTGAAAAGTGTTTGCAGGGAGCTCCATTGTAGCTAGTAAGTCTATCTTTAAGTTCAAAGGCAATAATGCATTTACCGTGTTGAAGAGAGAAATGAATCAGGAATGGATGATGGTTTAGAATAAAACATAATCCTACTTATTTTCCAAGCAAATATGTGTAAGGAAAAGATGCTGCACTCAGTTCTGGAAATACCCTGACAAATATATCTCTAGTGTTTCACAGCTGGAGATATCAAGATTGTTAAACCACTGGAAGATGTGGAAGTGAATGAATATGGGAGTGCATCTTTTGTCTGTGAGATTTCACACGATGAGGTTCAGAGCCAGTGGTACAAAGATGACGACAAGCTGAAGGCTGATGACAACATCAGAATGCGGCAAGATGGTAGGGTGTAAGAGGGAGATCTTTCTCCTGAGTGGGTTGTGGGTTGGAGATCAAGCAGAAAGGACATCTGAAATGAAGCGAAGAGGGTTCAGAAGGGAGTTCCCCTTTTGTTTTGGGACTGAGGTTATGGTGGAACAAGTGACATGGTGGGAAGCTTAGTGTGGGAAGTGTGATGCTATCCCACCATCCCACACTGCCAGGAGCAGGTAGGAAATGAGTGCAGTTATTTCCAAAGTGGGGGTGACCAGGGCAGTCAGTTCACCTCTCCAAAGAGGTTTTGTCTGACAGTGAGTGTGATCCTTCTGTCTCAGGTACTTTAATGGTGACGGTGGCCGCATTCGGTCAGTCCTTGTAGAAGCCATGTTTAGATTCCACTTTGGTGGGGATGTGGATGTGGGGGAATGGGTGGTTTCATTGACATGAGAGAACAGGCAGTGATGCTGTGAAACCAGATGGGTGATGCTCAGCCTGGCCATGTGCCTCAGAACTCTTTGCTCAAGGAAGCCAAGTATAGTTGTGGGTTTGCTCTCAAGAGCACAGTTTGGTAGGGATGAGTTGGAGGTTGGACTAGATGACCTTAGTGGTCTTTTCCAGCCTTAGTGACTCTGTGGTTCTCTGCTTCAGTAAAGACCTACTTGCTGACTTACACACGTGTCCAAGTCAATGATGCAGCAGAAATCGAATTTGTAGCATAAAGGGCAGAATCTCGTGCCCATCTTACAGTTAAAGGTAACTATGCTTCTGATGATGATTTCGCTTAAATTATGTTATAAACCAGCTAACATCCTTTGCTTTAATGTCAAGGAAGTTAAACACCACCAGGACCTTTGACAAAAATAAAAACTCCTACCTACCTACCTTTGTGCCCACAAAATCTCCAGCTTGTCTTTTGGGATTTACTTTTGCTAAGTAAAACAGATTATTTTCTTAGGAGGTTGATTTTCTACCTTTAGTCTTCAGATTTGTGTTTGAATGTTGAGGGATAAAAAACATAGCTTGACTTTTTCTTCATTTTCTCTGTCTGTTTCAGAAGAGCACAGGTTTTGGGTTTTTTTTAATATATACAATGTTAGGGTATATATATGATGTTAAGTGTGATAAAGAAAATGGAGACATTTGAGTTAGCACACTACTCAAGAGTTCAGTCCCCAGCTTTGCCACTGTTAGAATGGTAAGGGCAAGAACATCCTGGAAAAGGAATTTCTCCTAAGTTGAGTCATTACATTTGAGCTACAGAGACCTTTACTAGGAGAAAACTTGTTGTTCAGAGCTAAGTTGCTGTATTTAACCAAAGTATTTATCAGTGTTCGTGTTTCATTGAACCTCTTTTCCATTTTGTAATGCGAGGAGTTTGATATTGGGATGGGAAGGTCATGGTTTGATTTGGATGTTGAACTGGGAATCAGAAGATCTGGGCTCTCTTCAGGTTGTCAGTCTTATTGTCTGACTTCTTAACAACATTCCTTTCTTTCTATTATTTTTTAATGATTTTTTAAGGCATTTTGAGGTGATAGGTGTAGTGTTCATGTGCAGTAATGCTGACGTGAGTAAGTAGGGTGATAATGTAAGAGTTTTTTACATTCTTTCTAAATATCTGCTTTCTCTTGTTCCATCCTTCTTAAAGAGCAATCCATTAATCTAGTAAAGGAGCTGTGTGATGAGGATGTGACTGAGCCTGAAGAAGCCAAATTTGAATGCGAGATATCCATTCCTTCTGTGAAACCTCCCAAGTGGTTTCTGCGTGGGGAAGTCTAACAGGCTGGCAGAAACTTGATTATGCAGCAAGAAGGACAGCCCTCCCGCCCACGTGACCGCTACTATCCAATCACCGTCTCCGCCACCCCCGCCCCTCGTGGTGCTGTGCTGTCCTGTGGTGCATTGTGCGGTGTCGGTAAGATGGCGGCCGTGAGTCTGAGGCTCGGAGACCTGGTGTGGTGAGTTCAGTGCGCTGCGCTGCGGGCGGAGTGCGGTCCAATCCCATCCGATGGAGTAGAAGGACGCTAAAGCCAAACATGGGGCAAAGCAATGGCAATGGCACCTGCAGCACGGACACCCCGCAGCTCTGCCCGGCCCCGCACCTTCATAGATGATCCCGCATCCTCCCCGCTGGGTGGGCGGGGAGGAACGAAAAGGGACGGGATGGGGATGGGATGGATGGGGTGGGATGGGGATGGGATGGGATGGGATAGAGATGGGATGGGGATGGGATGGGGTGGGATGGGATGGGATGGGGAACGGGAGGGAATGGAAAGGAACGTAAGGGCTGTGCCAGCAATGCCGCCGCCAGAGGCCGCCCAGGCCCCGACCACCGGGGTACCACGAAGCCACGGCGGCTGCTGGGGCCGCTCCCTGCACAGCGGCTTTGCCCCCAGCTCCTGAATCCCCCGTCGTTGTGTTCCCCCATGAGCCCCTGCCCTGAGTGCTGTGCTTCAGCCTCAGTTATTGAGCCCACTGTTACTGCCTTCTCAAAGGGTTGCCCAAGGAATCAGAACAGCAGAGCTCCCATTGGGCCCAAGGCAGAGTTTTGCTGAGGGTGAAGGAAGGAGGAAGTTTCAGCCCTGGATGGACGCCGTTCTGTGCCCACAGAGGAGCTTTGTGCCCTCGATGCTGAAGCAGCACCCAGAGCTGGCGGCGGGTGCAGGACCTGAACTCAGAGCCACAAGGAAATCAGAACAGGATGCAGTCAGTGCTGATTGTCACTGCTTTGACTCGGCTTTAAGACTGTGCAGAGTCTCAGAAATACCCACAGAGTAACAATAAAAAGGAGCAGGGCTGGAAAGGAACAGGGCTGGTTTTAATTGTTGTTGTTTTAAACTGTCCAATCAGGCGATGGTGTTAAGCCGTCATGTCGGACAGGTCCAGAAGGAGCTCATCCACATCCTCAACGTCACATCAGTTTCTCCTTCCAGTTCTTCTGTGAGCTCCATCAGAAGCTCCTCAAGGTTGTTGTCTTCAGTGATGGCTGCTTCCCCCGCCCCTGTGCAGCTCAGCTGCTAATTTTCTGCCCCTTGTGAGGAACATGATGTAGTGTTGGATTCCTCTGGCTGTGCCATGGGGTCTGCATGGCTTCCTGGGAGCAGCTCCAGACTTGTGGGAAGGAAAAGAACAATCTACGTGACATTTCTGAGATGTGCTTTCAGCTCTGAGGTCTGTAGTTGACCCTCCCGCCCCTCACACCCACATAGGGATGGTGATTCGATTAACCTGCGGCTGCCTTTGGAGTTAAGGAAACCAGCAGGTGCCTTTTTCATCTGTTCAAGTAGAGCAGTTTGAGTCTGGCAATCAGGGGCTGGGCTTTGTAGCAGAAACACATTGCCACCCTCAATGCTTTGTCTGTAAACATGTCAAGAAATCTTCCTCTGCAAAATCCTGCTTGCTGGCTGAGGTACTTTTCCCCATGAACTCAGCAGAGGTTTTGACAAAGCAGTTTCAATGATCTCAGATGACCTCTTCCTTTGTTGCATTATGCCATGACACATCTCAAACACCCCATTTTCCCCCAGTGTGAAAGAACTTCTGTCTGATGGGAAAAGGGCATTAAGGAAGAACAAGTTGTGGTCATCACCTGCTTGGAAGCTTTATGACTTCGGTGCTGAGCACGGTGTATTCGGGCGGGACTGAAGCAAGAGTCTCCTAGGAAGAAACAAGACAGAGTATGAAGCACAGGTCAGAGTTTCCACAAGTACCTTGTGAGACATCTGCTGCCTTCAAGGGAAACAGAAGAGCTGTAGAACACTTGGAATTTCTTCCTTTTCTTCAAGGGCAATGTAAACCTTTCATATCCACTACTGCTTTTTCCACTGCTCTTACCATTGGTAGTTTTTTAGCTGGGGGCTCATCCGCATCCTCAGCAGCAGATGGATGAATTTCTGCTGCTTTTCGTTTCTGTCTCCGCGTTGGGGGGAAGGTGTTTTTCCAATCAATGGGCCTCACAGAGACCCTGCGCCCACCTAAAGTAAAAGGAAGAGAGAGCTGGTACTGTCTTGCTGCGCCTCAAGAGAGATCAAGTTCTCTTATCAGTCCCACCACCCTTCCACAAAGTTAAATACATTTGGCCAGTGGAATTGCAATGCCCTGTCCGGGATTCTCAGCCATGTTTTGCACACGGTCATCTCTGTGTACCAACAACGCGTACAAAGGAACAAAGAAACCCAATAGCTGCACTCAGTAATAATCCAGGGCAAGGAAAAGTCTGACAGAGAGCAATGCAAAATGACAGCACTGCTTTTCTGAGGCACCGTAACGAGTTCCTCGTGCTCACCTTTAACTCTTTTCTTGCAGGGCGATTCCCCCGCTTTTCCCTTCTCCTCCTCCGACCGTTTGCGTTTAAGTCCAGCCGGGCCATGGGAGGAAACTGGGATGTCAACTGCAAAGAGTCCCGGGAAAGAACAGTCAGATCTCAGTAGAAAAACAGAGCATCAAACCCAGGAGCCTGTTGAGTATCTGTACCTCTCTCTGGTGCCTTGTCAACCTCTGTCTGGTTCCCCAGACTTGCTGCAAGGCCGCTCTTTGGAGGAAGGCCACTGGTGTCAACTTCTGGCAGAAAAGAAACAAGGAATGATTGATGAGCGTCTCTTTGGGGGCAGGTTTGAGCACAGTCAACCACAAGCTTCACATTTTCAAGCACTGTTTGTTACATTTGCCTTCCGCTGCCCAAATGCTGTGCAGTCAGCACAGACCTGCAGTGCATCTTCCTCACTCCAGAAAAAGCCCAGCGCTGCTCTGACAGCCAAAGCACAGACGGATATTTCACTATCACGACTCTCCCCTGCCACCCCAATGAATGGTGACATGCATCCCGCACCCGCTCAGAACTGACATTCAGAATTGAGCCTTTAATGCTTCACGCCATCGGACACTCACTGTGGCTCAGCAGTGCAGTTGGTCTGTTCCCACCGCGTTCCTTCAGGTGACGAAAGGCGCAGTGTGGTTTCTGGCAGCCTCCGGGCTGGTTCTCCCAGAAGCAGGGAATCAAACTGCGCTGCTTCTGCAGAGAGAAGGAAAGAAAGGGCCATGGAAACGGGCACATCAGGTCTGCAGGGAGATGCCGCGCTCCAACAGCCATCAGAAACCATTGTGTGGAGCCTTAGCTCTGTACCCTCATTTCCTGCCCCTCCTTTCACTACTCCAAGCAGCCAGAATGAACTGCTCTGGAGAAATCCAGGATGGAGAAGGCCCGATAGGGCACAACCGAGCCCTGCTGGCAGGAGGGCAGTGCCACTCTCTCCTACCACCCAGCTCCAGCAGCTTTAGGAGGCTGAGCAATGCGAGCTTTTTGCATCTGGGGAGAAAATGCTTTTGGCTCCTAATGCAAACATCTCCCGCTGTGATATACCTAAGGCACTGAATTCTCTGCCTTCTTTACCTCCTCCCAGTCCCCTCTAGAAACAGAAACCAGTAAGATTTTCACAGCAAACATATCCAGCCTGCAGAAGTGCATTCAGCCCAACCACAGCCATGAAAAGTGGTGTTGTAGACTAAGCTGGAAAGCACATCTTTAGGCAAACACTCACATCAATCCTCATGTGACGGAACTTGCAGTTACTCCTCGAGCAGCCGCCCTCCATCCACAGTCTGCAGACTCGTTCGCTCCCCAGAGCCGCTTCACAGTGGCGGAAGGGGCAGCTGTCTCCCTGCAAGCACAAGGAAACCACAGGAAAATAAGAGCACAGCCTGAAACATGTCCATGCCATTAGCCCAGGCTGTTAGCAGCGCTATGAGGGTAACATCACCAGCAGGTCTCCCCTGCTCCACCACTTTCTCTTCAACATGAGGAAATGGAAGAAAACCCAGGCAGAAGAAAGTCAACCGTACCTTAGTGCAGGTGGAGTAGAAGTAGAAGTAGCAGTCGCCTCTTTGCTGAGACATGGTGAAATTCTTAGAGCCCGTCTGGGTTATCTCCAGAGGAATTCCCTGCTCTTGCAAAGAGACGGTTGTGCTCGAACTGCTTGGATCCCCAAAGAGTCCTCTCGGACCGGAACCCTACAGGAAGTGCCTACAAGGGAAGAATCATGAGGAATAAGCATTTTCCCAGCTTTCTTTTGATGCAGTTTGGGCTCTCGAGGAGGGCAATGCCTTGGAAGCAGCTGATTGCAAGAACTGTGCCAGCTCTGGAACCAATGTGTGTCTAAGTGCCATGACTTCCCCAGCAAGTGCTGTTCTCCATCCCACCAGCAGTTATATACCTTGCAGCATACATTTTGTGTTCCTGCCATGAGAAGGACTCCATCATCTACCCTTGCTGCAGCTGCAGTGGATGCAGCGCTACCACTCACACGTTTGAGAAACCTCCAGTTCTGGCTTACCCGGGCACAGCTGCAGTTCTCCTCCCTTCCAGCTAACACACCAGTGCAATGGCTGGGCAACACTGTCAGTGAGAGCAGGTAGCACCAGCAGCCACCACCACCGTCACTGCCAGCCGGGACAAGGGCTGACACAGCGTGTCCACACTCTGCGCAGCACTCACGGCTCTGGCACTCACTGGTGGCAGCCGTGGCCCCAGGCAGCGCTTGTGAGCTCACTGTGCTTGTGATGTCACTGCACAGCCCACGGCCCAGCTCAGCACCTGGATCTCACCAGGACTTCAGGGGGTTCTGTTAAAAATGTGCTGGATCCGGGGGTCAATAAAGCACAAGTTGCACTCCATGAAGTCTGTGCTCTCCTTCCCTTCTAATGTCTAAAACAAAGGCTGGGGACCAGCAGCAGTTCTGCAGGGCTGTAGCAGCGATGCTCAGTCACGGCTTGAAGCAGAGATTGAGCACCTGGTGGGATGGCAGGGCCAACCCAGGGCAGCTCAGGCACATGCAAACCCCTCCCAGACATCACTGAAAGGTTGGCAGTGCAGGTGAGGGTGTCTGACTGGAGATCACTGCCTGCCTGAGCCCTTCCAATGGTCAGCAGTTTTTTCCTTCCTTTCTGTGCCCCACAGCTGCTGCACTCGGGCTTATCCTCACCTGCTGCAGCCCAGGACTTTGATACCCCATTATCACTGCTGTGCTTTCCATTGCACTGCAGCATCACACAGGGCAGTAATGGCAGTTCATCATCCTCACCAAAACGTGTGACAGAATCTCACAAGGAATCAATTTCCCCTGCAAACAGCCACTCGGAAGGGCCTCCATTGAGCTGGGAGCTCCTCCCCAGCCCAGCTGTTCTGCTCAGACTCCTTCCAGCAGCCGCCCAGCACCAAACCCAGCTCACCTTATTGGCCTGGTCAGTCCGGGCTGTGCCCAGCTCACACACACGCCGCAGCGGTGCCTGCAGTGGGCTCCCAAAGGATGATCTCCAACAAGGAATGCTCACAGCTCAGTGTCTGTGTGCAGTACGCTCACCAGAGCACCAGCTCTGCTCGACAGCTGGGGGCCAAACCCTCCCAACCCAGCAATGACTGTGACCTCACACAGACCCACATCACTGCTGCTCTTTCATCATAAACACAGGCAGCCAGCACCTCCTAGATCCAATTGTAAGAGACCAACACAAGGGTCACCCAGTGGGGTTATCTGAAGTAAAGTAACAGAGAACTGAGGTGACTCTTGTCACAACACTGGGAATGGGGACCAAACCTTCAGGCCAGGTTTCTTGCAGTTAAGATTCCTCAGAGGGAGGTTTGCAGTCCCAGAGAAGCCCATGAGCTCCTCTGCACGATGCTCGGAGCAGAGCTGCCTCGTGATTCATCAGTGCTCCATTCCATAACTAAGTACATCTCAGATGAAATAATAATATTTCATGGTCACTTCTTCCTTTCTGTGAGACAAGCCTTAAATGTGTCTTTTTAAAGTCGTCGTGCACCGAATCTACAGCATGCTAGCAATATAGGTATAATGACATCACATAGAATGGAGTGTTTGCAGGGCTTAAGGCCGTGAATCACGGGTGAGATGTGATATTCCCACTGCAATGATGCTTTTAGGGCAGGTTTAAGTGCCTTCCGCTTTGTGTAACGTGGAGTCTGTAGGATGACAATAATGATTGTGGAATCACACTCATCTTTGAGCTCTAACTCACATCCACGTCAGGAGCCTTCCCAAAGATCAGGCCCTGGTTTGCCTGCCCTGCTGGGCCCAGCTCAGTGCAGGACAGGAGATGGATTTCTGCTGTCCCTGTGCTCAGACTCCAAAGCCCAAGATAAGCTGCAGCTGAGATCTCACAGAGCACTCTGAGGTTTCTCTGCAGCTGTTTTCTGCTGCTGTTACACAGCACGGAATAGCTGGGATCCCCCAGGCACTGCCCTCGCACCAATAACTCCATTGTGCTCAGGATGTGCCAATGTGCTGAAGTCAAACTGTGCCATGTGGGTTTCACACAGATCGAACGCAGGCTGCAGATCTGCTGGCAGCCCTCAGGAGCTCCCCTGCCCTAATCCCACTCTTGCACTCCTTCCCTTCGTGCTCTTGTGGCCTTTAATAACACCGTGACACCTGACAGCCTCCTCCTGTCTGTAAGCTGTCATTTTATGCAGCCGTTTCTCTTCCGTTTACCCCCCAAACTGAAGATGTTTCCCTGCAGTGAATAAGCGATGAGGTTCTTTTCACCTCTCCTTGGACAACTTCCTTTATTGTTTTTTCGGAGCATTAGGGACTCTGAGACCCTGGAGTGTGTCCAGAGAGGAGCAATGGAGCTGAGAAGGGCCTGGAGCTCAGTGGGGTCCTATGGGGGTGACCAAGGGGACGGCAGGCAGCCAGTTTTCCCTGTTTTTCTCTCTGGATCCATCCCCGCCTCAATGGGGCCATCAAACCCTTTTGCTGCAGAACCCGCAGGCACTTCACCTTGAAGGATCATTACCTACATTGAAACTACTGTTACATGCAGGCGCACAGGAGTGCCCTGGTTTTCACAGGCTCTGGGCAGGGACGTTCAGGTCTGGAGGCGTTTGGGGCATCACTAATTGAGCTGCAAAATGAGCTTATAGCTCCTGACTCCTCCCATCCAGAAATATCGCTCCTATATCGGCCCGCGCTGCCGGAGCTCACGGGACTCGGCTCCCCGCCGCCGGGATTGGGTGGTGCGTGCAGGGCTGGGGGTCGGGCTGTATTGTGCTGTTGTGTTGTGTTGTTGTGTTGTGTTATGTTGTGTGTTCCCGGTGTTCCCCTGCCGCTCTCCAGCTCGGCTCGTTCCGGCCCCGCATCGTTCTGTGACTCCCCCCCCCCCCGCCCCTTGGCGGCTCCATACATGCACACGGCGGCAGCGCGGCCCGCACGGCGCACACGGGGATGCCGCAGCTCCGCCCCACCCCACCCGGCTGCAGCTCCGTCCGCTCAGCGCCGCGTCTCGGTGTCGGGGCGGCGCCGCGCGGCTCATTGGGTCCCGTTGGCGGGCAGAGCGCGGTGGGTCTCGGCAGCGGCGGATTGGAACGGAGCGGATCGGAACAGAACGGAGCGGATCGACGCGGGGCGCAGCGCATCGCTGTGGGGCTGGCACGATGCTGGAGATCCAGCTGGATGATGGCGGCGTGGGGGGGTACCCGGGCAACGACTATTGCTCGGGGTCGGTGATGTCGGAGCGGGTGTCAGGCCTGGCCAACAGCATCTACCGCGAGTTCGAGCGGCTCATCCACTGCTACAACGAGGAGGTGGTGAAGGAGCTGATGCCGCTGGTGGTGATGGTGCTGGAGAACCTGGACTCGGTGCTGACCGATAACCAGGAGCACGAGGTGGAGCTGGAGCTGCTGCAGGAGGACAATGAGCAGCTGCTCACACAGTACGAGTGGGAGAAGGTGCTGCGCAAACAGGCCGAGGAGGTGAGTGAGAGCGGCCCAGCGCCAACGGGGCCCGGCATCCATCTTGTGCGCGGCGCCAAAGGCCGGGGATGTGATGCAATGTGATGCGATGATATGATGCGATGCGATGTGATGATGTGATACGATGTGATGTGATGTGCTGCGGCGGTACCCGCATCGCAGGCCGCGCTCCCGGCCCCGCTCCATCTGCTCCGCACAGCCCGTGCGGAGGGGAAGGGGAATGGCTGGGAATGGCTGGGAATAGCTGGGAATGGCTGGGAATGGCTGGGAATAGCTGGGAATGGCTCCGCGTTGCTGCGCTGCCCCGAGCTCGAACACCGGCTGCACGGGGATGACTGGAGGATTCCTGCCGGTTTCGGGTTTAAACGCGGCCCTCAGATGGTTGATGTCTTCCCTGTACTTCCCCTGCCCTGGAGATGGTTCCCTGTCTGATCTCAGCGGCCTTTCCCCGGGTGCTGCGGGTCCCGGATCCCCGGGGCTGCGGCAGGTGCTGGGAGCGGGCGGCATCGGGGCACAGCGCCTCATGCGGGGACAAAGGAGCCGAGCTGAGCGCGCTGCTCCGCACTGAGCGCTCGAGTCCGCCGACACCACCGGCATCTTTCTGGCCATAGGCGCGGCCGGGCGGCTCCGGCCTCCAGCAGGGCCGGTCTGCGACGTGCCGGACACATTGGTACCGCTAGAAGTGTAATGCTGTCGTGTCATCAGCATGTCTTTGCAAAGCTGCTGGGAAAGGAATGTATGCGTCTGTATTGGCTGTGTTTTAACACTGGGAGAGTAGAGGGTTTTTTCCGTCCCAGGAGTCTTGCTCAGAGTCGGGTTTTGATTTGCTTAGATGTGGTAAATGAAATCCCTTCATGACTCCAGAGTAAAGCGCCGTGCAGTATTTCAATGGAGGTGCTCTGGGTGCTGGATGGTGAGGACGTGAGCCCAGGACATTTATCGCCCTGTACTAATGCTGGTCAATTTGGGTTGTAGCCTTAAGTTTTAAGTATGTGTTAATAAAACTTACAGCTGATCTTTTCAAATTCATATGAAGGCAGGGAGGGATTGAAAAGCAATTCCAAGTGTGGGACTTCATTCCACAAGCCGGTATTTTGTAGCTTCTGAGAATTAAATACTTGGAAATGTGCTGCTGCTGGGGAGGAGTGGGGCTCGGGGCGTGGGGTGGAACAGCCCCATGGATGGATCCTGCATCTTTGGACTCGTATCTTTCTGCTCTCAGTTTACCAGGTACAGGGGGTGCTGCTTCCTGCTGTGCCTGCTCCTGGAAGCAGATGTGGTGACAACATTTACGTCCTGCAGGGACGCTCAGACCCACAGCATGGTGCTGTTGGCAGATGTAAAAGCACTCTGTCATCCTCAGGTGCATCTGAGCTGAATGGGCAAAAAAGTATCTGCATAGGGCCTTGTTAGCAGAAAGGAATAGATAATGTGCTTCTATGAGAACAAATGGGTTTTGCCCCCTGTGTAGCCTCTGCTATCAGCTCACGTGTGTGAGATACAGCTGTCATTCCCTTTGTGTGTGACCAAAGCACACCATTACCTGCAGCAGTTTCCTGTGTGCCTCTTCCTGTGCAGTGGATTACGTGTTATGGAAGTGAAAATCTCTTATGCTACAGAGAATTCTGCTGTTCATCAGCTCATTGTAAGCAGAGAAATGCACCCCCCACCAGAGCACGCCTTGTACTTCTGTAGCAGGGGAAGCCCATCTCCGTCCCTGAGCAGCACTCGGCGCTGTGTGCTTTGCCTGTCCTGGGTCTGCAGCTTCCAGCCCCACCTTCAGTGGGGGTTCCACCTCCAGGAGCGATGTTCAATCCCTTGCTGTTGAGTTCTTTGCGTGTATCAATGATCATTTCAACAGCTGCAGCAATGCTGGGGAGCTGGGAGTCGGTGATCACAAAGTAATTTGTTCCTGTATTGCAATATCATGTCATGGGCGTCTGATTACATCGTTAGTTTATTGATGTTAAGTGAACTGAAACCAGCAGTGGATGTTATTCTCTGGCATAAAAGTTGTGTCGTATCCTCCTGTTCCCGCTACTGCAGAACCACCAGATCTTGTTTTACATAAGCGTGCACCCAGCCATGTCCTGCTCCATTGGGGCAGCTTGCACAGCCTTCATTTCCCTTCCTCTGAAGCAGAGGTTTCTGTCTCCATGTTCTGCCACTCATTTCCCCAGGATGGTTGCATTCAGTATCTTTCAAAATACTCTCAGCCAAAAGCGAAGCTTTTCTGGACACTTTGACTGCAGAGTGACTCAATATTTTCCACTTGCTCTAAAATAGGGCAGCAGAAGCACCCGGACAAGAGCACTGAAGTCAGAAGTCCCTTGAAATGAAGCAGTGCAGTCAGTCTGTGATTGCAGGGCTCAGAATGTCACATTTCTTTTCCTTGACCTCCAAAACACTGAAGCTGTGGAACAGCGTCAGCTTTTCAGTATTGCCGTGTTCTTCCACCTGCTTTGCATTGTGTGAGCGCAGGGTAATGGCTGCACCTCTCCTAGAGCCCATTTAGGGGCTGACTGCTGCTGGCAAGGGTCTCTTTCTGGAGATCCCCCCTTGGTGCAGCTTTCCCATGTGAATCCGAGATCTTCTGCTCCAGGTGAGCGATCTTCTTCCCTTCCTTTATAGCACCTCTGTTGTGCCGCTCCTGTCATTGCACAGAGCTGGGGCTGCCCTGTCCCAGTGCAGAGTACAGCACTTCCCTTGTTAATCCTCATGTGGAGCCTAATGCACATCCCACTAACTCGTCAAGCTCTCACTGCAAGGCCTCCCTACACTCCAGGGAGCCAGCAGCTCCCACTATTTAGTGACATCTGCAGCTTATGCATAGGACCTTGCATAGGAATTTTCTTCCTGCTCTGTAGCGGGTGTTAGGATGGCACCCACTTGTAGGAGCACAGAACTGGGAGGGACCTGCTGACTCAGCAGCCCATTCCTCAGCACTGCAGGCAGTTGCATTACAGAAGCTGCTTCATAAATGTATCAGGCTTTGTCTTAAAGCCATTACTTAAACCTCTTGCGTCTGCTCTTCTAAAAGTGACCTCCTCCTGAATTCCACTTTCTTTTTTTTTTTTAACTTGCAGCCTGTTTTTACTGGTTTGTTCTTGTGCCAGCATTGACTTTTACTCCAAGTAACTTCTGCCTCCATGAGATATCTGTGCCTTTGAAGTATTAATAGAAACCAGTCCTGCCTTTGGTCTCCATTGTGTTGGTGGCACGAGCCGAGCTCTGCTCGCTGCCTGCTGGAGGAGGGTCAGGTTGGAGTACCCCATGGAGGGATCTGTGTGCAGCTGGTTTGGGTGACACTTGGCTGTGCCTGGTTTGATCCCTGGGCGTGTGGGGCTGCAATAGCAGGTGGCTTTCCTGGAAGGCTTCAGCATGAATTGGAGTGTTGCACTGTTCAAAATGACAATGGTAGGATTTATCTGGTGTGATCACCCTGCGTGTTCACCTGTGTGACATCCTGTTGGCTGGAGATGGCAGCACGTCTGTCTGTCTCCTCACACTGTGTTGCAGCTGACCTGGGGCTCATCTTTGCTTTGTGCTCAGCTCCCTTCTCTCAAGTCTTCTCATTGCAGTCACGATGTTTGCATGCCCTTGCCCAGTCCCAGCTCCTCTCTGACCATCAGCATCGCTTCGTTCCTCCTGTGTGATGTTTTGATTCTCTTCATGAGTGGCATCTCCCAGTCCGGTCTCATCTGCTGCACTCGAGTAGCACCTCCTGCCCTGTCAGCCCCACTTACCACAAGGCTGCCTTGAAGAGCTCTGTTAGCTGCCCGTGCTCCCTTTGTGCTCCTCTACAGTGATCCATGGTGTGCGGGGGCAGAGCTGTGTCAGGGCTGAGAAGAGCCCATCTGCCTGCCCTGGCTCTGCCATAGCACCAGGCCTGCTTCATGGAGAGCATTTAAAGTGCAGAGCATCTCATTCTTCAAAAAAAGGCTCAGATCCCTTGGAATAGGAATCCAGGAGATGCTTTTATTGATATATGCCAAAATAACAGCATTTGATTTCACAGAAGCATTTGAAGACCAATCTACAACTATAAAGTAGCTAACACATAAAAGATGTGCTTGTGAATCCTTGAAATTAGCAAGAGAAGCAAAAGCCCTTAAGGGCTGCAGTTGTCAAGGGGATGTTATTTCACTGAGGCTGTGTGCTCCTGTGCAGGTGGAGGTGTTCCTTCAGAGGAGTGTTTCTCTTTGGGGAGGATAGCAAAGATTTGAGCGTGGGGTGTAGCTCAAAGCATCTGCCCACCAGGCAGTACTGCGTCCTGCCACCAGTGGGTTCTGCCCTATTTCTTTGTCTTGGCCTCCTAAGACAGAATACTGTCAACGTAACTTCCCGAATTGCCAGTTAATTACTGCCCCAAATTGTGAGTTGGAGGCTGCACAGCCTGCATTGGCTCCCTGGCTGACAGCCTTCCTGCAGGTGGGGAGTGGAATGCGGTGTGAGTCCTTCCTGCCCTGCAGACAGCCCCCTCCTCACAGGCACCTGTGCGTCCAGCTGTGCATCCAGCTGTGCGTCCAGCTGTGCATCCAGCTGTGCGTCTAGCTGTGCATCCAGCTGTGCATCCTCCCTGTTCTCCCGGGCAGTGCATCCCAGCGCTGCTCTCTGCCCAGCCGCAGGGTAAGGTGACGACTGAGCTGCTGCTGTTCCCGTCAGCATGTAATACGTGCTGCCAGCCAGCCCAGATTAAGACCTTATAATAAGATTTCTGCATATATGCACACCTAGCTCACTCTGCCTGATTTATTGTTAATATGATATGATGGTTTCTGACCGCATGCTACTATTTTTAGTCATTTTCTTCCTCTGAAAGCCAGTAATGCAGGAAGCTCAGCCATCTCCAGTGTACCGCTGCTTTGCAGAGGAATACTCGTTCTTTCACTTAAGATGATTTTGTGCTCGTTGTTTTCCATTTAACGATGAGCGTGTGAACCATGGTGCTGGTTGTAACCTTATCCTGAGATGTTAGAGACCAGCGATCCTGCTTGAAATCCAGGGAGAGGCTCCAGCAAGACTAATTTGTATGTGTACAGCAGCATCATGTTCCATCATTACTAACTGTTTAAAATATATCTGGCTCCTATAACTGCTGGAAAATTATCCTTTGAAAGCAAGTATGAAGGGATTGGAAAAAATAGTAATGCTGTGCTCGGCTTTGCTCTCCCAGGACAAGTGGGAGTGGGCTCTTTGTTCTTCCAGTTCACCCATTGATTTCATTGTAGTGGGGTAGAAAAGAAAGGAAGATTTTCCCTTCAACATCATTTGAATTACCTGTTCCTGAGGCCTCACTTCTTGAGCCTGTCCAGGCTCCATGGCATCCCTTCCTTCTGTTCTGGTGCAGTTTGTAAACATATGTGTGGAAAATAGATAGCTGTGTGTTACTGTCAGTTAACATCTGCAATGTTGAAGTCACCCATAAGGACCAGGGCAGCTGGGTTTCAGGTCTCTCTCAGTTCCTTAGAGAACAGTGCCTCCATGTCCCCATGCTTGCTGGGTGGCCACTCCCACGGCACCCACTTTATTTGCTTGTCTTGACTTTCTGATGCAGGGGGAGACACTGGCTGGGAGATTCTGATGGAGGAACAGCCAAGAAGCGTTTTGGAGCCAGACAGAGTGAGGAGCCGTTGGGTCCCTGTGCCCAGAGCTGGTGTTCGATCTCCGTAGGAGATGGAGCAGGATATTGCTGCAGTGCACTCACCTGAGATGCTCTTCTTCCCTGAGAACACTTAGAGTGGCATTAATTTTTAATGCTGCTGTCTCTGTTTCTTCTCCACGTGGTCGGCTCATTGCTAGTTTGCAGTTTGTTTGAGTACTTTGAGGCTGCAAGACAGACAGGACTAAGAAGAGCCTTAGTGTGGAATGTTTAATCTTCCAATCGGTTTCACTAAACTAAACCAAAGCAACGGTAGCAAATCCAGGAATCCTATTAAAGTTGACCTACATAGTGGGAATAAAATTGGTCTCCTGCTTTCTTTTGCTTCCTGTTTTACTGTTGAGAGTTCTGTGAATGTTTTCCTTAGAGTCAGTTAAAGTTTATTGCTACTCCAAGCACAATTCCTGCCTGGCTGGGTGGCACACGCCTGGGTGGGGAGCTGGGAAGAGATGGGCACCTTGTGCCAGGAGAGCTGCACAAGAGTGAAAGCCAAGCAAGTGAGAACGGAGAGGGATTTAGTGCTGGGCTGTAATTGGAAGTTTGTCAACAGAGCATTAGCATGGAGTGCTTCCAGCAAACCCTGAGAGGGGGCAGAGGGAAATACTGCTTTTCTTAGCATAGCTTCAACCAGTCCAAACCAAGTGAAATGGCTTCTTTAGGCCTGTTGCTCAGTGTGGCTGTCTTGGTTAGAACTTTTTCTTTTTTACTGATGCCCAGAGAAGACTGGCCGGGATTTTCTTGCTGTGAGGTCTCATCACTCACTGCTTCCATTCTGCACCAATTGAGGCATAACTCAACTTACAGAACTGAAAAAGTAAGACTCAAGTTTTTCTTAGCAGCTCTGGAGCTGAATGTGCCATCCTTATAGAATCACCTGTCAAAGTTGCTCTGGTTTTTACCATGTAACTCTCTACCCCTTCTCTGATGTGTGCCTGAAAAAACCTCTGGTCTGAGATCTGGGAAGTGGATTGCAAAGGAGACTGTGAGGTGTGACGGTTGTGGGTTGGTTTTCCACAAGGCTTTTATGTTTCCTGCAAAATTTAGATGCAACATCATTAATAGTGGGAACTTTCTGATGTCTGAAGGAGATTTCTGACGTAGGCACTTCTAAATGCGTGACCGTAGACACAGAATTTGGCTTTTCTGACATAAAACTAACAGGAATCCAAATTCAGCCTAGCATGATAAAGGTGTTGTTGAAGATGATGGAACCGTGTTGGTTTACATAACTTGCATTGGCCAGCAGATTATATCTTAATGATACACAAAGTACATCTTTTACTTTATTTTAGAAGATAAGTATTTCTAGCTTGAGTAAATGCTGTTTTAACTTAAAGCACATAGAAATTCTTATCTCTTGCTTTTTTTGTGTGTGTACATATATATATGTATATATACGCACACATAGTATAGGAGGAGAGAAGAGGAAAAGTCAAATACGTTTAGGTCTGTTCCTCATCCTTGCTTCCTTCTCTGGTTTTTCCCTGTACAGAAGTTCATAGAGTTTGAAGATGCACTGGAACAGCAGAAGAAAGAGCTACAAATCCAAGTGGAACACCTTGAATTTCAGACTCGACAGTTGGAGCTGAAGACCAAAAACTATGCAGATCAGAGTAAGCAAAGTTGTGCACCAGATACGATTATGTAGTTTGCTTTCCATGAGCATATACTTGCAGATATTCTTCATGTGCTGTTTTTTCTTGTTTGTTTTAATGTAGTTTGTGGAAAGCCTGAAATCTGTGGCTGTCCCTTTCTTTGGTATAAAAATCAGAGCAATCTACAGGGTGCGACATATCCACACTAGTGTAGTGCAGGTTTCATTGCTTCTCTTGCATGGAGCATGTCTAGATCTGTATGTTAGCTGATGGGTGGAATCTTTTCTTGGCAGTTTCACGGCTGGAGGAGCGTGAATCAGAAATGAAGAAAGAGTATAATGCTTTACATCAGCGTCACACAGAGGTAAGCTGTTGCCTGATTCCTTCCAAATAAACAAACTCTTAGCTTACCCATAAAACCACATCAGAGAATTGGGTTTTTCATCCTGACAGTGACTAGAGCTTCAGAAACTTGAGAGCATCAACATTATCTGAAGGGAGGGTGCAAGGAGGATGAAGCCATGCTCTTTTCAGTGGTGCCCAGTGCCAGAACAAGAATCAGAGGGTGCAAACCGGAACACGGGAGGTTCTGTCTGAACATCAGATAGCACTTTTTAAAAGAAATTTTAAGTAATTGGAAGTAAATGCTGGAAAACAATATTCAAAAAACAGAAATAACAGAATATCTCAAGTTGGAAGGGACCCATAATGATCATGGAGTCCAATGGAGTCTTTTGTTTTATTCTGTTTGCCTCACGTATTTTTTCCTCTTCTCAGATGATCCAGACCTATGTGGAACACATCGAACGATCCAAGATGCAGCAGGTTGTGGGAAATAATCAAACTGAGGGCAGTGTACCTGGGAGAAGGTAGGGCCATAACCTCTCCATATAATGTTTGCCATCCAGGAACTTATCAAATGAGTGCATATTTGCAAGAGAAAGAAACCAAAGGATCTTTCCCTGTGGGCATGGATTGTACCTGAAGCTTTTTGTAATGGGTTGAGGGTGAGTTGTGGATAAGTTCTCTAAGGTTTGACAGAGAGGAGTTTTTTGTGTTCTGTTACAAAGCTTAGACTTCATTGTGCTGCTGCAGATGGACGTCTTCTGGAAAGCAACGTTTGTGTTCTCAGGTATCATGTATAAGACTGATCCATAAAATGGATGGGGATGGAAGAGAGTGTTCATTTGTGTGTGTCTGTGTGCATGTGTGATAGCCAGCGAAACTGGAGTAGTTAAACGCATTAGCCTTTATGTAACTTCTTCCCCAGTTTCTTAAGGGAAGATTTATCTGAGTCAGTCACTCAATAGATCTACTTATGCCCATGAAAGTGCTTTGTTTTTTTCCCCTCTGTTTTCATAGCACCAAAGTGATCAGAGCCAGCCTCTGTTTAAAGGAATGGCAGTAGCAGGAAATGAAGTGCAGTATATAAAACCACTCTATTAAAACCACATATAAAAAGATAATTTCAAATGAAGAAAAGAAGAAATATTCTTCCTATTTTATAAAAATAAGGTTATTTTAGTACCTTCTGTTTAGATCCGTAACATTTAAATACTAGTGTGTCCATTAGGTTTGGGATAAAGAAAGTGGAAGGAAGTGTCAGGTCTTGAAATAAACAATATAAGCTCTCTGGAAGCTGTGGCTTCCTTTTGCTGGGTTGGAGTGCCTGGGAAGGAATTCAGATCATCAAGGTTTTGGTTGTGTATTGTAAAACAGCAGAGGAGAGAGCAAGAGAGACACAAACTGCTCCCCGATTCCTTGCAGACGTGATGTTCCTTCCCCAGCCAGTGCTTGGCCTCCTGCCCGAGCATCGTGCTGTGAGGGGAAGGTTTGGGGGTCAGCCTCTGGTTCTGTGCTGGTGCCTTACTGGTGTGAACACAGGGCTGCTGGGGGGAACGGGAGTTTTGTTCACAGCTGTTGGTAACGTAACATTGTGTTAGAAGGAAGGGAGGATGCTGAAGGAAAATGGGCTCTGTAACTGCAGAACATCCATGTTTGAGACTTCTGCTGGGCTGTGTGCCTCTGCTGTCAGATGTCTCTGTACAAGCTCTTAGGCACACCCATGGTGAAGGAGAAACAGGGTGGATTAGGTCTTTGTTCAGTCCAACTCACCTCTCCCACCTACCTGAAAGGTATGAATGTTTGTAGGAAGAACAGCTGTGCTGATGTGTGCGTTTCTGTCTTGTTGCCATCTCCATGTCTCAGCTGGGAACAGGGGGAGCTGGGAATTGCTGAGCTGGCAGGGTGCAGCATTGCAGGAAGCCAAGTGTCAGTGTGTGGTCCTGTTTCTTTTGTTCTGCAGAGAGCAGCTCAGCTCTCCTGCCATGGAGAATATCCAGCAGTGTTTCAGGGGCAGCAATATAGCAGTTTGAAGCAGTTATACCCTAAACTCCAGAGGCAGAGAGACTTATCTAGGCTTTCTCCTGCACAAACTCTGAAGGACAGCACAAATCTGTAGCGGATCTAAAAGGAACTGGAATAGGAACATTCTGATCTGGCTGAGTTCTTTCCATATAGTAAGTTCTCAGTGCTGTGTTTTCTGCAGAGCAGTAAATTGGTGTCATGTCAGAGAGTGGCTTAGAAAAATAAAACTGATTACAGAATACAGTGTAACCCTTTCCCATCTGAAGGTAATGCTTTTCTAGCAGACCAGTGGAAAAATATAGAAATCTATACAAGGAAAGAAGAGCAGAAGCTGGATGGTGGCCTCTGTAGGTGAATGGAGGCAGGCATGATGGGTATGGAAAGAGAAGATATGGGGTGAAAAGAACCAGTAGGTTGTTAGGATTGTGAGAGTGTGTGTTCCTGACAGCTCCCTCAATAGGTTGTTTCTGTTTTCCTCTGCCCCAAACCAATCCTGATCACAGCTGTAATGGTTGGAGTGTGTTAGGCTGGTTGCCCCCCCACACCCCGTTCTCTGGTATGAAGGACAAACCTTGCACTGAGGATTGTCTCTATGTTGGAGGGATGCTATTCCATGTAACGTGTTGCTAGTTCCTGGAAGAATGGGAAGAAAGAGCAGCTCGCTGTGTCTGTCACAGCCCTTGCCAGGCCTCCATCTGAATCTGTAGGAACAGCAGCTGGGAAGTGGGTCGTTTTCCTTCATTTCAAGCTTTGGGCTGTTCATGTGTGCTGTATTTGTGTATGTTTGTGCCTTTGAGGGTTGTGTGGTCCTGTGTCTGCACAGCTGCGTGTGGGTGAACACCAGCACTTGTGAGTTGGTACACTGATGTGTTTTGGGGGGGATATGGGTGTAATCTCTCAATGTCTTCCTACATGTTTGTGAGTGCATTTGGTTACCTTCACCTGTGGATGTGCTTGGGTGTGTTTTATATGGTAGACTGTGTAAATACATATTTGCATAAGGCTGTAAATGCACCAAGGGTGCTTCCTTGTCACTTGAGAGAAGATGGTGCAAGAACTGCTGGGGGGTGTGTGTGTCTGCTGCCATCTGAGGAGGGGAATGGGTACAGTGCACACCTCCAAGTAGTATGAATAAAAGTGCATGCATTCGCTGTCTCTGATAGGGCTGCATGTTTGCATGACCTTCATTCCCTAATAGTTGTTGTTGTGTTTTTTTGTTGTTTTTTTTTTGTCTTGCTTTTTGTGCAATTGCTGCTCTGTTTTGGCTGTTACGTTTGTCGCTGCAGTCATCGCCAGTCATGGAGGAAAAGGTAAATCCTACTGCTATTTGTTAATCATAGTTCTGGAGGTTGCTGTTGGGTGGTCGTGGTGTGATGCTGAAAGGTTCTGTGCTGGCCTATTTGCCCTCTTTGTGTACTGACATCTGCATTAGATTCACTCACATGGCACACTTCCCTTGGCTGGTGCAGAGGGAGCCAGCAAGCTGCTACATCAGGAAGGAGCTCATGCACCCAAAGCAGAAGGGGCAGAGGCTGGATTCCAAACTGGGATCATCCCTGTGTGATTGGACATTTGCACTTCACCTTCCAGATTACTTTAAAAAGTTGTCTTTTCTCCTTTAAATTAGAATCATCAAATCACCAAGGTTGGAAAAGATCCCCAATGATCCAAGTGTCCACCTACCACCAATATTTCCCTTCTAAACCATGCCCTGCCTACCGCATCTACACGTTTCTTGAGCACTTCCTATATGAGCACAAAATACACCTCTTTTCTAAGCAGGGCAGGAAATGCGTGTCACCAGTAACTGTCAGAATGCACATCTGACTTTGGCTGAGGCAGTGAGTTCTGCACCCTCAGCCTACAAAGAGGGCTGTTGCCACCTTGCAATGATGGCAAACCTAGTAGTTCTGTTACATTTTCTAAGCTTTAAGGTCTTACAGGAGGAGCATTCTGATCCAGGTTTTGGCTACTGCAAGCCCTTATAGAGGCTTTTGCTGTTTTCCTCACAACATGAGGTGGAACTAACCAAGTGCTCAGAGTCCCCCTGGACCAGAAGGACGTGGGTGTATGAAAGTCACTCCAAAGGGCTGTAGTCAGCACTGAAAATTTATAGCAACCCTGAGGATATTCTGAACTACTCTGGGGACTGGTAACACCAACGTCAGGACTGTGAAACTGAAGTTATCTTTCCTGCAGTTTTTCCTTGATGGGGCACAGAAAGCAGCCATTCCAAGCAGGAGCCATGCTGGCACAGCGGTGCAGTGCGCCGTGTCAGCTGGACAGTGCTCAGAATGGAAAGGCTGAGCATTGGTCTCTTCCGTTAGACATTTTGCTTTCACTTTGTAAATGAACTCTTTTCTGCCCCTGCCATGTCAGTGTGTTTGAGTCAGTCCTGGGGCAGCCTCAGATGCAGCTGCAGTTGTTTTTCACCCGTGGTCACAGATCACAGGATCACAGAACAGGTTGGGTTGAAGGGACTGCTGGAGGCTGCCGGTCCCACTGTGTGATGGTGGTAGCTGAGCTGAGTCTTGGTGAAATGATTGCTGTGTCCAGGAGCAGTGCTGTACTGGGCTGGCATGGAGCCTGATGGAGCAGGGAAGCAGATCGGTGTCTTGCAAGGAGGTGTTGACTGCTGCCCTGTTTCTGGAGTGTTCATGCTGACAAGCTACTTTCTTTTTTGAGTTTCCACCTCCACTGCTTGCTCTACATTTTCTCCCACTGGAACTTGGTCCCCAAATCTGTGCCAGCTTCCATATTGAGAATCAAATCCACAGCTTGCTGGTCACCTGCACTTGCCAGAAAGGAGAGTGATAAAGAAAAAGTAATACAGACATCTGGCTTTATGAGTGATGCATTTATTTATAAGTTTGTATAAATTCTGAATTTTGAGAAGACTGTAGTTGGATATGGAGGAGGAATCACAGAATGCAAGTATTACTTCTCTTGCTTAGTATTAGAAGTGATCCAAAACCCACTGATTTCTGCTGTTGGTGCAAACCAGGTTTGGGGTGGAATGTGCAGAAGTGGCGTGTAGGTGACTCACTTCAGCCTCTTTCTTCGTTCAATGATGCCCATTTTGTTGTGGGATTGTCTGCTGTGGCGTTTTCCCACGGTGCACCCATTTCTCAAAGGACACATTGGTTTGAATTTGCTCGGTTTCTTTGCACTTTTGCTTTTCCTTCAAACACTGCATGGGGGTGCTGATGTCAGTTGTGCCTGTCCTGGTCACTTGACCCCCTTTGACTTTCTAGGCAGATGGTTGGCTCTACCTGTAGACACTCTGGGTCTGAACAAACAGCACCATGGAGCTGTGGGTTTGGGAATCCACACAACTGCTAAGCTGGGGCAAGGAGTGCTGTTCAGTTTCTAATGACTAACATTTTGCATGAGCTAGTGTGCTGTTTCTTTTGTGTATGAAGCTCATAAACAGCTAACAGATTGGCTTTCCCTCTCTCTCTGTTTCTCTGTTTAGCAGGAAGGAGCGTCCTAACTCTCTGAATGACGATTATGATTTTCAGCATTATTCAGTCCCGCCTTTAGGTTTTCATTGTCTTGAAGCAGTGCTTTGATGTGCTGACTTTTTTGTGAGGAAACATCAACAATACTTCTGCATACTTCCCAAATCCTTTCAAGACTATAGTTAAAGGAGAGGTCCTGCACAAGATCTGAGATGGAAGAAGTCTGTGACTGAATGCATCCAGAACTAATTTGAGATGTCCCTGGCTCATCTTTTTCACAGTCTGAGGAATCCTTTACACTGACAAAGTCAGTACCGATGGCGTGAAACTCTAAGTGACATTTGTATAATTCATCTAATTTGGTCCGCATTTCTTTTACTTGTGACACTTTATCAATTATATATTCTTTGGCAACTTCTATGTTGTTAGTTAGTTGGGCATTTTTGTTTTCAAGTGTCATATTTATAGATTTCTGTTCATCCAGTTCAGAAGCAATTTCCCGATAGTCAGCTTGACCCTGCAGAATTTGTTCACGGAGGGCATCAGCTGTTTCTTCAGAAAAAGAAAGCTGAATACGCAGGCTTGTTACCTGCTTACTGAAATCTTCTTTTTTATTTTTTTCTCTTCTGCATTGTTCTTCAAGCACAGCTAAATGATGTTCCAAGATTTCAGTTCTTTCCCTCAGTGCTAGTACTTCCTTTCGGTACGTGGAGCACTTTTGTTTCATGTGTTCAATTTTCTTTTGCTCTACAGTGTCCTTTTTCTTTCTCTCATTTACAACTACTGTAAAACAAACAAACAAACAAACAAAAAAAAGGGAAAAGGAATGTAGCTCAGATTGATTAAAATCATTATTACATAGCAGTTCACAACACCAAGTAGCAACTTCTAAGTGAAAAACTGTCATAATATGCAAGCCATGCCCTCACATCACATAGTATTTGATACTAGTGAAGGAATTAAAGTTCTCTGAACACGTAATCAGGTGCCTCAGACTTCTATACAGAATTAACAGCAAAAGGTTTTCAGTCTGGAAGAACACTTTTACCATGGCACTACTCAAACCTTCCACTCCACACCAGTAGAAAATCTAATTAGATTTAAGAAACATGGGAACGAGATAGATAATTCACAGCTATATTCTTTCTATCTTCCGTGCTTCAGCAATCCCTATAAGGCAGCCAGGAATCACTCCATCTACATCTAAATGGTAGATAAACAGTTCTCTAAGAAATTTCATTCCAACTCACAGTCCTCTTACTTTCAAAAGAAAGATAAAACCCTGGACAAGTTGATCACTTAAGTGTTGATATCTGTCTCTCTTATTCAGTTGATCTCTAAACAAAATATGAGGATTCCTACTTCTGTCCACACTTACTCTTTTGCATATAAAGTTCATTCATAAAGTTGTACAAATTTGCAGATTCAAGTTTCCATAAATATTCCATTAGCTTGGGGCTGTTTTTTTCTTTAACTGGTGAGCAATTAGCTAAAATCACATGCATTTTCTTTCTATCAAAAGCGACTTCTGCTGTAGCGCCCACGTGCAGCCTGCATTACATACAGATTCACATGTACTGCATGGAAACAGCTTCTTAACTCATCTAAGGAGTTTTATATACAGCCCTCAACTGATTTAAAAGTCATACTGAAGAAACAGCAGTGGCATATTCCACCCTAAACCAGGTTTGGGTTTTGATTGCTGCTCCCAGCATCACTAGTGAGGGGAATATGATTTATAAGTAATCTAAACACTTTATGCTGAAAACAACAAGCAAGCACTAAAGCAAGATAAATAAGACTAGGGAGAAGATGTGTAATGTTCAGTCTAGAAGCTCCTTACACAGGAAGTAGGGAAAAAGCATTATTACAGAGCATAGGAAACAAGACCTAAAAGCTCAGAGAATGGTGTAAATACCCTGAACTTGAAGCTGAGATAACCTAGCATCTCCTAAAACACTTTTGCTCGTGCTACTTATATAACTAATTCTACAAAAGAACCAGCACAACATACCTGTGCTCATTGTTCTACTGTGTATATTTAACATAGCTAAAGAATATATATTAAGCAGTTTTTGAAATTGGATGCTATTAATACTCACAAATAGAAGAAAATTTTAACATGATTGAATACTCAGTACTTCTTAACAGAAAACTTCATGCTGACATTGTGACTATCAGCTACCCATTTTAATTCCTATGTGGAGCATTGCTGGCATTAATTGTTAAATGAGAGCTTTGGTCATATGATTAGAACAAACCCACTACTATTTGGAGTATGGAGGAGTCCACATCCCTCCCTCAGTCTCTGGTAAGATGCTTATATGTGATGCCATTCAGTGGTCACATTAGGATTCAATATTTATGCCAAATAAAGGCAGCAGGGACAAATCATCCAAGAACAGCATCTCATCCAAAGAAGGCCTTGACTTTCTCCCTTGCACATATTTTGCAAGAGGAATACAAGAAAGGAAGGGACTACAGCTAAGTTTTAGATTTTCCCTTCTACATTGTATATGCCTTCCGTAATTCTAGGAACACTGATGCTCAGCTGTGCCCAGAAGTGAAGTTAAATGCATCAGAGCTTATCCAAACCATTTTGCTCAAATATTGCCCATGAGCGAGCAATTAGCAGGTCATCAACAATTTTGATAGTTGCTTCAGGAAAAACAAAACAAACAAACAAAAAAAAGCACTTGAACAGCTGATGCTACTCAGAAGATCAGCAACAGCAGTTGAAACAATCCTAAAGAAACTGCTTTAAAACTATTACCAAATCTGCAAGTGCATCAACAGATGAGGAAAAAGCAGCAAAAAGGAAAAAAATAGTGCAAAAAACTTTTATTCTTAAGCATTCAAAAATGAACAGCATAGGACCTTCTGAAAAAGGGATATTTACATAACAGTTACTTCTATTTACAGTTTAACACAGTGGCTTTTCTCCTTATACCATAAGGTACGCGCTTCACAGCCTTTTGCTTCCGATTCGGAATAGGAAGCAATTTATTGTTTTGGAAGACACCCTGTTCAACGATGGAAGAAACTGTACCTTTCTTTGGAGGTGGCTCTTCCACAGTAGGCTTATCCTCATCAGTACTGCGCTTTCTTCCCACTTCCAACTCAGTTTTCTCTTGTTTCAGTGCTTTAACTGAAAGCACTGAAAATTGGCTGCTTTCAGTTCCTTTATTAGTGTTCTCTTCTGCCGGTTCTGCTTTAATGGTAGTTAAATGGTAGGTAGTCTTTTCCTGTATTGATATAAGATCAGTTACATTGAAGCTTAACAAAAGGAGCACTTAAGTCTCAGTAATCTTCTGTAGGCAAATATTTACACAAAACCATACAGCTAAAATATTTACCCGGTGACTCTATAGACATCAGTTACAAATCTCAATAGAAGACAGAACAAGTACACCTTCAGATAATGACAAGTGCAATACTCGGTAGAGTATACAAGGGAAAGCAAGAGCCTAGCAGGTTACAAAGTAAAAGACTTGCACACAATCAAGAGTTTAGCAGTTTATCAAAGAATTTCCTGTTTCCAAGAAGTCAACAAAATTACAAACATGGTCAAAGAGCAAATGGTCAGCTCTCATACAAGTTCATCACATCACACTTCTGCTAAGCTGCTAAAATCACTTTCATCGTGACAGATATAATCCAACCTTAAAGCTTAGTCAGCTCTGTCACGCATATTTTAGATTGTGTCCTTGACCACAAGTGAAGCTTCCTTACTTACAAGATGACGATTGTTAAGCCATGCTGGCACTGCCAAGGACTGATTATTCATCTTTAGTAACTTATGAAAAGAAAAGCCTCAGAAGTGTTCAGGCCACACAATCTCACAGATAGAGTTGGAGCCTTGTTCTTGGAAGAAGTAATAGGTGAGGACATGACTACTCATCACAGTCAGCTTTAATACCATGGAAATACTAAGTTGCAGTGATGCAGACAGTCAAAGACTAAGAAGGGTCAAGTTGCTAAGCTTACAAGGTTAGAGATCTGAGTGACAGAATTAACTATAAATGTTTTCAGAGCTACTTCAGGCTACCAAACATCAAAAAATGAACAAAAACCACCAGAAGTGGTATGCACACATACTTAATCAAGCTAGTCTTCACATATTCAGTAGCTGGCAGTACATTAGTCAGGATAAAGTTTTATGGACTGCATAGAACGTGGAGATATCCTGACCATTCCTACTTGTACTTCCAACTCTACTCAACATACTTTTACTGTTGCTCTTCCTCTGATGTAGGAGTGTGAGGCAGGAGTTAGTGGAACACACTGATATTTTTGTTGTTTGTGTTAACAACAACTACCTTCAGATAAATTTGAATTGTTTACAATTTCAAGCGAGTACCAGCTACATACAGAAAATCACTTTTCCAAAAATGTGTTGATTACAAGCATAGAATTAGTGTTTTTCTTTTTTTGTATAAGGATACGGAGATGTGTAAAACTCACATAATCTTTTACTTTTTCTTCTAAATGAGATTTTAAGTCTTGTAGCTCTGTAATAATGTCATCTTTCTGCACCACGATGTCCATTAGCTCTCGAATCCTTTCATTTTGTGTATTCATTTTCTTGGAAATAAAAAATAAAAAAAAATCAGTCATCAGTTTCTAATGTAGTGTTAAGTAGCTGAATTACACAATGCATTAAAGGCAAATTCAGTTAATCTAAGCTCGGTAAGAAATCTATTAATGGAGCCTACTGGAATAGCATTTTAAGCTACCACAAGTTGGTATTAAAACAATTTTACACAACATCTTCTTGATAAAGTTACCTCAGTTGCTTCTTTAAGTTGCTCAACAGACTCATCCAATTTAATCACCTGCATTTCAAAGTCTGTAACACACAGAAAAGGTTGTATTACATAAGTAGCCAATAGATAGTTTATTAAGTAATCATTTTTTCCAGATATTCTAACGTTTAGGTAGCTTTTGAACAGATTAATTAATTTGCATGTGGTCTTCACTTATTGGGAGTGATTCAAAAGTTTTCTATATTTCTTGGAACGAAAACATTGCATCAACAAGACATAAAGAAGAGTAGAGATTACAATATAAAAGTAAAAATCAAGATATAGACATTTAACCCCATACTTACGAAAGCGTAAAGCTGCTCGTTGCAGTTTAAAGGAGAGGGGGAAAAAAGAAAAGAAATAACCAAAAACCGTGGAATTGCTGAACCTGAATATACACAAGGAACAAACTATCACTTATCTACAGGCTATGGTTCCAAAGGTAGAACATCTCCTCTAACTCCTACTCAAACTGGTTATTTCTATTTTAGATTAATGAACTATTTCTGTCTTCTACCTTTCACATCGCATAACTCACCTTTGTTCTTCTGCATCAGCTCTTCTTCAGTTTTAAGTAGTTTGGTGTTTCTCTCTGTTAGCTCTTCTTTGGTCTCCATCAGTTCAAAGTTAGTTTTCTCCAGCTGCTTTTCAAACCAGCCAGTATCTTCCTTCGGGTCCCCCAGGGATACAATGGAACTATGTGCTGCCTCAGCTTGCTCTTTAATTTCCATGACATCATAATGCACAGAATCAAGAATGCCCTCAGGATCAACACAGGTGTCAGGCACTATGCTATGTTCTCCACCCTGAAACGTAATTTATAATCAGTTAAAACTGGTGAATAGCTGACTACATAATAGCTGTTATTTCTACAGATAGTCTGGATAGCCACTATGAAGACAGCCATACAAGAAGTTTTTAATTTCAGCTTCAAAACCCACCTCACAAATTTACATACAACATGACAGTGATTCGTATGGGGGGAAGATAAGTGGCATTCTAGTAACAGCTAATATATTTTATAGTATTTGATGACCACACTCCCCCTTTTTTTTTTTTTTTTTTTTTTTTAAATATTACCCCAGATTGATCTCCTTCAAATTTAACGTACAAGTTTGGACTCCCCTTTTCTTTGTATACAGCGTAAATTTTCATTTTGTGTTGCAGAAACAAGGAAAACGCCCAAATTCCCAAAGCTTTCTGAAACTGTTCTTAAGGCTCAGCAACTATTCTAGCTAGATGAAGAATAGATGTATCTTGCTCATCATACAGCAACACAGCATGCACTTCTTTGTAAACAGCCTTGTGTTTCTACAAGATGTGCCCATAACATTTAAATAGTAAAAAGGAAAATATTTAAGAAAAAAAAAAGAAAAATACCAGGGTGTCATGGTTTAATAATTTCGTAATTTTGCTATCAGTATTCCACATCATAACGTCATATAAAGCATGAATACTTTTACTGCTCCTGAACACTTGCAGTATATTGTTGATATTGTCGTGTGGGGCCATACAGCAGCAGAGATTTTCAAGAAAAGAAAACAGATAATCCAAATTCTTTTGCAAGCTGGTTTTGCCATTAAGCGCAGCAAGGTGAAGGGGTCTGCACAGGAAATCCAGTTCTTAGGTGTAAAATGGCAAGATGGGCATCGACACATCCCAGCAGATGTGACTGACAAAATCACTGCTATGTCTCCTCCCACCAACAAGACAGAGACCCAATCTTTTCTGGAAGTAGTGGGCTTTTGGAGAATGCATGTCCCAAACTACAGCCACATAGTGAGCCCCCTCTATCAGGTAACACGGAAGAAGAATAATTTCTCATGGGGTCCTGAGCAGCAGCAGGCTTTTGAGCAGAGAAAACAAGAGATAGCCCGTGCCGTGGCCTTGGGGCCAGTACGGACGGGACAGGATGTAAAGAACATCCTCTACACTGCTGCTGGAGAGAAAGGTCCCACTTGGAGTTTGTGGCAAAGAGCTTTAGGAGAAACCCAAGGCCAACCCCCGGGACTTTGGAGTTGAGCATATAAAGGGTCAGAGGAGTGCTACACTCCAACTGAGAAGGAGATCTTAGCCGTGTATGAGGGGGTTTGGGCTGCTTCTGAAGTAGTTGGGACAGAGGTTCAGCTCCTTCTAGCACCTCGCTTGCCTGCGGCCCCCCTGTCACGGACACAGGTAGATTTTTGTCTAAACCGTGACAACTACCCAGAATGCAGCATAAGGGAATTTTTGCCTAGAACTCTGGAGGACTATTTGTAACTCAGAAAGGTCAGAGATAGAAAGTTCACACTGATTTCTGGGTCACCAGCCTCACCGTACATCAGCATTTTTGGTTTTTAAATGATACATAAAGTTCTCAATAGCACTGCTCTAGTCGGTAGTTCTTTCCCTTTCTGTGCAGCTTGCTCTGTGCATGGCTTGTGAACTGCTATTCAGGCCAGACAGCTGCAGCCCCAAAGACCTGCCATAAATGTACAAATTCTACCAGGATAATGTCTTGATAATATGACGAAGGATGCGGCTTTCTCGCTCTGACATGTAAAAAGTGCACTTCCACTTTCTTCAATTTTCACATCTGAAAGTTCCTTGATAAAGTAATTAGGTTTTTCTGGAAGGAAAAAAAAAAGGATGAGGGTGTAGGACAAAGGGATTTGTTACCCCAACAAGTCCCAAGCATACAGAGGTGTCCTGAATCTCCTTTGCCCTCATTTCAGAATATCACATAGAGATGCAAAGAGTCTAAGAAGACCACAGAGTCCACCCATTTACATAGGTTTGATAATTCCAGTAGATATCTGGAAAGTTCAATACCATTATACATGCGCTGGTAGGATCTCATCTGATAAACTGCATATAGTTTGGATTACACATATTCAATATAGACTAATTCAGATTGCCATCTTTTCTTGGCTCACTAACACCCAAGATCATAGAATCATAGAATGATCACAGAATCATAGAGTGGCCTGAGTAGAAAAGGACCTCAAAGATCATCTAGTTTCAAACCCCCTCCAAGGGGTCACCAACCACCAGACCAGGCTGCCCAGATCCACATCACACTGGAGAATCATTCAGTTTCCAGATTATTTTAAGGAAAAGATTTTAATCCATCATATTTTCTGAAAACTAAGAATTGATCCTGCTCAAGGAAACAGAAGAGAAAAACATCACCCACAGGCTGCAGATATTTACCTCGACTTCTCTACATGCCATCCCCAGTGTGCTTTTCAACTCACCTTGCACAGTGACCCTGGCTTTTGTTATGGAGTCCTCTGTCTCACAGGGGTACTCCCCACTGTCCTTGGCAGTAGAGTCATGGATGATCAGAATGGCCACACTTCCCTCCTGCTGCAAGTCGTACTTCTGGCTTTTTCTGATTGCTTTGCCATCCTTGTACCACCTGATGTTCAAATCCGGTTTTGACAGCTCACAGCTCAGGCTGATGTCCTGCCCTGCTGCTGCTGTCTTATCCTCCAGCTGTTTTGAAACCTCAGTAGGTTTTCCTGGAAGAAAACATTGCTTTTTGAGTAACATACACTTAGGGTAGGATGCCTCTCTCAAAATACACGCATCTACATGCTGGAGATAAGTTAGAGAGGCACTTGCAACAGAGGCCATCCTACAGCCAGCAGTAATCTGCAAAGTACAGACAATAGAATTCCAGGCAGCATTTATTTTCTCTTAAATCTACCCAATTGAGGATGATGAACCATGTCTGAAAACTGCCTCTCTCTTCTCTCCACTCATCACACTGGGAGCCTCAGATGATGCTCTCAGATGCACATGTTCTAGATAGGAATTTGTTGTACAGCTAGATGATGTGAAGGCCATCCCTTCAGCTTATACTTAGAGGATTTTTGCTCCCTCAGTTCCCTCAACAGATCATTCCTGATTTACTGTTAATGGAACAAGCTGTAGTGAGATGACCATTGCCAACACTACCCCAGTGCTTTGGGTAGTTCTCACATTTGTGTAAAATGTTTCCTCCTTTTACTTATTTTTAAGAGAAATTCTCAGTGCTTCAAGGTTCAAGTAGAAGGTTGCTATTCACTTTAACCATATTATGAGTTAGCTCTCACGACAATCTTATCAGAAGACAGTTGAAGGAATCAGACCCCAGAATCTCTCCCATCTCATTACCTTTCACAGACAGAGAGGCTTTGGAGGTTAGACCACGGGCAGTAAAAACGACTTCCTCAGTGTCAGTAGGAGTCACACTTTTGATAATGAGAGTATATTTCCGACTCACGTTAGAAGCTTTAAATCGCCCACCACTTTCCACTCTGCTTCCAGTCAGTGTCCAGTTGAACTCATCAATGCTTTCATGGGAGAGAATGCATTCAAAAGTACAATCTTCTCCCTCCTGGATTTCAGTGTTTTTCAGCCGTTTGGTAATGCCAATATTCAGCTCTGGAAGATAAGAGATAGGTTAGTATGAGGTTTATATGGAGAAAAGGCATTTGTGACATATGTGAGTAGCAGTACTGGTGTTTTAACTCAGGATTTGCAGAACATGGCTGTGTTCCTTACTGATGTATTCTCTAAGACATTCTCCACTCAGAATTACCAGAAAGCTATAAAAAAAAGAGACGTGAATCTCTTGTCTTTGCTCTGGAAGAACTACAAGGCGAGCAGCTCAGTCCATGGAGCAGAATGAAGATTCAATGAGCTACAGAGGGAAAAACCTAACAGAGAGGACAACTCTAAGATGCTGCGTGAGAAAAAGGGTTTTGCCTATGACAAGAAATTAACTGTTTCTATTAGCTCATTTGTTACCATCCTACCCCTACTGGTGTTCAAACCATTTCTCCATTTTAGGGATGTTTAGAAAGGAAATATTTCCAGGACATTCTTGATGTGTTTGGTGATTTCCATGGCAAAATGAGATACATTTACATCAAAAGCAATGGGAATTTTCCAGACATCACTGCACTAAATTGCAGTAATACACTTCTATTGTAGAAACTATTAAGGCTCAAGGGGGAATAGGTGTAAGACATAGTGACCACACTGAATGTGCTTTCAGCACTCCTTTACTTTCCACAGTACTTACCCTGAATGCCGACCTTTGACTTGGCAACATCAGTGCCAATATCACAGGTATAGAAACCTGCATCTGACATCTCGAGGTCATGGATAAGGGGACATAGGGTCTTCCCAGACTGTACCAGTTCATACTTGTTGCCAGAAGGGAGCACAACACCGTCCTTTTTCCACACTGGTTTGACCTTCTCTTTATAGAGACTTCGCATTCCAATTTAATCACACCCCGCTCCTCACCAAAAACATCATCCAAGGACTTCATGAAGACAGCAGGGTTCTCTGCAATTAAACAGGCAAAACAGAACAACATGATACAGAAGATCAGACATTTCCAGTTGCTTTCAGATTTTTAAAGAGGGATAAATAAATCTTCACCACTACTGACGACACCAAGATAGAACCTAAAGCGGTTTCATGTCTGTTGACTGAATACGCTTTATGGAATTCTGAACTAATCAGTAAGAGAATACAGGGAACAGGAGGGACAGCCTGCATTGCTTTGGGTGGGACTGATATCATATGAAGTAATTGGGATGCAGCTCTTCTAAAGCTGGAGAGCTGGCATTGCCCTCACATGGAGCAGAGCTCATACAGCAGGCCACAGGATTAAGAGGAACACTTTTGATTTTCCTGTATTATTGACTACTCTTATCTGTCTTCTATTTCACACATCAGATTTTTATACTGGGGAAAAAACTTCCACCAAATGCAAAAGTAAGGAGAAAGAGGAAATCCTTCAAACTCTGAGCGCATAGAGTAAAAGAGCTTAATTGCAGGGGAGAGCAGATTAGAATCACAGTATCCTTAGAATTGGAAGAGACCCTTAAAGGCCATCTAGCCCAGCTCCCCTGCAATAAAAAGGGACATTCACAGCTAGATCAGGTTGCTCACAGCCTGGTCATTAGTCATCCCAGAGGCAAAACACACACTGAATGATCTCTCCCTGCAGTCATAAATCCTTAATTCCATAAATCACTGGAAGAAAGCCCATCATGACTTTGGTGGCTATCTGAGCCCCAGAGAGGTGAGCTTTAGAAGCAGGACTGCTGCACAATAGAATGAACTGGAGCTCCTTAGCATCTCTTACATCCAGGAGGGGTGTGATCAGACCCACCTATCACCTTCAGGTGCGCTTTCTGACACCCTGTCTGACTTCACTGTCACTGTGCCAGCATCCTCAGGCTTAACCTGCTTCATTGTCATTGTGCAGCAATTGCCAGTGTTCTTGATGTCATTGTAATTGTTGGTGTAAAGGAGGTTGCCATTCAGGAACCATTCCACGTCCTCGTCATCATAAGACAGCTCGCAGGAGAAGACAGCAGAGCTTTCTTCTTCAATTTCCACATCCTGCAGGTGCTTCGTTACTTCTACATTGCAGGCTGTGGGGAAACAAGGTGAACTGTTACCACTGTTACTATAAATCATACTGGGATGTGGTAGAATGGTTGGACTAGATGATCTTTGTGTAATCTTCTCAGTGAAGACTATACATTTATAAAGTTAGCAGGAGAGAACGGCAGAAATCAACCTCAAGACGAGAAGTCTGAGGTGAAATAGGACATGGAAGAGGCCACCCTCCCTGCTCATATCTTCAGCTGTCAGCGTGGCCTCAGTCTCTGCAATTCCTGCCTTGCACTTGTACACACCAGCATCATCGGGCTTCAGCTTCAGAATCTTGAGCTCTGCTGAATGCTTATTCCTCTTGATCTTGTACTTCTCAGAGGGCTTGATGAGTGTGTGGCCCTTGAACCATTTCACAACCTTTGGAGAAGGCCTGAAGTCACAGGACAGGATGACAGAATGACATTCCAAAGCTGTCTTGTCCTCCAACTTCCTGGTGATTTGTATATGGTAATCTGCAAAGCAGGGGTGGAAGAGAAGAAAGGATGAGGACAATTGGAAGAAGAGGAAAGTCTCTTGCGTGTATTCCATTCCTAATAATGTCAAGTTCACAATGGTTTTTTGAACCACTCCAAAGATAAAACAAACGATTGTCTATAGGGAATGCCATTGACTACATTTCTATAAAGTAATACTGTATATTATCTACCAAATGCAAGGTCCAGCTCTTGTTCTGTGCTTATTAAATTGCTCCCAGTTGAGGCTTTTATTCAAATAAGAGTGAGTTGAAAATATAACAAGTACTTTAGGGTGTGAATGGAGACTCTTACGCTGGGGACAACAGCAGATAAAAAACCTGGAAGTTTCTTTCAGGTGAAATCAATGACAAACTGCATCAAATTTAGGTGCTACCAAACTTAACCTTGTCTAGTTCAGAAATACAATTAATTTCACCTGATTTGACTTCTTTGGTATAGCCAAGGACAAAACCTCAGCTCTGCAGATCTGAATAGTAAGCACATCACAGCTATTCAAACAGATCTTTTACTGAGATGCAGCTGTCTCATTTAGTGTCCAACGACTTTGAACTGGAAATGGAGCAGACCCTCCAGACACACACACAATATTTCAAAGACCCCAGTGAAGGAAGGCTGTACGTTAATTAATTCTTCATCTTCATGATATAAACCAAGCCAGGATATGTTACCTCTGACAAGCAGATTGGCTGTGGATTTTGATTTGCCAATTGAGAACTGAATGGTGCTTGTCATATCAGTGGTGGTTTTCGGTATGGTCAGATGGTGCCTTCTTGCTGCATAATCAAGTTTCTGCCAGCCTGTAAGACTTCCCCACGTAGATACCACTTGGGAGGTTTCACAGAAGGAATGGATATCTCGCATTCAAACTTGGCTTTTTCAGGCTCAGTCACATCCTCATCACACAGCTCCTTTATTAGACTAATGGATTGCTCTTTAAGAAGGATGGAACAAGAGAAAGCAGAGATGTAGAAGGAATGTAAAAAACCCTTACATTATCACCCTACTTACTCACATCAGCATAACTGCACATGAACACTACACCTATCAGCTCAAAATGCCTTTAAAACATCATTAAAAAATAATATGAAGAAAGGAATGTTGTTAAGAAGTCACATGAACACTACACCTATCAGCTCAAAATGCCTTAAAACATCATTAAATAATATTCTAAAGAAAGGAATGTTGTTAAGAAGTCAGACAATAAGACTGACAACCTGAAGAGAGTCCAGATCTTCTGATTCCCAGTCCAACATCCAAATCAAACCATGACCTTCCCATCCCAATATCAAACTCCTCGCATTACGAAATGGAAAAGAGGTTCAATGAAACACAGACATTGATAATTACTTTGGTTAAATACAGCAACTTAGCTCTGAACAACAAGTTTTCACCTAGTAAAGGTCTCTGTAGCTCAAATGTAATGACTCTACTTAGGAGAAATTCATTTTCCAGGATGTTCTTGCCCTTATAATGGTAACAGTGGCAAAGCTGGGGACTGAACTCTTGAGTAGTGTGCTAACTCAAATGTCTCCCTTTTCTTTATCACACTTAACATCATATATATACCCTAATATTGCATATATTAAAAAAACAAAACAAAACCAAAACCCTGTGTTCTTTTCAAACAGACAGAGAAAATGAAGAAAAAGTCAAGCTATGTTTTTTATCCCTCAACGTTCAAACACAAATCTGAAGTTTAAAAGTAGAAAATCAAACTCGTAAGAAAATAATCTGTTCTACTTAGCAAAAGTAAAACCCAAAAGACTAGCTGGATATTTTGTGGGCAGAAAGGTAGGTAGGTAGGAGTTTTTATTTCTGTCAAAGGTCCTGGTGGCGTTCAACTTTTTTGACATTCTTGCAAATGATGTTAGCTGGTCCATGCCACTTGTTCCACCCTAACCTCAGTCCCAAAAAAAAAGGGGAACTCCCTTCTGAACCTTCTTCACTTCATTTCAGATGTCCTTTCTGCTTCATCTCCAACCCACCCCCCACTCAGGAGAAAGATCTCCCTCTTACACCCTACCATCTAGCCGCATTCTGAAGTTGTCATCAGCCTTCAGCTTGTTGTCATCTTTGTACCACTGGGTCTGAACCTCATCGTGTGAAATCTCACAGACAAAAGATGCACTCCCATATTCATTCACTTCCACATCTTCCAGTGGTTTAACAATCTTGATATCTCCAGCTGTGAAATACTAGAGATATATTTGTCAGGGTATTTCCAGAACTGAGTGCAGCATCTTTTCCTTACACATATTTGCTTGGAAAATAAGTAGGATTATGTTTTATTCTAAACCATCATCCATTCCTGAGTCATTTCTCTCTTCAACACAGTCAATGCATTATTGCCCTTGAACTTAAAGATAGACTTACTAGCTACAATGGAGCTCCCTGCAAACAGTTTTCATGGAAACCAGAATCTCATTTATTCTAAAACCTTTCAAGCAAAATTAATTATAGAAAAACAATAGAACTGACTGAATCTTTAAGGTCATTTTGTTCCAGTCCCCCTGCTATAGGCAGGGACACCTCCCTCCACACCAACTCTTCTCCTCAGGGTCAAGGCTTCTCTCAAATCATTCTCCTCTAAGCCTGTGCCTGTGCTTGGGATTGCCCTGACCCAGGTGCAGGGCCTTGTACTTGGCCACACTCAAGTTCATGAGGCTGCCAAGGGCCCACCTCTCCAGCCTGTCCAGGTCCCTCTGAGTAGCATCCCTTCCCTCTAGCACATCAACAGCACCGCTCAGCTTGGTGTCATCTGCAAACTTGCTGAGGCTGCATTTGATTCCACTCTCCATGTTGCCTACAAAAATATTAAATAACACTGGTCCCAACACCACCCTCCACCTGGACACTGAGCTATTGACTGCTGCTCTCTGAGTGTGACCATCCAGACAGTTCCCTATCCTGCAACTGGTCCATCCATCAAAACCATTTTTCTCCAGTTTGGTGACCAGGATGTCATGCAGGACGGGATCAAATGCTCTGCACAAGTCCAAGTAGATGATGTCAGTTGCTCTCCCATTATCCACTGATGCTGTTACTCCATCATGAAAGGCCACCAAGTTTGTCAGGCATGGCTTGACCTTGAGGAAGCCATATTGGTTACCACCAATCTCCTCATCTTTATTTTCCAAACTATGCCAAGGAGAACTAGACAGAACTCTACAATGTCGTGTCACTACAAACCTGTCTGAACCATTGGCTTCTCTGCATGCTCATCACTAGTCTCTCCTTAGCTTGTGTGCCCACAATGTATGGGGAATGTCAGCCACAAATCTTACCTAGGGGACATCTTTGCTTCAAAGTCCCTTGAACATCACACAATCCCTTTTAACTCTCTAGGTCTGCACTTATTTATGTCAGAATCAGACCATATTTCTGTGCTGCTATTTCCCTTTCCTTCTGAAGGGCCTGGATACAACTTGGATTAACCTCAGGAGCAGAGTTCCTGCATAAAACAGCCAGTACTGAAACAGCAACCCAGCCTGGTTGCAGACTGAGAGAGAAAATGAGAGTTCACCGCCTGTGAATAATGAGACTTCTCTTATTTCCCTGGGAAGTAATGCACACTTTTTTACTTTGACAGAGCTCCTTCCCATCCTAGAAGGGAAAATATCAAGTCAAATCTACATTAGTCCTTCCATCTCTGCACTGGGCAAAGGCAGCCTTCAGATCAATGCTTAATTCACCCAATTCCCTAGAATTAATGGAACTGTACTTACTGGAACATATGCTGAAGCTTAAGCACAGTGCAGTGTTTTCAACATGTAGGAATGGCTATAGAACACGCATATATTCTGGCTGACATATGAGAGCTTAATGCACTGCAGAGGACTGTTAACAAGCCCGTTTGGACATCACCTTGAATAAATGACGTTATCCCCAAGTAAGGGAAGGAACAACTGAGCACCAGGGAGGTACACAAAGGGCCAGAGCAAATTCTCACACTGTCAGGTGCAAAGAAAACTCAGATTTCACCCTAAAACCCAGTTCACAACAAGGCTACAAAATCCTGGCTGAGAATTTCTGAATGCTCACCAGTTGTTTCCAGCTCGAAGGTCATCTTCTGGCCAGCAGCATGGCAGATGTATTCTCCAGCATCTTTCTTCTCCAGCTGCTCCACAACCAGACGCCGTGTTTTGCCCACAGATTCCATTCTGAACTTTCTGGAGGAGGCAAGCAGTCTTCCATCCTTGAACCATTTTACTCCAGTTGGATCCTGTGCTACTTCACAGCTGAGGGAGGCACTTGCTGCCAGGGCAGCACTCACCTCTTTCTGCACCTGCTCCTGGTTTATAAACACAGGTTTTGGCTCTGAGGGAAGAAAAGAAAAACAGAAGGACTGAAATGAGACCATCTTGCAGGTTTGTATGTACAGGTTGGAACAGGTTTAGGTTACCACTTGTGCCCAAACTAATAGCCTTCATAGAGAATATCAGCTCTTCTGTTGAAACAAAGTGTCAAATCTAGGCAAGAAAGAACCTAGGAACTGAAGGAACCAAGAGGGTCCTTGAACACCAGTCCCATGGTTGCAAGTCACTATGCAAACATATTTAACCCAAAAGAACATCTGACCTGCAGGCAACCAAAACCTGAGTTCCTTTTGCTTAAGACCCACTGTGAAACATCAAAACACATAAACATGTGATAGTCAAACCACTGGCTGCCTTTTCATGACCCAGAACAGTACTCCTGGCTTCCTGAACAGACTCCTCATGGCCTCTACCATTGCCACAACTGTGACTGTCAAAGGCACAAAGGAAATATGCTCACCAACGCAGTCCTTTCTTCTTTGTGTGTGATTTGCAGATATCTATCTTACTTTGAGCTCTGGCAATAGTCAGCTCTACCAGGTCTCTTACTGTGAGTAGCAGACTCACCTATCCAGATGCAGCCTCCAATATAAAGGCATAGTAAAAAGTCAGTGTACTACTAGGAGAAGTTCCTGCTTCTCCTGCCACGAAAGGCTGCACGTAGAACATGCACTCCAGCCTCACTGCATATACTTATCTTAGTCAAATGTTTCGGTGAACAAGAATTACAGTTTGGGATCTCAGGCACTGGAGAGATTTGAATAATATCTTGAATATTGCTTCCACTGTACATATATCAGTAATTATTATTCTACAGACAGACTGAAACAGGTCTTTGTGCCATACTAAATCCAAATACTTGCTACAAACCCAGGCAATCAAGTATAGGGGAAAAACCTCAGCACAGACTACTGCAACTGGATCACTGTATAATAGAAACTAGATTTTACTTTACTGTTCTCTGCTGTATTTCATACAACACCTGTCTTACCTGTGACACGAATCTTGAAGGTGAGTTTCTGGCCAGCAGCCTCGCAGCTGTACTCCCCTGCATCTTTCTTCTCCACCTGGCTCACCACCAGCCGACGCTGTTTGCCCTCTGACTCCACCTTGAACTTCTTGCTCGAGGTGATCAGTTTCCCCTCCTTGTACCACTTCACCTCCATCTTCTCCTGGGCCACCTCGCAGCTCAGCGTGGCATTTTCTGTTGGTGCAGCCTTCACCTCCTTCTGCACCTTCTCCTTGTTGATAAAAGCATCTTCTGCTTCTGGAATTGAAGGCAAATGGGCACATTTAAGACATGAATCTTTTCTACACAGCCTTCCCCAAATGCCCAAATTAGCCTTTGGACTGTACCGTTGAGGACAGCTTTCCCACTCACATTTCCTGACAGTGCTATGAACTGAATGCCAACATCTGAACTATATCAATTGCCAGTGAAGAACTTCCTCCCTGCCAGACCAAAACAGCTTAGATAGCCCTAAACTTGTTTTCATTTCCACCAGTATCATGTTCCAAAATCTTCAAAAATTAAAAAACACCCCTTTCCCCACTGTCCAGCAGCACACCAGCATACGCAGTCATTGAAAAGTCTGTTTCATACAAGGGGACAGGCATTAAATTGTCCAAAAAAGCTGACAGTTGTAAGTTGCTTTGCCAGCAAAAGCCAGGTGAGGGGTCAAGGTTAAATTCTGTTTGTGATTAAGTCATAGTGAGGAAATGTATTTTTCTCACCTACTTATTTCTGAAAATAATTCTAATATCTCCTGAGTTTTCAGAGGCAGTAATAAAATGGTTTCCCCTATGGAATCATAGAACGGTTTGGGTATAGAAGGAAGCTTTAAAGATCATCCAGTCCAACCTCTTGCCGTGGTCAGGGACATCATTCACTAAATGAGGCTGCCCAGGGTCCCCATCCAGCCTGCCCTTGGACACTACAATGATGAGTCACCCACAACCTGCACTGGACAATCTGTTCCAGTGTATCACCACCCTCATCATAAAGAACTTTTCTCATGTCCAAACTGAGTCTACCCTCTTCACTTTTGAAACCATTGCCCCTTCTTATGTTGCTACAGACCCTGGTAAAAAGCCTTTTTCCACTTTCTTATCAGACTCTCTTCATAAATAGAACGCCTGTCTTCCTCCATTTTGGAATGAAAAGCACCAGCTTGAAGCCTTTCTATTTTTAAGCATTTCTTTTGTACCTGCTATAGAGAAGAAAACAAAAGACAATATGGGAAAACCTTTTTAGTTGCAGGTTTCTTTAATTTAATAGAAACCACCAATGCCGCCTTCTAGCACTGTGACCAAATGCTGTCTCTGAGACTATTTAGGAAGAAGCATTTGCAGGGGTGTGCTTGTGCCCTGAAGATATCTTTAATATTCTTTAATTTCCCCTGTAATTATTGACTTCTCATTTTGCTATCATTGCATCTACTTGAGATCCCCAGGGAAATTCCCAAATTATTTCCAGCCTGTCTTAAGCTGAGGCTACCCAAGTCCTCTGTGTTCATAGCTTCAGAAGGCAAACAGGAATGTACACAAATTAAACAGAATTTAAGCACCGTCTACATCACTGAATGCTGGGGTTAAATGTGTCAAACCACTTAACTTTCCCCTCCTTCTTTGTTGGGGGGTTCAATACAGTCGAAACAATTTCTCTCATCTGTGACATGAATCTTGAAGGTGAGTTTCTGGCCAGCAGCCTCGCAGCTGTACTCCCCTGCATCTTTCTTCTCCACCTGGCTCACCACCAGCCGACGCTGTTTGCCCTCTGACTCCACCTTGAACTTCTTGCTCGAGGTGATCAGTTTCCCCTCCTTGTACCACTTCACCTCCGTCTTCTCCTGGGCCACCTCGCAGCTCAGCGTGGCATTTTCTGTTGGTGCAGCCTTCACCTCCTTCTGCACCTTCTGCTTGTTGATAAAGGCATCCTCTGCTTCTGGAATTGAACTGGAAAACATTGGGTAAAATATACATTAGATATGAGCAACTTGTGACTAGAAGACATTAAAAGTTGCTTCTATGTTGTATTGGACCATTTCCTGGAGCAACTCTGCTTCACAGTGTTTATCACACATTATAATGCATCCTCAGCACAGTCCCTATGGTCATCCCATCCCTCTGGGTAGTCTTTACTATCAGCTTGGACTCCTAATTTTCAGATTTCTTCTAATGAAGACAATGACAGATCTTCATCTGTCTGTCTTTTTGATATTGCTCCACTCTGCACTGGATATCAGCCAAGTACAGCTCAATTATGAAGACCTCAAAATCAGGAAACCATAGAAATTTAAGAGCAGAAACCATCTTTTGACTCTACCCTTTGGTAATGATATAGCCCTTAATATGGTGAATATTTGGCCTACATTAGATTTTGTAGCTCAGTTTTATGCATAAAGCATGGTTTTGTACTCTCAGCAACCCCTGATTCTTCAGAGAACTGGCTGAGGTCATCTCCTCTTAATACCTAACACATATAGAAGAAAGTGTTTAAAGCCCACCTTACCCTTTGTGTCAACAAATGGAGTTAGCATCAGAGAGATAGCAAGTGTAATTAGTTAGGCATACACACTTCAGTTAAGGTGATTCAGTTAATCACTTTGCTAAGTGGGAACGATTGATACATTGAATCTTTTATTGATTACTTTAATGACTGTTTTATCTGGTTCTCCTTTTACCAACAACTGGTTGCTGAGAGCGTTCATGCTAGTTCCTATTTGAGGAGTGGGAGAACAGATAAACCCTAAATAAATGGGCTTCCATTTCTATTCCATGGTTTGCCCTACAAAAGGCTGTAGAAGTGCAGAATATTTCTGACGCACTTACATCATGGACTTCTCTAGTGCTAGCCAGCTTCTAATTACAGCTCAATTTTGAATAAGCTTCCTATGCTTGTTTGGGTCCCAGGAAAGATCCCACAGACCTGATGCTGATACCAAGACAGAGGCTCCAAGCATGAATGCAGGACTAGCAGGTGTGAGGGGGATTGACATTGCCTTTTATTTGCAGTGGAGACATGGAAGACCACTCATTCAGATCATTCATGCAAGCATATCCAGGCATACCCAGCTCAGGTGACCGGGAAGGCTCCTGCTCCCCAGCAGTCATGGCAAACCCTTCCATGACCTGTCCCCTATCTCCTTCCTCCCCGCTGTAACTCTGTGAAGCCTTCTGCTGCCATCCCTTTCCCTTCCTTCATGACTTTCTCCTCTGCATGCTGTCTGAATTCTGAGTGGCAGCAGCTGCCCAGGAGGGTAAGTTCAGCTCAAGTTCCTGTGCTGCTGACCGTTGCAGTACGTGCAATCCCAGGATTCACACCACAGCTCTACCACCAGCACTGCAGTCCACTGAAGGCGAGGGAGCAGGGCAGCAAGCCAATGCAAGAATGCAGTTGACACACTCTACATTTGATCTCCCTGCTTGTACTGACTGTAGAAGCATCATTCTCTCCGCCCATCTTCAACAGCCCCTGTTTTGACTGATGATTTTCAGAGAAGGTTCAAGTTGGATGTTAAGAAAAACTTCTTCTGAAGAGGAATGGTGATGTGGTGGCACAGCTTTGCAGGGAGGTGGTGGGGTCACCATCCCTGGAAGTGTTCAATAACCATGGAGATGTGGCACTGAGGGACGTGGGCAGTGTGCATGGTGGGATGGGTTGAGGCTGGATGTGGGGATCTTTGTGGTCTTTTCCAACCACAATGATTTGATGAAGATCAGAAGGGTTGCTTATTAGCAAGACAACAAACATGGCCTAGACCAACCAGGTGATGCAAAACTTCTCACAAATGCAATGGAGCTTTGGCCCACTTCAAATAAGGATTTCAGCATGAACCACAAATACTGAGATAATGAGATGGCAGAATCAGCCCTTTTTACTCTTGTTTTCTATAGGCTTCCAAGGTGTGCAGCACTTGTTTCTTTTAAGCAAGAAGGTCTAATCTGCGTCCCATAATGCTCAACACTGAGCACCTAACATTCAACATGTCCTTAAAATGGGATTGTTCTGTGCTACCAGTGGAACCCTGGGGTAGAGGAACCCTGAAAAGCTTTCTGAGTGCAATGGTAAGAGGAGAAATTAAGACTCAGAAAGCCATTGCACTTTGGGAGAAGCTAGTAAGATGAGGATTTCTGTAGTGAAAGAGCCAACCACTCCAAGAGTACTCATAATCCCTCCTGACTTTCACACCACATCATTTTGCAGTGAGGGCTGGACTTGCACGTCATGTTACGGTGGTACACATGAGAAACGGTAGCTAAGCAAGCACTCTCCACGTATGGCAGAGGAGGAGGTATTACATTACCCTGTGCAGCCATGAGCTCATCCGGTCTGAAAGAGAACAGAAAACCTTTGGTTTCTGAGGCAAACAGCTAATAATAGCCCTCAGCTAGCAAAATTCAAGTGTAAAAGCACTACATTTCTGGGTTTTCTCCCTACACCTCTGCAATAAGACGTGGGCTGGCTTTGGCTGCTGAGGATTAACTTGGTTGATTCCAGCTGTTGCCATAGTCTTTCTGTCAACGTTCATGTTTCATTTGCTCTGACAGATACCTCCCAAATCTACCCTTTCTGTAAACCACTATTTGCTGAAACTGCCAGTTTCCTGAGCCAAAAGCATGAGCGACACAACTCACGGAACAGATCCAAAGGCCCCAGAATCACATCCACGTGGTGTGGGAATAGTAAGAGCTGATGGTTTAGAGTCTACACCACAGGCAGCAGCAAAACTGTCTACTACAGGAGCAGAGATATATTGCACACCAGGGACTGAAGGAGCAGAATGCCCCAAGATGGAGAGAGCAAAGACTGTGACCTTTACAAGGGAACAGAACGCAAGCTATGCCCTGCAAGGACACCAGGTCTGTGTGAGCAGAAAGGCAGTAGACTCCCAGTACAGTTGCTCCTCCACATAGCTGATCAAATGCCAAACCTTGACCAGGATTAAGCTCCAATGTGTTCACTGCCATAAGAAAGAAGAGGAGAAAACAGATTCCCTGTCCTGATCAGCTCAGAATACAAGACAAGAACTGTAAAGTTAACAGAGAACAAGTTGACTTATGAGCAAAAACCAGTAGAGTGCAGCTACAAATAAAACAGAAGACAAACCCTCGTCATCAGCCAGCTCACTAATGGTCACTCCGAATGCAGCTGATGTGCCCATGGCTATCTGGAGTCTAAGTTAAAATTTACCGGATCTTGTGCAAAATATACTGACACCAGAGCAATCTCTACTGCAGCTGGAGTGAGAGATCTACCTCCGTGCTAAACTCTCAGACTAATGAGAAATGTACAATTAGAAAGGTATCAATGGATTCATGACTGGTCATTACATTTACAGAACATGGAACGAATGGTCGTCAACATGGGATTCAACAAACCAAAGGCAAGTGCAATGCCTCTGACTAAAAGTTCTTACTTTTACCAACAACCAAACCTTCTCAGTGCAGCCACAGTAGAGATCTGTAACTACTACTGTTGAAATATCAACTGGCAGAGCAGTGTTGCACATTGTACAAATCACAGTTGGACATCCATGGACAGCTGATGATAAAAGTAGTCCTAGGGGAAGAGCTGGATGAAACACTGTTAAAAACAAATAATCATTTTAGCTGCATGTTTGTAAGCATTTATTTTCATCCTCCCCAAAACAGTTTCATGTCAGAATAAAGAGGACACGTTCACACAGACGTTTCCACAGCCAGACTATGGAATAATCAAAGAATATCAACCAAAATGTGTTTCCTACCAGTTACATGAATCTTGAAGGTGAGTTTCTGGCCAGCAGCCTCGCAGCTGTACTCCCCTGCATCTTTCTTCTCCACCTGGCTCACCACCAGCCGACGCTGTTTGCCCTCTGACTCCACCTTGAACTTCTTGCTCGAGGTGATCAGTTTCCCCTCCTTGTACCACTTCACCTCCGTCTTCTCCTGGGCCACCTCGCAGCTCAGCGTGGCATTTTGAGTCAGTACAGCCTTCACCTCCTTTTGTACCTTGTCCTTGTTTGTAAACACGTCTTCTTTCTCTGCAGGGACATCACAACAGTCACACCATTTTGCTGTAGTCTGCTGCAGAGCTAAGTCCAGTTCCCCGTTTTCACTATACTTGCCCTTCACATTGAGCATTGTGATGCCTCATTAAGACAGGAAAATACTTTCCCCTCTATTTTGCCTTGGGAAATTATAGGCATATCAGTTCATATCATATCATATCATATCCTATCATATCACATCATATCATATCAGAAAGCTAAACATTTCGCACTCTGATAGCAGATTTGGACATGAGATTTAGAACACCTGCATGCACTGCTGAACCTCCTCCCTTCTCTTTTTTTCTTCTGATGTCTCTCTACATTTCCAGTAAATCGGAAGGGAACGGCCCTCTAGAACAGGTTGCCCAAGGAGACTGTGGATGCTCCATCCCTGCAGGCATTCAAGGCCAGGCTGGATGTGGTTCTGGGAGCCTGGGCTGCTGCTTGGCAACCCTGCACATAGGAAGAAGGGGGTTGGAACTGGATGAGCACCGTGGGGCTTTGCAACCCAGGCCATTTATGAGTCTGATTAGTGGCATTTTCCACCTAATTGTGTCATTCAAATTTTGTAACCAGATCTCTTCAAACACCTCCCCTTTTCTCACTCCTTGCATGCCTGGTGTGCTCTTGCACTGTAACCCTGCAGACACCAGCTGACTACAAGAGCTGCACAAGTTACCCTCCTTGCCTATGGTTTGTTGCAGTAATTCATTCCTGGATGGAAAAGCACATGTAGAAAAGTGTTGCTATGACACTAGATGACAAAGAAAGTCCTATAGCCAAAGTGTTTTGCACCAGAGAGGCTGTAAGTTGATCCTCCAAATGAAAAACACACAAAATGAAGCGTTCCTTTATCTCTGGGTTTCCAAGCATTTTCTCACCTCTGACTTTCACTTGGAATGTTGGTTTGTCATCTTTTGTTTCACAGCTGTAGCTCCCTTGGTCTTTCAGGGTCACATTTTTGACCATGAGCTTGCGGTGCGTCCCCTGGGAGATGATGGTTGTCCTCTGGTCCTGCTTCACCTCTGTTTGATCTTTTTTCCATACGACAGCTCCGCTTGCAGCTGACACCTCACACACCAGCTCCAGGTCTTCAGAAGGACTGACTGATATTTCTGGAGTCGTTTTGGGCTTGTTGACAAAATTAATGGCTTCATCTGAAGAAAAAAAGAGAAAGTGGTTTACATCCTGACTCAGGCTTATTCAGCACAGCATTAACATACAGTTAGAACAGATTGTAATGTCTCTGCTCATTACATCTGGGGGATCGAGTTTCACCTCTGGAGGTACTCACATACAAACGTGTGCTTGATTCTCCTGTGTAAGGAAAGAGTAAGTTCTATGCAGACAGTTCTTATTTCTTCTAATCAATTCTGTATTCTGCACATGTTCTTCTGAAGCTAAAATGAATGTAGCTAAGTAACGTGTTTTCAATACATGAACAAACCTATTCAACACCTTGTCTCTAAGCTACCAAGCAGCGTTTGATGAGCACATCAGTATTTCATGCCCTTCATTCCATCCACACAGAACCTGCCTGAGGAGCAAGCTGATGCCTGTCAGCTACAGGCAGACCTAGCTTAGTATTGCATTTCTTAGAGCAACAACTGTTGCTTTCAGTCACTGCATATACCAAGGCCAATTGCTATGCCAGGCACATTTATGGCATCAGTGAACAAATAATTCGTTAAAAATTGTAATAGACAGGAGCCATGTATTCTTTTAAAACTAGGTGACCAAAGAAGAACAGTCCCTCTAGAGTCAAGCTGTTAAGAACTAATAGCATCAATCAATATCACATAGATAGATTACAGCGAAAGGCTTTCAGTAGAGCTTCAGTTCATAAATGAAAACTGGGTTATGGAAAATAGGCTCAAGATAGAAACCAGAAAACAGATCTTAACACCAGGTTCTGTGAATGCAGTCAGCTGAATTTCACAGATCTTGAATTTCAATGACAATTTCTTGTGTTATTTTACCTTCCAGCTCCACCCTGAACAGGAACATGTCAGTGACAAGCATTACTCCTCCAGGCTTGACCTGACAGTGTTTTACTTGCACTATGAGCTAATGGCTGTGCTTACAGCACCTCAGGGAGACACCTCAGAGATCACAACGTCCTTCAGGTACAGCAGGAGACACTCAACTCTCCAAATGTGGAGTTTAATTTGTCAAAAGAGGAGACAGGATTCCCATGCTAAGAACTTAGGAACATTTCAGTCATAGGTTTAAAGATGATGTAAGTGCTGAGGCAATTCATGAACTAGAAGAATGAAGCCCAGATGTCAGGGCTCAAGTCGTGACTCCAGCCCGAGCTGGAGCTAAGGCTGTCCTGAATTCATCACAACACAGTTACATGATTTGCTTATACTGTGGATTTGCATAGGGACAACAGGAAGTTCAGAATTGCTTCAATAGAGATATGCAAACTTTGTCCTAAATACTGGAAACCCACAGGGTTGGACAAATCAAATGAATTAAGTCTGAAGTGCTTTACATGGATTGGGATCCCATGTTTGCCTCACAAACTTACCTGAGACTTTCCAATCAAAAATCAGAGTGTCATCTCCAATTGTGTAGATGTATGTTCCCTCGTCTACTTTCGTTACAACTGAAGCCACAAGCTTATGCAGTTTCCCTTTATCTTCCATTGTGAATTTCTTACTGGTCGTGATTTCTTTGCCATTTTTGTACCACTTCACCATGACATTGGCTTCAGAGGTCTCAGAAACAAATTCAGCTTGCTTTGCAGCAACGGCCCTGATTACTCCTCCAGTTGTCTCTTTGATTACGAAGTTTGCCACTGCTGAAACAAAATATGGACACACAAAATATGTATGATGGTAAAGAACTGCAGGGACATTGGTGACCATGAGGCATTCATTTATCATAAGATCAAACGTGCACGTTTAGTCCTAGTTCTAATTGCTGGATTCTAATTCAGATGCTGGCAAATTGGCAGCTTTTATAAACCACGTACCAGATTACCTTATCTCCACAAGTTGAAAGACATACACTGGACAGGGGACAGAGCCAAAGGAAGAAGCCCAAGGCTTCAAGAAAATGTCTAAAATAGGAAAACTGAGGAAAGAATTGGAACAAGCAAACTAGAAGGAAATCAATGGAGGGGGTATCTATTACTGCACTGTAACCCCCTGGCAAACAAATCGAGCCTAAAAGATGGAGATATCACTTAGGACTGAAAAGATAAACAGAATTCCTTTATGGAAATTAATTGGAGCGCAAAAGTTAGATGATAAAACTGGCCCCTATTAACACACAGTGGAATAATTGACTTAAAAGATTCATGTGCATACACTACTCTAGGGCTTTGTTGTTTCTCCATGGACCAACAAGGGTGACAAGCCAGCAGAATATGATGAAGAGCCTCATGCAAACTCAGTGTAAAAAAAAAAAAGGCAATTGTTGCTGGGAAGAAGGTGCATTTGCATTTGTGTCATCTGCAGAGGGTACTGCAGAAATGGAAAGTCTTCCACTGGAGCAAACAAAGGGCTCTCATTTATTGCAATCAAGGCCATGCGTGTGGATCTCAGAGATCAGACCTACACCCAGCAGCAAAACAGAGACCTGCGTGGGAAAGTTCAGTTTCTCTCTCCATCTGTGTCAGAAAAAGCCCACCATGGAATGACAGCTAAGTAAACATCCCTGTGACTCTTCACAGGTCTCTTCTACGTTTGGGATCACTGCTACAAAAAGAGCTGTTGACATCATCTCTCGTGGCCACCCTGAGAGAAGAGCAGGAAGGCTGGGATGCTCTTTTTCCTATCTTTCCCTTGACTGCCTCTATATCTTAGGGACGAATCACAGGACAGAACACAGAAATCAAATGGCTCTACAAAGCAGATTGGCCAGTTCAAGTCAAAACAGCCACTGAAAACACCCCAGATGCTGTCTGACAACAGCTGGACTGTTGGGGAGTCAGGTGAATGCAGTCTGCTGGCCCTGGGCAAAAGGAGGACAGCCCAGACTGTCACATACCTTTCACTGAAAGCTGATAGAGCATTTTATACCCCTCACAGATGCACTGACAACTTCCAGCATCATCCATTGAGACGCTGTGAATTTTCAGGGTGTGTTTCTTCCCCACAATGTGCAGTTCATATTTTTCACTGGCCTTGAGCTCCTTCTCATCCTTCATCCACTCCACAGTAGCACCTGTGTCTGAAAGCTCAGCCTGCAGTTTGGCTTCCTCACGCAGCCAAGCGCAGATCTTTTCTACATCTTTGCTCTTATTGGTAAATCTCACTGCAGCAACTGTCAGGAGCAAAGGCCTCGTTATTTCAATTGATATCAGGCTAACGTGGTCAATGTTTGCTGCAAGATCTCTGAAAAAGTATCACCTTCTGTTCCTGCACTCATCATTGTGTCAGTGCTGATCAATTCAAGATATTTCATTTGGTCTTCTTGCCGGATTTACTAAGTAAAAATCAACCAAACATCTCCTTCTACTGATTAATAATGCTCTAAACATGCTTCTGCAGAGGTTTCCACCCAATGACAAACAGCTCCTCCCATCATGAATGTTTATTTGTTCTATTTGGTCACGCAAATCTGATTGATAGAGATAATATTGGAATGATTGCTCCCCTACTTCTAAACTATTCCAGTGCAATCAGAAAGGCTGTCTGAACCTGGAGCTGAAAGTACTGCTCTATGGTGATGCAGTGGTAAACCTGGTGACTGAATGCACTGGCCAAGAGCTGTGAACTGCAGACATTCATCAGCTGGCATGAAGCAATCTGGTTCAGATACCAAGCAGCTGGGTAGATTGGCTTACCCTACACTCAGTGCTATCATGTTTAGGTCATTACCAGGACTCACGTCAGTCCATGTGATGCAATTTCAGGTATTTGGTACAGTCAGTGAATACCTACAGCCCCACTTCTAATCATCAGATCACAGCAACTATGCCTTGACTGTAAGAGGGAAGGAGAAGGATCAAAGCAAATACCTCTCACTCTCATCTTGCTGCTGACATCAACATTTTTGGCAACAAATTTCACTTCTGCTCCATCATCGTTCTTGGTGACGTTCTTTATCATTAGGCTGTGAGTAGTTTGGGTTCTCTTGATGATGCAGGTCTCGCTTTCCTGTAAGACTTTACCATTGAGGCATCAAGTGCCGCAACACGTTGTTGTAAGGTCAATAGTAAACATGGCATCCCCTCCAGGTACAGCTTCACCAGTTGTTAGGGGGGATTTCACAGCCAGGACTGGGTCTGAGGAAGAACAACGTTTGTCTTAATGCTCTTTAGATGCAAGTCTGGTATCTCATTTAGAGATGGAAGATTAAATCATAGGGACATTTCTACTTCTCCCTTTGCATGAGTGCTGGAAGAAGCACTTCTATGCTTAAGATCTGCTACAGAAAGTTCTGCCTCTTGCACATGTGACATATCAAAAGATAAGGATATTCATCTCTCTGTCACAGAAACATAACTCGTATCACTTTAGTGGTATCTGGAGGTTGATAGGAGATAGGAGAACTGGGAATAAAGGAAAGACTTTGGTGTGTTAATGCACTACTGTCCTTAAAGTCAAAGGAAACATCTTTAGGGAACCAACACAGCTGCTCAGCACACACTGACCCATTTCCATTGGGGTTTTTGTGCTTACCAAGGTGCACGCTCCCTGGGAATTCCAGAGACGGGCTCTGTCCATGCGCATTGACTGCAGACACTCGGAACTGATCATCAGCCTCTTCAGACAGATTGCTCACCGTGAACTCTGGGACAGGGACGTGAGACTCGTGGCACCTCACCCAGGTGAAGCCAGTTAGTTTATTGGGTTCCACAATGTAGCCATTGATTGGAATGGGGCGGTGCATCTTCAGAGGGGACCATGCCAGCGTCACTGAGGTTTCTGTTTTATTTTTCACCATGGGGTCAACTGGGGGCTGGGTGGGAGTTTTTCTGGGAGATGAACAGAAATAAATACAGAAATATTAGCATAAGGTCATTTAGGCTGGAAAAGACCTTCAAGATAAGCAGACTCAACTTGCAGCATGACCTACTGAGTCCCACCATTATCTACTGTGCTTCCTGAGGACATACATGACAAGCTTATCCCTGCAGGTATTTGCATAGTGAATATATTCACCCTCTGGTTGCTTTGGAACATTTTAGAGGTTAAAATCCCATCAGACTTTTTCACTGTGTGCAGCCACTGATACAGGCAGGAGGCTGGGAATTACCTGATGGGCTCTAGTTACAGACTACTGACACAGTAAAGGATTGATTTCATTTCATTTTGGCCATCAGAAAGTTTGGTGGCTGGTTTAAGTCACCCATCTAGACTCCAATTATAATCATATGGAGAACAGCACATTTAGAAGAACTCATCTCATCTTAATAAACCTGAATGAAATCACAGAATCATAGGATCACGGGAGGGCTTGGGTTGGAATAAATCTTCAAGATCATTAAGTGCTAGATGCCAAAGGTCCCACTAACATAGCATGAAGCCGAAAGCTAGACGCTGGAATCAGATCTCCTGACCTTATCATCAGAAACTGAGATGTCATATTTTGCTCAGAGGTGCCTGCTTGTAGGAGGGACAGCTTCCGAGCTTTTTCTGCTCCAGGAACCAGCTCCAGCTTCAGAATTTAAACAGCAGTCAGAAATTAAACTGAGCTTTGTCACCTCCATCAAATAGAAGGAGTGGTAGGGCGGTACAGCTTTCCAAATAACTTAGAAACTGTCACAACAATCAGATGCCTACCTTTTCTTTCTGAACTTGTTAATACATAGAGCTTAATAGCATCAGAATGCCCCAAGCACTTCAGACAACAGGACAGCTGTAAACCCTTCTTTAAGGATTCCTTTGTTTAACCACTGAGTAACTGTAATTCAGTGGTGCTGGTGGGAGAATGGAAGTCCTAATCTTCCCAGATGGTGAATAGAGTTGATGTTCACATGCAGACTGGTGCTGCAGCAGAGCCAGAAACCACTCATTTGGGACACAGAGCACCAAGAAAATAACAGGAATAGCTTCATAAAATCAGGCAGCTTCACCCAAATTTCATGTCAGGTCCATTATTCTTCCTATTTTCAGGAAGAAAGGTTTTCCCTTTTTCTTGTAGTTTTCGTTTCATGCAAGCAGCTTTGTAGCTTACAAATTGTTTTCTAATCACCTCCTGGTGTGGACAAATCACACAGGTTTGACTCCATGTTTTACATAGTTAGCATTTTATATTTGTTCCAGTATGGAACTGTACAGTCATAGAATGGCCTGGGTTGAAAAGGATCTCAAAGATCATCCAGTTCCAACCCCCTGCTATGTGCAGGGTCGCCAACCACCAGACCAGGCTGCCCAGAGCCACATCCAGCCTTTCCTCACAGGAGAGCTGCTCCAGCCCTCTGATCATCACAGTGGCCCTCCTCTGGACCCACCCCAACAGCTCCACATCCTTCCCCGGCCTGGACACAGTGCTGCAAATGGGGCCTCACAAGAGCTGAGCAGGAGGGGACAATCCCCCTCTGCCCCCCCACAGCCCCACACCCCCCTGTCCTCCCCGCACTCCCCATCAGCCCATCCCACCTCAGTGCTGCCTCTGTCTCTTCTCTCCTCTCCCCATCCCAGCGCCGGCCTCCCCCGGCCTCCCATTGGGCAGCGGCAGCTCCGCCGGCTCCGATTGGCTGAGCCGCAGTGCGCGGGAGTGGCCATTGTGGGGGGGGCAGAGGGGGATGTGGGGCTGCAATGTGTCAGCGTCAGGAGCACAGGTGAAGGCAGCTGAGCTGTGTGAGCAGTTGTGTTTGAGTCTGGCTGCAGCTCTCTTAGACCCCACTGAAGGGCTGAGTGCCACTGGCAAAGGATCTCAGTGTGGAGATTGCTTCTACTAGACGTAGTTCTGTAAGACTGTTCTATAGAGCTGTGGAGGGGCTGTAAAGGGAGTTGAGGGGGACTCTAGGGGGGATATGGGGCTGTGGTGGGCCATAGGAGGACTAGGGGCTCTAGGGGGCTCTGAGGGTGTGTAGGGGTTGTGGGGAGCTATTGGAGGATATGGGCAGGTCTGGGGCTTTAAGGGGTGGTGTATGGAGAGATAGATGGTTGTGGGGGCCTTAGGGTGATATGGGGCTACTGGGGGCTGTTGGGGGCAAATATGGGAAGGAATATGGAGGAGTACTGCTGCCCTGCAGCCAACAATAGCCTGAATGAGATCCTGGAGTCCCAGACGCTGGAGGATGAGCTGGGAAAGAGCAGAGGCTCCCCACAGAAGGGCAAATCACATCTGATAACGTGAGTGTGGAGCACAGCCAGCCCCTTCCTCACATGTGTGGGGCTTCCATGTTCCTCTGTGCCCATTGCAATGTGCCACCCCAATCCTGCTGCCCAGCCAGGAGTGGATGGGATGAGCAGGTTGGGATGCACAGAGCAGTGCTCAGACATTGCTGGGACATTTGTGCACTGCTGTTGAGCTTCCCTTTGTGCAGCAGGGGAGAGGATGGAGGTTTACAGGTGGATGGTTGTTCTTTCTATGGCATTGCACAGGTGGTAGAACCTTGTCCACTCCCAAACTTATTCCAGGGCATGCGGGAATTTGTGCAGTTGTAGTTCCTGAATTGTGCTATTTAAAACCCTCCTGTAAATGGGGATGTTTTGTAATGCCTGCTGGGGCTGCAGGCAGCATTGCCTTCCTCCTTAGGGGGCAGGTTTAATCACAAAGCTCCCTATTTCCTCTCACAAACGTCCTACAAACCATGTCTGGGCAGTGCTGTCTCGGCCTGGATCTCAGCTCCTGAGACTGTCAGATGTGAAGCAGCAGCAGCTGGGACAGGGCTGGCTCTGTGTGCCCTCTGTGGGTCTGTGGGCATAGAGTGGGGCAGAGGGATGACTGTGAGAGGGAGGAATTGCCCAGCCACTAGAAAGAGGAAATCAGCTGAAAAGGGGAGATTTGAGAAGCACTGAGGCTGTGGCTGCTTTGACAGTAAGAAGAAACCAAGCTGTCACTGTGCAGATGGGAACTCCAGTAGGAGAGCTGTGGTGGCTTTACAGATGGCAGACAGCAGCTGGAGTGTAGAGCCAAGGGTAGGGGGGGGATCTTCCTCTTAGCAATGCCATGCAAAGAATGATGCAGACTCCTGCAGGGTCGGCTTTGCTGTGTGACCCTGGGTGGAAGCAGCTGGAAGGTCTCAGCCCTCTGCGTTATCCCAGGAGCTGGGGCAGTGCTCGGTCTCATCCCACCTCTGCTAATAGCAAATGCAGAATCCCTTATCTGAGTGCCCTTTTCTCTCATGGAGAGTCACCGACCCTGGGAAGTTCAAGAAAAGTTTGGATGTTGTGTTGAGGGATATGATTTAACTGGGAAGTATTGGTGATGGTTGGACTGGATGATCTTATAGGTCTTTTCCAACCTTGATAATTCTATGGAGTTGTAGCAGATTGTGGGGGTGTAGGTGTGGTATATATATGTACATCTATGGGAATATACGTATGAAAAAGATAGATCCATGCACATAGCAGGGGGTTGGAACTGGATGATCTTTGAGATCCTTTTCAAACCAGGCCATTCTATGGCTGTACAGTTCCATACTGGAACAAATATAAAATGCTAACTATGTAAAACATGGAGTCAAACCTGTGTGATTTGTCCACACCAGGAGGTGATTAGAAAACAATTTGTAAGCTACAAAGCTGCTTGCATGAAACGAAAACTACAAGAAAAAGGGAAAACCTTTCTTCCTGAAAATAGGAAGAATAATGGACCTGACATGAAATTTGGGTGAAGCTGCCTGATTTTATGAAGCTATTCCTGTTATTTTCTTGGTGCTCTGTGTCCCAAATGAGTGGTTTCTGGCTCTGCTGCAGCACCAGTCTGCATGTGAACATCAACTCTATTCACCATCTGGGAAGATTAGGACTTCCATTCTCCCACCAGCACCACTGAATTACAGTTACTCAGTGGTTAAACAAAGGAATCCTTAAAGAAGGGTTTACAGCTGTCCTGTTGTCTGAAGTGCTTGGGGCATTCTGATGCTATTAAGCTCTATGTATTAACAAGTTCAGAAAGAAAAGGTAGGCATCTGATTGTTGTGACAGTTTCTAAGTTATTTGGAAAGCTGTACCGCCCTACCACTCCTTCTATTTGATGGAGGTGACAAAGCTCAGTTTAATTTCTGACTGCTGTTTAAATTCTGAAGCTGGAGCTGGTTCCTGGAGCAGAAAAAGCTCGGAAGCTGTCCCTCCTACAAGCAGGCACCTCTGAGCAAAATATGACATCACAGTTTCTGATGATAAGGTCAGGAGATCTGATTCCAGCGTCTAGCTTTCGGCTTCATGCTATGTTAGTGGGACCTTTGGCATCTAGCACTTAATGATCTTGAAGATTTATTCCAACCCAAGCCCTCCCGTGATCCTATGATTCTGTGATTTCATTCAGGTTTATTAAGATGAGATGAGTTCTTCTAAATGTGCTGTTCTCCATATGATTATAATTGGAGTCTAGATGGGTGACTTAAACCAGCCACCAAACTTTCTGATGGCCAAAATGAAATGAAATCAATCCTTTACTGTGTCAGTAGTCTGTAACTAGAGCCCATCAGGTAATTCCCAGCCTCCTGCCTGTATCAGTGGCTGCACACAGTGAAAAAGTCTGATGGGATTTTAACCTCTAAAATGTTCCAAAGCAACCAGAGGGTGAATATATTCACTATGCAAATACCTGCAGGGATAAGCTTGTCATGTATGTCCTCAGGAAGCACAGTAGATAATGGTGGGACTCAGTAGGTCATGCTGCAAGTTGAGTCTGCTTATCTTGAAGGTCTTTTCCAGCCTAAATGACCTTATGCTAATATTTCTGTATTTATTTCTGTTCATCTCCCAGAAAAACTCCCACCCAGCCCCCAGTTGACCCCGTGGTGAAAAATAAAACAGAAACCTCAGTGACGCTGGCATGGTCCCCTCTGAAGATGCACCGCCCCATTCCAATCAATGGCTACATTGTGGAACCCAATAAACTAACTGGCTTCACCTGGGTGAGGTGCCACGAGTCTCACGTCCCCGTCCCAGAGTTCACGGTGAGCAATCTGTCTGAAGAGGCTGATGATCAGTTCCGAGTGTCTGCAGTCAATGCGCATGGACAGAGCCCGTCTCTGGAATTCCCAGGGAGCGTGCACCTTGGTAAGCACAAAAACCCCAATGGAAATGGGTCAGTGTGAGCTGAGGAGCTGTGTTGGTTCCCTAAAGATGTTTCCTTTGACTTTAAGGATAGCAGTGCATTAACACACCAAAGGCTTTCCTTTATTCCTAATTCTCCTATCTCATATCAACCTCCAGCTACCACTAAAGTGATACGAGTTATGTTTCTGTGACAGAGACATGAATATCCTTATCTTTTGATATGTCACATGTGCAAGAGGCAGAACTTTCTGTAGCAGATCTTAAGCATAGAAGTGCTTCTTCCAGCACTCATGCAAAGGGAGAAGTAGAAATGTCCCTATGATTTAATCTTCCATCTCTAAATGAGATACCAGACTTGCATCTAAAGAGCATTAAGACATCCATGTTGTTCTTCCTCAGGACCAATCCCCCCTAACAACTGGTGAAGCTGTACCTGGAGTGGATGCCATGTTTACTATTGACCTTACAACAACGTGTTGCGGCACTTGATGCCTCAATGGTAAAGTCTTACAGGAAAGCGAGACCTGCATCATCAAGAGAACCCAAACTACTCACAGCCTAATGATAAAGAACGTCACCAAGAACGATGATGGAGCAGAAGTGAAATTTGTTGCCAAAAATGTTGATGTCAGCAGCAAGATGAGAGTGAGAGGTATTTGCTTTGATCCTTCTCCTTTCCTCTTACAGTCAAGGCAGAGTTGCTGTGATCTGATGATTAGAACTGGGGCTGCAGGCATTCGCTGACTGTACCAAATACCTGAAACTGCATCCCATGGACTGACGTGAGTCCTGGTAATGACCTAAACATGATAGCACTGAGTGTAGGGTAAGCCAGTCTACCCAGCTGCTTGGTATCTGAACCAGATTGCTTCATGCCAGCTGATGAATGTCTGCAGTTCACAGCTCTTGGCCAGTGCATTCAGTCACCAGGTTTACCACTGCATCACCATAGAGCAGTACTTTCAGCTCCAGGTTCAGACAGCCTTTCTGATTGCACTGGAATAGTTTAGAAGTAGGGGAGCAATCATTCCAATAATAACTCTTTCAATCAGATTTGCGTGACCAAATAGAACAAATAAACATTCATGATTGGAGGAGCTGTTTGTCATTGGGTGGAAACCTCTGCAGAAGCATGTTTAGAGCATTATTAATCGGTAGAAGGAGATGTTTGGTTGATTTTTACTTAGTAAATCCGGCAAGAAGACCAAATGAAATATCTTGAATTGCTCAGCACTGACACAATGATGAGTGCAGGAACAGAAGGTGATACTTTTTCAGAGATCTTGCAGCAAACATTGACCACGTTAGCCTGATATCAATTGAAATAACGAGGCCTTTGCTCCTGACAGTTGCTGCAGTGAGATTTACCAATAAGAGCAAAGATGTAGAAAAGATCTGCGCTTGGCTGCGTGAGGAAGCCAAACTGCAGGCTGAGCTTTCAGACACAGGTGCTACTGTGGAGTGGATGAAGGATGAGAAGGAGCTCAAGGCCAGTGAAAAATATGAACTGCACATTGTGGGGAAGAAACACACCCTGAAAATTCACAGCGTCTCAATGGATGATGCTGGAAGTTGTCAGTGCATCTGTGAGGGGGATAAAATGCTCTATCAGCTTTCAGTGAAAGGTATGTGACAGTCTGGGCTGTCCTCCTTTTGCCCAGGGCCAGCAGACTGCATTCACCTGACTCCCCAACAGTCCAGCTGTTGTCAGACAGCATCTGGGGTGTTTTCAGTGGCTGTTTTGACTTGAACTGGCCAATCTGCTTTGTAGAGCCATTTGATTTCTGTGTTCTGTCCTGTGATTCGTCCCTAAGATATAGAGGCAGTCAAGGGAAAGATAGGAAAAAGAGCATCCCAGCCTTCCTGCTCTTCTCTCAGGGTGGCCACGAGAGATGATGTCAACAGCTCTTTTTGTAGCAGTGATCCCAAACGTAGAAGAGACCTGTGAAGAGTCACAGGGATGTTTACTTAGCTGTCATTCCATGGTGGGCTTTTTCTGACACAGATGGAGAGAGAAACTGAACTTTCCCACACAGGTCTCTGTTTTGCTGCAGGGTGTAGGTCTGATCTCTGAGATCCACACGCATGGCCTTGATTGCAATAAATGAGAGCCCTTTGTTTGCTCCAGTGGAAGACTTTCCATTTCTGCAGTACCCTCTGCAGATGACACAAATGCAAATGCACCTTCTTCCCAGCAACAATTGCCTTTTTTTTTTTTACACTGAGTTTGCATGAGGCTCTTCATCATATTCTGCTGGCTTGTCACCCTTGTTGGTCCATGGAGAAACAACAAAGCCCTAGAGTAGTGTATGCACATGAATCTTTTAAGTCAATTATTCCACTGTGTGTTAATAGGGGCCAGTTTTATCATCTAACTTTTGCGCTCCAATTAATTTCCATAAAGGAATTCTGTTTATCTTTTCAGTCCTAAGTGATATCTCCATCTTTTAGGCTCGATTTGTTTGCCAGGGGGTTACAGTGCAGTAATAGATACCCCCTCCATTGATTTCCTTCTAGTTTGCTTGTTCCAATTCTTTCCTCAGTTTTCCTATTTTAGACATTTTCTTGAAGCCTTGGGCTTCTTCCTTTGGCTCTGTCCCCTGTCCAGTGTATGTCTTTCAACTTGTGGAGATAAGGTAATCTGGTACGTGGTTTATAAAAGCTGCCAATTTGCCAGCATCTGAATTAGAATCCAGCAATTAGAACTAGGACTAAACGTGCACGTTTGATCTTATGATAAATGAATGCCTCATGGTCACCAATGTCCCTGCAGTTCTTTACCATCATACATATTTTGTGTGTCCATATTTTGTTTCAGCAGTGGCAAACTTCGTAATCAAAGAGACAACTGGAGGAGTAATCAGGGCCGTTGCTGCAAAGCAAGCTGAATTTGTTTCTGAGACCTCTGAAGCCAATGTCATGGTGAAGTGGTACAAAAATGGCAAAGAAATCACGACCAGTAAGAAATTCACAATGGAAGATAAAGGGAAACTGCATAAGCTTGTGGCTTCAGTTGTAACGAAAGTAGACGAGGGAACATACATCTACACAATTGGAGATGACACTCTGATTTTTGATTGGAAAGTCTCAGGTAAGTTTGTGAGGCAAACATGGGATCCCAATCCATGTAAAGCACTTCAGACTTAATTCATTTGATTTGTCCAACCCTGTGGGTTTCCAGTATTTAGGACAAAGTTTGCATATCTCTATTGAAGCAATTCTGAACTTCCTGTTGTCCCTATGCAAATCCACAGTATAAGCAAATCATGTAACTGTGTTGTGATGAATTCAGGACAGCCTTAGCTCCAGCTCGGGCTGGAGTCACGACTTGAGCCCTGACATCTGGGCTTCATTCTTCTAGTTCATGAATTGCCTCAGCACTTACATCATCTTTAAACCTATGACTGAAATGTTCCTAAGTTATTAGCATGGGAATCCTGTCTCCTCTTTTGACAAATTAAACTCCACATTTGGAGAGTTGAGTGTCTCCTGCTGTACCCGAAGGACGTTGTGATCTCTGAGGTGTCTCCCTGAGGTGCTGTAAGCACAGCCATTAGCTCATAGTGCAAGTAAAACACTGTCAGGTCAAGCCTGGAGGAGTAATGCTTGTCACTGACATGTTCCTGTTCAGGGTGGAGCTGGAAGGTAAAATAACACAAGAAATTGTCATTGAAATTCAAGATCTGTGAAATTCAGCTGACTGCATTCACAGAACCTGGTGTTAAGATCTGTTTTCTGGTTTCTATCTTGAGCCTATTTTCCATAACCCAGTTTTCATTTATGAACTGAAGCTCTACTGAAAGCCTTTCGCTGTAATCTATCTATGTGATATTGATTGATGCTATTAGTTCTTAACAGCTTGACTCTAGAGGGACTGTTCTTCTTTGGTCACCTAGTTTTAAAAGAATACATGGCTCCTGTCTATTACAATTTTTAACGAATTATTTGTTCACTGATGCCATAAATGTGCCTGGCATAGCAATTGGCCTTGGTATATGCAGTGACTGAAAGCAACAGTTGTTGCTCTAAGAAATGCAATACTAAGCTAGGTCTGCCTGTAGCTGACAGGCATCAGCTTGCTCCTCAGGCAGGTTCTGTGTGGATGGAATGAAGGGCATGAAATACTGATGTGCTCATCAAACGCTGCTTGGTAGCTTAGAGACAAGGTGTTGAATAGGTTTGTTCATGTATTGAAAACACGTTACTTAGCTACATTCATTTTAGCTTCAGAAGAACATGTGCAGAATACAGAATTGATTAGAAGAAATAAGAACTGTCTGCATAGAACTTACTCTTTCCTTACACAGGAGAATCAAGCACACGTTTGTATGTGAGTACCTCCAGAGGTGAAACTCGATCCCCCAGATGTAATGAGCAGAGACATTACAATCTGTTCTAACTGTATGTTAATGCTGTGCTGAATAAGCCTGAGTCAGGATGTAAACCACTTTCTCTTTTTTTCTTCAGATGAAGCCATTAATTTTGTCAACAAGCCCAAAACGACTCCAGAAATATCAGTCAGTCCTTCTGAAGACCTGGAGCTGGTGTGTGAGGTGTCAGCTGCAAGCGGAGCTGTCGTATGGAAAAAAGATCAAACAGAGGTGAAGCAGGACCAGAGGACAACCATCATCTCCCAGGGGACGCACCGCAAGCTCATGGTCAAAAATGTGACCCTGAAAGACCAAGGGAGCTACAGCTGTGAAACAAAAGATGACAAACCAACATTCCAAGTGAAAGTCAGAGGTGAGAAAATGCTTGGAAACCCAGAGATAAAGGAACGCTTCATTTTGTGTGTTTTTCATTTGGAGGATCAACTTACAGCCTCTCTGGTGCAAAACACTTTGGCTATAGGACTTTCTTTGTCATCTAGTGTCATAGCAACACTTTTCTACATGTGCTTTTCCATCCAGGAATGAATTACTGCAACAAACCATAGGCAAGGAGGGTAACTTGTGCAGCTCTTGTAGTCAGCTGGTGTCTGCAGGGTTACAGTGCAAGAGCACACCAGGCATGCAAGGAGTGAGAAAAGGGGAGGTGTTTGAAGAGATCTGGTTACAAAATTTGAATGACACAATTAGGTGGAAAATGCCACTAATCAGACTCATAAATGGCCTGGGTTGCAAAGCCCCACGGTGCTCATCCAGTTCCAACCCCCTTCTTCCTATGTGCAGGGTTGCCAAGCAGCAGCCCAGGCTCCCAGAACCACATCCAGCCTGGCCTTGAATGCCTGCAGGGATGGAGCATCCACAGTCTCCTTGGGCAACCTGTTCTAGAGGGCCGTTCCCTTCCGATTTACTGGAAATGTAGAGAGACATCAGAAGAAAAAAAGAGAAGGGAGGAGGTTCAGCAGTGCATGCAGGTGTTCTAAATCTCATGTCCAAATCTGCTATCAGAGTGCGAAATGTTTAGCTTTCTGATATGATATGATGTGATATGATAGGATATGATATGATATGATATGAACTGATATGCCTATAATTTCCCAAGGCAAAATAGAGGGGAAAGTATTTTCCTGTCTTAATGAGGCATCACAATGCTCAATGTGAAGGGCAAGTATAGTGAAAACGGGGAACTGGACTTAGCTCTGCAGCAGACTACAGCAAAATGGTGTGACTGTTGTGATGTCCCTGCAGAGAAAGAAGACGTGTTTACAAACAAGGACAAGGTACAAAAGGAGGTGAAGGCTGTACTGACTCAAAATGCCACGCTGAGCTGCGAGGTGGCCCAGGAGAAGACGGAGGTGAAGTGGTACAAGGAGGGGAAACTGATCACCTCGAGCAAGAAGTTCAAGGTGGAGTCAGAGGGCAAACAGCGTCGGCTGGTGGTGAGCCAGGTGGAGAAGAAAGATGCAGGGGAGTACAGCTGCGAGGCTGCTGGCCAGAAACTCACCTTCAAGATTCATGTAACTGGTAGGAAACACATTTTGGTTGATATTCTTTGATTATTCCATAGTCTGGCTGTGGAAACGTCTGTGTGAACGTGTCCTCTTTATTCTGACATGAAACTGTTTTGGGGAGGATGAAAATAAATGCTTACAAACATGCAGCTAAAATGATTATTTGTTTTTAACAGTGTTTCATCCAGCTCTTCCCCTAGGACTACTTTTATCATCAGCTGTCCATGGATGTCCAACTGTGATTTGTACAATGTGCAACACTGCTCTGCCAGTTGATATTTCAACAGTAGTAGTTACAGATCTCTACTGTGGCTGCACTGAGAAGGTTTGGTTGTTGGTAAAAGTAAGAACTTTTAGTCAGAGGCATTGCACTTGCCTTTGGTTTGTTGAATCCCATGTTGACGACCATTCGTTCCATGTTCTGTAAATGTAATGACCAGTCATGAATCCATTGATACCTTTCTAATTGTACATTTCTCATTAGTCTGAGAGTTTAGCACGGAGGTAGATCTCTCACTCCAGCTGCAGTAGAGATTGCTCTGGTGTCAGTATATTTTGCACAAGATCCGGTAAATTTTAACTTAGACTCCAGATAGCCATGGGCACATCAGCTGCATTCGGAGTGACCATTAGTGAGCTGGCTGATGACGAGGGTTTGTCTTCTGTTTTATTTGTAGCTGCACTCTACAGGTTTTTGCTCATAAGTCAGCTTGTTCTCTGTTAACTTTACAGTTCTCGTCTTGTATTCTGAGCTGATCAGGACAGGGAATCTGTTTTCTCCTCTTCTTTCCTATGGCAGTGAACACATTGGAGCTTAATCCTGGTCAAGGTTTGGCATTTGATCAGCTATGTGGAGGAGCAACTGTACTGGGAGTCTACTGCCTTTCTGCTCACACAGACCTGGTGTCCTTGCAGGGCATAGCTTGCGTTCTGTTCCCTTGTAAAGGTCACAGTCTTTGCTCTCTCCATCTTGGGGCATTCTGCTCCTTCAGTCCCTGGTGTGCAATATATCTCTGCTCCTGTAGTAGACAGTTTTGCTGCTGCCTGTGGTGTAGACTCTAAACCATCAGCTCTTACTATTCCCACACCACGTGGATGTGATTCTGGGGCCTTTGGATCCATTCCGTGAGTTGTGTCGCTCATGCTTTTGGCTCAGGAAACTGGCAGTTTCAGCAAATAGTGGTTTACAGAAAGGGTAGATTTGGGAGGTATCTGTCAGAGCAAATGAAACATGAACGTTGACAGAAAGACTATGGCAACAGCTGGAATCAACCAAGTTAATCCTCAGCAGCCAAAGCCAGCCCACGTCTTATTGCAGAGGTGTAGGGAGAAAACCCAGAAATGTAGTGCTTTTACACTTGAATTTTGCTAGCTGAGGGCTATTATTAGCTGTTTGCCTCAGAAACCAAAGGTTTTCTGTTCTCTTTCAGACCGGATGAGCTCATGGCTGCACAGGGTAATGTAATACCTCCTCCTCTGCCATACGTGGAGAGTGCTTGCCTAGCTACTGTTGCTGTATTTCTTATGTATTTCTCACTGTAACATGATGTGCAAGTCCAGCCCTCACTGCAAAATGATCTGGTGTGAAAGTCAGGAGGGATTATGAGTACTCTTGGAGTGGTTGGCTCTTTCACTACAGAAATCCTCATCTTACTAGCTTCTCCCAAAGTGCAATGGCTTTCTGAGTCTTAATTTCTCCTCTTACCATTGCACTCAGAAAGCTTTTCAGGGTTCCTCTACCCCAGGGTTCCACTGGTAGCACAGAACAATCCCATTTTAAGGACATGTTGAATGTTAGGTGCTCAGTGTTGAGCATTACGGGATGCAGATTAGACCTTCTTGCTTAAAAGAAACAAGTGCTGCACACCTTGGAAACCTATAGAAAACTAGAGTAAAAAGGGCTGATTCTGCCATCTCATTATCTCAGTATTTGTGGTGCATGCTGAAATCCTTATTTGAAGTGGGCCAAAGCTCCATTGCATTTGTGAGAAGTTTTGCATCACCTGGTTGGTCTAGGCCATGTTTGTTGTCTTGCTAATAAGCAACCCTTCTGATCTTCATCAAATCATTGTGGTTGGAAAAGACCACAAAAATCCCCACATCCAGCCTCACCCCATCCCACCATGCACACTGCCCACGTCCCTCAGTGCCACATCTCCATGGTTATTGAACACTTCCAGGGATGGTGACCCCACCACCTCCCTGCAAAGCTGTGCCACCACATCACCATTCCTCTTCAGAAGAAGTTTTTCTTAACATCCAACTTGAACCTTCTCTGAAAATCATCAGTCAAAACAGGGGCTGTTGAAGATGGGCGGAGAGAATGATGCTTCTACAGTCAGTACAAGCAGGGAGATCAAATGTAGAGTGTGTCAACTGCATTCTTGCATTGGCTTGCTGCCCTGCTCCCTCGCCTTCAGTGGACTGCAGTGCTGGTGGTAGAGCTGTGGTGTGAATCCTGGGATTGCACGTACTGCAACAGTCAGCAGCACAGGAACTTGAGCTGAACTTACCCTCCTGGGCAGCTGCTGCCACTCAGAATTCAGACAGCATGCAGAGGAGAAAGTCATGAAGGAAGGGAAAGGGATGGCAGCAGAAGGCTTCACAGAGTGACAGCGGGGAGGAAGGAGATAGGGGACAGGTCCTGGAAGGGTTTGCTGCAGCGACTCGGCACGGACTCAGATGTGAACGATCCAAATCGTTTATTACAAGTTCTCACATCCCTTATATACCTTCACAAGTTGTTATTTTCTAACTTTCCCATCCGCCCTTACAACTTTCCCAAACATCTTACATGTCAACAAAGCATTCTACAAAACACTTTTCAACTGTCCATGCAGGCACATAACCAATCAGAGCTTTGAGACTCTTCTTCTCCTTGCAGAGGTGTCCTTGGTTCTCATGCTGTTTATCTTGCTCCACAGCTGCTGCTCTGAACAGCTTTTCTTGTATTCCCACAATTCCCCCTTTTTTGTTTATTGACAAGCTACTACCATACTATAAAATAATAACACTAATTATATTAATAACATAATCATTATAACTCAATCAAGGCCTCGATTGACAATATTCTGAAAATGAAAAAGGAGATAAGGCAAATGACAAAATATATGGTTAAATCCACTAAAATATCAGACGCATTGTGCCTGCGGCCTAAATTCCTACAACCTGGAAAAGAACCCCTGAGAATCCAATTCTGTGTAAATTTGAAATAGGTTAGAAAAGACTTCAATTTCGTGTTATCCATTTTAGACCATCCCGTTAGCATGAAGCAAATACTCCCTAAGCTAGCACATTATTACTTATTGTCCCTGGAGAGGCAGAAAACTGCAGAAAAGGAGAGAGAAGGATCATGTTGGCGGTGGATGCGATAGGCAGCGCCAGCAGGGCGTCCCCTGCTTCAAGGTGCACTTTCCCTTTCTCATCCACCACGGATTCTCTCTTGCTCTTTTCCTACTCAGGGTCTGAATGGTATTTTCCATTTGTACACTGCATCCGCATGGCCAGTGCATGGTACAGAGTCCAAGTGGAACACCTGCTTACAAAACAGAATAAATTGCCGAGGTTAGCTTTTTTTTGCAAGCACCTTTGTTTCAATTGATGCATGGTCATATTTTGAAAATCCCAATTAGTGAGATGAAAAAGAGTTAATAACTGTTATGTTTAAGAATCATCCGTTTGTCCAGGATTCTTTTCCAGGGTCTTATTTTTACAAACTAAGAAGAGGCTAGTTGATAGGCTAATAAAATCATAACTGAACATTACTAATACACTAGAAGAGCTATTCCCATAATTTCCAGCATTGGTAACATCAAATCCTATTTAACTTATATTCTATCTACTGCCAAAATAGGAAAGACACACAATAATCTAAATAATGCTTAATAATTCTAATTCTTAAATTTATACCAGTAATGTGGAAGAGTTACCTACTATGTCTTACCATTACTAAAATTATTATTTGCAATACAACAAATTACAAAGCAATATCAATGAAGTAAGAGGCGTATAATCACAATCATTATTAAGGCTGGGTGTTATTTTCTGCCTTGAGATGAGGCCGAACATATCTTGCCGGAACCCATGTAGGGCCAGTCCTTGTAGAAACACAAGCATATCCACGACCCCAGGTTATCAATGGTAAGGGACCTTCCCAGTGCCCTGTGGCCATATTTCGAATGTTAACCATTGGCCGTTCCTTGAGCACTGGGGAACCCCCAAAATGACGATCCACACGAGTTGTATTTGTATGATCACGATTCAAAAAATTCAGCACAAACAAAGCCTTACATAATCTTTCTTGTGGTGTGTCTCCCGTATTCCCCCTTTTTTGTTTATTAAGAACAGATTTCAGTGTTTGATGAGTACGCTCAATGATAGCTTGTCCAGTGGGAGAATGAGGGATGCCTGTAATATGTCTAACTCCCCATTCTTGAAGGAAAGTTTGAGTGGCCTTAGAAGTATAAGCGGGCCCATTATCTGTTTTTATCGTATGAGGGATTCCCATAGCAGCATAAGCAGATAACCAGTGTTTACGGGCGTCACGACTGCGTTCACCTGTATGTGCTGTGGCAAATATGTAAGAAGAATGAGTATCTATCGTTACATGTACGTATTTTAGACGGCCGAATTCAGGAACGTGAGTGACATCTGTCTGCCAGAGTTGAAGAGGGGCTGTTCCACGTGGATTTGTCCCAATTTGAGGCAAAGGGGCAATTGCCTGGCAGTCTGGGCATGTTAAAATAATGTTACGGGCTTGATCTACTGTCAGTTGGAATTGTTTTTGTAAGGCTCTCCTGTTCTGATGGAAAAATTGATGGGAGAGTCGTGCTTGCTGAAATAATTGAGGAGTAGCAAAAGCGACTGTGGCTTGATCAGCCTTACGGTTGCCCTCAGTTAAAGGACCAGGCAATGTAGTATGCGATCGAATGTGCATAATAAAATAAGGAAGAGTACGGTGAGAAACATAATGCAAGACTCGTTTGAGCTGTACAAACAAAACCGGATTATTAACTTCCTTAAGAAAGGACCCTTCAATCCGCTGAATGATACCTGTAACATACAAAGAGTCAGTTATTATATTAAGCTTTTGGTCTGAAAAAATTTGGAAAGCTCGAGCTACTGCAGCGAGTTCTACAACTTGAGGTGATCCATCAACAACATGTACGTCTGACTGCCATTGTGTAGCAGTCGCACGCCAGAGAACCACTGCTTGGTGTGTCTTGCCAGAGCCATCTGTAAATACAGTAACAGCATTAGGTATTGGAACATGTGAAAGTAAAGTATTAGTAGCAATGGGGATATCAGCCAAATTATGTAGTAACTGATGTTTGGGAGGATGAGTGGACAATTGTCCGGTATAGTCTGCCATAGCAGTCTGAAAAGGAAGTGACTGCGCAAGCATCCAATCTAAATCTTTTTTAGTAGCAGGTACGTATATGCACTCAGGGTCAAGAGCTCGTAGAATTTGTAGACGATGACGACCTCGCTGTATTAGCATAGCAAACATTTCCACTCGTGATGTAATAGTTTTTGAAAATGTATGAGGTAAAAATACCCATTCGAGAATAATGAGAGGATCCTTTTTTGAGGTATCCCATTGACATAACAAGCTATATGGCTGATAGAAGTTGGATATTATTATGAGATGTACTGGAAGTGATAAACAAACACGATGGCTGTATCGATTTTGCACTGATGTTATTACAGAGTCTAAGCATTGTTGTGCTTCTGGTGTTAATTGTCTTTTAGAAGTTAGATCTGGGTCTCCTTTCAGTAGTTTGAATAAAGGATGCAGCTCTTGAGTAGTAATTCCCAAAAGTGGCCGCAACCAATTGATGGTTCCTAATAACTTTTGCAGATCGTTTAATGTCCGTACGTGAGGTACTATTTTGAGGATTTGTGGCTGAATAGTGTGAGATGCAATTTTCCATCCTAAATATTTCCATGGAGAACTAAGTTGCACTTTTTCTTCTGCTATTTGTAAGCCAATAGATTGGACTGCCTCCCGGACGAGCAGTAAAGCGTCCTTTAGACCCTCTTCTTGTTCTGCTGCTATTAAAATATCATCCATGTAATGATAAATAAGGACATGAGGTCTAGCCTTTCGTACTGGTTGTAATGCATTTGCTACAGTCAATTGACATATCGTTGGACTATTAAGCATTCCTTGTGGTAACACTGTCCAATGATACCGCTGAACAGGGCTTTGTAGGTTGATAGAGGGCACTGAGAAAGCAAATCGTGGTGCATCTTTTGGATGAAGCTGAATGGTAAAAAAACAGTCTTTCAAATCAATGACTGCTATAGGCCAATCCGCAGGTAACATTGAGGGTGAAGGAAGGCCAGGCTGCAACGCTCCCATAGGCTCAATTACTGCATTGACAGCATGCAAGTCCTGTAAAAGTCTCCATTTTCCACTCTTCTTGAGGATAACAAAAACCGGAGTATTCCAAGGGCTGGTAGTAGGCACTATGTGACCAGCAGCTAGCTGTTCTTGAACTAACTCATGTAAGTGCAGCAACTTTTCTCTTTTTAAGGGCCACTGATCTACCCAAATAGGTTGTTCTGTTTTCCAAGCTAAGGGTATAGGTTGCTGCCGATCAATGGCCCTTACTGAAAATTTGTCTGCAAAATCATACCCCACTGACTTAAGAGATCACGACCCCACAAAGTACAGGGAATTGGTAAAATGTAAGGAGCAGCGTGAGCAATGCGACCATCAGGCCCTTCAAAAGATAAAATTCGGGCACTTTGTTTTGGCTGCTGTAGGCCCCCAACCCCCACAATAGCAGAATTAGGGTCTCTTAGTGGCCACTCAGAGGGCCAATCACTGGACTTAATGATGGTAACATCAGCTCCAGTATCCACTAGTCCTAATAACTGCCTGCCATTTACTAAGCATGGTAATAATGGTTTGTCTTTTGACAGTTGTGTGGTCCATAGCACAACAGGTTTATCTGTGCTCCCAAATCCACCGGTTCGATCTCTAATACCAGGTTTGGTCATAGAATGAAAAGGGACTAATTGTGCTATTTTTTGGCCTTTTGGAATAAAACAGGGGGGTGAGGGTGTCCATGCCATTATCTTAATTTCCCCGGTATGGTCAGCATCTATAACTCCAGGTAAAACAAAAAGTCCCATCCTTGTAACAGAAGAACGTCCTAACAAGAGGGCGCTATGCCCGTCCCCAAGGGGACCCATTACCCCTGTTGGAATGAGAGTCACGGTGCTATCAGTCAGCGTCACTGACTGGGCAGTGGACAAATCCACTCCTGCGCTGCCAACGGTGGCTGGTCTGAGTGAGCTGGCCAGACAGCGTCTGGCTGAGTCGGGACCGTATTTGCTGTCATAGCGCGCGGTCTCGCGCTCCTCTTGCCGTTTCCCGGCAGATCGCAGGGCTGTGCAGCAACAGGAAGTTTGGATCGGCAGTCTCTAGCCCAGTGTAGCCCCTTCCTGCACCGTGGACAGGGTCGAGTTGGAACAGCAGAAGCATTTTTATTTACTCGCTTGGGCTTTTTACAGTCCCGTTGGACATGACCTGGTTCTCCACAATTGTAACACTTTACTTTTTGAGCTGTCCCTGCATCAAGTTGGGTGGCCAATGAATCTGCTAGCAGGGCCATTTTATGACTTTCTGTGCCTACATCTTGACAGGCTTTAATCAAGTCAGTAATTGATGGGTCTGCATTCCTTAGGGACTTTAAAACCTTTCGACAGTCTGCATTTGCGTTTTCTACTGCTAATTGCTTAAGCAAGACATTTCGGGCAGCTTCATTTTCTACTTGTCTCTCTAATGAATTTTGTAAACGGTCAAGAAATTTAATGTAAGGCTCAGTAGCCTCTTGCCTAATTGAAGTAAATGAAGCATCGGGTGAATTAATATCAGGAACCCGACGGACAGCATGCAACACCAAAGTCTTAACTTGTTCCAGGCATTGCCTGTCCAGCTGTGCCTGTGCCTGAGGTGTTGCCCGGACCCCCTCCCCCATGAGTTCCTCTAGGCCAATGTGATTTAGATGGTTCAAATTATTCAAGGCCTGGACAGCAGCCTGATCCCGGTATTCAGTCATGAACACGGTGTATTGCATGGGAGAGAGGATCATTCGTAACACACTTTTCCAGTCATGAGGGGTCATAACATAACTATCACCAATTGCAACCAAAAGATTATATGTAAAGGTAGACTGAACTCCGTATGTTCTCACTGACTTCCTTAGCTCTTTCACTGCCTCATAAGGCAGGGGTTCCCAACGGGGGACCTGATTCAGCTGATACAACACAGGAAAGGCTTGCAATGTGTCAGCATCACCCCTTAATATTGCTTCTTTTCTGCACTGCTCTAAGACACCACAGTACGCTGTAGGGAAATTTGTCGTTTCTGCTTCCTTCAAAGTATCATCAGGAGGAAATGCGTCCGATTCTCTTTCTGGATCTTCTGGACCGGGGTCACAACGATCCGCTGGTTTCGATCCGTCCGTGCCTTTAACCACGTTACACGCCGGCTGCACAGACGCAGCAGCGCATGACGTGGGGGGGGAGGAGGGCAGAAGCGGCGCGACGAACGTCGTAGGCGGAGCGAAGGGCGAGGGCGCCGTAGAGGGCGGCAACGCGGCGAACGTCGGGGGAGGAGCGAACGGCGGGAGCGCGAAGGGGGGCGGCCGCGGCCCCTCGTCTCCCCGAATCGGGGAGGGGTCGGAGCCGCCAGTCAGATCCGGGCACGGGCCGCTTCCCGCAGCGAGAGGCAGCGGCGGGGTTGGGACGGAGGGCGGCAGGGAATGGTCGGAATAAATTCTTTCCCGTCGTGATTGCTTAATCCCTTCCATTATCCGGCTCCAAACGGGCAACAGCTTAGCAGCCTTTCTGTCTTTAGCGAGAGAAGCCTCGTAGAGTTTTGAGCCGATTTTGTCCCAAAGTTCTCCATCTAGAGAGAACTCAGTTTTTGGAAATTCAGGGACGTTTTTGCTTATCCATTTAAGAAGAGTAGCTAATGCTTTAGTAGACACAGTCTTATCCTGATACGGTAACACTGACCGCAATACTTCGAGATTTACTTTCTGCTCCTTCGGTAGTGAGCTCCCCATAGTTCCCGACTGCTCACCTTCTGTCCTGCAGAACGGTGCGGGTGCGCGCGAAACAGTCTCTCCGAAGTTCAGTCGGGCGACGCTGCCGGACCGGGCTCGCTCAGCCGCGGGTTGATTTGCCCCACGTTGTGGGCGCCATTTGCAGCGACTCGGCACGGACTCAGATGTGAACGATCCAAATCGTTTATTACAAGTTCTCACATCCCTTATATACCTTCACAAGTTGTTATTTTCTAACTTTCCCATCCGCCCTTACAACTTTCCCAAACATCTTACATGTCAACAAAGCATTCTACAAAACACTTTTCAACTGTCCATGCAGGCACATAACCAATCAGAGCTTTGAGACTCTTCTTCTCCTTGCAGAGGTGTCCTTGGTTCTCATGCTGTTTATCTTGCTCCACAGCTGCTGCTCTGAACAGCTTTTCTTGTATTCCCACAGTTTGCCATGACTGCTGGGGAGTAGGAGCCTTCCCGGTCACCTGAGCTGGGTATGCCTGAATATGCTTGCATGAATGATCTGAATGAGTGGTCTTCCATGTCTCCACTGCAAATAAAAGGCAATGTCAATCCCCCTCACACCTGCTAGTCCTGCATTCATGCTTGGAGCCTCTGTCTTGGTATCAGCATCAGGACCCTGGGATCTTTCCTGGGACCCAAACAAGCATAGGAAGCTTATTCAAAATTGCTCTGCTGTTAGAAGCTGGCTAGCACCAGAGAAGTCCATGATGTAAGTGCGTCAGAAATATTCTGCACTTCTACAGCCTTTTGTAGGGCAAACCATGGAATAGAAATGGAAGCCCATTTATTTAGGGTTTATCTGTTCTCCCACTCCTCAAATAGGAACTAGCATGAACGCTCTCAGCAACCAGTTGTTGGTAAAAGGAGAATCAGATAAAAAAGTCATTAAAGTAATCAATAAAAGATTCAATGTATCAATCGATCCTACTTAGCAAGGTGATTAACTGAATCACCTTAACTGAAGTGTGTATGCCTAACTAATTACACTTGCTATCTTTCTGATGCTAACTCCATTTGTTGACACAAAGGGTAAGGTGGGCTTTAAACACTTTCTTCTTTATGTGTTAGTTATTAAGAGGAGATGACCTCAGCCAGTTCTCTGAAGAATCAGGGGTTGCTGAGAGTAGAAAACCATGCTTTATGCATATAACTGAGCTACAAAATCTAATGTAGGCCAAATATTCACCATATTAAGGGCTATATCATTACCATAGGGTAGACTCAAAAGATGGTTTTCTGCTCTTAAATTTCTATGGTTTCCTGATCTTGAGGTCCTCACTTCATAATTGAGCTGTATTTGGCTGATCTCCAGTGCAGAGTGGAGCAATATCAAAAAGACAGACAGATGAAGAGCTGTCATTGTCTTCATTAGAAGAAATCTGAAAATTAGGAGTTCCAGCTGATAGTAAAGACTACTCAGAGGGATGGGATGACCATATGGACTGTGCTGAGATGCATTATAATGTGTGATAAACACTGTAAAGCAGTGTTGCTCCAGGAAATGGTCCAATACAACATAGAAGCAACTTTTAATGTCTTCCAGTCACAAGTTGTTCATATCTAATGTATATTTTACCCAATGTTTTCCAGTTCCAGAAGCAGAGGATGCCTTTATCAACAAGCAGAAGGTGCAGAAGGAGGTGAAGGCTGCACCAACAGAAAATGCCACGCTGAGCTGCGAGGTGGCCCAGGAGAAGACGGAGGTGAAGTGGTACAAGGAGGGGAAACTGATCACCTCGAGCAAGAAGTTCAGGGTGGAGTCAGAGGGCAAACAGCGTCGGCTGGTGGTGAGCCAGGTGCAGAAGAAAGGTGCAGGAGAGTACAGCTGCGAGGCTGCTGGCCAGAGACTCACCTTCAAGATTCATGTCACAGGTAAGACAGGTGTTGTCTGAAATACAGCAGAGAACAGTAAAGTAAAATCTAGTTTCCATTATACAGTGATCCAGGTGCAGTAGTCTGTGCTGAGGTTTTTTTCCCTATACTTGATTGCCTGGGTTTGTAGAAAGTATTTGGTTTTAGTATGGCACAAAGACCTGTTTCAGTCTGTAGAATAATAATTACTGATATATGTACAATGGAAGCAATATTCAAGATATTATTCAAATCTCTCCAGTGCCTGAGATCCCAAACTGTAATTCTTGTTCACCGAAACATTTGACTAAGATAAGTATGTGCAGTGAGGCTGGAGTGCATGTTCTACGTGCAGCCTTTCGTGGCAGGAGAAGCAGGAACTTCTCCTAGTAGTACACTGCCTTTTTACTATGCCTTTATGTTGGAGGCTGCATCTGGATAGGTGAGTCTGCTACTCACAGTAAGAGACCTGGTAGAGCTGACTATTGCCAGAGCTCAAAGTAAGATAGATATCTGCAAATCACACACAAAGAAGAAAGGACTGCGTTGGTGAGCATATTTCCTTTGTGCCTTTGACAGTCACAGTTGTGGCAATGGTAGAGGCCATGAGGAGTCTGTTCAGGAAGCCAGGAGTACTGTTCTGGGTCATGAAAAGGCAGCCAGTGGTTTGACTATCGCATGTTTATGTGTTTTGATGTTTCACAGTGGGTCTTAAGTTAAAGGAGCTCAGGTTTTGGTTGCCTGCAGGACAGATGTTCTTTTGGGTTCAATATGTTTGCATAGTGACTTGCAACCATGGGACTGGTGTTCAAGGACCCTCTTGGTTCCTTCAGTTCCTAGGTTCTTTCTTGCCTAGATTTGACACTTTGTTTCAACAGAAGAGCTGATATTCTCTAGTGAAGGCTATTAGTTTGGGCACAAGTGGTAACCTAAACCTGTTCCAACCTGTACATACAAACCTGCAAGTTGGTCTCATTTCAGTCCCTCAGTCAATACTTTTTCTTTTCTTCCCTCAGAGCCAAAACCTGTGTTTATAAACCAGGAGCAGGTGCAGAAAGAGGTGAGTGCTGCCCTGGCAGCAAGTGCCTCCCTCAGCTGTGAAGTAGCACAGGATACAACCGAAGTAAAATGGTTCAAGGATGGAAGACTGCTTGCCTCCTCCAGAAAGTTCAGAATGGAATCTGTGGGCAAAACACGGCGTCTGGTTGTGGAGCAGCTGGAGAAGAAAGATGCTGGAGAATACATCTGCTAGGCTGCTGGCCAGAAGATGACCTTCAAGTTGGAAACAACTGGTGAGCATTCCCTTTGGGAGCACTAAGCAGCTGTTTATGTGGCTTAGAGGAAGACTGTCTGTCTTCTACCCTGTGGGCATGGAACAGCCACAGTTCCCCCTGGAACAATATCAATGACCCACACCACTAATTGGATTCTCATTTTTAATGTAGTGGTAGCGAGCTGAAAACCTGGCTGTGGAATACTTCTGACTAAGGAACTTCTATTTTAATTTCTAGGTGCACTGAATTACCCTCTTAGAGTATCTTTCTGAATATATAAGCAACCACGGGTGACTGTTGTCATCAATTTATAAGCAATGAGCCGATAATGTTCCAATTAGAAACTTTTATTAATTGTAGCGGGTAAAACAAAAAGGCAATTCAGCGCTGGGCGACAGGGGAATCCTCGTTCCTCCAACTGCCGCACCTTCCCGTCCCTTGCAACTTCTTTTGTAAGGTCCATCCCGAGTGTATTGTCCTTTAATTGGTCGGTCGTGATCGTGCCACTTGGTGTGTCGTTCCTTGGTTGGTCCTTCCGTGAAACTTTGTATCCATCGGGGCGCGCTTTGCCTGTAACTATGCAGAGTACACAATCTACCCATAAAATTAGAGTGTTCTGCAACCCTTGTGGCCTCCATATTCCACCATCACATCCCGGTCCTAATGAACAAGCACTCCACCACAATGCTACCACATCCCGGTCTTAATGAGCAAACATTTTATCACAGTCCCCCCTTTTCTTTTATTGTACTATTTTGTTTTGCTCATTAAACCGTTTTAGTTCTTGTCGACTCCTGGGCTCTTTTTCTTTGTTCTGTTTTCTTAGTTCAGCCATTGTATCTATTGCTACCCCCGTTTGATCAGCGTAGGTGCAACATTGTTCTTTAAGAGCCACACATTGTCCCCCTTGCTGCAATAGGAGAAGATCCAACCCCCTTCTATTTTGTAACACTACTTCTGATGGGACCACTTAAATGGCTCATGTGTCTGTACCTCTGTACCCCAACCCTCATTAATGAGACTTAATATTATTATCAATTGAGCTAGTTTTTAGATAGGCAGTTTTCCCACTGCAGTAGTGCGTCTTTAATTGTTCGGGGGAGTTATTTCCAGTCTTGGGGTATCTTCTGGATTCTAAATCTTTGGATTCATTCATAATGGAGCAGACCCCTCCACATGTTTTATCTCCTCTGCCTCGCCCATCGACTCGGTTGCCTCGAGCCATGGGGTGTATAATCTTCTCGGCAGCAAGAGTATTCTTCAGGAGGGGCTGGTTTTGCTTCCCTTTTAAGTGGGTCTTTGGGGTACTGCACCCTATTCTTTTTCCCACTGGTTATACACTTAAGTGATGCTGGTAAGCATCTAAATTCACCCCCAGGTTTACCCCCTTCTATTAAAATTTCCACGGCCACTCTGAAGGCTAATAACCAATTTGTGTATCCCTGTTTCCGCAGTGGGTCCACTACCTTTCTAAAACATATCCCAACAGTTGCATTCACAATAGTCAAAATATTCCCTTCTACATTAAATTCTATACTGATACGTTTATACAATCATTGTTAATTCATGTTCTCATTTTCCTTGACGGAGGGTTTCGTGACAGTTTTACTTTCAAATCACCCGCTGGACTAGTGACTCTCCATTCGTGATTTTGTACTGGACCCTTAACACGACTAGCATGTGTCCATCCTTTTTCAGCAGTTCTGATGGCAGTATTGGTAGTCAATAATACCAGATAGGGACCTTCCCAGCGAGGCTGCAGTGTGGTTTCTCTCCAGGTCTTTATCAGAACCCAATCTCCAGGCTTTATTCGATGGAGGGTAATGTCCAGAGGGGGTCTTTGAGTCAATTGTCCCTTTTTCCACAATTCCTGTTTATACTTCATTAATTCCGTGATATAAGCTTGAATGTTCTTATCTAACACCCCCGGGTGATCTTTAGGGGTTCCTGCATCATATGGCATTCCGTATAACATTTCGAAGGGAGATATTCCTATGTCAGCCCGGGGCTGGGCCCTAAGGTTTAAGAGGGCAAGGGGAATGCATTTTATCCATGAGAGCTTAGTTTCTAGTGTTAATTTGGCCAATTGCTTTTTTAGTTCCCCATTCATTCTCTCTACTCGCCCTGAACTCTGTGGGTGCCAGGGAGTATGTTCTTCCCATTTTATTCCCAAGGCTTCAGCTATATTTCTAGTGATTCTTGATGTAAAGTGTGGTCCTTGATCTGAATCTATTACTTCTGTTACCCCATACCTAGGGATGATTTGCTCGAGTAATATTTTTGTTACTACCTGAGCTGTTGCTTTAGTTGTGGGGAATGCCTCTACATAATGTGTGAGGTGGTCTATTATGACTAATACATATTTATATCTTCCTACTTTAGGAAATTCGGTAAAGTCAATTTGGACTCTAGAAAATGGCCTAGTGGCCAAGGGTCTTCCCCCCATAGGCAGTTTTCTTTGTACGGCTCTGTTTATCTTTAAGCACGTAATACATCCTTGAGTAATATGTCTAGCTAAATTATGTAGGCCTATACACATGTACTTAGTGGCAAAATGATCTATTAAAGCTTGGCTTCCCCAGTGGGTCCGTTCGTGCAACTGGGTCAGCACCTGAGATGCTATTGACTTAGGCAGTACCTCTCTCCCGTCAGCTAGATACCACCTCCCTTCTGTGTTTTTAGTTATTCCCATTTGATTCAGTTTTTGTTCTTCCTTCGGTGTAAACGAAGGGGCCTCATCATGTGTCAATTCTTCCTGCCTCTCCTGCCTCAGGACCAATTCCCTCAGGGCAGCTTGCTTAGCTTCTAGGTCTGCTGCATTATTTCCTCTAGTCTTGTAATCGGTCCCCTGTTGGTGTCCTCTAAGGTGTACCACCGCTATCTTCTTTGGTTTTCGTAGGGCCACTAAGAGTTGCTTTATTAATTCTTGATGTATTAAGTCCTTTCCTTGGGAATTTATCAATCCCCTTTCTTCCCAAATCTTCCCAAAGGTATGTATTACCCCATAACTATATTTGGAATCGGTATAGATAGTGCCCTCTTTTCCCTGTAATCTTTTTAGTGCCTGTAAAACAGCATACAGCTCGCAAGCTTGAGCTGACCAAGTGTTACTCAAGGGTCCTGATTCCAATACCCGGAGGGTCTTTCCATCTACTATTGCATAACCTGATCTTCTCTTTCCCTCCACTACTCTAGAGGATCCATCCACAAATAATTTTTCCCCTTCTCTTAATTCTTCTTCTTCTAAATCTGGTCTGATTTTTGTTTGTTCTTCTATCGTATGTAAACAGTTATGAATGAGTCCCACATTTTCGGGTTTTCCATATAAGAATTCTGCAGGATTCTGGAGACTTGTGGTCTCCAGGGTTAAGTTAGGGGCTTCCAGTAAGATACCCTCATACTTTAGAAGACGAGAATCAGATATCCATTTTTCAGCTTTTTGTTGGAGCACATTTCTAATATTGTGGGGAGATAGTACCTTTATATTGCTGTTAAAAGTAATTTTCCTGGCTTCTTCTACCAATAACGCACACCCAACAATTGCTTGTAAGCAAGTGGGCCATCCTCGGCTCACAGGGTCTAATAATTTTGACAAATATCCAACGGGTTTCTTCTTCCCTGCCCAATCCTGTGTTAAAACCCCATACGCTGTACCACTGTCTATGTTAACGAATAAATAAAAGGGTCTTTTTAAGTCAGGCAGGCTCAAGACAGGGGCATTGATGAGATCCTCCTTCAGCTTTTGTAGATTCTCTTCATCTTGTCTATCCCACTTTATTAATCCATCGGTACTGAGCTTTTGATATAGAAACTTTACTTTACTGCTATAATTTTCAATCCATTGTCTACAATATCCCACTAATCCCAGCAATTGTCTTATTTGTCTCTTATTGTTTGGCGACTTCAGGGACAATATTCCTTGTATCCTTTCAGGATCTATCTTCTTTTCTCCTTTACTCAGGTAATGCCCTAGATATCTAACCTCCTCTTCCACAAATTGCAATTTCCTTTTTGATACTTTAAGTCCTTTCAGTCCCAAAAAGTTCAGCAATTTAATACTTTCTTTCCGAACCTTTCCCTCATCCTCTCCAGCAATTAATAGATCATCTACATACTGTATTAATTTGGTATCAGGATCTAGCTGATACTCTTGCAGGATCTGTTCTAGGGCTTGCCCAAACAAATTAGGGGATTCTGTGAAGCCTTGGGGGAGTACAGTCCACCTTAATTGCTGTTTTCTGTTAGTATCTGGGTCTTCCCACTCAAATGCAAAAAAATCGCGGCATGTCTCATCTAAAGGGCAAGCCCAAAAAGCATCTTTTAAGTCTATGACACTATACCACAAGTTGTCGGGCCCTAATTTACTTAGCAATGTATAGGGATTAGCTACAACTGGGAACCTAGATACAGTGCGCTTGTTAATTTCCCTCAGATCATGAACCAACCGATATGTTCCATCAGGTTTCTTTACCGGTAATATAGGGGTATTAAATGGGGACATACAGGGTTCCAGTAATCCTTTGCTCACTAATCTATCTATTTCTGGTTTGAGACCCCTCCTTCCTTCCAGGGAAATAGGATATTGTTTTATTTTTCCTATTACTTTGGTAGTTTCCCGGGAAGGTTTGCATCCGAGGGGGATCTGTTGTATAGTAGACCTTTCTGCTCCTGAATCTACTAGAAACTCTACCTCCTCAGCTTGGGGACCAATTTTCAATTTTATCAAGGGCTCCTGTTGTTTCTGGGTCCCCAATATATAGAGCCCCTGACACCCCTAGTCTTCTTGGAAGGACTTTTCATCTCTCATTCTAACCCTGCAGTCCCTCTTCATGTGTCCCTTTTTCCTGCAATAATAGCATATTCTCTCCTCCTCCCTGTTTTCAGGCTTCCTAAATTTTTGCTGTCCTGGAATTCGATTTTGCGTCCATCCCCCCATTTTCCTTTCCAATTCCCTACTTTCTCTGACCGCTGCTACCATCATCCTAACCTGCCTATTATGTCTTTCTTCCTCCCTTCTTACATATACCTTCTGAGCTTCCCTCAAAAGTTCATCAAGCCCCCGATCCTGCCAATTTTCTATCTTTTCTAGTTTCTTGCGGATATCTTCCCAAGCCTTAGCTACGAACTGTGTTTTGAGCAGAGCCTGGCCTATCGGTGTATCGGGATCCAATCCTGAATATAGTTGTAAATTCTTGCGTAACCTTTCTAGCCATTCAGTGGGTGTTTCCTCCTTCTTTTGTCTTTCATTAAAAGCTTTATTTATATTCTGACCTCTTGGGACTGCCTCCCTAATGCCCTGGATAATGATAGTTCGCAGGTCCTGCATGTGAGTCCTATGATGTTGATTTTGATGGTCCCATTGCGGATTCTGTAAGGGCCATTTAATATCCGCAGCGGGCCCGTGGGCATGTTGAGCATCCCAAATGCGCATCCCTGCACGCCTAATCATACCTCTCTCTTCTGCTGTGAACAGTATACTTAGAATAGATTGTAGTTCCTCCCAGGTATAAACATTTGGCCCTAAGAACTGATCTACTCTGTCTGCCACCCCCAGGGGATCTTCTAGTATATTACCCATTTCCTTCTTAAAATCTCTAACATCCCCTGAATTTAAGGGCACTGATATAAACCCCATCTGAGGTTGTGGACCTCCCATGGGCATTTCTCTTAAAGGGTAGAGGTTATTTTGTCGTGCCTTTGCCCGTGTGACAGGCCCTCCCCCTTCTATCTTTTGTACTTCCGCCTCTCTCGAATCCATCTGCCCATGATCCAACTGAGGAGGAGAAGGTAGGGGAATTGCTGGTGGTAAAGCATATGGTGGGGGTCCCACTAAGGCCTCCTCTTCCCTTCGAGGTTTACGTTTTTCGACATCTTTTTCTTTTCGTGTCAAATTAAAAATGGGGACTCCTAAACCCTCTGGGCGAGTGACCCATACTGCTGCATAGTCACTTTCTTCTTGATTGAAAGGGGTTTTGGAGTTTACCCAAAAATTTAATTGCTGTTGTACCCAATCTTCATTAGAACCATACTTAGGCCACCATACTGCCGGGCCAATTTGTTGTCCGCTCCAAATTTCTATACAATAATAAATCATCTTTGCCTTATCTTTATTTCTTGTTCCTGGATAGTGCGTCCAGGCAATTAGCATGAACCCTAGAGGTGAGTCCTTAGGAATGGATGGTCGTTTAGAAGGGGTGGGTGGTTTAGTTTTACACTGCCCCATCTCGTTCTTTACTTCTTGCTCTCTTGTTTTATTCAATGTCTGTAGCTCCCCCTAGTGCCCGTAGCTCTAGGGGAACACCTAAATAATAATCATCCCTAGTGCCCGTAGCTCTAGGGGAACACCTAAATAATAATAATCATCCCTAGTGCCCGTAGCTCTAGGGGAACACCTAAATAATAATAATCATCCCTAGTGCCCGTAGCTCTAGGGGAACACCTAAATAATAATCATCCCTAGTGCCCGTAGCTCTAGGGGAATACCAAAGAATAACCCTCCATAGAGCCCGTAGCCCTAGGGGTTGTGGTGGTGAAAGGGTCCCGCTTATACCCTGTACCCACCCTTCGGCGTGCCCTCACTCAGTGTTGCATTCACTCGCTTCCCCCAGGTCGTGGCCCACGCCCTCGCGGGCAATGGGAACCACACTACTGTGGGGTCCACACTCGCTCGGGTTAGTGCCGGCTGCCGGCCCCCCTTCACAAGCACACAACACTCGCCACACGCCGGATTCCCAACCCAGACCGGACTATACTCACCTGTCCTGCGTCTTCGTCCGGACTTTCGTGCACGAAATTTAAAGGGTTAACCGGTTTTTCCTTGCCTTTGTGTTTTAAATTTCGGATCGTCGGCGGGAGTAGGGCGGGAGGATAGGAGCTGAGGCCGCCTATTTAGGCGGGGCGCCCCCTCAGGCTCATTCCTACGCCAGTATTCCCGTCCGAGTCACGGCGCCAAATTGTCATCAATTTATAAGCAATGAGCCGATAATGTTCCAATTAGAAACTTTTATTAATTGTAGCGGGTAAAACAAAAAGGCAATTCAGCGCTGGGCGACAGGGGAATCCTCGTTCCTCCAACTGCCGCACCTTCCCGTCCCTTGCAACTTCTTTTGTAAGGTCCATCCTGAGTGTATTGTCCTTTAATTGGTCGGTCGTGATCGTGCCACTTGGTGTGTCGTTCCTTGGTTGGTCCTTCCGTGAAACTTTGTATCCATCGGGGTGCGCTTTGCCTGTAACTATGCAGAGTACACAATCTACCCATAAAATTAGAGTGTTCTGCAACCCTTGTGGCCTCCATATTCCACCATCACATCCCGGTCCTAATGAACAAGCACTCCACCACAATGCTACCACATCCCGGTCTTAATGAGCAAACATTTTATCACAACTATGATCCTGATTTATATCTAGGTTCAGGATTACTGTTTCAGTTAGGTTAGATGAATAGCTCCAGAGAAGATAGGGAAATACAGCAGTTAACTGATACCACGTGTCAGAAGAATGCAGCTCAGTGCTGGGCAGTTTGCTGCTTCATTCCCTCTTACAAGTTGCACCCAAGGCTGGAAAAGACCACTGAGATAGCTGAGTCCAACCCCAGCCCACCCTCACTGGACTTACTAACCACGTCCCCAGTGCCACATACCCGTGGCTCTTGAGAACCTCCAGTGACTGCGGTATATCAGCGTGGTTGCTTCAGTTGTGGGAGTTTTCAGACACTGGCTGTTGTTCTAGCGAGACAAAAAACCAAAACTGATGGAACAATGTCTATACAGGAAGCAACTGGCTGTCCTGATGGCTGCCAACAGTTTTGCACAAGGTGTGTCATGCAAGCTTGCATGAGTCTGGTTTAAAAACTTGCTGTTCTGATGGAAGGAGAGGATGTTGGTACCGGATAACTGCGGGATTTGTGCTCTCCCGACATCCAGTTGCAATCACAGCTTATTGTTGCTATAGAAAACAGCTTCTCTATAGACAAACTAAGTTAGTTCCAATAAGTGGCTGAAGCCCTAAGTGATCCAAGGTGAAGCATGATCCAAACTGGAATTTAGCTAATTGTAGTAGGGAATCCAAGATGAGTTATTTAAAATATGAGTCCTCCATCTAAAACAGCATTGAACTCTTACCCTGGTTGATGATAGAAGTGAGAGTTGAACAGCAGAAGTCTGAAGTTATGCTCCATATTTCTCATCACTGAAAAGAATATTTGAATATATGAATTCCTTTGGCTATGTTAGAGCTCATAATGCGGTCAGCTGATGTTCTTTAAATGCTTGGAGTCTAGCAATGTGGGGAAGTGGACTGCTATTTGCTGTTGAGCTTTAGGCTGAGAAGCCTGATTTTAGAGGACCATAGACTTCCCCTTTCCCTTCCCCTCTCCTCCCCTTCTCCCTGGACTGATCCCGCATGGTTTGAGAATGAGTTCAGAGCAAGGTAAATGAGGAATAGCCATGTGAAAACCTGTTGTTTTAGTGCACTATAAAAGACACTTAGTCAAAAGACAAGTGTGTGTTCCAAGCTTAAGATTACAGGAGATCCTAGAAACAACTCAGCTGCTCAAACCTGTAGTCTGGCTGAATATTTTATTGTCAGTTCTGGTCAGGACACCTTCCGAGGTGCTTGAGTAAGACAAATAAAAGGTCATGGGTAACTTGGTCCTTCTTGTGATATACTTCTAGGCTTTCATCAGGGAAAAGCTTAATTAGTCCAAATCATTCATCGGGGAGGCTCACTGTGACAGGTATTGGTTGGTGCAAGGTGTCATTATCTGCTCCTGTCCCAGATTACTTTAACAGCAGAACCAGCTTCCCTTCCAGCTGCAAAGAATGTTTTGCACTGGGCCATTACCACCAGAGTATCCCTCAAATATCAAGAGGATTGCTGGAACGTTATTGTCCCTAGCACAAGTAATGATAATGTGCTCAAAACAATAGTTTTTTTTGTTGTTAATTACAAGTTCTAGTAAGCATGGAGAGTAGGCACTGCCTTTCATTATTCCTTACGCCAGATGCTCCTAGAGACCTCATTCCCAACTAAATCCACATCCTTCTTTCTCCTTCTCAGAATTGCCTGTGAAAATCAGCAAACCATTAGCGTCACTCAGAAGGACAAGGTCACATTTGAGTGTGAGCTGTCCAGGCCCAAGGTGGACGTCAAGTGGTTCAAGGTATGGCATGTAATGGTATTTTCCTTTCTGACTTCTCTGGAAATGAATGAGAGCCTTTAATTTCACTTCCAAGGGATGCGAGTCTGAGCTTTTGCTTGATAGCTTTTGCACTGCTCTCTTTTCTTAGTGCTCTTTTACTTGCCCAGATCAGCACTCTTTGTTATTATGTCCTGAGTTCATTTATCAAGTAGAAATGGAAGTTTGCTTTGGGTTTCTTGTGAACTCCTGAGGTCTTGCTGCACAAAATATTGTTGGTTGGAGTACAGTCTTGAGCTTCAAGTCTAACACAGAAATTCTCAGCCGGGATTTTGTAGCCTTGATGTGAACTGGGTTTTAGGGTGAAATCTGAGTTTTCTTTGCACCTGACAGTGTGAGAATTTGCTCTGGCACTTTGTGTACCTCCCCGGTGCTCAGCTGTTCCTTCCCTTACTTGGGGATAACATCATTTATTCAAGGTGATGTCCAAACAGGCTTGTTAACAGTCCTCCGCAGTGCTTTAAGCTGTCATAGGTCAGCCAGAATTTATGCATGTTCTATAGCCATTCCTACATGTTGAAAACACTGCACTGTGCTTAAGCTTCAGCATATGTGCCAGTAAGCACAGTTCCATTAATTCTAGGGGAGTGGGTGAATTAAGCATAGATCTGAAGGCTCCCTTTGCTCAGTGCAGAGATGGAAGGACTAATGGAGATCTGACTTGATATTTTCCCTTCTAGGATGGGAAGGAGCTCTGTCAAAGTAAAAAAGTGGGCATTACTTCCCAGGGAAATAAGAGAAGTCTCATTATTCACAAGTGTGAATATGAAGATCAGGGAACATCCACATGCTGAGCAGCCTAAGACAAGACATCAGCTACCCTAAAGGTTCATTTTATGTTTAACTGAAAGAGCAAATAAATCCTATTGTGGTATTTTGCACCACAGGAAGAAATGCTTCATGGGCAGTTTGGGCACTTCTTGGTTAGTCCTTTTGGATACCTTTCTCTTTCTTCTTTATGCTCAAGACAGATTTTCCCTCCATGTGTTGCATTGGTTAAACCCCAGTTTGTAGCTCATCACCAGGCTCTGAAGCATCAGACTGGTTACTGAACACACAGGTCTGCTGTGCCCTGATAGATGCCACCTTCCCAAGGGACGTATGAAAGGATGCTTTTTTCTGATTTCCTACTAGATGCTGTCCTCATGTGGCCACTTGGGTTCAGTGTTAGCATGAACATGAACATCTGTCCTGTCCCATGACTTTGGTGAACTCTCATTTTCTCTCTCATTCTGCAACCAGGTTGGGTTGCTGTTTCAGTACTGGCTGTTTTATGCAGCCATTCCATTTGTTCTGGTTTAGGTTCTTTTTTTTTTTTTTTTTTTTTTTCTTTTTTTCAGACATCATTTCTATACAGTAGACAAAGCCAGCCTATTACATTTGATTTACAGTTTTTAGCTTTTGCTGGTAAGCAATTCAGCTCTCAGGCAGTTTTACCAACAGCTTTGAAGAGCTGAAATGAACCAGCCTGGACACGATGGTCTGTTTTTGTTGGTGTAATGAATTTATGAAGTTAAACTGATTGACCCCATAAGGTTTTACAGTGTATGACTCACGTCTGGCAGAGTTATCACAGCAATGAGTTTATATACTTAGCATTTCAGGAGGCAAATGGTTGGGGATACTCTTTCATTTGCTTGCGTCTCAGAGTGAATCACTAGAATGTGAACCATCCTTCATCTCCTTTGTATTGCTTTTGTGTGTGTCTGTGTGTGGTTTCCCCTGTGAATTTCATTCTTTCCAGTTATATGTAAGTTCTCTTTTGAGCAGTGAAATTAGATGTTCCATCAGCAGTCATAATGGTAAAGCTGAGTTGCCACGTTATCTGTGTCCTTTCTGTCTGGCGTCTCAATAACTGCTGCCCCACCACAATATCTGCCTAATACTTCAGCTCCATGGATGCCTCCTTGTGCAAACTGAGAGCCTGTATTTGGTGTGCATAGATCTGGGCTTACATCTGTGCTGGTAAATGCACTAGTGCATGGGCTAAGCAGTCCTGCCTCCTGTGCTGTGGGCATTGAGATGGGGCTCCTACAAGCTGCCCATTGCAAGATATTTAGAAACTAATTGCTGCGGAGGTTTCCATCCTCTTTTCAGACTAACTAAAATTTGGTTAGTGGGATCAAAACAGAAGGGGCAGGGAGGGAGAGCTGACCAAGGACTACTGATGGAACAACTATGAATCCTTGGTTCCTCAGGATTCCCTGCATCAGCAGTTGGCAACAGGAGTAAGGGGGCTCAGGAGGACACTGTGGAGTAGTGTGAAAAATGAGCGAAGAGAGTTACTAATTGATGCCTCTTGGAAAGTAGTCCAAGAGTGGTCCTCTTCCTAAACTCTCCTCTTGTGTGTGGTTTTATCTTTATGAGGTGTTCATAACAAGTGATGTGTAGATCTCCCTTATCTCATAATGTCTTTGCCTGCCTGCAGTGAATATGCAGGATACTGGATCATATACCAGCTTCTTTGAATTACTGCTCATGTCAGGAGATAAAATCTGCCTATTCTTTGAACTAACACTGGCGAGGGTTAGTTATTCTGGCTACCGAGAGAATGACACAGCAGATTAAACTCTTTCATTTCCTTCTTTGTCAAATGCCTTTTCATCTAACTGTGTGTCCCATAGAAATTCAGAGCAGTGTTGGCTGAGGGAAGTGGAAATATTTATCTCCTGTGTGTATCTGCCACCCTATTTAGACATGCTGGCAGAGCGCAGAGATTGGAGGAGTTGGATTAGGCAGTAGTTTCCCTATTGCTCACAGAACCACTTTTTCTGTGGTCTCCCAGCTACCCTGTGCCCAGTGGCCTATGCAAGATGGAGCGGAAAAGGCTCATTTTATGAACAAACAGGAACCTTTCTGGTCAGATTAATACCTGTGCTCTTTTAGAGAGATTTAGATACTAGAGATTTTAGGTACTGGAATAGGCTCCCCAGAAAGGTGGTTGAATCACCATCCCTGGTTGTGTTTAAGAGCCTTTTGGATGTGGTACTCAGGGATATGATTTAGTGTAGGGTTTTTAGAGTTAGGGTACTGGTTAGGCTGCGGTTGGACTTGATGATCTTCAATGTCTTTTCCAACCTGGGTAAATCTATGATTCTATGCAGGAACTCTTCTCCTGAGGTTAATCCAAGTTGTATCCAGGCCCTTCAGAAGGAAAGGGATATAGCAGCACAGAAATATGGCCTGATTCTGACATAACTAAATGCAGACCTGGAGAGTTAAAAGGGATTGTGTGATGTTCAAAGGATTTTGAAGCAAAGATGTCCCCTAGGTAAGATTTGTGGCTGACATTCCCCATACATTGTTTGTAGGCACACAAGCTAAGGAGAGACTAGTGATGAGCATGCAGAGAAGCCAATGGTTCAGACAGGTTTGTAGTGACACAACACTGTAGAGTTCTGTCTAGTTCTCCTTGGCATAGTTTGGAAAATAAAGATGAGGTAATTGGTGGTAACCAATATGGCTTCCTCAAGGTCAAGCCATGCCTGACAAACTTGGTGGCCTTTCATGATGGAGTAAAAGCATCAGTGGATAATGGGAGAGCAACTGTCATCATCTACTTGGACTTGTGCAGAGCATTTGATCCCGTCCTGCATGACATCCTGGTCACCAAAGTGGAGAAAAATGGTTTTGATGGATGGACCAGTTGCAGGATAGGGAACTGTCTGGATGGTCACACTCAGAGAGCTGCAGTCAATAGCTCAGTGTCCAGGTGGAAGGTGGTGTTGGGACCAGTGTTATTTAACATTTTTGTAGGCAACATGGAGAGTGGAATCAAATGCAGCCTCAGCAAGTTTGCAGATGACACCAAGCTGAGCGATGCTGTTGATGTGCTAGAGGGAAGGGATGCTACCCAGAGGGACCTGGACAGGCTGGAGAGGTGGGCCCTTGGCAGCCTCATGAACTTGAGTGTGGCCAAATACAAGGCCCTGCACCTGGGTCAGGGCAATCCCAAGCACAGGCACAGGCTTAGAGGAGAATGATTTGAGAGAAGCCTTGACCCTGAGGAGAAGAGTTGGTGTGGAGGGAGGTGTCCCTGCCTATAGCAGGGGGACTGGAACTAAATGACCTTAAAGATTCAGTCAGTTCTATTGTTTTTCTACCCTTAATTTTGCTTGAAAGGTTTTAGAATAAATGAGATTCTGGTTTCCATGAAAACTGTTTGCAGGGAGCTCCATTGTAGCTAGTAGGTCTGTCTTTAAGTTCAAGGGCAATAATGCATTGACTGTGTTGAAGAGAGAAATGACTCAGGAATGGATGATGGTTTAGAATAAAACATAATCCTACTTATTTTCTACGCAAATATGTGTAAGGAAAAGATGCTGCACTCAGTTCTGGAAATACCCTGACAAATATATCTCTACTGTTTCACAGCTGGAGATATCAAGATTGTTAAAGCACTGGAAGATGTGGAAGTGAATGAATATGGGAGTGCATCTTTTGTCTGTGAGATTTCACACGATGAGGTTCAGACCCAGTGGTACAAAGAGGACAACAAGCTGAAGGCTGATGACAACATCAGAATGCAACAAGATGGTAGGGTGTAAGCGGGGGGTCTTTCTCCTGAGTGGGGGGTGGGTTGGAGGTCAAGCATATAAGACATCTGAAATGAAGTGAAGAGGGTTCAGAAGCGAGTTCCCCTTTTGTTTTGGGACTGAGGTTTAGGTGGAACAAGTGACATGGTGGGATGCTTAGTGTGGGAAGTGTGATGCTATCCCACCATCCCACACTGCCGGGAGCAGGTAGGAAATCAGTGCAGTTATTTCCAAAGTGGGGGTGAACAGGGCAGTCAGTTCACGTCTCCAAAGAGGTTTTGTCTGACAGTGAGTGTGATCCTTCTGTATCAGATACTTTGAATTTGACGGTGGCCGCATTTGATCAGTCCTTGTAGAAGCCATGTTTAGATTCTGCTTTGGTCTGCTCCATTTCCAGTTCAAAGTCGTTGGACACTAAATGAGACAGCTGCATCTCAGTAAAAGATGTGTTTGAATAGCTGTGATGTGCTTACTATTCAGATTTACAGAGCTGAGGTTTTGTCCTTGGCTATAGCAAAGAAGTCAAATCAGGTGTAATTAATTGTATTTCTGAACTAGACAAGTTTAAGTTTGGTAGCACCTAAATTTGGTGCGGTTTGTCATTGATTTCATCTGAAAGAAACTTGCAGGCTTTTTATCTGCTGTTGTCCCCAGCGTAAGATTATCCATTCACATCCTAAAGTACTTGTTATATTTTCAACTCACTCTTATTTGAATAAAAGCCTCAACAATTGGGAGCAATTTAATAAGCACAGAACAAGAGCTGGACCTTGCATTTGGTAGATACTGTACAGTATTACTTCATAGAAATGTAGTCAATGGCATTCCCTATAGACAATCGTTTGTTTTATCTTTAGAGTCGTTCAAAGAACCATTGTGAACTTGACATTAATTGGAATGGAATACACGCAAGAGACTTTCCTCTTCTTCCAATTGTCCTCATCCTTTCTTCTCTTCCACCCCTGCTTTGCAGATTACCATATACAAATCACCAGGAAGTTGGAGGACAAGACAGCTTTGGAACGTCATTCTGTCATCCTGTCCTGTGACTTCAGGCCTTCTCCAAAGGTTGTGAAATGGTTCAAGGGCCGCACACCCATCGAGCCCTCTGAGAAGTACAAGATCAAGAGGGATAAGCATTCAGTAGAGCTCAGAATTCTGAAGCTGAAGCCCGATGATGCTGGTGTGTACAAGTGCAAGGCAGGAATTGCAGAGACTGAGGCCACGCTGACAGCTGAAGGTATGAGCAGGGAGGGTGGCCTCTTCCATGTCCTATTTCACCTCAGATTTCTCTTCTTGAGGTTGACTTCTGCCATTCTCTCCTGCTAACTTTATAAATGTATAATCTTCACTGAGAAGATTACACAAAGATCATCTAGTCCAACCATTCTACCACATCCCAGTATGATTTATAGTAACAGTGGTAACAGTTCACCTTGTTTCCCCACAGCCCGCAATGTAGAAGTAACGAAGCACCTGCAGGATGTAGAAATTGAAGAAGAGAGCTCTGCTGTCTTCTCCTGCGAGCTGTCCCATAATGACGAGGACGTGGAATGGTTCCTGAATGGCAACCTCCTTTACACCAACAATTACAATGACATCAAGAACGTTGGCAATTGCTGCACACTGACAATGAAGCAGGTTAAGCCTGAGGATGCTGGCACAGTGACAGTGAAGTCAGACAAGGTGTCAGAAAGCGCACCTGAAGGTGATAGGTGGGTCTGATCACACCCCTCCTGGATGTAAGAGATGCTAAGGAGCTCCAGTTCATTCTATTGTGCAGCAGTCCTGCTTCTAAAGCTGACCTCTCTGGGGTGACAAGTCATCAGAGGCTTTCTTCCAGTGGAAGGTTCCATTGCAGCAGATATCAAGGAAGGAGGATGGTTTTGGTGTCCTGCCAAAGCATTCCATTGCTTTTTATCATCATTTTACTTAACACAAGGAGAGTTACAGGAGCAATTTCTTTTACTGCTTCAGTAACATGCAGTGTCAATGCTGTTGTCTCCAAGGATTTATGACTGAAGGAGAGATCATTCAGTGTGTGTTTTGCCTCTGGGATGACTATTGACCAGGCTGTGAGCAACCTGATCTAGCTGTGAATGTCCCTTTTTATTGCAGGGGAGCTGGGCTAGATGGCCTTTAAGGGTCTCTTCCAATTCTAAGGAACTTGTGCCTGAAGTGCAGAAGTGGATGAATTATACCACTTCTTCATATCCTCCCCATGATTACAGAGGAAATACAACAAAACAACATGCATGGTCTTACTGTTGTCATTTGCTTGAATACGAAGACGTCTCTTTTTTATGGTTGAGATTTTTGTTGATATGGGTCAGGAGGAACTCACACTTTTTAGCTTTCTCAATAGGCAAAAAGTTCCAGTTGCTGCAAGCCACCGAGGTAACCAATAGAGGGGCCCTGATCCCCCTTGTGCCATCGGGATGCTCTGGCACGGGATGTGCCTCAAATTCAAAGCTCCTTGCCACCTCCCAAGGAAAAGCAAAGCAACTCAAGCATCTCCAGCAAAGCTGCCCAGCAGACAGCAGGGAATGCAAACAGCTTCTGGCTGCTCCCCTGCACTCCTGTCCTAAGTAAGTGACCCCTCGAGGACTGGATGGGAAATCAGTGCATGACACACGTGAGTGTGCACAGCATTGTGCAAAGCAGTGGGGATCCATGTGTGTGTGTGTGTGTATTTGTGCATGGATGGTGTTGTACACACATTTGTGTCCATGAGTGTACAAACCAGTGGTGTTGCTCAGGTGTGTGTAGGTCTGTGGGTATGTGTGCAAGGACGAGCATGCACATATATGTACGTGCACAGGGGTGTGCAGAGTGTTGGAGCTGCACAAGGACATTGTGGTACCGGTGTGTGCGTGCACTTTGGGAGTGAAAGGAAGGGGTTACACATGTGTGAGTGTGTGTGCGCACAGGGCTGCACTAAGGGATGTGGTTGTGTGAGTGTGTGTGAGCACATAGATAGTGCGTGGATGCGGTGGCACAAATGTGTGCTTGCACAGGGCTGTGCTGAGGAGTTGGGCTGCACACAGGTGCACACAAAGGGATGTTTGAACCCTTTGCCCCTAAGAACAGTTTTCCAGTGTCTCTCGTCCAAGAATTCTTTGAACAGCCTGCAGCTGACTCTCCTGAAGCTCAGGGTCCTGACTTTGCTTTTTGCCAGGCCCGCATTCCTTGAGATGAGGAACTCTAGGAGGGCATGGTCACTACAGCCCTGACCACCTCCAGTCTTAACCCCTGCTGTGCAGCATGTCCAGTAATGCTTCCCTTCTGCTTGGTGTGCTTAATGCTTGGCCCACAAAGTTATTCCCAGTGCAGTCCAGCAGTCTCTCAGACAGCTTGCAGCCAGCCATGCTGATTTCCCAGCCTGACTGGAATCCCCCATCAAGTTGAGAGTCAGTGAGCGCAGTGCTTCTGGTAGCTGCAGTAAGCAGGGCCCATCAACAGGCTCCCTTGACCAGGCGGCCTGGAGCAGACCCTCACCTCCAGAAGCCCATTATTGGTTCAGTCCCGAATTTTACCCGCAAGTTCTCAACGTGATCGTGGCTGTTCTTAGTCCTTTGCAGTCAGCTTCTTCATAGAGAGGGCAAATACCTTGCCCTCCGGAATTCCATAGTAACAATCATGTCTCCTTTATGTCAGGTGAGGTGTTTTTTGTTGTTGTTGTTTTTTGTTTGCTTGTTTGTTTGTTTTCCATTTTCTAGGTAGAAAATTTAATTTCTGAGCCAGGAGAAGAAGAAGTGCAACATGTAACAATCTTCCTGGCACTGTGCAGTTTGCATGAGTAGCCAAGTGCTCCTCAGGTAACGTGTGCTGCAGAGCTGACCTTGGTGGCAGGGGTTGTGTCTTCATTTTCTTCCTGTCATGTGGGAACATAAGAAGACTCTTCAGAGCAGGAGCTGCAGAGGAAGATGAACGGCATGAGAAGGTAAGGCTAGGAACCAAGGACACCTCCAGAAAGAACAGAAAAACTAAGTCATTTAAGATGCATGATGGCCGTGTGATACTGTCCGTGACTGGAGGAGAAGCACATGGCTAGGAATGACTGATGGCTCTGGTGGGATGAGTGCCTACGTGCGCCGTAAAGGAGAGTTTGTGGGATGTTCTGTGGACATGTGAAGGCTGTGGGAAAGTTAAGAGAGAAAACGTGTGAATTCACAGAAGTGGTATTAGAACCTGGAATAAACCATTTGGATCACTCACATCTGAGTCCGTGCCAGATTGTCGCACTGTCAGAACCTGAGGCCTGGGATTTTCCTTTAGTAGTGCCAACTGCCTGTTGTAAATGAGAAAAGATATTACTAAACATAGCTTCCCTCCTTGTAGTTTTGATATTTCTGTCTTTGCATTCCTTTAGCACCCAGGGTGTTGATGCAGCTGCACAAATCCGCTGTACTGTCCTCCTGTTTTGCATGGAAGAATGGTAAAATAGCAATCTCTGGGTGAAATTTTGTTCAGGCGTTTTCCTTTCTGTGCCCCTAGGAAGCAATGGCTTGGAAATGGCAGTGCCGCCTGGGAACCCACACAGCAACCCAGTATCTCATTGTCTGGGTCTGTGAAAAACCACAATGATGACAAAAGATGTTTCAATTCTGTCTGTGCTGTCAGTGCAGCCCTGAGGAGCGGTGTGGGCATGGCATGGCAGGGAGAAGGGATTTCACTTCCAATGGGAAAGTGCCTGTTCATGTGTTGGTATGTAACCGCTCCATGGCCTGCTCCATGTGCTTCTGAATGGGCAGCTCAACTTTTGTGTCACTCAGCCACCTGTGGCAGAGGTCAGGATTAGTGCCTTTCAAGGAGCTGAGAAGCATTTCTTGCTCAAGTCCTGCTTCCAAGCTTAACCACCTACAATGAAGTAGATGTCGTTTTTCTGGTGTCCTTCAATTCCGTGTCCGCATTTTCCCAAAAGCAAAAGAATTTGGAGTTAACCAGCTGCAGTGAAGTGAGCGATTTCAGTGCCTATTTCTGATGGTGGCAATGAGTTCAGAGGTCACACTTAATTGACGGTGCCTGTTTCCATTCTGACAAAGGCTGTAGTTGCAGCTGACTTCCCGAGGCTGCCATGTGTGGTGGTGACACAGCCTTGGGCTTGTGCGTTTGCATGACTCCCACCTTTCCTTTCTGTGTCTTGCAGGTCAGCTGGTGCTGGAAGCGGCCGGTATCTGAGTAGGAATGAAGGTGAGTGCAGGAGCAGCTGCTGAGGGGAGGAAGGAAGTCCATGCTAATGAGCTCTGAAGCATCTGCGGGTCCGGTACCAGAATAGGCAGCAGTGATGCAGGGGGCTCCTCGGCAGGAAGCTGGCTGATCCAAATGCTTGCTGAGAGTTTGGAAGCCCAAACCCTTATGGTCTCTGTAAGGGTGGTTAATAAAAAGATATTAACCAAGATGGTGGTAAATAGCCTAAGGTTATTAGCAAAGGGAAACTCACCAATATCGATACCTTGACTAGAAAGCTGAGGCAGCCTCAACTAGGGAGCAATCTCTAAGACATGCTGTCTCAGTGGTGGTCAGCCTTTAAATGAGGTCTCAGAGGAGGTTGAGTCGAGGTCCACCCCTTCTGGGAGCACAGCTAGATTACTCTCACCTGTGCTCCCGCAGCTGACCCAATACTTGCCTCAGCTGATTAATCAGAGGTTCAAGCTGTGATTTCCCATACAGTCTCTAAGCTGAAGGCAGCATCTCCTTGATCTGATGGTGGTGTGCCTGAGTGAGGGAGTGATCCAAGCTGGATGCAGAAGAGTCATCTTAATTTCTCTGCTATTTTACTTCAGATGACACCTATTGGGTGTTGGTTTCTTAAAATTTGGATCTAGGAGGTGGTCTCTTCCTTTGCTTCTGATGAAAGCACAGAAGTGCAGCAGGAGTAGAAGACAAAGAGGTTTTCTTGGTGACAGGAACACCAATTATTTGATTCAAATGTGTAACTGATGTAGATGGTGAAGAACAGATCTGCCTCAAAGACATGCTTGATCACATAAGAAATGAGCATGTGATCCAAGACAGGCAGCGTGGCTTTAGCAGGGGAAGGCCATGCCTAACCAGTCTGGTGGCCTTCTATGATGGAGTGACGGCATTTGTGGACAAAAGGAAGGTAACAGATGTCATTGACCTGGACTTGAGCAAGATCTTTGACATTGCCCTCCACCACATCCTTATCTCTAAACTGGAGGGATGTGGATTTGACAGGTGGACCACCTGGTGGATAAGGGATTGGTTGAAAGGCCACAGACAGAGGGTGGTGATTCATGGTTCTATGTCCAGGTGGAGGCCGATAACAAGTGGTGTCATCCAGGAGTCTGTCTTGGGACCAGTGCTTTTTTACATGGTTATCAGAGACACCAATGATGCAATGGAGTGCACCTTCTGCTGTTTGCTGAGTGGTGCGGCTGACGCAGTGGAAGGAAGGGATGCCATTCAGAGGGAGCTCAACCGAGAGGTTGGCCTACGTGAATCTAATGAGGTTGAACACAGCAAAGTGCAAGGTTTTGCACTTGGGCTGGAGGAATCCCAGGCATTTCTACAGACTGGGAGGAGCAGTCCTTAAGAGAAGCCCCGCAGAGAAGGACCTGGGGGTCCTGGTGGATGAAAAACAGAACGTGAGCCATCAGCGTGCTCTTGCAGCTCAGAGAGCAAATGGTCCCCTGGGCTCCATCAGAAGAGGGGATGGCCAGCAGGGACAGGGAGGTGATTGATCTTCATGATCCTTGAGGTCCCTTCCAACCCGGGCCATTCTATGATTCTGTGATTACACTCGCTGTCAGAAAGAATGGCAGCTGTACAGAAGCTGGATATATTTTGGGACAGTTCTTGTAACCAGTTGATTTTAAGACCTTGCCCGAGTCAAGAGTCTAAATTGAGTGTCAGAAGAAAGCTGGTAAAGTGGCTATTGCTCATTCTTTTTCATTTGCTGATTCTTTCATTCGGGTTCCTTTTCCAAAGGAGATTCTGGTGATGGAAGCAATTGAAGAAAGAACCAAAGCAGCTCTTGCCAAGAGTGCTTGAAGTCCCTGTGGAGAGAAGCTAAGAACTTGGGCTTCCTCTGGGATGCTCCCCACCATGTCTCAGGAAGGAGACAACTGCTGTTCCACTTTCTGCTCTGTGTGTGGAAAGGTACGTCTGGGTTTCTTCTGCTTGTTTATTCTTTCTTTTTCAGGCTTTGAAGGAGAAGGGGTGGAGCAACGGGAGACTCACTGGTCGTTTGTTACCTCAAGAACAGGATGGATTCTGCATTGACTGTGAAAAACCTGGGCTAGTAGCATGGGCATGTTTCAGGCTGGACTTTTCCTTCTTGGTTTCCTTTTGGCTACAGGGAGACAGCTGTCTAAAGGTGTGTTTTCATACCCACTCTCCAAAACCATGTTTCATTGTTGCAGGTGGTTCAGTGTGCTCTTGCAGTGCAGATGCTGTAGTTTGCTGTAGAATCTGAATTGTTTCTGTTCCTAGGGGAGGACTGGGAGGAGGTAGTGAGAAGAGAATTCAATGCCTTAGGTGTATCTTAGTGAGAAATGTTGGCATGAGGTGCTGAAAGTCTTGAGTTGTCAAAGGCCAGTGAGGCTCAGACTCCTTAACCTGCTGGAGCAGGGTGGAAGCAAGGAGTGGGCACTGCCGTCCCACAAGCTGCACTTGGTTCTGGTCTGCCAGGTCTGTGCTGGCCTGGATTTCTTCTGAGAAGTTTGTTGGAGCTGCTTGGAGTAGTGAAGGGTGGGGAGGAAGTGCTGCTCAAGAGCTAAGGCTCTGCATGATCATCTTGGATGGTTTTAACCATGATATCTGAAGACATAGTTTCCATCAGAATGATCCCAACATTGTGCGAGTGTCTCAGATGTATGAGAGCACCCGCCTCCTCCAGCTGAGCCATAGGAAAGCTAACTGTGCCCAGTAATTACAGCTTCTGCAGATTGAATATGCTTCCAAGTGTTTTCCTTAGTGATCAATAATGTCCCAGCACTCTGAGATTCCATCTCTGGCACAGTCTGGAGCATCTCTGCAATCCTTGGTTGCTGGAGGGCACGTGGTGAGTGCATGGACAGGGTGGCACAAACGCGTGCGTGTGCTGAGGAGTTGGGTTGCACACAGGTGCACACAAAGGGGTGTTTGTGGAAGGTGTAGGCACGTAGGTGTTCCCAGGGATGGTTTGCACACGTCTGTGAATGCAAAGGAGGGCACACGATGCAGAGTGTGCATGGGGGTGTGCAAAGCAGGCAGGGTGGTGAATGGGTGTGCGTGTGCACATGGATAGGGGAAGGTTGGGGTTACAGGTTGACCTGTGCTGAGGTGAGTGGGGACTCACGGTGTTGCTCAGTGGTAGATTGGTTCACACTGAGTGCTAACAGGAAACTCGCACACCCTTTTTGTTTCAGCTGTGCCAGCGCTGTGATCCCTTGCTGCAGGGATGGGGTGTTGGAAGGATGGTGTGCGTGCCGAGCTCCCATCTCTTGCAGGAATCAAGTGTAGAGCAAAAGGGATGTTTGGGCCAGGTGACTGTAAGAAGGCTGGCTGCTTTGGATGGTGGTAGCTGATGGAAACAGGTGCTCTGGGGACCGTTCAGCTTTTAACAGAAGACAGGGGTCCTGCAGCAAGAACGACTAGGTTCTCAAATGGCTTCAGACGTGCACACCGAGTACATCCCCGCAGACATTTACCGGTAGGTGGCTCTTGCAGAAGAAGATTCAAGCAGCAGAACCTTTTGCTCAGCTACAGCACACAAATGCTACAAAAGCAGGAACAACCTGCAAGCTCTGGGTCTGTTTGTCTTGCACAGGCATGCACTAACTGCGTTTGATGGTACCCCCCATCCTTGATTTCCTTCCCTGCTTCTTGTCTGATGACGCTGCTGAGCCAGGAACAAGCTGCCCAGTGTGGCAGAGCATGGTGCAGAGCTGTGCTGGGACCTCCTCCCCTTCATCTGCTGCAGATCAGTGCCCCACACGTGCCATTGGGATGCTCTGGCACGGGATGTGCCTCCAACCCAAAGCTCCTTCCCACCTCCCAAGGAAAAACAAAGCAACCCAAGCATCTCCAGCAAAGCTGCCCAGCAGACAGCAGGGAATGCAAACAGCTTCTGGCTGCTCCCCTACACTCCCGTCCTAAGTAAGAGACCCTATGAGGACTGGCTGGGAAATCAGTGCATGACACACGTGAGTGTGCACAGGATTGTGCAAAGCAGTGGGGTTCCACGAGTTTGTGTGTGTGTGTATCTCTGCTCTTATGAAAGCATGGGAAGACTTACTGAGTCCCAGATAATTACTTATCCTCAAATGATTTTTCCTGGCCAAAGTTAGAGCCTCTCACAGGTAATCGAGATCAACAGGCTGTTGTTGCACAATCAACAGACACAATCTAGATGATCAGCTGAGGAAAATAAAGCATCATGCGAAGGGTACTAGATAAGTGAGCAGCTTGAGATCTGCACATTTATGTGATGCTCATGGTCTTAGACAATATTTGCCTAGAGAGGTCACATTGAATGAAAGCAAACTCTAAGATGAATGAAAATATGCACAGGAGAAGAAGCCTCTGAGGCTTCTCAAGTGTTATGACCAGAAGACATAAACTCTGTTAAAGCAAACGTTTCTCTCTATTTTTTGTGTTATTCCAGGCAGGCCTTGATTACCGCCTGAACACATGCTGTGGAAGCCCAGCTTATGCAGCACCAGAGCTAATCCAGGGCAAAGTGTCTATTGGCTCAGAGGGATGTAGAGCGGTGTTTGTTTTCCCCTCTTTCCCTTCCCTCTCCACAGAGCATTTAAAGGCAGTGGAGCTCAGGTAGGCTCTCTTGGTTTCCCTTCTGAATTCTGCTAGGTTGCATCGCTTGGTAGCTCTCAGAAGCTGTCAGTGGCCACAGACTAGAAAAGTGCAATTGGTCTCAGTTCACACAGCTGGCTGGTTTGTCTCTGGCTAATCCTGAACTGCCTCAAGCGACTGCTTTGGGGCTCTACAGAACAGCAACTTCAGAGATCTCTTTCTATTACTAAGTGTTTGAAAGAGCAATTTGCTCTGTTAATTATCCATCATTTCTGTGCAGTCTGTTTTGTCAGACTTGTCTTTAGCTTCCAAGTTGTATGTGAAGAATTGTTTCCGTTGTAATGCACAATGAACTAAAAATTGAGAGATGAAAATGTGAAGAGTTTTTCCAGCTTTGATTTCATGTCTGGAATTTTGGAACCCACTACTTGCAGTTGTTAATCTGTCCAAACTGGTCTGGTTTGGGATGCCCTCGTACTTCTTGAATCGCTGTTAAAGGCGGAGCAATTCCTACAAGTGCCATGGCCCCACTGTTGTTCTAATTCTTGTTTCTTTGTTTTCCACACGCTGCTTTTCAAGCCTCCTTTTTCTTTACAGTCAAAGTGAGAACTGCACTGTGTCTGAACCTTGTTGTGCCTCTACATAAAGAGAACCGAACAGCAGCAAAGCCAGACAGGTGACTGTGCTGACAGCTCTCGTAGCCAGTAACACGTAACTGTGCTAAATCCCTTGTGACGGCTTTGATTTCATTTTTGCCAGTGAAATCCTTGTAAAAGGAAGTGCAGCAGTGTGATGAGCTAAGGTGAAGATGCTGGTTTTAGTAGTGCTCTAAGCTGAGTGAAAGGGCAATTGAATGAGGGTTATATGCTTTCTCTGGGACGATAAGGTTTTATTTCCTGAGGGAAAGAGCCAGCTTTTCATGGGCTATATGTGGGCTTTGGCAAGGGCAGACAATACAGTCTGTCAGGAAGCCATTTGAGGTGCTTCAGGTTTGTAAGCTTGTCTTTTTGTTTTTCAGGCGGATATTTGGAGCATGGGTGTACTGCTGTATGCTCTGCTGTGTGGGTTTTTCCTTTGGATGATGACAATATGATGGCACTCTACAGGAGGATACCAGTGGGTATCAGTGGTGCTAGAATACACTGAGAAGGGAAATAGCTGAGCTTGACAAGAGGCCTTGCTTTTCGGATGGCAGAACATGCTGAGCTGTGGGTAGAAAGGCCACAGCACAGTCTGCTGAATATTGTCCCTGTTTTTGCTGCTTTGTCTACCAGTATTTTGTGGATTTGGTTCTACGCTTGGTTGGCCTATGTGGCACTGTAGCCTAATTCTGTACCATGATAGCATACAGAATTTAAGGAGAAGTATTTTCCTGCCAATGGGCTGGATTTTTTTGTATCTGGTTCTTCAACTGGCTGCTCCCTATACTATCTGTAGTAAAAATACAGACACATCATTTGATTTCCCTGAAATGAATGTTCCTAAATGCCAGCTCTTCTCATGTCTACAAAGATCAAAGTTCTGCATTTGCTATTAGAATTTCCTCTTCCAGAATCAGGAGGTAATGTAGGACCCCACAGATTGCCTTCAGAATCCAACAGTTAGTTCTGTTTCCTTTCGGAGTGCATAACAACCTGAGCACATGAATTGAATGACGTGGCTTGTTAGTCTGGTACAAACTCTGCTGTACACTGAAACCTGGTCCATTTGTAAGCAGGACTTTGTCCATCTCTGCAGGACAGCAGAAAACCCTTTGTGCTAATCATGATGCCAAGAAGCAGAATGCGGCAAATGGCAGATGATCCAACTGCTTCAGGTGTTCATTTCCTTAAAACTGTGAATAGTTTTGGACTGAGAGTTTGTAAGCAGAACAGAGCTCTTAAAGCTGTCAGAGATTATTTCTGCACTGTTCAATTCTATCTGCCTAACATACACCGGATCTCAGAACTGCATTGCTTGAACTGGTGGAACTTGTTGAAGTGAACTGGGATGAGCAAGTTTTAGAACTTAGTCAGAATGCAGTAAAAAATGGATAATCTCATGAGTATTAAGGTACAGGCTTGCTATTTCTGCACTGAATTTGTTTTTATTTTACATGGCTGTGATCTGAAAGTTGCTTGAAACGCAGGCACCTAGGCACTGTTGTGTAACTGAATTTCACACGATAGGTCCTGAAATATCCTGGAATCAAAAACTCTGACTTGTTTTAAGTCTGCTGCTTGAGTCTAATCAGGGTCATAGTGTCTGTGTGCAGTGTTTCTTTCCCTGTAATGCTCCACATCATTTCATTTTGGGAATATTGAAGGAAATGGACTATGTGCCATAACTGTTGTTAGAACAAAGTATGTCTGGTGTGATCTTATGCATAGGTTCTGTAACTGCTCTTCACAGCTCAGGTGTTTGACCTTCCTTTTGGTGAAGTGATGAAATACTGCTGGTTTCTATTTGTGCTTCTAGGCACCTTGAAGCTCTTAGGAATAGAACAATTGTCTCCAGTTCTTTTCAATGATATCAGTAACAGCTCGAGTGTTGCTGCCCACTAGGTAGACCCAAAGAAGCAGATTACAGTGAAACAACACACGAGCTGGACCTGAATGAGGATCACTTTCAAGACAGTGGCTATGCTGCTTCAAGCCTACTTGCTTCTTCCTGCCGCCACTCTATTACCAAGTATCAACAACCTTTCATGATTCAACTTGCAAATGTTTGAAACTAACCCTTGTGTTTCTATGCCTTCCTAGGTGATTCGAGCCCTTGTCAACCCCAAAGATCCAAACCAAGCAGTGTCTTTCCATCAATGGAGAGTTCTTATTAAGCATGAATCGCTGCAATTCGGATGACAGCCTTCCACATGGTAACAGTGATGGACACAAGGGGCTCATCCACGTTCATGCTCTCATATCTCCTGGCTCTGCTGAAGCTCCTGACCTGAGCCTGCCAGACACAGCAGTCACCTGCCTGGATTGTGACCCAGCGCCTTTGCAGTGCTGCCCATCCCAAGCACAGCCCGAGTGTCCCAGCAGCAGCACCACCATGCAGGAGCAGGGCAGCATCAGTGAGGTGAAGCTGAGCATCTTAGATGGGGACTTAGAGTCAGGCTGCCAGTCCCAGGCACCAGGCAGCAGCACCAGCTCTGAGCCACTCTCATCTTGACAAGAGGAGTCCCATCTTCACCCTTGACCTCTCAAGCCCTCCTGTCTTTTATTGAATAAAGTCACTCTCATGCTCAGTCATCGCCTCGACTGCATTCTGAGTCTTCAATCACAGGGATTGGGATGAATGCAACAAACAGCAAGGCAGCTCAGCTTGCAATGCTATGGCTGTGGGGTTCGTGCAGGCAGAGCTCTGGGTTCCCATTTTGCCTGGCTTTGGGATGTCTGCAGCAAGATCTCTACCATTTTGTATGGGAGCAAATAATCTCTAGCATCCAGGTTGCTGCTCATGATATATCCCAGTCTTCCTGGCTGTCACTTTGTGATACTTTTCAAAGCCTTTTGATACTCTTTGATGCCTTGGCTGCTCCCTAACACCTCTGTCCTCCTGCCATGTTGACTCACGTCTCCCACTTTTAAGCTGGCTTTGCAGATCATCTCCAGCCCTGTCATCATCACGCTGCAGCAGGAGGTGCTCACCTGGCCCAATGTCTGGCAGTGCTGCTTGTTCTGCAGATGAGCAGCTGCCTCCTCATCTCTTCAGCTACAGTAGTTTTTCTCAGGGCAGTTAGATGCAGTCATGCTCCTCTGGATTTGGTGTGTTAAATCCATGCTGCATGGCAGCAGTCAGTGCAATACAAAGGTGTTCTGTGTGCCATAGCATTTCTCCAGGGGCTGCCAAAGGTAGAAGCACAACACAGCACCATCCTTCTGACAGTAATGTCTGTGAGTGTTAGACATGTGAGCACTGCATCATCCCCAGCGTGTCAGTGCTTTTCCACACCAACCTGACTCTCACACTCTGTACTGAATGTAACTCTGCTCTTGTGGAGACAAATGCTTTCTGTCACATCCTCCATCCCTGCAACCATTTGCCGGTAGGCAGCTCTTGCAGAAGAATCAAGCAGCAGAACCTTTTGCTCACCCTACAGCATGCAAATGCTATGAAAGCAGAAATAACCTGGCGTGCTCTGGGTCTGCAAGGCTGCACAGATGGGAGAGGTAGATTGTGTTTTTGCAGTGGAAGTTTCCAGTATTTTCAGTACATAGTGTAGGCCCTAACTGAATGTATAACCCTCTTGTAAAACAGCTGTATAAGTAGTTTTTCCACCAAGAAAGTTGCTGAACAGAATTAAGTTCAGACTGGGGGCATTCTGACATGGGGAGAATTGAGACAAGCACAAGATAAATACAGGGTGGGTAGAGCCCAGCACAGGACAGAATGAATGTACTGACTTTTGGAAACATTGCCCTTCTCTGTCCGCAGAAAAGTACAAGGCAAACCTAAAAACAAGAGGTTGGTAATTGACCTTCTATGGAAATGAATCCTAGCCACAGTCTCGAGGAGTCTGTGAGCCTGAGATGCTCAACCAATGAGAGCCATGAGAGCATCACCTGCAGTGGGTTTAGGGCACAGAACAGAATTGATTTCACTGACTGGTGTGCAGTTTCTCCCTTGCCAATAGGGGATGTGCGCGCAGTATTGCAATAATGAATAAGCACTGCTGCTATCGCTGCCATCTTTGCCTAACTAGAAATCTTTGACTTTGAGAGTTTCTCACACAAGGGGAGAGGGTAAGAAAGTAAAGAGGCACAGAAAACTAAGGGAAACTGCTCTTCTTTATCTTATCTATAAAAATTGATACGATGCTGTTGTGCATTTTTTTTAATTTTATTTTTAATTTTTTGCTAATGTCAGTTAGATTGTTTTAAAATATCCACACACCAAAATCTGACTACCAAGCAAATGTAATGAAAATGAAATGAAGGTGAGTTAGTGGAAAGCACAAGGCCATATTATATTAGGCTCCAGCAAATTTACAGGCAGTCACTGCACAAAGAGGTAGATCTGAGTTGCACATTATATGATTCCCACAAAGATTAAGGAAATCTGAAGCTTTCAATATATTTTTTTAATTCTTTTTTCATTTCATTTTTAAACACCTGACCCAGACCCCAACCCTCACAGGAGCTGTAAAGATAACAGCATTAACCAGCAATGTAACTCTAATCCTAACCCTTACCCTGATTCTAAAATCGTCCCTAACTCCAAATGCAACAACAAAAATGATGCTAGAAGTTTGTAGCAAAAGGAACCTTAACCCTGATCATAATCCAAAAAAAAAATCATTATGGTAACAATAATCTTTACCTTAAGAGTAATATTAATCAGAGCCCAGATGATGCCTGCATCCAATCAGAAGCATGCTTTGCATTATTTAAGAGTTGTATTTTTTCCAATGAACTCTCTCTATTATCACGTTTATAAAGTAACAGAGTCTGTTCTTTTTCTCCTGACACTGTGCCTTACTCCTGACATCCCCTGGAAATGACCCAGATAGGGCACCATCAAAGTAATGCTAATAGTAATGTCAATCCTAAGGGTATCTCTAGCCTCAGTGTTAATGGGACGCTAACAACAATCCCAACAGCCTTAAACATTCTGGTGGTGTGAAAGAGGTGCTGCCTTGCACATGCTGGGCAGTCCCATTGCCTGTTAAATGCAGGCGGCAGCGTAGAAACATGATGCCCGTGGTCAGAATGCCCTGTGGCAGATCCTGGCACCGGAGAACTGACCGGAGAACCATGAGAGAACTGACAACAAATCACGCGACATCAGAACCGACCCAGTGGTTATTTACAAGCCTTGGGAGACCCAGACAGGATCTCAGAGTGGTGAATGTAGGTACAGAAGTTGTTACTACTCTGTCTTCTTCTAAAAGAAGTGTTTTTTTTTCATCTCAGAAGTTGGGGGGGGGGGGGGGGGGGGGGGGGGCAGGAAAGGGATATCAATTTAATTACTCATTAATTTATTGACAGACATTCACGTTTGCTACGTTTGGATAAGTTTTTATTTGTTTGCTGTGGTTTGATTTTTTTTTTTTTTTTTTTTTCCCCCTTCCCTCCTCTTCCATCTTTGTGTTCTTCCCCTATAATCAAAAGAACGGATCCCCAGGGTCTGTCCCGCAGACGTTCTTTCCGTGGTCTCTGCTGCCACCTGCTGGCCAATAAGCGGAACTGCCACTGTTGGGCGTTTGGTGCCGCAGGAAGCACAACGCAGATCTGAGTTCTGACCGGTCTACGCAGCAAATCCGCCAATCTTTATTGTGATAAGCCCTCCAGACAAGAGCATAAAGTCTTTGCCTGAGGGCAGGGTTAGTAGTAATGGATGTCAGTTTTGAAATTTCCAGTCCATTCACCATAGCACTTTCTGCCTCCATGTCCCATAACTAGAGCAGCTATGCTGGCATGCTCTCTTGGTTTCTGTCTAAACCACTGTACTATATCCATCAGTTCAGCTGCTGTATTATGGGCAGCAGGGTTTGGGGGGTTGGATACTGGTCAGGGCACTCCCACCAGCCTATCCTGCATTTTTTTATTTTTTTTTTTTTTCATTTTTGGGTTACAATCAGTCAGATCTCAAATAGATCTAGTCCAAATGGAACCTCAAAATCTGACCTTTTAGTGCCTTCATTTACAGAGTCCATTTTATACAGATTCCCTTGTACAGGGCCCCCATGGTCCTCCAGACAGTTGTTACTGATCTTCCATAGGAGAATGATTGAATTAGGTTTTTTCCCATCAAAACTGCCACCTGTCTTTCCAATTTTTCAACACTATCATTCAATAGCTGATTTGCATCAGCCTGAGCCTCTTCAGTTATGTTCAGACAGTTCAAGGCCATTAAAAGTGGCCATGCCACCATGAACACAACTAACTGTCATTCTCAAGTTGTAAGTATGTCTTTGCTAAGACCATGGAAATACTCAGTCAGGTGGGCCAGGGACTCATGGACCCTCCCTCCGTCCCACACAGGGCCCCATTTTTCAGTGACAGAAGCAGTGCTGCATTTTGAGGATCCTAGGAATCCCAGGACATGCCCTGACAAAAGGTCATTCAAAGGGGTAGTCTTTCCCCATCCGAACAACTCCATGATATTCACAGATTCACAGAATTGTAGGGGTTGGAAGGGACCTCCAGAGACCACTGAGTCCAGCCCCCTGCCAAAGCAGGTTCCCTACACCACGTTGCACAGCTCAGCATCCAGGCAGGTCTTGAATATCTCCAGAGAAGGAGATTCCACAACCACCCTAGGCAGCCTGTTCCAGTGCTCTGTCACTCTCACCATAAAGAAGTTATTGCACACATTAGTGCAGAATTTCCTATGGTGCAGTTTCTGTCTGTTTCCCCTTGTCCCTCCTCCACACACTGCTGAAAAGAGTCTGGCCTCACCTCTTTGCCCCCCACACCTCAAATATTTATAGACCTGGATCAGGTCCCCTCTCAGCCTTCTTTTCTCAAGGCTAAACAGACCCAGTTCCCTAAGTCTCTCCTCATAGGGGAGATGCTCCAGGCCCTTCACCATCTTTGTGGTCCTCCACTGGACTCTTTCCAAGAGATCCCTGTCTTTTTTGTACTGGGGAGCCCAGAACTGGACACAATATTCCAGATGAGGCCTCACCAGGGCAGAGTAGAGGGGGAGGATCACCTCCTTCGACCTGCTGGACACGCTCTTTTTAATGCACCCCAGGATGCCATTGGCTTTTTTGGCTACAAGGGCACACTGCTGGCTCATGGTCAATCTGTCGTCCACCAGGACGCCCAGATCCCTCTCAGCAGAGCTCCTCTCCAGCAGCTCTTCCCCCAGCCTGTACTGGTGCATGCAATTATTTCTACCCAGGTGCAAGACTCTACACTTGCTTTTGTCAAACCTCATCCGGTGTCTTACTGCCCAGCTCTCCAGCCTGTCCAGGTCTCGCTGAATGGCAGCACAGCCTTCAGGCGTGTCAGCCAATCCTCCCAATTTCGTGTCATCAGCAAACTTGCTGAGGGTGGTCACTATCCCCTCATCAAGGTCGTTGATGAAGATGTTGAACAAGACCGGACCCAGCACAGATCCCTGGGGGACGCCGCTAGTTACAGCCCTGCAGCCAGACACCGCACCGCCAACGACAACCCTCTGCACTCTGCCAGTCAGCCAGTTCTCGACCCACTTCACTGTCCAATCACCTATCCCATACTTCCTCAGCTTTGGTATAAGTATGTCATGGGAGACTGTATCAGTTATAGAGGTTATAGAGTTCAATTCCTGTAGTCAATTTGGCGGCCCAGGTGGGACCAGCTCTGTTCGCTGCAGGACCAGCTGAGAGGGAGACACTTTTGGCGCACCCTGAGATTTCTCTGAAGGACTCCCTTCCTCACCTGATCACTGCAGGGACAGACAAGGACCACCCATAGGTGGACCAGGTATGTGTATGGTAAGTGGAGCCCATATGTCTTGAGGAGACATCCTACACAGTTTACAGCCATACGTGCTGCTCCCAGGGAGGTGAGCTCATGGCTTTGGTTGCCAGCTGGGTAGGAAGACTCCTTGGGTGAGTTCCTATGAAAGGGAACTGTATGTCATATGAATGGAAACAAGAACAAATACTCTCTCCCAGGTAGTTGACAATAGGAGGGACCTAGGTTGGTCTCTCCTACGGGTATGGGATATAGTGGATAGCCTGTCAAATGGTAGCCTGGGTTCTCCAAGTTGTAATCACGGGGGTTATAGGTTGTATGTTCAATATTATCATCTGCTTTAAGTGTTTGGTACCGTGTGTCAAGCCGACTCTGGGAAAAACATTAACGTTTGCAACTGGTCGACCAGAGTATGAGTGTTATTAAGATTCCAGCTAGAAAACGTTGTCAGCATTGTGTAGTATGAATAAACCATGGTTTTTGATCTAAATGTCAGAGTGAGTGTGGTGTGAGTGAGACACAGAACAGCTGCAGGGTGAGTGCCGAGTCCCGATCCATGTTTCCTTCCTCCTGTGAGGGAAATGGCCAGACACGGACAAAGTGAAAGACTGTGTTGTCTGTCCACTCATATGTACTTTCTGCTTGTATGTAAGAAGACGGGAGTTTGTACTCTGTAGATTAGTAAGATTGTCCTGAGGAGAGGTGTACATTCCACCCGACCAATGAATGTCAACCCATTTATGTAATACTATGTACTGCTTGCGAGGAAGTGTGTGAGGGAGGTGGTTCAATCAGTGCTGGTTCTGTGGCACAGTGTTTATAACTGAAGAATACAGACTGTATTAAGGGAGTTTATGTGAACTGAAGAACTGTACTGTTTGACAAACTGTTTTGATGGTATAAGAAAGTGTAATTGTTAATGATATATGGAAGTGTAGTTGAGGGAATGTGGAAGTGTATCTGAGCATACAAACAGAGGAAGCATTTACAGAAGAAAAAAGGTTAAAGTGAGTTTACCTGCACTGACATGAGAGCAACACCCTGAACCTCTGCCCTGTGAGCTGAGCAGAGCAGAGCAGAGACACAGTCCCCATGTATCAGGTAGTGTTATTCTGCTTACCAAATGAATGAGTTCACTACAGAAGAGGCAAATCTTCCCCTCTGCTCCATTTGTGGCATACTCTGGAGTTCAAGACATTGCAAAGCTATGGCACATCTACTTTCTTTCAATGATGAAAACTTAGTGTGCTCTGGGCTGTCATTTCAATTGCATCTAAAGAAGTCTAGGGTCATGCCAGCTGACAGGAAGCTGGCAAATGTTGTCTCATTGTAAGGAAGAGCAAGAAAGATGACATGGGCAATTATGGACCTGTCAGTCCAGAGCCTGGTAAAATTATGGAGAAAATGATGGTGGGAGTTATGGAAAAACAGCTGAAGGACAATTCTGTCATTGGTCGCAGCCAACACAAGTTTGTGAGGCAAAGGTCCTGTTTAATTTAAGCTCATTTTGTGACACAGTTATCCGTTTAGTTGACCAAGGGAAGCCAGTTGATGTAATCCTTGAGGATTTCAGTGGAGATTTTGATACTGTTTCTCACAACAACCTTCTGGACAGAATGTTCTGCATATGGCTAGACAGAAACACAATGTGGTGGGTGAGCAGTTGGCCAGTAGGTCAGTCCCAAAGGATTATAGTCAGTTTTTTCCATCAAACTGGTAGATGGTCACTGTCGGGGTCCCCAGGGTTCCATTTTGGGGCCACTTTCCTTTCATGTTTATGCAGATGACTTGCATGCAGGACTAGAAGACGTTCTGAGCAAGTTTGCTGATGAGACCAGATGAGGAGGTGCTGTTGCCTCCACTGAGGGTGGAGAGGACTTGCAGAGAGATGTGGACAAGTCAGAGAAGTGGGTACCAGTTGGTACTAAGCACCAAGTGCATAACGTATAACAAGAACAAGTGCCTGATTGTGCACCGCAGAACATAAAGGACTTCAAACTCTGGGAGAATGTGCAAACGAGGGCACTGGAACTGAGAGATCTGAAGTTCAGAGTTTCACAGGGATTGACTGCTTGTTCAGACTGGGCCCTTCTCACATCCCTTCTCACATCCTGCAATGAAACATAGGTCTCATATGGGACATGAACCTCACAGCGTCCTTGCACCACATGTAGAGCCTGGGATCTTCTGTCCCCATGTCTTTCATTTAACATCATACGGACCTCCAACCCATTGCCCCAGGAAATGCCAGGAGCCAACATGAGAGACAGGATCTCTCTACCACTGGTCTTGCAATCAGGGCTTGACCTGTCTGCTTCGTAAGGCAAAGGAGAGGTTTCTTAGCATGCCAGTGCCTTTGCCTGCCTGTAGTCATGGCTTCCAGTTATCTTCTCTAACAAGTCCCTTGGGAAGCTTACTTGGTAATGGCCCTCAGTGGGCCCATTAATACTCCAAGAAACTTCACTGTTACTTCCGACTTTGTCTTGTTGAGCACTTTGTGCAAACTTCTCTCTGCACTAGAGGCTGATGAACTCAGCATCAAATGCACCCTGGGGCCCATTATAACCTAAAGAATCTCCTGTGCCTTATGCCATCTTGTTATCTTCTTCAGGTTATCAGAACTTGTTCAGCAAAAAGGAGGGATATCTGGAGAGAGCTTAAAGAATCCAGTATAAATTTATTGTCTATTTATTTATAGTTGGGTTTAAAGAAGACATTAAAGCAGCACTGTGCAACTGATACCAATCCAGGATGTCCCAATGAGTTCTGTACTGTTACTGTGTTGACTAAGGTCCTTCTCAACCTCCCCACCCAATTTCTGCTCACAATGGACCTATGGGACTTGCATCACTTTTCTTCACATCACTCTTCTCCTCTGCATTCATCCGCTCAGTGTTAAAACTGCTTTGCACCAACTCCCACTGGCTTTCCTCAGAGAACCAGCTACACATGGAAAAGGAAAGATTTCTCTTTTTTATCTGGCCAGCAAATGGAAAGAAAGGTGATGCAATTGAATGAACAGTAAAACACAGTGATCAACTGCATGCCATGTTCAAGCGGCATCTATTGAAGTTTGTCTTTCATATGGAATATTTTTAAAAGAAATGATTTATTCTGAGGTAGGATAGGATAGATTGAATCACAGTGAAGTAGTTGGCAACAGAGGCCATCAGACTCTGAGAGATGGAGCAAATTCCAGTAATCTTCCTGGGATAGATCAGCCAGGTAGTTGAGAGGTATCAACTTAAAACTGATCAGGACTTGTGAGTATTTCACACATTGAGATGGGTTAACACATTCTCATTGATTTATATCTTTGTCTCCAACTCTGTTTTTCACTTTTACTGACATTAATGAACATCTTTCAGACTTCGTGCCTTAATAAAAAAGAGACAGTGATTGAGAAAAAGAAAAAGTATAAGAAGAAAAAGAAAAAGAATAGATAGGAAGGGATAGATCAAATCACAGTGAAGGAGTTGACAACACATTCCATCAGACTTTGGGGAGATGGAACAAATTCCAGTAATCCCCCTGAAAGTCAGAAATCAGACAGATAATTGGGAGGTATCTGACTGAACAAAGAGCAAGGGATGGAGAAATCTGGAGGGCAGTGGGAGTAGTGTGTGCCCAAATGGCCTGCTGAAAACATGCCCTTAACCATGGCCATTTCTTTAGGAGAGCTGAAAAAACTTGGAGGATGAGGCACATCAAATAGGCAGCAGGGAAGAGTAGTGCTGGGCACCAGGCTACAGTCACAGGGCATTGGCACTGGCACCGCTGTCTGTGTCTCTGAACCTGAAGGCATTTGTGTCCAGCGAACACAGTTCTGGAAAACATTGTAGTTTCAGTAAAAGAAAAAAAAAGACATCAAATCACCTCAAAGATTCATATTTACAACTTAAAATGGAACAAGACTCATGAGAATTTTTCATGTTGAGAAGGGTTAACACATTTTCATTGATTTCCATCTTTGTCTTCAATTATTTGTTTCAGTTTTATTGACATTTATGATCAACTATTAAGCTTACAGCCTCAAAATAAATAAATAAATTAAAAGAGATACATTTGCATCTTGCACATGGCCTGATGCCCCTTTGACCTTCACAGTTCCCACAAGTCCTTCCATGCCGGAGAGTATGAGATCCAGCAGAGCACCTCTCCTCTTTGGTTCCTCCATGGCTTGGTCAAGAAGCTGCCATCTGTGCTCTCCATGGATCTGCTGGATGCCACATGCCCTGCTGTGCTGTCCCTGCCGCAGATAATGGAATGACAAAGGCCCCCAAATGGGACAAGGGACAGACAACATCAGATTCCCATCTGTCTGCAGAGGGCACCTTCCATTTACTCTCCCTGATCAGGAAGACAGGAAAAGACACTGATGGTCTCCTCTGTTTGCCATTTCCATTAGCTCTGACCTGTCTGCTCTTCCATCCCCAGGCAGAGCTCAGTGCACTCTCACAGAGGGCAGTCGCCCTTCTTTGTCTCCTCGCCCATCCATCCTAAAGACTCGGTATCCCCCTTGTGCTACAGTGCAGTTGTGGAAACCATTAAACTGTGTCCCCATGGTCCAAACAGGAGCTCAGGCCTGCAGCTCTACCAAGATTTCTAGCTTCTTGTGTGTTGGTGTTTGCATTAGTGCAAAAGCACAGAAGTAAATATCCTAATTGAAAAGCATCACTGGACATTGCCTGACTGGATAGCTCATCTATAGAATCAGTGTGCAGAAGGTGGCACACAAACATTAGACCGATCGTGGGTCTTGGAGGTGACGTAGCAGCACGGACACACCATGGGCATGGCTTTCCTGAAGGCCCTGTGCTGCTCTTGTAGCTGTGAGTGAATTCACCGGACAGCCGGTGCTATCCCCTCTCTGGCCCTCAGCTGATGCCCAGGAAGGAGGTGTCTATCTCAGGGATTTCCCACACGGTTTACAAGCACTTGCAAACATCAGGAGCAGCCCAGGCACCTTGGGCATCACCCAGTGTCTGTGTGTGAGCAGCTGCCTCCCAGCTGAAGGACCGAGGACTCAGAGCAGGAGCTCACATGCAGGCAACTCCTTGTGCACTTCTGAACGGAACCAGAGGAATCCCAGCTCCTGTGGGTGTGTAGGGAGCTGAATCCCATTTCAGCTCCAGGATTTCTGTCAAGGGATGAGACTCCTGCGCTGCCTCAGCTGGATCACTGCCCTGCACAGGGAAAGTCCAAACCTCGCCTTCCTTGTCTGGTTGCCCTTATTGTTTCATCAAACGATCTCTGGGAGCACTCCCCATATGTCTCCAATCAGTCACTGACCACTGGACATGTGGTGGTTAATTGAGTGGATTTCAAAGCACAGTCATGATGCTGTTGTCTTTCAGGAGCTGTTGGCCATGAGGACCCAGGGACATGTCAGGGGAAATGAGTGGGAAGGATAAAAATGACATAATCTGCTGCTTGCTTGTCCAGGTTCCTGGGACACAGGGAGCTCATAAAAGTGGGCAGAGCTGCAGAGAGACAGCTGTGCCCAGGAGCAGATCTCGTGCACAGCACAGCCTGCAGGTGACAGAAGGAGAGGAGAGAAATTGGAGAGAGCTTGCAGGATGTGTGTGGTGTGAGCGGGCTGTGAACTCACTGCAGGAGCATTGCTCACAGACCATGACAAGGTAAGTCTCACAGCTGACCATGAGCTGCTTTTAATTATGGGGTAACTATAACTGGGACATTCCATAGGAGATCTGACTGCAGGCACTGCATGTTTCTTTACTGTGGAAAAAGCTTTCTGCTCCAGCTGAGACGGGTGCCCAGGGCTGTCCTGCAGAGCAGGCTCCCTGCTGTGCCCCAGGGGCTGTGTGCCGGGTATGGGACTCTGCCGCCTGCCAGGCTCAGCACTCAGCCTGCCCGGGGAGCTGCCCAGGGCGCTGCGGGGAGACGTGTGGGGTAAGGAGCCCCCGGCAGGGTTTGTGCTGCCACAGCTGCTGCCTGGGGCAGGGGATCACAGCTCCACTGCACAACGGAATGTTTCTGAGGGCACTTTGCAAGAGGAGAGCCAAGGCAGGGGGTTTCCATTTCCTGTTCTGAGGCAAAGAGGTTTGGAGTCAGAAATCTAAAAGGGGCAATAAGAGTTCTGAGAATTTTTCATCAATCAATTGCTTGTTTTGTGAACACTCACACATGATGTGCTTTCAGTCTCCCCTTTCTCGAAGGATGGAATTATCTTCATTTTCTGTAGGCATGAATAATTCACTTATCCTACAAACAGGCAGCATTTTCTAACTGAAACTGAATGCCACAGAAGCTCGGGTAGGGGGCTCTAAGAGCACTTGGGGTAAAGATATGAGACATGAAACAGATGAAAATATCCAGGGAGAAGGGATAAGAAAATAAGAGGAAGGTTAGAGCTCCATATGCTGCTTCTGCTTAAGGAATGCTGATCTACATGAAATTAAATGCAAGTAATGGTGCCAGGAGAGGTTCAGTATTAGGAAAAATTTATTCCCAAATGGGGTTGCAATGCTTTGGAACAGGCTGCCCAGGGAAGTGGCAGAGTCCCTGATATAGCACTGAGGGACATGATTTAGTGGGTGTGGTGGGGATGAGTCAGTGGTTGAACTACACACAACCTCTGTGATTCTGTGATGCTAGGATCTGTGAAGACATAAGCAGATATCACCCTGAGTAACGTGCTCCGGCTGACCCAGATCTGAGAAGGAAGTTGAACTAAATGATATCCAGAGGTACCTCCCTGCTTTAGTGACCTCAGCCCTTCCCTGCAAAATGAGATTCCTGGATAAATGCTGGGAGCAATATTCAAATTGAATTTCTAATCGTCAATATAATATTACAAAGTCATTTTCGCTCTCCCTGCTAATGCTTGGGGACTCAGCCATACCAGGTCTGAGTATGTCTCATACACCTTTCTGAGCACAGGTGGAATAAACATGCAGTTAGCAAAACTAAATGGTAGCTGATTTGCATCTGAGATCAGTGCTTCCAGCTCAGACCTTGCTGTGGCAGATGGACTTACTGACTTTCTGTCTTTGTTATCTCCTGGATTTCACTGTACAATGTAATTTTATCTCTCACTCTCTTGTTTGTAAATAGGTGATAATTCTTCCACAGCTTCCAAGTGAGCTGTTAAAATAAATGGAGAGATTTCTTGTAAAATATTTGGATTATCTTCTAATCTACACGTCATACGCCTTCCCATTCTTGATTGGATAGAACAGCTAGCTCCTTTCGACTCCATATGAATATTCCCCCAAAACACACTTCTTGTGAGAGGTGGTAGAGGTGGGTGAAGCTCAGAAATAAAGGGAGTAACAGATTCTCCTTCAGGAACAGCAATAGTAGAGGCTACACGGTGCCTGGGTTAGTTCACTCAAGAAACTAAGAACTATTCCCTCCATGTTGTTCTTATGTGTTATGCTCTTATAAATGAAACTTATCGTTTGTGTTTGCTTGTGGATTTGACCAGCTGCACTCTTTGATAGCTGAGATAATTTCTATCAAAACACTATTTAAAAGCTCCAGTCATTCAAGGAACTTCAGGCTTAAGGTCTGGGATTTTAAAATACAAACATATAAATATATATGTTATATATGTTATATTTATTTGACTACCTTCTATATTTAGTTTACATAGCGCCTGGTCAGGGAAAGTATAAAGTATTCCCAGCTCCCAGTCTTAGCCACAAGTTACCTAGAAAAGACAAAGCTTTCATCCTCTGCCTTGAGGATTAGATATAAAGGATCCCGACACCTTGGGAGGTATATTCTTTTTCTGTCAGTGTTTTTTGCTTGTATGTTTGTTTGTTTGTTTTGTGTGTGTATGTTTTTATTATTATTCTGTTTTTCCTTGCTTACTATGGGAGCTGGAGAAAACTACTATAAAACATCCCATCTACACTAAAGCTTAATGCCCTTCTTAAATGGTTTAATATGTACTGAATTGGTTAACAGGGAGAAGTGTTTGGAAGCTGAAAGAATGTCTTGCATGTTGTTGTGTATGCCCTTTATTACTGTACACTGTAGTCTGTGTAAGGACTTGTTCTCCAAACCATCTGAATGTTTGTTTACCATGATGCAGCAGCTGTCTCCTTTGTAAAGAAGGAAGCAAGAAAAAGACTACATTAAATTCATTCATTCTTAGCAGAAAGGAAAGAAACAAAGAAAAGAAAGAATTTTTAACCTGCTGTTAGCCATGTTTGGAAATAAAAAATCACTGTTTAGAAATACCTGGAAAGTAAGTACACCATTCTGGAAAGTCAAATAAATGTGGTGCAAAGCAAACTGTCTCTGGCTTTGCCAAATCAGGCCTTCATTAGACAAAGGATCCCTCCCTTTTTCTTGTAGTGATACAGAAATTCCTTTTATGGTTCTACTATTCTCATTAGTTATTTTGGGAAGTTTATCTCCAGTCCAGCAACTCAAAGATTTTGGGGTATACCTCTTGTCCTATTTCACCTTGCTGAACCTGTCACACAGCTTTCTTCTGCTCCAGATAAGGACTGGGTGCTTCTAAAGGTCATGAAAACGTGATATGGAGCAAAGAAGGGAAGGTTTTCGGGTTCCAGGGAGTGTCTGAACAAACTCAACAGAGTATTTCATACTTCCATGCTCATGATCACACTCGGAGGTGTTGAACTCTACAGCTCCCTGAAGAGGTTGTATCTAGGTGGGGGTCAACCTCTTCTCCCAGGTAACAGTGATAGGATGAGAGGTAATGGCCTCAAATTTCAACAGAGGAGGATCAGGTTGGATATTAGAAAAAAATTCTTCAAAGAAAGAGTGGAGAGGTGTAGAAACAGGCTGCCCAGGGAGGTGATATAATCACTGTCCCTGCAGGTGGTCGAGAATCATATAGATGTGGCACTGAAAGACATGTTTTAGTGGCATGCTGGTGATAGGTTGGACTAAATGATCTTAGTGGGCTTTTCCAACCACTGCGTTTTCAGCAGTGATACTTCAGTGTCATCACCAGAAATTCAGAGAACAAAAAGAACCACTTAAAACAAAGAGAAAGTTGTATGACTAGTGACACAGCCAATATGAAAAACAAAGTGGAGAACATTTTAGAGGGAACTCTTTGTTCAGCTAAGTACTAGGACTAGATCAAACACTGTGAAAAAGAAACAGAAACGAGCATTTACCTTGACCATCCAAAAGAAGATTTTTTGGTATTTCTCTGCAGTGCTAGCATCTTGTGTATTGAGAGCAAATTAATCTCCTGGACAAGAAAGCAAATCATTGCAGTGATTTAATCATGTTGGATGAATCATTTTAGATACTGAGTGGGTCATGGGACAAGCTAGAAGGAAAGATGACTTGTCAAGGTTATTTCCAGCTTAATTTTACATTTTTTCTATGATTTGTAGCATTGGTCAAGTTCATTATCAGAATCTGAGTTTTCCATTTGAGTTGCCTTATGGGTCTGGCAATATTTTCCTATTCCTGCACTGTCAGTCTTCACACTGCATTACACCATCCTTGGTAAATATGAACTAATTTAACTCAGGAAAGAGCAGGAAGCTCCAGAGAGAGAAAAGGAGGTGATAAGTTAGAATTAAATGCTTCACATCTGAAGGTGTTGCGGTAGATTTAGCTCCTTAACCAAGGAAAAGAGCAGTCATCACCAGTGGAGAGGGTTGACCTTGGATGTCTGCCTGGTGCCCACAAAGGTACTTTCACAATCAGCAGGACAAGGGGAAAAAATAAGTTGAAAAACTGTATGTATGAGATGAAACCAGGGAGATCACTTACCTGTTAGATATGGACAAAAGAAAGTTGTATCAGGGAAGATAATTTGTTGCCCAAATAAAATTGACTAGTATGGCAAGAAGCAAAGACAAAACTAACATCACCTGTCACAGAATGATAGAATCATGGAAGTTGGAAAAGACCACTTAGATCATCTAGCCCAATCATCAGTCCATCACCACTACGTCCACTAAGACTCCTCTCCTCCTTCTTCACTGACCTTGGTGATTTCAGGGCTGTTTGTCTCACATCATTCTTGCTCATAGCTCTCACATATGCTATGCAGTGGTTTTAACCTTCCTTTAAAAAGTTATCACAGAAGTGCCAGCAGCATCACTCCTTGACTCAGCTTTGGCTAGCACTTGAACTGGTTCTGTCTGACATGGGGCAACTACTGGCCTCTTCCTACAGAGAACAACACTGCAGCCTCTTTGCTGCCACAATCCAGACATTAGACATGTAATACAACCTGAGAAAAATATATAATTTGAAATTATGTAGTTCTTTTATTGAAAATCTCTTTTTAAACACTGTGTTTGTCTCAGTATTTCATGACCTCTACCACAGTACTTTCTTTTTTCCCCTCAGCGTCACTTTGCATTTGTCATCTGGATGTCATGCTTGGATCTGAATTGATAAGTGAAAAAGCTGCATTTGACAGTCCTTTCCAGATGTGCCTGTTTGACACCAGCTGGTGAAGTTTTTTCTCGAGACTTGCTTCCTCTCATTCATGTTCTTTTACACTGAACTGTAAAATCAGCTCCCAACTCCTTTAGGATAAGTGGCACCTTTTTGAATTTCTGATGGGTTTCAGCTTGAGCTAGATGCCTTGAAGATGAACAGCAGGAAGTCAGTGAGAGAATTGTTTAAGGATATTGAAAATGAGAGATGGTTGAGTGTCAGGGAGTAATTTGTTTCCTCAAGGCATAATAAACCCGCAGGATAAACTTTCATCTCCACTGATCACAGCAAGGTGGTGGTGATAGTTAAGAATAGAAAAGCAGGTTTCAATGTAACAGAACGTTGCTGGAAAAGCTAAATAATAGCCAATACTTGGCATTACAATTCAGGGCAGATAGCAGGCCAAATCTTCACTGAGCTGAGAAGGTTGCAGGATCTTTGGCAGGTACAAGTGGAGTTAAGACACAGTATTTATGTGAATGAATCACTGCATCGTTCTGTTTTGCAAAAGGTGAAGTTGATCTCTTAAAAGAGGCCTACATATGCCACAAAGACTTCTGTCCACCTTTCTAGTGCTTCTACCAGGAAGTTTCAGAGAAAATATCAACTCGTTGTTCCTGTAACATTTCCTCTGAATCTTGATAGATTTGATGAACTTTGATGAATTCTAAACAGGGTTTCCATGGAAACTTTGCCAGTTTTTCAACAGTGCACTGTGACGTTCACAGCTCCGAGGCAAATCAGTTACATGGATTAACTGAGGACCAAGGATTCTTTTACTTCAGGGTCTCCAGCTCAGAAAGATGCCCCCTGTGATGACAGATCTTGAAATGAAGAAAAGGATCTGGGGCCATGAGCTGGCACTCAGAGTGGTATTTTTAGTGATTGGGTATATCCATAAACAGTTATTTTCTGCTCTTATCCAAGTTTCCTCAAGATGGACTTTCCCAAAATTTGATGAGGTGCCATTTATACATCAACATCTGCTTATTCTATCTTCTTCTCTTTTTAAAAATGCCATATATTAAAATGAACACAAGAAATTTTCTTTTCTAAGCACTCCTTCCAAAACCCCATCCTATTGATTGAGCATGAGTGTGCCTTTAGTCACTCGGAGAAAGGAGGACAGGAGAGGTCCATGGGAATGATGGCACTCATCCTCTGTTGTTGAGGAGAGGGTGGCTTGGAGCTCGTACTGCTGCCTGGTGCCTGGGACTGGAGGTCTGACTCCAAGTCCCCCTGCAAGAGGCTTGGCTCCTCCTCAGCGACACAGACTAGGTCCTGCTCAGAGGTGTTGCAGTCAGGGCACTCTGGCTGTGTTTGGGCTTGGCAGCACTGCGAAGGCATCGGGTCACAGTCCAGGCTGGTGACAGTGGTTTCTGGCAGGCTCAGGGCATCCCCTTCAGCAGAGCTGGGAGAAATGGTTGATTGAACAATGATGACCTCCTTCTCGCAGTCAGGGCACTCTGGCTGGGTTTGGGCTTGGCTGCACTGCGAAGGCATTGGGTCACACTCCACGCTGGTGACTGCGGTTTCTGGCAGGCTCAGGGCACCCCCTTCAGCAGAGCTGGGAGAAATGATTGCCTGAACAGTGATGACCTCCTTCTCTCCTTTGCTGATGTCACACGGAAGGTTGTTATTTGAACTGCAGCGACTTGTGCTTCCCATGAGCTCTCCATTTATGGAAGCACTCCCTGAGCAATCAGCCCTTGGCCTGGCTCTTGTGGGTTCACAAGGGCTGGATTCACCTAGGAAGGAGGGGAGACACAGGGGTTAGCGTCCAACTTTCTCTGCCCATGGACAAAAAGGCTTGGTGCTGCCTGTCAAATAGGCTTCAAACAGCTTGAGAGCCTCCTTTGGGAAAACAGGGGTCAGCTGAAGATGTCAGGCACGGGCTTGAATGCCAGAAAAAGGTACAAGCCCACCAAAAGCATGAATTCTACCTGTGTTGCTGACAAGCAGTGTTTTGAAAGCTGGATTTGCACCCTTACCTGCCAGCACCACGAGTTCTTCTTCGGAAGGCTCCCTGTCACTGCTCTGCAGTTGGTGTTTTGCCGCAGGGGATGGTCTGCGCAGACATAGGCAGGAACACCAACTGCCAGCTGGTGATTCTTTCTTCTTTCTGGAAGAGCGTGGTCTGGAGAGAAAATAGAGCATGCTGTCAGTTGTGGTGCAGGGTGAGGGAAGAGTTGCACCGAGCCCTTGCCAATAACTGCCCCTTCCTGGCACTGCCTTGTTTCTGCTGAAACACAGCTTAGAAACACGCTCTGTTTCAAACAGCAGAGGATGCTTCCATTCCTACAGCTCAGCCCTGAAGTCCTGCTGGCTACATTCCTATCATCGATGTCAAGCAAGAAGCAGAGTATGTGAGCGAAGGCTCCACAGCTGGACAGGACAGGAGCTGGCAGGCGTAACTGCTTTCTGAGCAACTGTGCGTCCTTAAGGGAGGCTCGAAAGAATCTCTGAGTCATATGCTAACACCTCCTTGGACTCTGCACATTGCCATCTTTAATTTCTAGTGCCAGCAAGTCTGACCAACAGCTTTGCTTAGAGGAGAACTGGAACTGGTTTCAGGCATGTGGCCCTGAAATCTGGAAACCCCAATGTTTCCAGGTACAGCCAGCACAGACCAGGATACACGTCATCGTGGCTTCCTGTATCTCATGACTGCCTGCCCTGCGAGGAAGTAAAGGCACCCTTGTGTGGCTCCACTGAGCCCGTCGGGCAACTGTGTGTTAGTTGAATCCTTGGAGATATAATGGACAAAAAGTAAAGCAATAAAGCCCACCTGACCAATAATGATAGAAGCTGGAAAGGGAAGTCCTCTTTACCTTTCAGATGGAAAATCAATAATTGTGTGGAATCTCCCTGGAAATTCTGTGGGATCTTCCTCCACTTCAATCTCACTGCTTCGTTTCACTGCAGGAGAGCTGCTCTGGCCTCTTCTCAGAGCTTGTGCCTCTTGCAGGGTGAGCAGCTTTGCGCAAGGAGGAGACTCCCACACAGACCTGGACCCAGGTACAGAACTCGGCCCTGCAAGGGAAAACCACAGGTAAGAGGGAGGATCAGAAAGTGGCAGCACAGCCATCCCCGTTCTGCATTTTCCTCAGATTTGCTTATCCGAGCCACTGGAAGAAGAGGAGCTCAAAGTAACCGGGTTCTCAGAGATATGCTCGTGGCAAAGGACACAGTCATAATTTAGAGCTGCTCACTGTATCGAAACAGACATTAAAAAAACCAAACCTAGAAAACAGGTCTGGGAACTCAGAAAGCTTTGCTGCCACACTTCAATCATGCTTCACCCCCATTCAAAACATCATAAAGGCAGGGATGGTTTTCTCCATGTAAAGTCTGGCCTCGGACATTCTCAGGATTCGGCAACAGGGTGCCATACTCTCATCTAAGCCCTGAAGCCTCCTGTCCCATTGAAAGTCAAAGCGTATTTGAAAGATCTCAGAGAAGGCCTGGATTGGATCAAGATCAATCTAATGAAGGAAGACACTCACCTGCTCCCTCTCCCATGGCTGACGTGGATTTGGAGCCGAAGAGGCCGTCTGTGTGGCCAATAAGGAATTCCACTACAGCTGTCTGTGTCTGAACTTCCAAGCTGGCAGCTCCTCCACTGGCGCAGGCTGACTGGCTCTGCTGGGATCTGAAGAAAAGGCAGATTTTACAAGTCATTCCTCCAAGACTGTTTCCCCAGGTCTGAATTTATGCAGCCCAAAGCAGTCCAGCTGGGCTCTATAGAGTTCAACAGTGGGCAATCAGCAATGCCACCTACGAAATTCTCCTGGATGAACAAGGACAAAGTAGTACCAGCTAAACAAGAGAGCAGTAACTGTCACCTAGAAATTGTGTCCCTGGGGTTGGGGGAGAGCAGTCCAGGCTCCTCCTCTGCTGCCAGAAACTTCTGACAGCTTTTATAGGAGAAGAGCACATTAGATGAAGAAGAAGGGAAGATTGCTTTCTTTCTGGAGAACAGAACTAAGCGTTGTGCTTAAACAGAAAAAGAAGTTTACCTTAAGAGGTTTGGAGCCCACACTATTGCTAAATTATGAGCGTCCATGTTGGTGACTGAGGAGTTCCCAGCAAGAGACGCCAAATGCCTCATCAGGTACTCAAGTGTCCTGGAAAACAAGAGGGGCAGATGTTCAGAACCAAAAAGCCAATCAATTGACCTGATGCAGCCTTCAGCCGCTTCAGTGTGCAGACGCATGATGTTGCAGGTGTGAGGCAACACCTGGATAGCATCATCGCCCTCTGAAAGGCAGGAGGGCTGAGCTCAGCAGACCGAGCACAGCACTGACCTGTAGTGAGGAGCAGGCAGCTGCTGGATGGCGCCCTTCATTCTCACCATCCTCTCCTCCTCGGTAGCAGCACCGGCAGCGTCCTGGAAAAAGGCAGGAAGGGATTCAGACACCAGTCAGCCTAATTAGCTGCTACAGGTTTGGGAACCGTGGGGACAGCGTGCTGGTGGTCAGCACCGAGGCAGACTTGACGCCTTCCAAGAGGCATCAGGGGAAGACCGCAGCACATAGACTGCGTCATCAAGGCCAAGCAGTGCAAGCTCAGGGGGGCTTTACTGCCTGATTGCGCAGTGCAGCTCCTCGCAGCAGGCATTCGTCTCCAACTCCACTTTGCTATTAACCCCATTCTACCAATAGTTGGGGAACAGCAAAGGAAAGGGAATTCTCGCAAGCATGGTGAATAACTTAAATAAGCACCTCCTGGCACCACCAAAAGCGGCATCAGTGAGAGGTAGGATGTGGCAAAGACATGCCTCATGGGGCTAACAGAAATAAGACCTCCGAGCTGGGGCACTGCTGCAACCATCAGCCAGGACGCCCAGGGAAAAGGTACATATCTTTTCCAAGACATTGCCCTGTGCTTACCGTGAACTTGTCATACAGCTGGGTGGTCAGGAGAGGGTTCGGGAGCTCCCTGAAGTACATCTTACATACGGAGCTCACGCTGTGAATGTCACGGACGCTAAGCTCGGGAAGCTGCTCTGAATCAAATTCATGGCTGCAGAGAAGGACACAGAATTGGGCAGGGGGCATTGAGAAAGACGAAAACAAGTCCAAAGCCACACAATATACAGTCAAGAAAAGGAAGGGGTTCCTCGGAGTGCCCGAAGCATGGCACGTGCCCCTACTGACAGCTGTGTCAGTCGCAGCACTCTTACCGTAGTCGCTGGATCTTGGACGTAACGCCGGACAGGCGGTATATCCCCTGCACTACGCCATTCTGCTCGATGAATTCAGAGCAGCTCTGGAGGACCTGGGGGACTACAGAACAAGAGCCAGTGGTTAGCTGAGATTCTTACTCAAGTCCTGGTTCAGGCCGTGCTCTTCTCACATCCCATCCACTAAGCCCAGCCAGGCTACTGCTTGCTTCCTCCTTAGAGGAGAAAGCTGGCAGAGACAACTGTTAGGAAACTGCACAGAGATGTGTTCTTGGCTTTCCAGAAATGCCACGACCTATCAAAGGCCTGCAGAAAGTAATTCTGGCAAAGCCACAGACACTGCAAGTCCCATCACAGCTCTCCTGGGAATCTAAAGACCAGAATAGCTAGGAAAAGGATGCAGGATGCTCTCTGTTGCCAGAAGGCTTCCTACACTTTCAGGCCGAAACAATTGCTGGATATGATCTCCTTTTCATCTATAGATGCCCAACGGAGGAAGATCTCAGGAATGGGCTGTTCCTTACCATCACGGCCAGAGCGGAGAAGGTGCTCCCCCAGGTCACACCCAAACACCCCTTCCTTCTCTGGCTCCGGCTGCCTCGCTCTCTGGGGCCGGGCCTTCACCAGGGATCGAAGGAAGGGGAGGAACTTGCCCCGTTTCTTCGGCACTGCGCAACAAAACAAAGAAATCAGTTCATTTCAGGCTTGGATTGGTTGGATGAACTTAACACATTCGATAGAGCACAGAACAATGGGAAGAACATTCCCAACAAGGACACTCAATAACAGATTTTCCCCATCCCTGCAAGTGCCCAAGGCCAGGTTGGAAGGGGCCCTGGACAGCCTGCTCTCGTTTCCTACTAAATGTGCAGGCTGGCGACCCAGACTGCGGCAGGGGCTTTGGAGCCTGAGTATCCTTTAGGCCCCTTCCAGTCCCAAGCCATTCGAGGAGGATTCTGTGACTTCCCCAAGCCCAATAACATACACAGTGGGATTGGGCCAGATGTCTGCAAGTTGTGATGGAGCTTAATGCAGTCTTCTTGCTAATCTTGCTCAACTCGGGCATTAACGAAACCCCTGAATGCCACGTTCTGACCCCATTTTACTAACTCGCATTATCAAATGTAACATGTGTACCTGGCTTTCGCAATGAATTGACCAGGGACTCAGGAACTGTTCCGCTAATGAGTTCCACGCACTCACTAGGGAAAGATCCAACCTGTAACAAGAACAAAAAGACAGGTGGGCATTAGCCCAAGCCCAGAGCCAAAGGGAAGGTCCTCTGACACCGACACAGGGCAACCATTTGTGTCCAGAAGCCCTCCTGTGCAGGCAGAGCAACTCCAATCTGAGATTCCTGACTCTACTGAAGTTGCGCTCTCTTGATGGAAGCATGTGCATACCTGAAAGCCACGCTTGCCTCTCCACCAGGGGCTCAGCTCCTTTGGTGGCATATCAGTGATGCACACCACGTCTCCCACCTGCAAGAGATTGAAACGTCAACCCCAGCTTCAGCACAGCTGTGAGAAAAATGCAGCTCAAATAACTGCCTTCTTTTTCACCGCAGAATATCCTAAAGCTTGACAGCAATTGCACCAATGCAGCCCCCAAGGCATTTTCCCTTCTAAAACTGAACTTGGAGGTACAAGAGTTACACAACATACACAATAGAGCTGTGCAGTAGGAAATGGGTCTCAAAAGCAGCAGGCTCTCTGCCGAAGGCTATGGAAGAGCTGCACTTTAATCATGGGCATCAATTAGCAGAGCTTTCTGAACACATCTGCACACTTCACACCGGGTCTGCTCTTGCTCAGAGACCAGGCTCCCACACTGGGCAGGATCTGCTTGATCAGAAGGTTCAATGCCCAATCCAACCATATTGGAGAGATGGCTGAACTCCTCCCAACCCAGCACAAGTCTAAGCTGGAACCAAACCCTCGAAGCTTAACCTCACAAGACATTCTGATGGTGCCTGAGACTATTCCTGAGGCATTCACAACCTGTACTCTCCAGTGCATGACAACAAGGAAAGCCTGTAACTGCTTACCTCCAGGGAGACTTCATCCGGCGCCTGGGCGACGTAGCTCTTAATAACATGGGCCGCCGCAATTGTTGGCACGTTGAGAGATGATACAGCACGCTCCAGCTGCGGCTTCCACATGTTATAGGCCTGCAAACAGAGCAAAGTCCATGGTCAGGAGCTGAGGGCAAACGAGGAGGATTTCAAGATGAGGAGCACATCTGCAGAGAAAGCTGCAGGAAAGGCGCTCCGTCCTTATCAGGAGCACTTCAGAAGGAGCTGCACGTCTCATGACAGTAGTTTCTCTTCCTGCTGTGCAGCGGGTTCGGCAGGCCATGCAAAGATGCATCTCTCTCTACACAGACTAATCTGCAATGGCACTGGCACGGGCAGGTGGCCTGTCCGCCTTTGGCCCACTCTATCCAGAAGGAGAGTACACCTGCGGCTCCCTCTGCTGGCTCAACACAAGAAACAAAGACAAGCCAGAGCTTCATACTGTACCTCCGTCACCCCAACCTCAGGCCCACCGCTGATCTTGCTGCACGCAACGCCCATCACCGCAAGTGTGACCAGCTGGAACAGAGCAAAAACACGCTTCTGTTTTCTCTATTCACACAGCACAGTATGGAGAGACTTCTTCAGAACTACCCTTGCATACCCTGCGGCATAGGCAAGTGTTGGAGAAACTACCCCTTGCTTCAGTCTATTCCAATGTGACAGCCTATTAGGCAGTGTTGTACTAAGTAGCTATTGCTCTGCCAGCAGATGGGGTCTCTGGCACAGAGCAGCAGATGCATTCGCCCAGAGCGCTCTGACAGTGCGATAGCAGGGCATTAGACAGCACCCTTCTGAGGGCTAAGCTGGAGGACAGTGAAGAAACCCACGGCATGCAAAACGATGTGGGGGGACAAAACATGGCACGTACCTGGCAACAAGATCACCTCAAACTATCTGCAGCAGTTCCTTGTCACTTTGCTCAGATGTTCTGAGAGCAAAAGCTGCACCGAGGCAGTGGGTGGAGGGTGGGCAGAAGAGAGAGTAAGAGCAGGTCAGTGAGCAGGGCTAAGACAGCCATGGAATAACACACACAGCACAACCGTCCCATCCACTTGCTGCAAGACATGCTGAGTTTCAGGCTACGTGATGCCTGTCCGCCCAGCAACTTTACGATGCTTCCACAATTGAGCAAAGAAGACAACAGAAAAAGCATGGTATGGGTGCCACCTTTACAGACACCCCCTTTGGAACATGAGTACCGGGGGAAAACTACGTCTGGTGGTCAAGAGTAAGCAATACGGTGCTGTGAGCTCCAATAGCCATCAGTTCTCAATACCTCACTGCCCACCCGTCCATCCCATGCTGGTTCAGCTTACCTACAAGCTGCTGCGCAAGATCTTCTGAAGAAAAAGGCACTAAACGCACAAGAAGAACAAGCCAACCAACCACTCCTAACTCCTGCTCACCCACAAAGGAACACGGAACGCACCGCTCCTCCCCTCATTCCAGCCGCTTATGACATCACCAACGGCCACCAGCCTGGTCCACCATGACCCCCAACAAGGGGGAGAGGCAAGACCATGTGGTCACATGTGATTCCAACACGGCACCACAACATTCCAGAACTCAGTGTGGGCTTGGAATTCTATCCTGGTGTGGCAGCGCAATGGGAGGTGTTTGGGTACAGCTGAATAAGTGACAGATACCGCAGGTTTCCAAAGGAGGGTGCCAGATTAACTCTCAGCATTCTTTTGCAGGGCTCTGTGGGATGCTTCAAACCGATTTCACTGCCTAGGTCATTTCTAGAAAGTCCAGCTGACAAATGCTCACTTTGTCTGGGTAACGCCTCTATGCATCATGAATGAAAAAGAAAATAAAATGGGCACGTGACCCTATGATACCTATCTCTCTGCTCTTGTTGTCAGCCAGGCACCTAAGATGAGCACTACGTGTCCCTGCTCCTGACTGAAGATTCCCCCAAGTCTGTGTTCCACTCTGCTCCACCTCAGGGTCTAAAAGAAACACAGACAGAGATAATGAGAAGATCTTTTGTGCAGACGAAAGCGCAGGCTGCACGCGTATTCTCTTTAGCAAGAAATACTACTTGAGAATCCAAAGATAGTTTTTTGAGAGGTAGTATGAAAGGTGAACAGAAAGTAAATTGATTCATTAAAATTACCTAGTTAATCCTCTCCCCGTGAAAAAGGAAGCCACCTGGGCACTGTATGCAGCAGTTCTGAGAACACCTTGCACCACAAATTGCGGCACATACATTTTTTTCCCACAGGCCCCTCTCTTCTGTCATTTGTGTCAGATTCACTCAGGTTAAAATACGTGGATCAGAACTGCCATTCCGATCTGCTGAGGCAGGATCCCACCGCCAGGACGTCCCCCAGTCCCATTCCGTGTTTTTCCCAGCAAGTGATATCACCTACCCAGACTTCTGCAGGGCCTTCCATACGGTCTCCCACCACAGGGAGAAGCAGGAGAGCTCTCAGGGCTGAAGAAATCAAGGCTGCCTCTAAGATGGTGCTTTCAAACAGCACGAGTACCTGGATGTAGGACTTGAATCACAAGGGTAACATGAAAAAGCCACCAGTCCCCACAGATGTGGCTGTTCACAGAGATAACCACTGCGTGTTTTCCCACAGTGTGATGCTCACCCATCAAAGTGCTCAGCCATCAAATGCGTCCAGCGTCTGAGCACCCATTTCGAGATGGTTTTCTTAACATCCAAGCTGAATCTCCCTTGGTACAACCTGAGGCCGTTCCCTCCAGTCCTGTCACTAGTTACATGGGAGAAGAGCAGGAAAACCCCCACCCCCACATAACCTCTCTTCAGGTAATCGTAGAGAATGATAAGGTCTTCCCTGAGCCTCCTCTTAGCCAGACTAAATAATTCCAGTTCCATAAGAAGCTCCCCATAAGACTAGTGCTCTAGACACCTCACAGCTTCAATGGTCTTCTCTGGACACATCTCAGGATTTCATTGTCCTTCTTGCAGTGAGGGGCCCAGAACAGAGCAAAGAACTCAAGGTGAGGGCTCACCAGTTCCGAGTACGGGGGAATGATCGATTCCCTGTTCCTGCTGGCTCAAGTCTTCTGCATTCCAATTCCAATCTAAACCATTCCTGCTGTGGTAGTACCTGAATCCTTATTTGGGACTGGAGCTCAAGAAGTCAGCGCATCAGAAATAACACAACGTGCAACTGGAAGACGTGTCTCAAAGCCCAGAAAATCCAACTCTCTAACCTTGGCGCAACTCACCAACCAAGAGCCAGGCCTTGACAACTTGGCTGATCTGAGCATGCAGGTGGGGGCCAGACAGTGGACCACAGGTGTTCATTTCCACTGCAGGTCCATGTAGAGAACAGCCTCAATCAGCAGGTGTGAATGAATTCATTCACAAGCTGCACAATAAGCCTGTTCTTTATGTGAAAAAACAAACAAACAAACAAAAAACCCACAAAAACAACAACAAAAAAAAACCAAACCAAAACAAAAAAAAAACAACATAAAAAACAACAAAAACCACACATAGATTTTTGACCAAAAAAGGTGAGAGTTAATAATGACCAAATAGGTTCCTGTTCCTAGGCCTAATCCTCTCACCCCAACTCCTGGGTGATGCCCACAGTCTTCAAGTCAGGTCTCAAATCCATTGGACTCCCGTCGCAGAACTCTATCAAAAAGGATGTCACACATGTGACACTTGCATACATTTTGCACCAGAAACAGTGATGCCAGCAGGAGCGGAGAGGTGATTGTCCCCCTGTACTCAGCACTGTTGAGGCCACAACTCGAGTTCTGTTTCCAGTTTTGGACCCCTCAGTGCAAGGAAGACACTGAGGCTTTGGAACATGTTCAAAGACAGGCAAGAAAGCTGGCGAGGGGTCTGGAGCACAATTGTGCAATATGAGGAGAGGCTGCAGCACCTGGGAATGCTCAGCCTGGAGAAGAGCTGGCTCAGAGGAGACCTTCTTGCTCTCTATAACTTCCTGAAGGGAGGTTGTAGTGAGCTGGGGGTTAGCCTCTTCTCTCGTGTCATTATTGATAGGACCAGAGGGAATGGTTTCAAGCTGCAGCAGGGGCGATTCTGGTTGGATGTTAGGAAATATTACTTTTCAGAAAGGGGTGGCTAGTCACTGGAATGGACTGCCCAGGAGGTGGTGGAGTCACTGATCCTGGGGGTGTTCAAGGAATGACTGGATGTTGTGTTGAGGGACATGATTTAGTGGAAGCTGTTGGTAACAGGAGAACGGTTGGACTGGATGATCTTTTAGGTCTTTTCCAACCCTGGTGATTCTATGATTCATATGCTAAGAAGCAAGCAGAGGCGCTTTTGTTAAATATTTCAATGGAGAGAAGAGTTGATATCCGCTTCTCCCGACAACAGAAACATGGTACCAGCTTTCCAAGCCCACCCGCCATACAGTAGGCAGACAAAGCACACATAAAGGAGCATGCACATCCCCTCCGGCATAACTTGAGCCCACAACCCACCTTCAGATTTCTGTGGATTTCTAGCGTTTTATACTGATGCAGCCTCGCTACAGCTCCATGGGTGTCACACAAGGACTGCAAGACCTCTTTCTCCGCAAACCCCACCTGCAGGCCTTGGTCAAAGAGGATTGCCACCTGCCCTCCTGAGCAAAAACACTAAGAACGAGAGCAAAGCACACTGGATTTGCCTTGGCCTGGCCTAAGCCCCAGTCCTACCAGACAGACCCTGGGATGAAAATTGCTCCACAAACTGCGGATGGACACCAGCAACCAAGAAGTTGACTGGATCCAGTCCCAAACAATCACCTAGCCTCCCCAGGAAGCTCTTTGCCATCAGCTCCATCATTGCCTTTCCTTCTCACCTCAATCCCAAAGTGGTTTCCACATCTGCCAGCACGTCTTACCTGACACCTCATCACACGGTGCTTCAACAGCACCAAATTTGCTTCCGGGGCCCTCCTTCAACTCACTGTGCTAACACTCATGATTCAAATTACACAGAAATCCTAGCAGAAGTTCTCGGTGAGAACTGCACCTAACATTCCTCCTTCTACAAGCAAACAGGGCCAACACGTGGTCGTAAAAATGCATTCATCAAAGAGAAGCAGAGATGGCACGGCAGGACAGACATACTCGGTGTGCACGTTTGAAGTCATTTGAGAACCTAGTTGTTCTTGCTGCAGGACGCCTGACTTCTGTTAAAAGCTGAACGGTCCCCAGAACACCTGTTTCCATCAGCTGCCACCATCCAAAACAGCCAGCCTTCTTGAGGTCACCTGGCCCAGACATCCCTTTTGCTCTACACTTGATTTCTGCAAGAGAGACAGGAGCTCGGCATGCACACCATCCTTCCAACACCCCATTCCAGCAGCGAGGGATCACAGCACTGGCACAGCTGAAACAAAATGGGTGTGCGAGTTTCCTGTTAGCACTCAGTGTGAACAAATCTACCACTGAGCAACACCGTGAGCCCCCACTCACCTCAGCACAGGTCAACCTGTAACCCCAGCCTTCCCCTATCCATGTGCACACGTACACCCATGCGCCACCCTGCCTGTTTTGCACACCCCCATGCACACACTGCATCTTATGCCCTCCTTTGCATTCACAGACGTGTGCAAACCATCCCTGGGAACATGTATGTGCCTACACCTACCACAAACATCCCTTTGTGTGCACCTGTATGCAACCCAACTCCTCAGCACACCCCTGTGCAAGCACACAATTTTGCCACTGCGTCCACGCACTATCCATGTGCTCACACACACTCACGTGTCTGCTTCCCTTAGAGCAGCCCTGTGTGCACACACACAGACACATGTGTAAAACCTTCCTTTCACTCCCAAAGTGCACGCACACACTGGTACCACAGTGTCCTTGCGCAACTCCAACACTCTGCAAACCCCTGTGCATGCACATATATGTGAATGCTCATCCTTGCACACATACCCACTGACCTGCACACACCTGAGCAAACCCACTGGTTTGGACAAAGGACATCTGAAAATCAAGACAGTAGTTTCAGTCTCCGAGTTTACGCTTAGAGAAGTCTAATCTGGGACAACACAAGTCAGCGCTTAATTTTCTTCATCATCATTGTGAAGATAAATAAAACAATAGCACGTTTTCTCATTGTTTTTAATGTTCTTTTATTTCTACTGTACAATAAAATGTACGTATAAATATATTCAATATAAATTTCTTTTTCTCATGAAACATCTAGACATTTTATGGTTTGAGTAAGAACGGTGTCTGCTTTGTGTTTCTTTCCCATTTACAAAACACATCGCTTTTAGGTTTATGTCAAATTGTTGTGGATGAAATCACATTTATCTGCTTGGTTCATGTAATCTAACTTGGATACATATGACCTAGGAACATGGTCATCCAAGAATGTCTCAGGAATCAATAGGTGTAAGATTTAGCGTGATTGGGCCCTAGAACAGCCTCCCCAGAATTAGCAGTTACAGCACTGGGCTTGCCAAATTTCAGGAAGTATTTTGGACAGTGCTCTCAGACATAGAGTCTGATTTTGGGGTAGTCCTGTGTGGATCCAGGAGATGTACATGATGATCTCCTTCGTTTCCTTCCAAACTGGGATATTCTATGGTTTTATGATGCTAGAAGTATGTATAGTCAACAGTGCAAACCATCTCACATACTCCAATAACAGAGCGTAAGATGATTCTGTCTGTAATAAGCGGGATGAACTTAGGATATATATTCTAAAGTAGGAGCAGTGTTTGGTCATAAGTTATTTCACTTAGAAAATCTGGTAAGACCATACATGCCCCTCCAAAATGTGGGAACTTGCAGTGTTACTTTTGCCATGTTATTTTCACAGGAAAACAAATGGTGACACCCACATTCTGAACCGCTTGCTTACAAATACAAATAAGCCCAACAATTTTTCTTGAAAGAAACACTCTGCTCTTTCAACCTTCAAACAGCAACACCGAAGACTGGCAGCAGGATGATGATAATTCTGCTGCTGTTCTTTGTAAATGAACACTGGAAATTTTCACTTCTAAGCATTTCTTCTTCCAAAACCCCATCCTGTTGATTGAGAATGAGTGTGCCTTTAGTCACTCGGAGAAAGGAGGACAGGAGAGGTCCATGGGAACGATGGGACTCATCCTCTGTTGTTGAGGAGAGGGTGGCTTGGAGCTCGTGCTGCTGCCTGGTGCCTGGGACTGGAGGTCTGACTCCAAGTCCCCCTGCAAGAGGCTTGGCTCCTCCTCAGTGACACAGACTTGGTCCTGCTCAGAGGTGCTGCTGTCAGGGCAGTCTGGCTGTGTTTGGGCTGGGCTGCACTGCGAAGGCATCAGGTCACAGTCCAGGCTGGTGTCTGTGGTTTCTGGCAGGCTCAGGGCATCCCCTTCTGCAGAGCTGGGAGAAATGATTGTTTGAACAATGATGACCTCCTTCTCGCTGTCAAGGCACTCTGGCTGTGATTGAACTGGGCTGCACTGTGAAGGCATCGGGTCACAGTCCAGGCTGGTGTCTGTGGTTTCTGGCAGGCTCAGATCATCTCCTTCTGCAGAGCTGGGAGAAATGATTGTTTGAACAATGATGACCTCCTTCTCGCTGTCAAGGCACTCTGGCTGTGATTGAACTGGGCTGCACTGTGAAGGCATCGGGTCACAGTCCAGGCTGGTGTCTGTGGTTTCTGGCAGGCTCAGATCATCTCCTTCTGCAGAGCTGGGAGAAATGATTGCCTGAACAATGATGACCTCCTTCTCGCTGTCAAGGCACTCTGGCTGTGATTGAACTGGGCTGCACTGTGAAGGCATCGGGTCACAGTCCAGGCTGGTGTCTGTGGTTTCTGGCAGGCTCAGATCATCTCCTTCTGCAGAGCTGGGAGAAATGATTGCCTGAACAATGATGACCTCCTTCTCGCTGTCAAGGCACTCTGGCTGTGATTGAGCTGGGCTGCACTGCGAAGGCATCTGGTCACAGTCCAGGCTGGTGACTGTGGTTTCTGGCAGGCTCAGGGCACCCCCTTCAGCAGAGCTGGGAGAAATGACTGCCTGAACAATGATGACCTCCTTCTCTCCGTCGCTGATGTCACACGGAAGGCTGTCATTTGAATTACAGCGAATTGTGATTCCCATGAGCTCTCCATTTATGGAAACACTCCCTGAGCAATCAGCACTTGGCCTGGCTCTTGTGGGTTCACAAGGGCTGGATTCACCTAGGAAGGAGGGGAGACACAGGGGTTAGCGTCCAACTTTCTCTGCCCATGGACAAAAAGGCTTGGTGCTGCCTGTCAAGTAGGCTTCAAACAGCTTGAGAGCCTCCTTTGAAAAAACAGGGGTCAGCTGAAGATGTCAGGCACGGGCTTGAATGCCAGAAAAAGGTACAAGCCCACCAAAAGCATGAATTCTACCTGTGTTGCTGACAAGCAGTGTTTTGAAAGCTGGATTTGCACCCTTACCTGCCAGCACCACGAGTTCTTCTTCGGAAGGCTCCCTGTCACTGCTCTGCAGTTGGTGTTTTGCCGCAGGGGATGGTCTGCGCAGACATAGGCAGGAACACCAACTGCCAGCTGGTGATTCTTTCTTCTTTCTGGAAGAGCGTGGTCTGGAGAGAAAATAGAGCATGCTGTCAGTTGTGGTGCAGGGTGAGGGAAGAGTTGCACCGAGCCCTTGCCAATAACTGCCCCTTCCTGGCACTGCCTTGTTTCTGCTGAAACACAGCTTAGAAACACGCTCTGTTTCAAACAGCAGAGGATGCTTCCATTCCTACAGCTCAGCCCTGAAGTCCTGCTGGCTACATTCCTATCATCGATGTCAAGCAAGAAGCAGAGTATGTGAGCGAAGGCTCCACAGCTGGACAGGACAGGAGCTGGCAGGCGTAACTGCTTTCTGAGCAACTGTGCGTCCTTAAGGGAGGCTCGAAAGAATCTCTGAGTCATATGCTAACACCTCCTTGGACTCTGCACATTGCCATCTTTAATTTCTAGTGCCAGCAAGTCTGACCAACAGCTTTGCTTAGAGGAGAACTGGAACTGGTTTCAGGCATGTGGCCCTGAAATCTGGAAACCCCAATGTTTCCAGGTACAGCCAGCACAGACCAGGATACACGTCATCGTGGCTTCCTGTATCTCATGACTGCCTGCCCTACGAGGAAGTAAAGGCACCCTTGTGTGGCTCCACTGAGCCCGTCGGGCAACTGTGTGTTAGTTGAATCCTTGGAGATATAATGGACAAAAAGTAAAGCAATAAAGCCCACCTGACCAATAATGATAGAAGCTGGAAAGGGAAGTCCTCTTTACCTTTCAGATGGAAAATCAATAATTGTGTGGAATCTCCCTGGAAATTCTGTGGGATCTTCCTCCACTTCAATCTCACTGCTTCGTTTCACTGCAGGAGAGCTGCTCTGGCCTCTTCTCAGAGCTTGTGCCTCTTGCAGGGTGAGCAGCTTTGCGCAAGGAGGAGACTCCCACACAGACCTGGACCCAGGTACAGAACTCGGCCCTGCAAGGGAAAACCACAGGTAAGAGGGAGGATCAGAAAGTGGCAGCACAGCCATCCCCGTTCTGCATTTTCCTCAGATTTGCTTATCCGAGCCACTGGAAGAAGAGGAGCTCAAAGTAACCGGGTTCTCAGAGATATGCTCGTGGCAAAGGACACAGTCATAATTTAGAGCTGCTCACTGTATCGAAACAGACATTAAAAAAACCAAACCTAGAAAACAGGTCTGGGAACTCAGAAAGCTTTGCTGCCACACTTCAATCATGCTTCACCCCCATTCAAAACATCATAAAGGCAGGGATGGTTTTCTCCATGTAAAGTCTGGCCTCGGACATTCTCAGGATTCGGCAACAGGGTGCCATACTCTCATCTAAGCCCTGAAGCCTCCTGTCCCATTGAAAGTCAAAGCGTATTTGAAAGATCTCAGAGAAGGCCTGGATTGGATCAAGATCAATCTAATGAAGGAAGACACTCACCTGCTCCCTCTCCCATGGCTGACGTGGATTTGGAGCCGAAGAGGCCGTCTGTGTGGCCAATAAGGAATTCCACTACAGCTGTCTGTGTCTGAACTTCCAAGCTGGCAGCTCCTCCACTGGCGCAGGCTGACTGGCTCTGCTGGGATCTGAAGAAAAGGCAGATTTTACAAGTCATTCCTCCAAGACTGTTTCCCCAGGTCTGAATTTATGCAGCCCAAAGCAGTCCAGCTGGGCTCTATAGAGTTCAACAGTGGGCAATCAGCAATGCCACCTACGAAATTCTCCTGGATGAACAAGGACAAAGTAGTACCAGCTAAACAAGAGAGCAGTAACTGTCACCTAGAAATTGTGTCCCTGGGGTTGGGGGAGAGCAGTCCAGGCTCCTCCTCTGCTGCCAGAAACTTCTGACAGCTTTTATAGGAGAAGAGCACATTAGATGAAGAAGAAGGGAAGATTGCTTTCTTTCTGGAGAACAGAACTAAGCGTTGTGCTTAAACAGAAAAAGAAGTTTACCTTAAGAGGTTTGGAGCCCACACTATTGCTAAATTATGAGCGTCCATGTTGGTGACTGAGGAGTTCCCAGCAAGAGACGCCAAATGCCTCATCAGGTACTCAAGTGTCCTGGAAAACAAGAGGGGCAGATGTTCAGAACCAAAAAGCCAATCAATTGACCTGATGCAGCCTTCAGCCGCTTCAGTGTGCAGACGCATGATGTTGCAGGTGTGAGGCAACACCTGGATAGCATCATCGCCCTCTGAAAGGCAGGAGGGCTGAGCTCAGCAGACCGAGCACAGCACTGACCTGTAGTGAGGAGCAGGCAGCTGCTGGATGGCGCCCTTCATTCTCACCATCCTCTCCTCCTCGGTAGCAGCACCGGCAGCGTCCTGGAAAAAGGCAGGAAGGGATTCAGACACCAGTCAGCCTAATTAGCTGCTACAGGTTTGGGAACCGTGGGGACAGCGTGCTGGTGGTCAGCACCGAGGCAGACTTGACGCCTTCCAAGAGGCATCAGGGGAAGACCGCAGCACATAGACTGCGTCATCAAGGCCAAGCAGTGCAAGCTCAGGGGGGCTTTACTGCCTGATTGCGCAGTGCAGCTCCTCGCAGCAGGCATTCGTCTCCAACTCCACTTTGCTATTAACCCCATTCTACCAATAGTTGGGGAACAGCAAAGGAAAGGGAATTCTCGCAAGCATGGTGAATAACTTAAATAAGCACCTCCTGGCACCACCAAAAGCGGCATCAGTGAGAGGTAGGATGTGGCAAAGACATGCCTCATGGGGCTAACAGAAATAAGACCTCCGAGCTGGGGCACTGCTGCAACCATCAGCCAGGACGCCCAGGGAAAAGGTACATATCTTTTCCAAGACATTGCCCTGTGCTTACCATGAACTTGTCATACAGCTGGGTGGTCAGGAGAGGGTTCGGGAGCTCCCTGAAGTACATCTTACATACGGAGCTCACGCTGTGAATGTCACGGACGCTAAGCTCGGAAAGCTGCTCTGAATCAAATTCATGGCTGCAGAGAAGGACACAGAATTGGGCAGGGGGCATTGAGAAAGACGAAAACAAGTCCAAAGCCACACAATATACAGTCAAGAAAAGGAAGGGGTTCCTCGGAGTGCCCGAAGCATGGCACGTGCCCCTACTGACAGCTGTGTCAGTCGCAGCACTCTTACCGTAGTCGCTGGATCTTGGACGTAACGCCGGACAGGCGGTATATCCCCTGCACTACGCCATTCTGCTCGATGAATTCAGAGCAGCTCTGGAGGACCTGGGGGACTACAGAACAAGAGCCAGTGGTTAGCTGAGCTTCTTACTCAAGTCCTGGTTCAGGCCGTGCTCTTCTCACATCCCATCCACTAAGCCCAGCCAGGCTACTGCTTGCTTCCTCCTTAGAGGAGAAAGCTGGCAGAGACAACTGTTAGGAAACTGCACAGAGATGTGTTCTTGGCTTTCCAGAAATGCCACGACCTATCAACAGCCTGCAGAAAGTAATTCTGGCAAAGCCACAGACACTGCAAGTCCCATCACAGCTCTCCTGGGAATCTAAAGACCAGAACAGCTAGGAAAAGGATGCAGGATGCTCTCTGTTGCCAGAAGGCTTCCTACACTTTCAGGCCAAAACAATTGCTGGATATGATCTCCTTTTCATCTATAGATGCCCAACGGAGGAAGATCTCAGGAATGGGCTGTTCCTTACCATCACGGCCAGAGCGGAGAAGGTGCTCCCCCAGGTCACACCCAAACACCCCTTCCTTCTCTGGCTCCGGCTGCCTCGCTCTCTGGGGCCGGGCCTTCACCAGGGATCGAAGGAAGGGGAGGAACTTGCCCCGTTTCTTCGGCACTGCGCAACAAAACAAAGAAATCAGTTCATTTCAGGCTTGGATTGGTTGGATGAACTTAACACATTCGATAGAGCACAGAACAATGGGAAGAACATTCCCAACAAGGACACTCAATAACAGATTTTCCCCATCCCTGCAAGTGCCCAAGGCCAGGTTGGAAGGGGCCCTGGACAGCCTGCTCTCGTTTCCTACTAAATGTGCAGGCTGGCGACCCAGACTGCGGCAGGGGCTTTGGAGCCTGAGTATCCTTTAGGCCCCTTCCAGTCCCAAGCCATTCGAGGAGGATTCTGTGACTTCCCCAAGCCCAATAACATACACAGTGGGATTGGGCCAGATGTCTGCATGTTGTGATGGAGCTTAATGCAGTCTTCTTGCTAATCTTGCTCAACTCGGGCATTAACGAAACCCCTGAATGCCACGTTCTGACCCCATTTTACTAACTCGCATTATCAAATGTAACATGTGTACCTGGCTTTCGCAATGAATTGACCAGGGACTCAGGAACTGTTCCGCTAATGAGTTCCACGCACTCACTAGGGAAAGATCCAACCTGTAACAAGAACAAAAAGACAGGTGGGCATTAGCCCAAGCCCAGAGCCAAAGGAAAGGTCCTCTGACACCGACACAGGGCAACCATTTGTGTCCAGAAGCCCTCCTGTGCAGGCAGAGCAACTCCAATCTGAGATTCCTGACTCTACTGAAGTTGCGCTCTCTTGATGGAAGCATGTGCATACCTGAAAGCCACGCTTGCCTCTCCACCATGGGCTCAGCTCCTTTGGTGGCATATCAGTGATGCACACCACGTCTCCCACCTGCAAGAGATTGAAACGTCAACCCCAGCTTCAGCACAGCTGTGAGAAAAATGCAGCTCAAATAACTGCCTTCTTTTTCACCGCAGAATATCCTAAAGCTTGACAGCAATTGCACCAATGCAGCCCCCAAGGCATTTTCCCTTCTAAAACTGAACTTGGAGGTACAAGAGTTACACAACATACACAATAGAGCTGTGCAGTAGGAAATGGGTCTCAAAAGCAGCAGGCTCTCTGCCGAAGGCTATGGAAGAGCTGCACTTTAATCATGGGCATCAATTAGCAGAGCTTTCTGAACACATCTGCACACTTCACACCGGGTCTGCTCTTGCTCAGAGACCAGGCTCCCACACTGGGCAGGATCTGCTTGATCAGCAGGTTCAATGCCCAATCCAACCATATTGGAGAGATGGCTGAACTCCTCCCAACCCAGCACAAGTCTAAGCTGGAACCAAACCCTCGAAGCTTAACCTCACAAGACATTCTGATGGTGCCTGAGACTATTCCTGAGGCATTCACAACCTGTACTCTCCAATGCATGACAACAAGGAAAGCCTGTAACTGCTTACCTCCAGGGAGACTTCATCCGGCGCCTGGGCGACGTAGCTCTTAATAACATGGGCCGCCGCAATTGCTGGTACGTTGAGAGATGATACAGCACGCTCCAGCTGCGGCTTCCACATGTTATAGGCCTGTAAACAGAGCAAAGTCCATGGTCAGGAGCTGAGGGCAAACGAGGAGGATTTCAAGATGAGGAGCACATCTGCAGAGAAAGCTGCAGGAAAGGCGCTCCGTCATTATCAGGAGCACTTCAGAAGGAGCTGCACGTCTCATGACAGTAGTTTCTCTTCCTGCTGTGCAGCGGGTTCGGCAGGCCATGCAAAGATGCATCTCTCTCTACACAGACTAATCTGCAATGGCACTGGCACGGGCAGGTGGCCTGTCCGCCTTTGGCCCACTCTATCCAGAAGGAGAGTACACCTGCTGCTCCCTCTGCTGGCTCAACACAAGAAACAAAGACAAGCCAGAGCTTCATACTGTACCTCCGTCACCCCAACCTCAGGTCCATCGCTGATCTTGCTGCACGCAACGCCCATCACCACAGGTGTGACCAGCTGGAACAGAGCAAAAACACGCTTCTGTTTTCTCTATTCACACAGCACAGTATGGAGAGACTTCTTCAGAACTACCCTTGAATACCCTGCGGCATAGGCAAGTGTTGGAGAAACTACCCCTTGCTTCAGTCTATTCCAACGTGACAGCCTATTAGGCAGTGTTGTACAAGTTGCTATCGCTCTGCCAGCAAATGGGGACTCTGGCACAGAGCAGCAGATGCATTCGCCCAGAGCGCTCTGACAGTGCGATAGCAGGGCGGCATTAGACAGCACCCTTCTGAGGGCTAAGCTGGAGGACAGTGAAGAAACCCACGGCATGCCAAACGATGTGGGGGGACAAAACATGGCACGTACCTGGCAACAAGATCACCTCAAACTATCTGCAGCAGTTCCTTGTCACTTTGCTCAGATGTTCTGAGAGCAAAAGCTGCACCGAGGCAGTGGGCGGAGGGTGGGCAGAGAAGAGAGATAGAGCAGGTCAGTGAGCAGGGCTAAGACAGCCATGGAATAACACACACAGCACAACCGTCCCATCCACTTGCTGCAAGACATGCTGAGTCTCAGGCTACGTGATGCCTGTCTGCCCAGCAACTTTATGATGCTTCCACAATTGAGCAAAGAAGACAACGGAAGAAGCATGGGACGGGTGCCACCTTTACAGACACCCTCTTTGCAACGTGTGTACCGGGGGAAAACTACGTCTGGTGGTCAAGAGTAAGCAATACGGTGCTGTGAGCCCCGACAGCCACCAGTTCTCAATACCTCACTGCCCACCCGTCCATCCCATGCTGGTTCAGCTTACCTACAAGCTGCTGCGCAAAAACTTCTGAAGAAAAGGCACTAAACGCACAAGAAGAACAAGCCAACCAACCACTCCGAACTCCTGCTCACCCACAAAGGAACACGGAACGCACCGCTCCTCCCCTCATTCCAGCCGCTTATGACATCACCAAGGGCCACCAGCCTGGTCCACCATGACCCCCACAAGGGGGGGAGGCAAGACCACATGGTCACATCTGATTCCAACATGGCACCACAACATTCCAGAACTCAGTGTGGGCTTGCAATTCTATCCTGGTGTGGCAGTGCAATGGGAGGTGTTTGGGCACAGCTGAATAAGTGACAGACACCGCAGGACTCCAAAGGAGGGTGCCAGATTAACTCTCAGCATTCTTTTGCAGGGCTCTTTGAGGTGCTTCGAACCAATTTCAATGCCTAGGTCAATTCTAGAAAGTCCAGCTGACAAATGCTCACTTTGTCTGGGTAACGCCTCTATGCATCATGAATGAAAAAGAAAATAAAATGGGCACGTGACCCTATGATACTTATCTCTCTGCTCTTGTTGTCAGCCAGGCACCTAAGATGAGCACTACGTGTCCCTGCTCCTGACTGAAGATTCCCCCAAGTCTGTGTTCCACTCTGCTCCACCTCAGGGTCTAAAGGAAACACAGACAGAGATAATGAGAAGATCTTTTGTGCAGACGAAAGCGCAGGCTGCACGCATATTCTCTTTAGCAAGAAATACTACTTGAGAATCCAAAGATAGTTTTTTGAGAGGTAGTATGAAAGGTGAACAGAAAGTAAATTGATTCATTAAAATTACCTAGTTAATCCTCTCCCCGTGAAAAAGGAAGCCACCTGGGCACTGTATGCAGCAGTTCTGAGAACACCTTGCACCACAAATTGCGGCACATACATTTTTTTTCCCACAGGCCCGTCTCTTCTGTCATTTGTGTCAGATTCACTCAGGTTAAAATACGTGGATCAGAACTGCCATTCCGATCTGCTGAGGCAGGATCCCACCGCCAGGACGTCCCCCAGTCCCATTCCGTGTTTTTCCCAGCAAGTGATATCACCTACCCAGACTTCTGCAGGGCCTTCCATACGGTCTCCCATCACAGGGAGAAGCAGGAGAGCTCTCAGGGCTGGAGAAATCAAGGCTGCCTCTAAGATGGTGCTTTCAAACAGCACGAGTACCTGGATGTATGACTTGAATCACAAGGGTAACATGAAAAAGCCACCAGTCCCCACAGATGTGGCTGTTCACAGAGATAACCACTGCGTGTTTTCCCACAGTGTGATGCTCACCCATCAAAGTGCTCAGCCATCCAAATGCGTCCAGCGTCTGAGCACCCATTTCGAGATGGTTTTCTTAGCATCCAAGCTGAATCTCCCTTGGTACAACCTGAGGCCGTTCCCTCCAGTCCTGTCACTGGTTACATGGGAGAAGAGCAGGAAAACCCCCACCCCCACATAACCTCTCTTCAGGTAATCGTAGAGAATGATAAGGTCTTCCCTGAGCCTCCTCTTAGCCAGACTAAATAATCCCAGTTCCATAAGAAGCTCCCCATAAGACTAGTGCTCTAGACACCTCACAGCTTCAATGGTCTTCTCTGGACACATCTCAGGATTTCATTGTCCTTCTTGCAGTGAGGGGCCCAGAACAGAGCAAAGAACTCAAGGTGAGGGCTCACCAGTTCCGAGTACGGGGGAATGATCGATTCCCGGTTCCTGCTGGCTCAAGTCTTCTGCATTCCAATTCCAATCTAAACCATTCCTGCTGTGGTAGTACCTGAATCCTTATTTGGGACTGGAGCTCAAGAAGTCAGCGCATCAGAAATAACACAACGTGCAACTGGAAGACGTGTCTCAAAGCCCAGAAAATCCAACTCTCTAACCTTGGCGCAACTCACCAACCAAGAGCCAGGCCTTGACAACTTGGCTGATCTGAGCATGCAGGTGGGGGCCAGACAGTGGACCACAAGTGTTCATTTCCACTGCAGGTCCATGTAGAGAACAGCCTCAATCAGCAGGTGTGAATGAATTCATTCACAAGCTGCACAATAAGCCTGTTCTTTATGTGAAAAAACAAACAAACAAACAAAAAACCCACAAAAACAACAACAAAAAAAACCAAAACAAACAAAAAAAAAAACAACATAAAAAACAACAAAAACCACACATAGATTTTTGACCAAAAAAGGTGAGAGTTAATAATGACCAAATAGGTTCCTGTTCCTAGGCCTAATCCTCTCACCCCAACTCCTGGGTGATGCCCACAGGCTTCAAGTCAGGTCTCAAATCCATTGGACTCCCGTCGCAGAACTCTATCAAAAAGGATGTCACACATGTGACACTTGCATACATTTTGCACCAGAAACAGTGATGCCAGCAGGAGCGGAGAGGTGATTGTCCCCCTGTACTCAGCACTGTTGAGGCCACAACTCGAGTTCTGTTTCCAGTTTTGGACCCCTCAGTGCAAGGAAGACACTGAGGCTTTGGAACATGTTCAAAGACAGGCAAGAAAGCTGGCGAGGGGTCTGGAGCACAATTGTGCAATATGAGGAGAGGCTGCAGCACCTGGGAATGCTCAGCCTGGAGAAGAGCTGGCTCAGAGGAGACCTTCTTGCTCTCTATAACTTCCTGAAGGGAGGTTGTAGTGAGCTGGGGGTTAGCCTCTTCTCTCGTGTCATTATTGATAGGACCAGAGGGAATGGTTTCAAGCTGCAGCAGGGGCGATTCTGGTTGGATGTTAGGAAATATTACTTTTCAGAAAGGGGTGGCTAGTCACTGGAATGGACTGCCCAGGAGGTGGTGGAGTCACTGATCCTGGGGGTGTTCAAGGAATGACTGGATGTTGTGTTGAGGGACATGATTTAGTGGAAGCTGTTGGTAACAGGAGAACGGTTGGACTGGATGATCTTTTAGGTCTTTTCCAACCCTGGTGATTCTATGATTCTATGATTCATATGCTAAGAAGCAAGCAGAGGCGCTTTTGTTAAATATTTCAATGGAGAGAAGAGTTGATATCCGCTCCTCCCGACAACAGAAACATGGTACCAGCTTTCCAAGCCCACCCGCCATACAGTAGGCAGACAAAGCACACATAAAGGAGCATGCACATCCCCTCCGGCATAACTTGAGCCCACAACCCACCTTCAGATTTCTGTGGATTTCTAGCGTTTTATACTGATGCAGCCTCGCTACAGCTCCATGGGTGTCACACAAGGACTGCAAGACCTCTTTCTCCGCAAACCCCACCTGCAGGCCTTGGTCAAAGAGGATTGCCACCTGCCCTCCTGAGCAAAAACACTAAGAACGAGAGCAAAGCACACTGGATTTGCCTTGGCCTGGCCTAAGCCCCAGTCCTACCAGACAGACCCTGGGATGAAAATTGCTCCACAAACTGCGGATGGACACCAGCAACCAAGAAGTTGACTGGATCCAGTCCCAAACAATCACCTAGCCTCCCCAGGAAGCTCTTTGCCATCAGCTCCATCATTGCCTTTCCTTCTCACCTCAATCCCAAAGTGGTTTCCACATCTGCCAGCACGTCTTACCTGACACCTCATCACACGGTGCTTCAACAGCACCAAATTTGCTTCCGGGGCCCTCCTTCAACTCACTGTGCTAACACTCATGATTCAAATTACACAGAAATCCTAGCAGAAGTTCTCGGTGAGAACTGCACCTAACATTCCTCCTTCTACAAGCAAACAGGGCCAACACGTGGTCGTAAAAATGCATTCATCAAAGAGAAGCAGAGATGGCACGGCAGGACAGACATACTCGGTGTGCACGTTTGAAGTCATTTGAGAACCTAGTCGTTCTTGCTGCAGGACGCCTGACTTCTGTTAAAAGCTGAACGGTCCCCAGAACACCTGTTTCCATCAGCTGCCACCATCCAAAACAGCCAGCCTTCTTGAGGTCACCTGGCCCAGACATCCCTTTTGCTCTACACTTGATTTCTGCAAGAGAGACAGGAGCTCGGCATGCACACCATCCTTCCAACACCCCATTCCAGCAGCGAGGGATCACAGCACTGGCACAGCTGAAACAAAATGGGTGTGCGAGTTTCCTGTTAGCACTCAGTGTGAACAAATCTACCACTGAGCAACACCGTGAGCCCCCACTCACCTCAGCACAGGTCAACCTGTAACCCCAGCCTTCCCCTATCCATGTGCACACGTACACCCATGCGCCACCCTGCCTGTTTTGCACACCCCCATGCACACACTGCATCTTATGCCCTCCTTTGCATTCACAGACGTGTGCAAACCATCCCTGGGAACATGTATGTGCCTACACCTACCACAAACATCCCTTTGTGTGCACCTGTATGCAACCCAACTCCTCAGCACACCCCTGTGCAAGCACACATTTTTGCCACTGCGTCCACGCACTATCCATGTGCTCACACACACTCACGTGTCTGCTTCCCTTAGAGCAGCCCTGTGTGCACACACACAGACACATGTGTAAAACCTTCCTTTCACTCCCAAAGTGCACGCACACACTGGTACCACAGTGTCCTTGCGCAACTCCAACACTCTGCAAACCCCTGTGCATGCACATATATGTGAATGCTCATCCTTGCACACATACCCACTGACCTGCACACACCTGAGCAAACCCACTGGTTTGGACAAAGGACATCTGAAAATCAAGACAGTAGTTTCAGTCTCCGAGTTTACGCTTAGAGAAGTCTAATCTGGGACAACACAAGTCAGCGCTTAATTTTCTTCATCATCATTGTGAAGATAAATAAAACAATAGCACGTTTTCTCATTGTTTTTAATGTTCTTTTATTTCTACTGTACAATAAAATGTACGTATAAATATATTCAATATAAATTTCTTTTTCTCATGAAACATCTAGACATTTTATGGTTTGAGTAAGAACGGTGTCTGCTTTGTGTTTCTTTCCCATTTACAAAACACATTGCTTTTAGGTTTATGTCAAATTGTTGTGGATGAAATCACATTTATCTGCTTGGTTCATGTAATCTAACTTGGATACATATGACCTAGGAACATGGTCATCCAAGAATGTCTCAGGAATCAATGGGTGTAAGATTTAGCGTGATTGGGCCCTAGAACAGCCTCCCCAGAATTAGCAGTCACAGCACTGGGCTTGCCAAATTTCAGGAAGTATTTTGGACAGTGCTCTCAGACATAGAGTCTGATTTTGGGGTAGTCCTGTGTGGATCCAGGAGATGTACATGATGATCTCCTTCGTTTCCTTCCAAACTGGGATATTCTATGGTTTTATGATGCTAGAAGTATGTATAGTCAACAGTGCAAACCATCTCACATACTCCAATAACAGAGCGTAAGATGATTCTGTCTGTAATAAGCGGGATGAACTTAGGATATATATTCTAAAGTAGGAGCAGTGTTTGGTCATAAGTTATTTCACTTAGAAAATCTGGTAAGACCATACATGCCCCTCCAAAATGTGGGAACTTGCAGTGTTACTTTTGCCATGTTATTTTCACAGGAAAACAAATGGTGACACCCACATTCTGAACCGCTTGCTTACAAATACAAATAAGCCCAACAATTTTTCTTGAAAGAAACACTCTGCTCTTTCAACCTTCAAACAGCAACACCGAAGACTGGCAGCAGGATGATGATAATTCTGCTGCTGTTCTTTGTAAATGAACACTGGAAATTTTCACTTCTAAGCATTTCTTCTTCCAAAACCCCATCCTGTTGATTGAGAATGAGTGTGCCTTTAGTCACTCGGAGAAAGGAGGACAGGAGAGGTCCATGGGAACGATGGGACTCATCCTCTGTTGTTGAGGAGAGGGTGGCTTGGAGCTCGTGCTGCTGCCTGGTGCCTGGGACTGGAGGTCTGACTCCAAGTCCCCCTGCAAGAGGCTTGGCTCCTCCTCAGTGACACAGACTTGGTCCTGCTCAGAGGTGCTGCTGTCAGGGCAGTCTGGCTGTGTTTGGGCTGGGCTGCACTGCGAAGGCATCAGGTCACAGTCCAGGCTGGTGTCTGTGGTTTCTGGCAGGCTCAGGGCATCCCCTTCTGCAGAGCTGGGAGAAATGATTGTTTCAACAATGATGACCTCCTTCTCGCTGTCAAGGCACTCTGGCTGTGATTGAACTGGGCTGCACTGTGAAGGCATCGGGTCACAGTCCAGGCTGGTGTCTGTGGTTTCTGGCAGGCTCAGATCATCTCCTTCTGCAGAGCTGGGAGAAATGATTGTTTGAACAATGATGACCTCCTTCTCGCTGTCAAGGCACTCTGGCTGTGATTGAACTGGGCTGCACTGTGAAGGCATCGGGTCACAGTCCAGGCTGGTGTCTGTGGTTTCTGGCAGGCTCAGATCATCTCCTTCTGCAGAGCTGGGAGAAATGATTGCCTGAACAATGATGACCTCCTTCTCGCTGTCAAGGCACTCTGGCTGTGATTGAGCTGGGCTGCACTGCGAAGGCATCTGGTCACAGTCCAGGCTGGTGACTGTGGTTTCTGGCAGGCTCAGGGCACCCCCTTCAGCAGAGCTGGGAGAAATGACTGCCTGAACAATGATGATCTCCTTCTCTCCGTCGCTGATGTCACACGGAAGGCTGTCATTTGAATTACAGCGAATTGTGATTCCCATGAGCTCTCCATTTATGGAAACACTCCCTGAGCAATCAGCACTTGGCCTGGCTCTTGTGGGTTCACAAGGGCTGGATTCACCTAGGAAGGAGGGGAGACACAGGGGTTAGCGTCCAACTTTCTCTGCCCATGGACAAAAAGGCTTGGTGCTGCCTGTCAAGTAGGCTTCAAACAGCTTGAGAGCCTCCTTTGAAAAAACAGGGGTCAGCTGAAGATGTCAGGCACGGGCTTGAATGCCAGAAAAAGGTACAAGCCCACCAAAAGCATGAATTCTACCTGTGTTGCTGACAAGCAGTGTTTTGAAAGCTGGATTTGCACCCTTACCTGCCAGCACCACGAGTTCTTCTTCGGAAGGCTCCCTGTCACTGCTCTGCAGTTGGTGTTTTGCCGCAGGGGATGGTCTACGCAGACATAGGCAGGAACACCAACTGCCAGCTGGTGATTCTTTCTTCTTTCTGGAAGAGCGTGGTCTGGAGAGAAAATAGAGCATGCTGTCAGTTGTGGTGCAGGGTGAGGGAAGAGTTGCACCGAGCCCTTGCCAATAACTGCCCCTTCCTGGCACTGCCTTGTTTCTGCTGAAACACAGCTTAGAAACACGCTCTGTTTCAAACAGCAGAGGATGCTTCCATTCCTACAGCTCAGCCCTGAAGTCCTGCTGGCTACATTCCTATCATCGATGTCAAGCAAGAAGCAGAGTATGTGAGCGAAGGCTCCACAGCTGGACAGGACAGGAGCTGGCAGGCGTAACTGCTTTCTGAGCAACTGTGCGTCCTTAAGGGAGGCTCGAAAGAATCTCTGAGTCATATGCTAACACCTCCTTGGACTCTGCACATTGCCATCTTTAATTTCTAGTGCCAGCAAGTCTGACCAACAGCTTTGCTTAGAGGAGAACTGGAACTGGTTTCAGGCATGTGGCCCTGAAATCTGGAAACCCCAATGTTTCCAGGTACAGCCAGCACAGACCAGGATACACGTCATCGTGGCTTCCTGTATCTCATGACTGCCTGCCCTACGAGGAAGTAAAGGCACCCTTGTGTGGCTCCACTGAGCCCGTCGGGCAACTGTGTGTTAGTTGAATCCTTGGAGATATAATGGACAAAAAGTAAAGCAATAAAGCCCACCTGACCAATAATGATAGAAGCTGGAAAGGGAAGTCCTCTTTACCTTTCAGATGGAAAATCAATAATTGTGTGGAATCTCCCTGGAAATTCTGTGGGATCTTCCTCCACTTCAATCTCACTGCTTCGTTTCACTGCAGGAGAGCTGCTCTGGCCTCTTCTCAGAGCTTGTGCCTCTTGCAGGGTGAGCAGCTTTGCGCAAGGAGGAGACTCCCACACAGACCTGGACCCAGGTACAGAACTCGGCCCTGCAAGGGAAAACCACAGGTAAGAGGGAGGATCAGAAAGTGGCAGCACAGCCATCCCCGTTCTGCATTTTCCTCAGATTTGCTTATCCGAGCCACTGGAAGAAGAGGAGCTCAAAGTAACCGGGTTCTCAGAGATATGCTCGTGGCAAAGGACACAGTCATAATTTAGAGCTGCTCACTGTATCGAAACAGACATTAAAAAAACCAAACCTAGAAAACAGGTCTGGGAACTCAGAAAGCTTTGCTGCCACACTTCAATCATGCTTCACCCCCATTCAAAACATCATAAAGGCAGGGATGGTTTTCTCCATGTAAAGTCTGGCCTCGGACATTCTCAGGATTCGGCAACAGGGTGCCATACTCTCATCTAAGCCCTGAAGCCTCCTGTCCCATTGAAAGTCAAAGCGTATTTGAAAGATCTCAGAGAAGGCCTGGATTGGATCAAGATCAATCTAATGAAGGAAGACACTCACCTGCTCCCTCTCCCATGGCTGACGTGGATTTGGAGCCGAAGAGGCCGTCTGTGTGGCCAATAAGGAATTCCACTACAGCTGTCTGTGTCTGAACTTCCAAGCTGGCAGCTCCTCCACTGGCGCAGGCTGACTGGCTCTGCTGGGATCTGAAGAAAAGGCAGATTTTACAAGTCATTCCTCCAAGACTGTTTCCCCAGGTCTGAATTTATGCAGCCCAAAGCAGTCCAGCTGGGCTCTATAGAGTTCAACAGTGGGCAATCAGCAATGCCACCTACGAAATTCTCCTGGATGAACAAGGACAAAGTAGTACCAGCTAAACAAGAGAGCAGTAACTGTCACCTAGAAATTGTGTCCCTGGGGTTGGGGGAGAGCAGTCCAGGCTCCTCCTCTGCTGCCAGAAACTTCTGACAGCTTTTATAGGAGAAGAGCACATTAGATGAAGAAGAAGGGAAGATTGCTTTCTTTCTGGAGAACAGAACTAAGCGTTGTGCTTAAACAGAAAAAGAAGTTTACCTTAAGAGGTTTGGAGCCCACACTATTGCTAAATTATGAGCGTCCATGTTGGTGACTGAGGAGTTCCCAGCAAGAGACGCCAAATGCCTCATCAGGTACTCAAGTGTCCTGGAAAACAAGAGGGGCAGATGTTCAGAACCAAAAAGCCAATCAATTGACCTGATGCAGCCTTCAGCCGCTTCAGTGTGCAGACGCATGATGTTGCAGGTGTGAGGCAACACCTGGATAGCATCATCGCCCTCTGAAAGGCAGGAGGGCTGAGCTCAGCAGACCGAGCACAGCACTGACCTGTAGTGAGGAGCAGGCAGCTGCTGGATGGCGCCCTTCATTCTCACCATCCTCTCCTCCTCGGTAGCAGCACCGGCAGCGTCCTGGAAAAAGGCAGGAAGGGATTCAGACACCAGTCAGCCTAATTAGCTGCTACAGGTTTGGGAACCGTGGGGACAGCGTGCTGGTGGTCAGCACCGAGGCAGACTTGACGCCTTCCAAGAGGCATCAGGGGAAGACCGCAGCACGTAGACTGCGTCATCAAGGCCAAGCAGTGCAAGCTCAGGGGGGCTTTACTGCCTGATTGCGCAGTGCAGCTCCTCGCAGCAGGCATTCGTCTCCAACTCCACTTTGCTATTAACCCCATTCTACCAATAGTTGGGGAACAGCAAAGGAAAGGGAATTCTCGCAAGCATGGTGAATAACTTAAATAAGCACCTCCTGGCACCACCAAAAGCGGCATCAGTGAGAGGTAGGATGTGGCAAAGACATGCCTCATGGGGCTAACAGAAATAAGACCTCCGAGCTGGGGCACTGCTGCAACCATCAGCCAGGACGCCCAGGGAAAAGGTACATATCTTTTCCAAGACATTGCCCTGTGCTTACCGTGAACTTGTCATACAGCTGGGTGGTCAGGAGAGGGTTCGGGAGCTCCCTGAAGTACATCTTACATACGGAGCTCACGCTGTGAATGTCACGGACGCTAAGCTCGGGAAGCTGCTCTGAATCAAATTCATGGCTGCAGAGAAGGACACAGAATTGGGCAGGGGGCATTGAGAAAGACGAAAACAAGTCCAAAGCCACACAATATACAGTCAAGAAAAGGAAGGGGTTCCTCGGAGTGCCCGAAGCATGGCACGTGCCCCTACTGACAGCTGTGTCAGTCGCAGCACTCTTACCGTAGTCGCTGGATCTTGGACGTAACGCCGGACAGGCGGTATATCCCCTGCACTACGCCATTCTGCTCGATGAATTCAGAGCAGCTCTGGAGGACCTGGGGGACTACAGAACAAGAGCCAGTGGTTAGCTGAGCTTCTTACTCAAGTCCTGGTTCAGGCCGTGCTCTTCTCACATCCCATCCACTAAGCCCAGCCAGGCTACTGCTTGCTTCCTCCTTAGAGGAGAAAGCTGGCAGAGACAACTGTTAGGAAACTGCACAGAGATGTGTTCTTGGCTTTCCAGAAATGCCACAACCTATCAACAGCCTGCAGAAAGTAATTCTGGCAAAGCCACAGACACTGCAAGTCCCATCACAGCTCTCCTGGGAATCTAAAGACCAGAATAGCTAGGAAAAGGATGCAGGATGCTCTCTGTTGCCAGAAGGCTTCCTACACTTTCAGGCCAAAACAATTGCTGGATATGATCTCCTTTTCATCTATAGATGCCCAACGGAGGAAGATCTCAGGAATGGGCTGTTCCTTACCATCACGGCCAGAGTGGAGAAGGTGCTCCCCCAGGTCACACCCAAACACCCCTTCCTTCTCTGGCTCCGGCTGCCTCGCTCTCTGGGGCCGGGCCTTCACCAGGGATCGAAGGAAGGGGAGGAACTTGCCCCATTTCTTCGGCACTGCGCAACAAAACAAAGAAATCAGTTCATTTCAGGCTTGGATTGGTTGGATGAACTTAACACATTCGATAGAGCACAGAACAATGGGAAGAACATTCCCAACAAGGACACTCAATAACAGATTTTCCCCATCCCTGCAAGTGCCCAAGGCCAGGTTGGAAGGGGCCCTGGACAGCCTGCTCTCGTTTCCTACTAAATGTGCAGGCTGGCGACCCAGACTGCGGCAGGGGCTTTGGAGCCTGAGTATCCTTTAGGCCCCTTCCAGTCCCAAGCCATTCGAGGAGGATTCTGTGACTTCCCCAAGCCCAATAACATACACAGTGGGATTGGGCCAGATGTCTGCATGTTGTGATGGAGCTTAATGCAGTCTTCTTGCTAATCTTGCTCAACTCGGGCATTAACGAAACCCCTGAATGCCACGTTCTGACCCCATTTTACTAACTCGCATTATCAAATGTAACATGTGTACCTGGCTTTCGCAATGAATTGACCAGGGACTCAGGAACTGTTCCGCTAATGAGTTCCACGCACTCACTAGGGAAAGATCCAACCTGTAACAAGAACAAAAAGACAGGTGGGCATTAGCCCAAGCCCAGAGCCAAAGGGAAGGTCCTCTGACACCGACACAGGGCAACCATTTGTGTCCAGAAGCCCTCCTGTGCAGGCAGAGCAACTCCAATCTGAGATTCCTGACTCTACTGAAGTTGCGCTCTCTTGATGGAAGCATGTGCATACCTGAAAGCCACGCTTGCCTCTCCACCAGGGGCTCAGCTCCTTTGGTGGCATATCAGTGATGCACACCACGTCTCCCACCTGCAAGAGATTGAAACGTCAACCCCAGCTTCAGCACAGCTGTGAGAAAAATGCAGCTCAAATAACTGCCTTCTTTTTCACCGCAGAATATCCTAAAGCTTGACAGCAATTGCACCAATGCAGCCCCCAAGGCAGTTTCCATTCTAAAACTGAACTTGGAGGTACAAGAGTTACACAACATACACAATAGAGCTGTGCAGTAGGAAATGGGTCTCAAAAGCAGCAGGCTCTCTGCCGAAGGCTATGGAAGAGCTGCACTTTAATCATGGGCATCAATTAGCAGAGCTTTCTGAACACATCTGCACACTTCACACCGGGTCTGCTCTTGCTCAGAGACCAGGCTCCCACACTGGGCAGGATCTGCTTGATCAGAAGGTTCAATGCCCAATCCAACCATATTGGAGAGATGGCTGAACTCCTCCCAACCCAGCACAAGTCTAAGCTGGAACCAAACCCTCGAAGCTTAACCTCACAAGACATTCTGATGGTGCCTGAGACTATTCCTGAGGCATTCACAACCTGTACTCTCCAGTGCATGACAACAAGGAAAGCCTGTAACTGCTTACCTCCAGGGAGACTTCATCCGGCGCCTGGGCGACGTAGCTCTTAATAACATGGGCCGCCGCAATTGCTGGTACGTTGAGAGATGATACAGCACGCTCCAGCTGCGGCTTCCACATGTTATAGGCCTGCAAACAGAGCAAAGTCCATGGTCAGGAGCTGAGGGCAAACGAGGAGGATTTCAAGATGAGGAGCACATCTGCAGAGAAAGCTGCAGGAAAGGCGCTCCGTCCTTATCAGGAGCACTTCAGAAGGAGCTGCACGTCTCATGAAAGTAGTTTCTCTTCCTGCTGTGCAGCGGGTTCGGCAGGCCATGCAAAGATGCATCTCTCTCTACACAGACTAATCTGCAATGGCACTGGCACGGGCAGGTGGCCTGTCCGCCTTTGGCCCACTCTATCCAGAAGGAGAGTACACCTGCGGCTCCCTCTGCTGGCTCAACACAAGAAACAAAGACAAGCCAGAGCTTCATACTGTACCTCCGTCACCCCAACCTCAGGCCCATCGCTGATCTTGCTGCACGCAACGCCCATCACCACAGGTGTGACCAGCTGGAACAGAGCAAAAACACGCTTCTGTTTTCTCTATTCACACAGCACAGTATGGAGAGACTTCTTCAGAACTACCCTTGCATACTCTGCGGCATAGGCAAGTGTTGGAGAAACTACCCCTTGCTTCAGTCTATTCCAACGTGACAGCCTATTAGGCAGTGTTGTACAAGTTGCTATCGCTCTGCCAGCAAATGGGGACTCTGGCACAGAGCAGCAGATGCATTCGCCCAGAGCGCTCTGACAGTGCGATAGCAGGGCATTAGACAGCACCCTTCTGAGGGCTAAGCTGGAGGACAGTGAAGAAACCCACGGCATGCAAAACGATGTGGGGGGACAAAACATGGCACGTACCTGGCAACAAGATCACCTCAAACTATCTGCAGCAGTTCCTTGTCACTTTGCTCAGATGTTCTGAGAGCAAAAGCTGCACCGAGGCAGTGGGCGGAGGGTGGGCAGAGAAGAGAGAAAGAGCAGGTCAGTGAGCAGGGCTAAGACAGCCATGGAATAACACACACAGCACAACCGTCCCATCCACTTGCTGCAAGACATGCTGAGTCTCAGGCTACGTGATGCCTGTCTGCCCAGCAACTTTATGATGCTTCCACAATTGAGCAAAGAAGACAACGGAAGAAGCATGGGATGGGTGCCACCTTTACAGACACCCTCTTTGCAACGTGTGTACCGAGGGAAAACTACGTCTGGTGGTCAAGAGTAAGCAATACGGTGCTGTGAGCCCCGACAGCCACCAGTTCTCAATACCTCACTGCCCACCCGTCCATCCCATGCTGGTTCAGCTTACCTACAAGCTGCTGCGCAAAAACTTCTGAAGAAAAGGCACTAAACGCACAAGAAGAACAAGCCAACCAACCACTCCGAACTCCTGCTCACCCACAAAGGAACACGGAATGCACCGCTCCTCCCCTCATTCCAGCCGCTTATGACATCACCAAGGGCCACCAGCCTGGTCCACCATGACCCCCACAAGGGGGGGAGGCAAGACCACATGGTCACATCTGATTCCAACATGGCACCACAACATTCCAGAACTCAGTGTGGGCTTGCAATTCTATCCTGGTGTGGCAGTGCAATGGGAGGTGTTTGGGCACAGCTGAATAAGTGACAGACACCGCAGGACTCCAAAGGAGGGTGCCAGATTAACTCTCAGCATTCTTTTGCAGGGCTCTGTGGGATGCTTCAAACCGATTTCACTGCCTAGGTCATTTCTAGAAAGTCCAGCTGACAAATGCTCACTTTGTCTGGGTAACGCCTCTATGCATCATGAATGAAAAAGAAAATAAAATGGGCACGTGACCCTATGATACTTATCTCTCTGCTCTTGTTGTCAGCCAGGCACCTAAGATGAGCACTACGTGTCCCTGCTCCTGACTGAAGATTCCCCCAAGTCTGTGTTCCACTCTGCTCCACCTCAGGGTCTAAAAGAAACACAGACAGAGATAATGAGAAGATCTTTTGTGCAGACGAAAGCGCAGGCTGCACGCGTATTCTCTTTAGCAAGAAATACTACTTGAGAATCCAAAGATAGTTTTTTGAGAGGTAGTATGAAAGGTGAACAGAAAGTAAATTGATTCATTAAAATTACCTAGTTCATCCTCTCCCCGTGAAAAAGGAAGCCACCTGGGCACTGTATGCAGCAGTTCTGAGAACACCTTGCACCACAAATTGCGGCACATACATTTTTTTTCCCACAGGCCCGTCTCTTCTGTCATTTGTGTCAGATTCACTCAGGTTAAAATACGTGGATCAGAACTGCCATTCCGATCTGCTGAGGCAGGATCCCACCGCCAGGACGCCCCCCAGTCCCATTCCGTGTTTTTCCCAGCAAGTGATATCACCTACCCAGACTTCTGCAGGGCCTTCCATACGGTCTCCCATCACAGGGAGAAGCAGGAGAGCTCTCAGGGCTGGAGAAATCAAGGCTGCCTCTAAGATGGTGCTTTCAAACAGCACGAGTACCTGGATGTAGGACTTGAATCACAAGGGTAACATGAAAAAGCCACCAGTCCCCACAGATGTGGCTGTTCACAGAGATAACCACTGCGTGTTTTCCCACAGTGTGATGCTCACCCATCAAAGTGCTCAGCCATCCAAATGCGTCCAGCGTCTGAGCACCCATTTCGAGATGGTTTTCTTAGCATCCAAGCTGAATCTCCCTTGGTACAACCTGAGGCCGTTCCCTCCAGTCCTGTCACTGGTTACATGGGAGAAGAGCAGGAAAACCCCCACCCCCACATAACCTCTCTTCAGGTAATCGTAGAGAATGATAAGGTCTTCCCTGAGCCTCCTCTTAGCCAGACTAAATAATCCCAGTTCCATAAGAAGCTCCCCATAAGACTAGTGCTCTAGACACCTCACAGCTTCAATGGTCTTCTCTGGACACATCTCAGGATTTCATTGTCCTTCTTGCAGTGAGGGGCCCAGAACAGAGCAAAGAACTCAAGGTGAGGGCTCACCAGTTCCGAGTACGGGGGAATGATCGATTCCCGGTTCCTGCTGGCTCAAGTCTTCTGCATTCCAATTCCAATCTAAACCATTCCTGCTGTGGTAGTACCTGAATCCTTATTTGGGACTGGAGCTCAAGAAGTCAGCGCATCAGAAATAACACAACGTGCAACTGGAAGACGTGTCTCAAAGCCCAGAAAATCCAACTCTCTAACCTTGGCGCAACTCACCAACCAAGAGCCAGGCCTTGACAACTTGGCTGATCTGAGCATGCAGGTGGGGGCCAGACAGTGGACCACAAGTGTTCATTTCCACTGCAGGTCCATGTAGAGAACAGCCTCAATCAGCAGGTGTGAATGAATTCATTCACAAGCTGCACAATAAGCCTGTTCTTTATGTGAAAAAACAAACAAACAAACAAAAAACCCACAAAAACAACAACAAAAAAAACCAAAACAAACAAAAAAAAAAACAACATAAAAAACAACAAAAACCACACATAGATTTTTGACCAAAAAAGGTGAGAGTTAATAATGACCAAATAGGTTCCTGTTCCTAGGCCTAATCCTCTCACCCCAACTCCTGGGTGATGCCCACAGGCTTCAAGTCAGGTCTCAAATCCATTGGACTCCCGTCGCAGAACTCTATCAAAAAGGATGTCACACATGTGACACTTGCATACATTTTGCACCAGAAACAGTGATGCCAGCAGGAGCGGAGAGGTGATTGTCCCCCTGTACTCAGCACTGTTGAGGCCACAACTCGAGTTCTGTTTCCAGTTTTGGACCCCTCAGTGCAAGGAAGACACTGAGGCTTTGGAACATGTTCAAAGACAGGCAAGAAAGCTGGCGAGGGGTCTGGAGCACAATTGTGCAATATGAGGAGAGGCTGCAGCACCTGGGAATGCTCAGCCTGGAGAAGAGCTGGCTCAGAGGAGACCTTCTTGCTCTCTATAACTTCCTGAAGGGAGGTTGTAGTGAGCTGGGGGTTAGCCTCTTCTCTCGTGTCATTATTGATAGGACCAGAGGGAATGGTTTCAAGCTGCAGCAGGGGCAATTCTGGCTGGATGTTAGGAAATATTACTTTTCAGAAAGGGGTGGCTAGTCACTGGAATGGACTGCCCAGGAGGTGGTGGAGTCACTGATCCTGGGGGTGTTCAAGGAATGACTGGATGTTGTGTTGAGGGACATGATTTAGTGGAAGCTGTTGGTAACAGGAGAACGGTTGGACTGGATGATCTTTTAGGTCTTTTCCAACCCTGGTGATTCTATGATTCTATGATTCATATGCTAAGAAGCAAGCAGAGGCGCTTTTGTTAAATATTTCAATGGAGAGAAGAGTTGATATCCGCTTCTCCCGACAACAGAAACATGGTACCAGCTTTCCAAGCCCACCCGCCATACAGTAGGCAGACAAAGCACACATAAAGGAGCATGCACATCCCCTCCGGCATAACTTGAGCCCACAACCCACCTTCAGATTTCTGTGGATTTCTAGCGTTTTATACTGATGCAGCCTCGCTACAGCTCCATGGGTGTCACACAAGGACTGCAAGACCTCTTTCTCCGCAAACCCCACCTGCAGGCCTTGGTCAAAGAGGATTGCCACCTGCCCTCCTGAGCAAAAACACTAAGAACGAGAGCAAAGCACACTGGATTTGCCTTGGCCTGGCCTAAGCCCCAGTCCTACCAGACAGACCCTGGGATGAAAATTGCTCCACAAACTGCGGATGGACACCAGCAACCAAGAAGTTGACCGGATCCAGTCCCAAACAATCACCTAGCCTCCCCAGGAAGCTCTTTGCCATCAGCTCCATCATTGCCTTTCCTTCTCACCTCAATCCCAAAGTGGTTTCCACATCTGCCAGCACGTCTTACCTGACACCTCATCACACGGTGCTTCAACAGCACCAAATTTGCTTCCGGGGCCCTCCTTCAACTCACTGTGCTAACACTCATGATTCAAATTACACAGAAATCCTAGCAGAAGTTCTCGGTGAGAACTGCACCTAACATTCCTCCTTCTACAAGCAAACAGGGCCAACACGTGGTCGTAAAAATGCATTCATCAAAGAGAAGCAGAGATGGCACGGCAGGACAGACATACTCGGTGTGCACGTTTGAAGTCATTTGAGAACCTAGTCGTTCTTGCTGCAGGACGCCTGACTTCTGTTAAAAGCTGAACGGTCCCCAGAACACCTGTTTCCATCAGCTGCCACCATCCAAAACAGCCAGCCTTCTTGAGGTCACCTGGCCCAGACATCCCTTTTGCTCTACACTTGATTTCTGCAAGAGAGACAGGAGCTCGGCATGCACACCATCCTTCCAACACCCCATTCCAGCAGCGAGGGATCACAGCACTGGCACAGCTGAAACAAAATGGGTGTGCGAGTTTCCTGTTAGCACTCAGTGTGAACAAATCTACCACTGAGCAACACCGTGAGCCCCCACTCACCTCAGCACAGGTCAACCTGTAACCCCAGCCTTCCCCTATCCATGTGCACACGTACACCCATGCGCCACCCTGCCTGTTTTGCACACCCCCATGCACACACTGCATCTTATGCCCTCCTTTGCATTCACAGACGTGTGCAAACCATCCCTGGGAACATGTATGTGCCTACACCTACCACAAACATCCCTTTGTGTGCACCTGTATGCAACCCAACTCCTCAGCACACCCCTGTGCAAGCACACATTTTTGCCACTGCGTCCACGCACTATCCATGTGCTCACACACACTCACGTGTCTGCTTCCCTTAGAGCAGCCCTGTGTGCACACACACAGACACATGTGTAAAACCTTCCTTTCACTCCCAAAGTGCACGCACACACTGGTACCACAGTGTCCTTGCGCAACTCCAACACTCTGCAAACCCCTGTGCATGCACATATATGTGAATGCTCATCCTTGCACACATACCCACTGACCTGCACACACCTGAGCAAACCCACTGGTTTGGACAAAGGACATCTGAAAATCAAGACAGTAGTTTCAGTCTCCGAGTTTACGCTTAGAGAAGTCTAATCTGGGACAACACAAGTCAGCGCTTAATTTTCTTCATCATCATTGTGAAGATAAATAAAACAATAGCACGTTTTCTCATTGTTTTTAATGTTCTTTTATTTCTACTGTACAATAAAATGTACGTATAAATATATTCAATATAAATTTCTTTTTCTCATGAAACATCTAGACATTTTATGGTTTGAGTAAGAACGGTGTCTGCTTTGTGTTTCTTTCCCATTTACAAAACACATTGCTTTTAGGTTTATGTCAAATTGTTGTGGATGAAATCACATTTATCTGCTTGGTTCATGTAATCTAACTTGGATACATATGACCTAGGAACATGGTCATCCAAGAATGTCTCAGGAATCAATGGGTGTAAGATTTAGCGTGATTGGGCCCTAGAACAGCCTCCCCAGAATTAGCAGTCACAGCACTGGGCTTGCCAAATTTCAGGAAGTATTTTGGACAGTGCTCTCAGACATAGAGTCTGATTTTGGGGTAGTCCTGTGTGGATCCAGGAGATGTACATGATGATCTCCTTCGTTTCCTTCCAAACTGGGATATTCTATGGTTTTATGATGCTAGAAGTATGTATAGTCAACAGTGCAAACCATCTCACATACTCCAATAACAGAGCGTAAGATGATTCTGTCTGTAATAAGCAGGATGAACTTAGGATATATATTCTAAAGTAGGAGCAGTGTTTGGTCATAAGTTATTTCACTTAGAAAATCTGGTAAGACCATACATGCCCCTCCAAAATGTGGGAACTTGCAGTGTTACTTTTGCCATGTTATTTTCACAGGAAAACAAATGGTGACACCCACATTCTGAACCGCTTGCTTACAAATACAAATAAGCCCAACAATTTTTCTTGAAAGAAACACTCTGCTCTTTCAACCTTCAAACAGCAACACCGAAGACTGGCAGCAGGATGATGATAATTCTGCTGCTGTTCTTTGTAAATGAACGCTGGAAATTTTCACTTCTAAGCATTTCTTCTTCCAAAACTCCATCCTGTTGATTGAGAATGAGTGTGCCTTTAGTCACTCGGAGAAAGGAGGACAGGAGAGGTCCATGGGAACGATGGGACTCATCCTCTGTTGTTGAGGAGAGGGTGGCTTGGAGCTCGTGCTGCTGCCTGGTGCCTGGGACAGGAGGTCTGACTCCAAGTCCCCCTGCAAGAGGCTTGGCTCCTCCTCAGTGACACAGACTTGGTCCTGCACAGAGGTGCTGCTGTCAGGGCAGTCTGGCTGTGTTTGGGCTGGGCTGCACTGCGAAGGCATCAGGTCACAGTCCAGGCTGGTGTCTGTGGTTTCTGGCAGGCTCAGGGCATCCCCTTCTGCAGAGCTGGGAGAAATGATTGTTTGAACAATGATGACCTCCTTCTCGCTGTCAAGGCACTCTGGCTGTGATTGAACTGGGCTGCACTGTGAAGGCATCGGGTCACAGTCCAGGCTGGTGTCTGTGGTTTCTGGCAGGCTCAGATCATCTCCTTCTGCAGAGCTGGGAGAAATGATTGTTTGAACAATGATGACCTCCTTCTCGCTGTCAAGGCACTCTGGCTGTGATTGAACTGGGCTGCACTGTGAAGGCATCGGGTCACAGTCCAGGCTGGTGTCTGTGGTTTCTGGCAGGCTCAGATCATCTCCTTCTGCAGAGCTGGGAGAAATGATTGCCTGAACAATGGTGACCTCCTTCTCGCTGTCAAGGCACTCTGGCTGTGATTGAGCTGGGCTGCACTGCGAAGGCATCTGGTCACAGTCCAGGCTGGTGACTGTGGTTTCTGGCAGGCTCAGGGCACCCCCTTCAGCAGAGCTGGGAGAAATGACTGCCTGAACAATGATGACCTCCTTCTCTCCATCGCTGATGTCACACGGAAGGCTGTCATTTGAATTACAGCGAATTGTGATTCCCATGAGCTCTCCATTTATGGAAACACTCCCTGAGCAATCAGCACTTGGCCTGGCTCTTGTGGGTTCACAAGGGCTGGATTCACCTAGGAAGGAGGGGAGACACAGGGGTTAGCGTCCAACTTTCTCTGCCCATGGACAAAAAGGCTTGGTGCTGCCTGTCAAGTAGGCTTCAAACAGCTTGAGAGCCTCCTTTGAAAAAACAGGGGTCAGCTGAAGATGTCAGGCACGGGCTTGAATGCCAGAAAAAGGTACAAGCCCACCAAAAGCATGAATTCTACCTGTGTTGCTGACAAGCAGTGTTTTGAAAGCTGGATTTGCACCCTTACCTGCCAGCACCACGAGTTCTTCTTCGGAAGGCTTCCTGTCACTGCTCTGCAGTTGGTGTTTTGCCGCAGGGGATGGTCTGCGCAGACATAGGCAGGAACACCAACTGCCAGCTGGTGATTCTTTCTTCTTTCTGGAAGAGCGTGGTCTGGAGAGAAAGTAGAGCATGCTGTCAGTTGTGGTGCAGGGTGAGGGAAGAGTTGCACCAAGCCCTTGCCAATAACTGCCCCTTCCTGGCACTGCCTTGTTTCTGCTGAAACACAGCTTGGAAACACGCTCTGTTTCAAACAGCAGAGGATGCTTCCATTCCTACAGCTCAGCCCTGAAGTCCTGCTGGCTACATTCCTATCATCGATGTCAAGCAAGAAGCAGAGTATGTGAGCGAAGGCTCCACAGCTGGACAGGACAGGAGCTGGCAGGCGTAACTGCTTTCTGAGCAACTGTGCGTCCTTAAGGGAGGCTCGAAAGAATCTCTGAGTCATATGCTAACACCTCCTTGGACTCTGCACATTGCCATCTTTAATTTCTAGTGCCAGCAAGTCTGACCAACAGCTTTGCTTAGAGGAGAACTGGAACTGGTTTCAGGCATGTGGCCCTGAAATCTGGAAACCCCAATGTTTCCAGGTACAGCCAGCACAGACCAGGATACACGTCATCGTGGCTTCCTGTATCTCATGACTGCCTGCCCTACGAGGAAGTAAAGGCACCCTTGTGTGGCTCCACTGAGCCCGTCGGGCAACTGTGTGTTAGTTGAATCCTTGGAGATATAATGGACAAAAAGTAAAGCAATAAAGCCCACCTGACCAATAATGATAGAAGCTGGAAAGGGAAGTCCTCTTTACCTTTCAGATGGAAAATCAATAATTGTGTGGAATCTCCCTGGAAATTCTGTGGGATCTTCCTCCACTTCAATCTCACTGCTTCGTTTCACTGCAGGAGAGCTGCTCTGGCCTCTTCTCAGAGCTTGTGCCTCTTGCAGGGTGAGCAGCTTTGCGCAAGGAGGAGACTCCCACACAGACCTGGACCCAGGTACAGAACTCGGCCCTGCAAGGGAAAACCACAGGTAAGAGGGAGGATCAGAAAGTGGCAGCACAGCCATCCCCGTTCTGCATTTCCCTCAGATTTGCTTATCCGAGCCACTGGAAGAAGAGGAGCTCAAAGTAACCGGGTTCTCAGAGATATGCTCGTGGCAAAGGACACAGTCATAATTTAGAGCTGCTCACTGTATCGAAACAGACATTAAAAAAACCAAACCTAGAAAACAGGTCTGGGAACTCAGAAAGCTTTGCTGCCACACTTCAATCATGCTTCACCCCCATTCAAAACATCATAAAGGCAGGGATGGTTTTCTCCATGTAAAGTCTGGCCTCGGACATTCTCAGGATTCGGCAACAGGGTGCCATACTCTCATCTAAGCCCTGAAGCCTCCTGTCCCATTGAAAGTCAAAGCATATTTGAAAGATCTCAGAGAAGGCCTGGATTGGATCAAGATCAATCTAATGAAGGAAGACACTCACCTGCTCCCTCTCCCATGGCTGACGTGGATTTGGAGCCGAAGAGGCCGTCTGTGTGGCCAATAAGGAATTCCACTACAGCTGTCTGTGTCTGAACTTCCAAGCTGGCAGCTCCTCCACTGGCGCAGGCTGACTGGCTCTGCTGGGATCTGAAGAAAAGGCAGATTTTACAAGTCATTCCTCCAAGACTGTTTCCCCAGGTCTGAATTTATGCAGCCCAAAGCAGTCCAGCTGGGCTCTATAGAGTTCAACAGTGGGCAATCAGCAATGCCACCTACGAAATTCTTCTGGATGAACAAGGACAAAGTAGTACCAGCTAAACAAGAGAGCAGTAACTGTCACCTAGAAATTGTGTCCCTGGGGTTGGGGGAGAGCAGTCCAGGCTCCTCCTCTGCTGCCAGAAACTTCTGACAGCTTTTATAAGAGAAGAGCACATTAGATGAAGAAGAAGGGAAGATTGCTTTCTTTCTGGAGAACAGAACTAAGCGTTGTGCTTAAACAGAAAAAGAAGTTTACCTTAAGAGGTTTGGAGCCCACACTATTGCTAAATTATGAGCGTCCATGTTGGTGACTGAGGAGTTCCCAGCAAGAGACGCCAAATGCCTCATCAGGTACTCAAGTGTCCTGGAAAACAAGAGGGGCAGATGTTCAGAACCAAAAAGCCAATCAATTGACCTGATGCAGCCTTCAGCCGCTTCAGTGTGCAGACGCATGATGTTGCAGGTGTGAGGCAACACCTGGATAGCATCATCGCCCTCTGAAAGGCAGGAGGGCTGAGCTCAGCAGACCGAGCACAGCACTGACCTGTAGTGAGGAGCAGGCAGCTGCTGGATGGCGCCCTTCATTCTCACCATCCTCTCCTCCTCGGTAGCAGCACCGGCAGCGTCCTGGAAAAAGGCAGGAAGGGATTCAGACACCAGTCAGCCTAATTAGCTGCTACAGGTTTGGGAACCGTGGGGACAGTGTGCTGGTGGTCAGCACCGAGGCAGACTTGACGCCTTCCAAGAGGCATCAGGGGAAGACCGCAGCACATAGACTGCGTCATCAAGGCCAAGCAGTGCAAGCTCAGGGGGGCTTTACTGCCTGATTGCGCAGTGCAGCTCCTCGCAGCAGGCATTCGTCTCCAACTCCACTTTGCTATTAACCCCATTCTACCAATAGTTGGGGAACAGCAAAGGAAAGGGAATTCTCGCAAGCATGGTGAATAACTTAAATAAGCACCTCCTGGCACCACCAAAAGCGGCATCAGTGAGAGGTAGGATGTGGCAAAGACATGCCTCATGGGGCTAACAGAAATAAGACCTCCGAGCTGGGGCACTGCTGCAACCATCAGCCAGGACGCCCAGGGAAAAGGTACATATCTTTTCCAAGACATTGCCCTGTGCTTACCGTGAACTTGTCATACAGCTGGGTGGTCAGGAGAGGGTTCGGGAGCTCCCTGAAGTACATCTTACATACGGAGCTCACGCTGTGAATGTCACGGACGCTAAGCTCGGGAAGCTGCTCTGAATCAAATTCATGGCTGCAGAGAAGGACACAGAATTGGGCAGGGGGCATTGAGAAAGACGAAAACAAGTCCAAAGCCACACAAAATACAGTCAAGAAAAGGAAGGGGTTCCTCGGAGTGCCCGAAGCATGGCACGTGCCCCTACTGACAGCTGTGTCAGTCGCAGCACTCTTACCGTAGTCGCTGGATCTTGGACGTAACGCCGGACAGGCGGTATATCCCCTGCACTACGCCATTCTGCTCGATGAATTCAGAGCAGCTCTGGAGGACCTGGGGGACTACAGAACAAGAGCCAGTGGTTAGCTGAGCTTCTTACTCAAGTCCTGGTTCAGGCCGTGCTCTTCTCACATCCCATCCACTAAGCCCAGCCAGGCTACTGCTTGCTTCCTCCTTAGAGGAGAAAGCTGGCAGAGACAACTGTTAGGAAACTGCACAGAGATGTGTTCTTGGCTTTCCAGAAATGCCACGACCTATCAACAGCCTGCAGAAAGTAATTCTGGCAAAGCCACAGACACTGCAAGTCCCATCACAGCTCTCCTGGGAATCTAAAGACCAGAATAGCTAGGAAAAGGATGCAGGATGCTCTCTGTTGCCAGAAGGCTTCCTACACTTTCAGGCCAAAACAATTGCTGGATATGATCTCCTTTTCATCTATAGATGCCCAACGGAGGAAGATCTCAGGAATGGGCTGTTCCTTACCATCACGGCCAGAGCGGAGAAGGTGCTCCCCCAGGTCACACCCAAACACCCCTTCCTTCTCTGGCTCCGGCTGCCTCGCTCTCTGGGGCCGGGCCTTCACCAGGGATCGAAGGAAGGGGAGGAACTTGCCCCGTTTCTTCGGCACTGCGCAACAAAACAAAGAAATCAGTTCATTTCAGGCTTGGATTGGTTGGATGAACTTAACACATTCGATAGAGCACAGAACAATGGGAAGAACATTCCCAACAAGGACACTCAATAACAGATTTTCCCCATCCCTGCAAGTGCCCAAGGCCAGGTTGGAAGGGGCCCTGGACAGCCTGCTCTCGTTTCCTACTGAATGTGCAGGCTGGCGACCCAGACTGCGGCAGGGGCTTTGGAGCCTGAGTATCCTTTAGGCCCCTTCCAGTCCCAAGCCATTCGAGGAGGATTCTGTGACTTCCCCAAGCCCAATAACATACACAGTGGGATTGGGCCAGATGTCTGCATGTTGTGATGGAGCTTAATGCAGTCTTCTTGCTAATCTTGCTCAACTCGGGCATTAACGAAACCCCTGAATGCCACGTTCTGACCCCATTTTACTAACTCGCATTATCAAATGTAACATGTGTACCTGGCTTTCGCAATGAATTGACCAGGGACTCAGGAACTGTTCCGCTAATGAGTTCCACGCACTCACTAGGGAAAGATCCAACCTGTAACAAGAACAAAAAGACAGGTGGGCATTAGCCCAAGCCCAGAGCCAAAGGGAAGGTCCTCTGACACCGACACAGGGCAACCATTTGTGTCCAGAAGCCCTCCTGTGCAGGCAGAGCAACTCCAATCTGAGATTCCTGACTCTACTGAAGTTGCGCTCTCTTGATGGAAGCATGTGCATACCTGAAAGCCACGCTTGCCTCTCCACCATGGGCTCAGCTCCTTTGGTGGCATATCAGTGATGCACACCACGTCTCCCACCTGCAAGAGATTGAAACGTCAACCCCAGCTTCAGCACAGCTGTGAGAAAAATGCAGCTCAAATAACTGCCTTCTTTTTCACCGCAGAATATCCTAAAGCTTGACAGCAATTGCACCAATGCAGCCCCCAAGGCATTTTCCCTTCTAAAACTGAACTTGGAGGTACAAGAGTTACACAACATACACAATAGAGCTGTGCAGTAGGAAATGGGTCTCAAAAGCAGCAGGCTCTCTGCCGAAGGCTATGGAAAAGCTGCACTTTAATCATGGGCATCAATTAGCAGAGCTTTCTGAACACATCTGCACACTTCACACCGGGTCTGCTCTTGCTCAGAGACCAGGCTCCCACACTGGGCAGGATCTGCTTGATCAGAAGGTTCAATGCCCAATCCAACCATATTGGAGAGATGGCTGAACTCCTCCCAACCCAGCACAAGTCTAAGCTGGAACCAAGCCCTCGAAGCTTAACCTCACAAGATATTCTGATGGTGCCTGAGACTATTCCTGAGGCATTCACAACCTGTACTCTCCAGTGCATGACAACAAGGAAAGCCTGTAACTGCTTACCTCCAGGGAGACTTCATCCGGCGCCTGGGCGACGTAGCTCTTAATAACATGGGCCGCCGCAATTGCTGGTACGTTGAGAGATGATACAGCACGCTCCAGCTGCGGCTTCCACATGTTATAGGCCTGCAAACAGAGCAAAGTCCATGGTCAGGAGCTGAGGGCAAACGAGGAGGATTTCAAGATGAGGAGCACATCTGCAGAGAAAGCTGCAGGAAAGGCGCTCCGTCATTATCAGGAGCACTTCAGAAGGAGCTGCACGTCTCATGAAAGTAGTTTCTCTTCCTGCTGTGCAGCGGGTTCGGCAGGCCATGCAAAGATGCATCTCTCTCTACACAGACTAATCTGCAATGGCACTGGCACGGGCAGGTGGCCTGTCCGCCTTTGGCCCACTCTATCCAGAAGGAGAGTACACCTGCGGCTCCCTCTGCTGGCTCAACACAAGAAACAAAGACAAGCCAGAGCTTCATACTGTACCTCCGTCACCCCAACCTCAGGCCCATCGCTGATCTTGCTGCACGCAACGCCCATCACCACAGGTGTGACCAGCTGGAACAGAGCAAAAACACGCTTCTGTTTTCTCTATTCACACAGCACAGTATGGAGAGACTTCTTCAGAACTACCCTTGCATACCCTGCGGCATAGGCAAGTGTTGGAGAAACTACCCCTTGCTTCAGTCTATTCCAACGTGACAGCCTATTAGGCAGTGTTGTACAAGTTGCTATCGCTCTGCCAGCAAATGGGGACTCTGGCACAGAGCAGCAGATGCATTCGCCCAGAGCGCTCTGACAGTGCAATAGCAGGGCACCATTAGACAGCACCCTTCTGAGGGCTAAGCTGGACGACAGTGAAGAAACCCACGGCATGCCAAACGATGTGGGGGGACAAAACATGGCACGTACCTGGCAACAAGATCACCTCAAACTATCTGCAGCAGTTCCTTGTCACTTTGCTCAGATGTTCTGAGAGCAAAAGCTGCACCGAGGCAGTGGGCGGAGGGTGGGCAGAGAAGAGAGAAAGAGCAGGTCAGTGAGCAGGGCTAAGACAGCCATGGAATAACACACACAGCACAACCGTCCCATCCACTTGCTGCAAGACATGCTGAGTCTCAGGCTACGTGATGCCTGTCTGCCCAGCAACTTTATGATGCTTCCACAATTGAGCAAAGAAGACAACGGAAGAAGCATGGGACGGGTGCCACCTTTACAGACACCCTCTTTGCAACGTGTGTACCGGGGGAAAACTACGTCTGGTGGTCAAGAGTAAGCAATACGGTGCTGTGAGCCCCGACAGCCACCAGTTCTCAATACCTCACTGCCCACCCGTCCATCCCATGCTGGTTCAGCGTACCTACTAGCTGCTGTGCAAAAACTTCTGAAGAAAAGGCACTAAACGCACAAGAAGAACAAGCCAACCAACCACTCCGAACTCCTGCTCACCCACAAAGGAACACGGAACGCACCGCTCCTCCCCTCATTCCAGCCGCTTATGACATCACCAAGGGCCACCAGCCTGGTCCACCATGACCCCCACAAGGGGGGGAGGCAAGACCACATGGTCACATCTGATTCCAACATGGCACCACAACATTCCAGAACTCAGTGTGGGCTTGCAATTCTATCCTGGTGTGGCAGCGCAATGGGAGGTGTTTGGGCACAGCTGAATAAGTGACAGACACCGCAGGACTCCAAAGGAGGGTGCCAGATTAACTCTCAGCATTCTTTTGCAGGGCTCTTTGAGGTGCTTCGAACCAATTTCAATGCCTAGGTCAATTCTAGAAAGTCCAGCTGACAAATGCTCACTTTGTCTGGGTAACGCCTCTATGCATCATGAATGAAAAAGAAAATAAAATGGGCACGTGACCCTATGATACTTATCTCTCTGCTCTTGTTGTCAGCCAGGCACCTAAGATGAGCACTACGTGTCCCTGCTCCTGACTGAAGATTCCCCCAAGTCTGTGTTCCACTCTGCTCCACCTCAGGGTCTAAAAGAAACACAGACAGAGATAATGAGAAGATCTTTTGTGCAGACGAAAGCGCAGGCTGCACGCGTATTCTCTTTAGCAAGAAATACTACTTGAGAATCCACAGATAGTTTTTTGAGAGGTAGTATGAAAGGTGAACAGAAAGTAAATTGATTCATTAAAATTACCTAGTTCATCCTCTCCCCGTGAAAAAGGAAGCCACCTGGGCACTGTATGCAGCAGTTCTGAAAACACCTTGCACCACAAATTGCGGCACATACATTTTTTTTCCCACAGGCCCCTCTCTTCTGTCATTTGTGTCAGATTCACTCAGGTTAAAATACGTGGATCAGAACTGCCATTCCGATCTGCTGAGGCAGGATCCCACCGCCAGGACGCCCCCCAGTCCCAATCCGTGTTTTTCCCAGCAAGTGATATCACCTACCCAGACTTCTGCAGGGCCTTCCATACGGTCTCCCATCACAGGGAGAAGCAGGAGAGCTCTCAGGGCTGGAGAAATCAAGGCTGCCTCTAAGATGGTGCTTTCAAACAGCACGAGTACCTGGATGTAGGACTTGAATCACAAGGGTAACATGAAAAAGCCGCCAGTCCCCACAGATGTGGCTGTTCACAGAGATAACCACTGCGTGTTTTCCCACAGTGTGATGCTCACCCATCAAAGTGCTCAGCCATCAAATGCGTCCAGCGTCTGAGCACCCATTTCGAGATGGTTTTCTTAGCATCCAAGCTGAATCTCCCTTGGTACAACCTGAGGCCGTTCCCTCCAGTCCTGTCACTGGTTACATGGGAGAAGAGCAGGAAAACCCCCACCCCCACATAACCTCTCTTCAGGTAATCGTAGAGAATGATAAGGTCTTCCCTGAGCCTCCTCTTAGCCAGACTAAATAATCCCAGTTCCATAAGAAGCTCCCCATAAGACTAGTGCTCTAGACACCTCACAGCTTCAATGGTCTTCTCTGGACACATCTCAGGATTTCATTGTCCTTCTTGCAGTGAGGGGCCCAGAACAGAGCAAAGAACTCAAGGTGAGGGCTCACCAGTTCCGAGTACAGGGGAATGATCGATTCCCTGTTCCTGCTGGCTCAAGTCTTCTGCATTCCAATTCCAATCTAAACCATTCCTGCTGTGGTAGTACCTGAATCCTTATTTGGGACTGGAGCTCAAGAAGTCAGCGCATCAGAAATAACACAACGTGCAACTGGAAGACGTGTCTCAAAGCCCAGAAAATCCAACTCTCTAACCTTGGCGCAACTCACCAACCAAGAGCCAGGCCTTGACAACTTGGCTGATCTGAGCATGCAGGTGGGGGCCAGACAGTGGACCACAAGTGTTCATTTCCACTGCAGGTCCATGTAGAGAACAGCCTCAATCAGCAGGTGTGAATGAATTCATTCACAAGCTGCACAATAAGCCTGTTCTTTATGTGAAAAAACAAACAAACAAACAAAAAACCCACAAAAACAACAACAAAAAAAACCAAAACAAACAAAAAAAAAAACAACATAAAAAACAACAAAAACCACACATAGATTTTTGACCAAAAAAGGTGAGAGTTAATAATGACCAAATAGGTTCCTGTTCCTAGGCCTAATCCTCTCACCCCAACTCCTGGGTGATGCCCACAGGCTTCAAGTCAGGTCTCAAATCCATTGGACTCCCGTCGCAGAACTCTATCAAAAAGGATGTCACACATGTGACACTTGCATACATTTTGCACCAGAAACAGTGATGCCAGCAGGAGCGGAGAGGTGATTGTCCCCCTGTACTCAGCACTGTTGAGGCCACAACTCGAGTTCTGTTTCCAGTTTTGGACCCCTCAGTGCAAGGAAGACACTGAGGCTTTGGAACATGTTCAAAGACAGGCAAGAAAGCTGGCGAGGGGTCTGGAGCACAATTGTGCAATATGAGGAGAGGCTGCAGCACCTGGGAATGCTCAGCCTGGAGAAGAGCTGGCTCAGAGGAGACCTTCTTGCTCTCTATAACTTCCTGAAGGGAGGTTGTAGTGAGCTGGGGGTTAGCCTCTTCTCTCCTGTCATTATTGATAGGACCAGAGGGAATGGTTTCAAGCTGCAGCAGGGGCGATTCTGGCTGGATGTTAGGAAATACTACTTTTCAGAAAGGGGTGGCTAGTCACTGGAATGGACTGCCCAGGAGGTGGTGGAGTCACTGATCCTGGGGGTGTTCAAGGAATGACTGGATGTTGTGTTGAGGGACATGATTTAGTGGAAGCTGTTGGTAACAGGAGTACGGTTGGACTGGATGATCTTTTAGGTCTTTTCCAACCCTGGTGATTCTATGATTCTATGATTCATATGCTAAGAAGCAAGCAGAGGCGCTTTTGTTAAATATTTCAATGGAGAGAAGAGTTGATATCCGCTTCTCCCGACAATAGAAACATGGTACCAGCTTTCCAAGCCCACCCGCCATACAGTAGGCAGACAAAGCACACATAAAGGAGCATGCACATCCCCTCCGGCATAACTTGAGCCCACAACCCACCTTCAGATTTCTGTGGATTTCTAGCGTTTTATACTGATGCAGCCTCGCTACAGCTCCATGGGTGTCACACAAGGACTGCAAGACCTCTTTCTCCGCAAACCCCACCTGCAGGCCTTGGTCAAAGAGGATTGCCACCTGCCCTCCTGAGCAAAAACACTAAGAACGAGAGCAAAGCACACTGGATTTGCCTTGGCCTGGCCTAAGCCCCAGTCCTACCAGACAGACCCTGGGATGAAAATTGCTCCACAAACTGCGGATGGACACCAGCAACCAAGAAGTTGACCGGATCCAGTCCCAAACAATCACCTAGCCTCCCCAGGAAGCTCTTTGCCATCAGCTCCATCATTGCCTTTCCTTCTCACCTCAATCCCAAAGTGGTTTCCACATCTGCCAGCACGTCTTACCTGACACCTCATCACACGGTGCTTCAACAGCACCAAATTTGCTTCCGGGGCCCTCCTTCAACTCACTGTGCTAACACTCATGATTCAAACTACACAGAAATCCTAGCAGAAGTTCTCGGTGAGAACTGCACCTAACATTCCTCCTTCTACAAGCAAACAGGGCCAACACGTGGTCGTAAAAATGCATTCATCAAAGAGAAGCAGAGATGGCACGGCAGGACAGACATACTCGGTGTGCACGTTTGAAGTCATTTGAGAACCTAGTCGTTCTTGCTGCAGGACGCCTGACTTCTGTTAAAAGCTGAACGGTCCCCAGAACACCTGTTTCCATCAGCTGCCACCATCCAAAACAGCCAGCCTTCTTGAGGTCACCTGGCCCAGACATCCCTTTTGCTCTACACTTGATTTCTGCAAGAGAGACAGGAGCTCGGCATGCACACCATCCTTCCAACACCCCATTCCAGCAGCGAGGGATCACAGCACTGGCACAGCTGAAACAAAATGGGTGTGCGAGTTTCCTGTTAGCACTCAGTGTGAACAAATCTACCACTGAGCAACACCGTGAGCCCCCACTCACCTCAGCACAGGTCAACCTGTAACCCCAGCCTTCCCCTATCCATGTGCACACGTACACCCATGCGCCACCCTGCCTGTTTTGCACACCCCCATGCACACACTGCATCTTATGCCCTCCTTTGCATTCACAGACGTGTGCAAACCATCCCTGGGAACATGTATGTGCCTACACCTACCACAAACATCCCTTTGTGTGCACCTGTATGCAACCCAACTCCTCAGCACACCCCTGTGCAAGCACACATTTTTGCCACTGCGTCCACGCACTATCCATGTGCTCACACACACTCACGTGTCTGCTTCCCTTAGAGCAGCCCTGTGTGCACACACACAGACACATGTGTAAAACCTTCCTTTCACTCCCAAAGTGCACGCACACACTGGTACCACAGTGTCCTTGCGCAACTCCAACACTCTGCAAACCCCTGTGCATGCACATATATGTGAATGCTCATCCTTGCACACATACCCACTGACCTGCACACACCTGAGCAAACCCACTGGTTTGGACAAAGGACATCTGAAAATCAAGACAGTAGTTTCAGTCTCCGAGTTTACGCTTAGAGAAGTCTAATCTGGGACAACACAAGTCAGCGCTTAATTTTCTTCATCATCATTGTGAAGATAAATAAAACAATAGCACGTTTTCTCATTGTTTTTAATGTTCTTTTATTTCTACTGTACAATAAAATGTACGTATAAATATATTCAATATAAATTTCTTTTTCTCATGAAACATCTAGACATTTTATGGTTTGAGTAAGAACGGTGTCTGCTTTGTGTTTCTTTCCCATTTACAAAACACATTGCTTTTAGGTTTATGTCAAATTGTTGTGGATGAAATCACATTTATCTGCTTGGTTCATGTAATCTAACTTGGATACATATGACCTAGGAACATGGTCATCCAAGAATGTCTCAGGAATCAATGGGTGTAAGATTTAGCGTGATTGGGCCCTAGAACAGCCTCCCCAGAATTAGCAGTCACAGCACCGGGCTTGCCAAATTTCAGGAAGTATTTTGGACAGTGCTCTCAGACATAGAGTCTGATTTTGGGGTAGTCCTGTGTGGATCCAGGAGATGTACATGATGATCTCCTTCGTTTCCTTCCAAACTGGGATATTCTATGGTTTTATGATGCTAGAAGTACATATAGTCAACAGTGCAAACCATCTCACATACTCCAATAACAGAGCGTAAGATGATTCTGTCTGTAATAAGCGGGATGAACTTAGGATATATATTCTAAAGTAGGAGCAGTGTTTGGTCATAAGTTATTTCACTTAGAAAATCTGGTAAGACCATACATGCCCCTCCAAAATGTGGGAACTTGCAGTGTTACTTTTGCCATGTTATTTTCACAGGAAAACAAATGGTGACACCCACATTCTGAACCGCTTGCTTACAAATACAAATAAGCCCAACAATTTTTCTTGAAAGAAACACTCTGCTCTTTCAACCTTCAAACAGCAACACCGAAGACTGGCAGCAGGATGATGATAATTCTGCTGCTGTTCTTTGTAAATGAACACTGGAAATTTTCACTTCTAAGCATTTCTTCTTCCAAAACCCCATCCTGTTGATTGAGAATGAGTGTGCCTTTAGTCACTCGGAGAAAGGAGGACAGGAGAGGTCCATGGGAACGATGGGACTCATCCTCTGTTGTTGAGGAGAGGGTGGCTTGGAGCTCGTGCTGCTGCCTGGTGCCTGGGACTGGAGGTCTGACTCCAAGTCCCCCTGCAAGAGGCTTGGCTCCTCCTCAGTGACACAGACTTGGTCCTGCTCAGAGGTGCTGCTGTCAGGGCAGTCTGGCTGTGTTTGGGCTGGGCTGCACTGCGAAGGCATCAGGTCACAGTCCAGGCTGGTGTCTGTGGTTTCTGGCAGGCTCAGGGCATCCCCTTCTGCAGAGCTGGGAGAAATGATTGTTTCAACAATGATGACCTCCTTCTCGCTGTCAAGGCACTCTGGCTGTGATTGAACTGGGCTGCACTGTGAAGGCATCGGGTCACAGTCCAGGCTGGTGTCTGTGGTTTCTGGCAGGCTCAGATCATCTCCTTCTGCAGAGCTGGGAGAAATGATTGTTTGAACAATGATGACCTCCTTCTCGCTGTCAAGGCACTCTGGCTGTGATTGAACTGGGCTGCACTGTGAAGGCATCGGGTCACAGTCCAGGCTGGTGTCTGTGGTTTCTGGCAGGCTCAGATCATCTCCTTCTGCAGAGCTGGGAGAAATGATTGTTTGAACAATGATGACCTCCTTCTCGCTGTCAAGGCACTCTGGCTGTGATTGAACTGGGCTGCACTGTGAAGGCATCGGGTCACAGTCCAGGCTGGTGTCTGTGGTTTCTGGCAGGCTCAGATCATCTCCTTCTGCAGAGCTGGGAGAAATGATTGTTTGAACAATGATGACCTCCTTCTCGCTGTCAAGGCACTCTGGCTGTGATTGAACTGGGCTGCACTGTGAAGGCATCGGGTCACAGTCCAGGCTGGTGTCTGTGGTTTCTGGCAGGCTCAGATCATCTCCTTCTGCAGAGCTGGGAGAAATGATTGCCTGAACAATGGTGACCTCCTTCTCGCTGTCAAGGCACTCTGGCTGTGATTGAGCTGGGCTGCACTGCGAAGGCATCTGGTCACAGTCCAGGCTGGTGACTGTGGTTTCTGGCAGGCTCAGGGCACCCCCTTCAGCAGAGCTGGGAGAAATGACTGCCTGAACAATGATGACCTCCTTCTCTCCATCGCTGATGTCACACGGAAGGCTGTCATTTGAATTACAGCGAATTGTGATTCCCATGAGCTCTCCATTTATGGAAACACTCCCTGAGCAATCAGCACTTGGCCTGGCTCTTGTGGGTTCACAAGGGCTGGATTCACCTAGGAAGGAGGGGAGACACAGGGGTTAGCGTCCAACTTTCTCTGCCCATGGACAAAAAGGCTTGGTGCTGCCTGTCAAGTAGGCTTCAAACAGCTTGAGAGCCTCCTTTGAAAAAACAGGGGTCAGCTGAAGATGTCAGGCACGGGCTTGAATGCCAGAAAAAGGTACAAGCCCACCAAAAGCATGAATTCTACCTGTGTTGCTGACAAGCAGTGTTTTGAAAGCTGGATTTGCACCCTTACCTGCCAGCACCACGAGTTCTTCTTCGGAAGGCTTCCTGTCACTGCTCTGCAGTTGGTGTTTTGCCGCAGGGGATGGTCTGCGCAGACATAGGCAGGAACACCAACTGCCAGCTGGTGATTCTTTCTTCTTTCTGGAAGAGCGTGGTCTGGAGAGAAAATAGAGCATGCTGTCAGTTGTGGTGCAGGGTGAGGGAAGAGTTGCACCGAGCCCTTGCCAATAACTGCCCCTTCCTGGCACTGCCTTGTTTCTGCTGAAACACAGCTTAGAAACACGCTCTGTTTCAAACAGCAGAGGATGCTTCCATTCCTACAGCTCAGCCCTGAAGTCCTGCTGGCTACATTCCTATCATCGATGTCAAGCAAGAAGCAGAGTATGTGAGCGAAGGCTCCACAGCTGGACAGGACAGGAGCTGGCAGGCGTAACTGCTTTCTGAGCAACTGTGCGTCCTTAAGGGAGGCTCGAAAGAATCTCTGAGTCATATGCTAACACCTCCTTGGACTCTGCACATTGCCATCTTTAATTTCTAGTGCCAGCAAGTCTGACCAACAGCTTTGCTTAGAGGAGAACTGGAACTGGTTTCAGGCATGTGGCCCTGAAATCTGGAAACCCCAATGTTTCCAGGTACAGCCAGCACAGACCAGGATACACGTCATCGTGGATTCCTGTATCTCATGACTGCCTGCCCTACGAGGAAGTAAAGGCACCCTTGTGTGGCTCCACTGAGCCCGTCGGGCAACTGTGTGTTAGTTGAATCCTTGGAGATATAATGGACAAAAAGTAAAGCAATAAAGCCCACCTGACCAATAATGATAGAAGCTGGAAAGGGAAGTCCTCTTTACCTTTCAGATGGAAAATCAATAATTGTGTGGAATCTCCCTGGAAATTCTGTGGGATCTTCCTCCACTTCAATCTCACTGCTTCGTTTCACTGCAGGAGAGCTGCTCTGGCCTCTTCTCAGAGCTTGTGCCTCTTGCAGGGTGAGCAGCTTTGCGCAAGGAGGAGACTCCCACACAGACCTGGACCCAGGTACAGAACTCGGCCCTGCAAGGGAAAACCACAGGTAAGAGGGAGGATCAGAAAGTGGCAGCACAGCCATCCCCGTTCTGCATTTTCCTCAGATTTGCTTATCCGAGCCACTGGAAGAAGAGGAGCTCAAAGTAACCGGGTTCTCAGAGATATGCTCGTGGCAAAGGACACAGTCATAATTTAGAGCTGCTCACTGTATCGAAACAGACATTAAAAAAACCAAACCTAGAAAACAGGTCTGGGAACTCAGAAAGCTTTGCTGCCACACTTCAATCATGCTTCACCCCCATTCAAAACATCATAAAGGCAGGGATGGTTTTCTCCATGTAAAGTCTGGCCTCGGACATTCTCAGGATTCGGCAACAGGGTGCCATACTCTCATCTAAGCCCTGAAGCCTCCTGTCCCATTGAAAGTCAAAGCGTATTTGAAAGATCTCAGAGAAGGCCTGGATTGGATCAAGATCAATCTAATGAAGGAAGACACTCACCTGCTCCGTCTCCCATGGCTGACGTGGATTTGGAGCCGAAGAGGCCGTCTGTGTGGCCAATAAGGAATTCCACTACAGCTGTCTGTGTCTGAACTTCCAAGCTGGCAGCTCCTCCACTGGCGCAGGCTGACTGGCTCTGCTGGGATCTGAAGAAAAGGCAGATTTTACAAGTCATTCCTCCAAGACTGTTTCCCCAGGTCTGAATTTATGCAGCCCAAAGCAGTCCAGCTGGGCTCTATAGAGTTCAACAGTGGGCAATCAGCAATGCCACCTACGAAATTCTCCTGGATGAACAAGGACAAAGTAGTACCAGCTAAACAAGAGAGCAGTAACTGTCACCTAGAAATTGTGTCCCTGGGGTTGGGGGAGAGCAGTCCAGGCTCCTCCTCTGCTGCCAGAAACTTCTGACAGCTTTTATAGGAGAAGAGCACATTAGATGAAGAAGAAGGGAAGATTGCTTTCTTTCTGGAGAACAGAACTAAGCGTTGTGCTTAAACAGAAAAAGAAGTTTACCTTAAGAGGTTTGGAGCCCACACTATTGCTAAATTATGAGCGTCCATGTTGGTGACTGAGGAGTTCCCAGCAAGAGACGCCAAATGCCTCATCAGGTACTCAAGTGTCCTGGAAAACAAGAGGGGCAGATGTTCAGAACCAAAAAGCCAATCAATTGACCTGATGCAGCCTTCAGCCGCTTCAGTGTGCAGACGCATGATGTTGCAGGTGTGAGGCAACACCTGGATAGCATCATCGCCCTCTGAAAGGCAGGAGGGCTGAGCTCAGCAGACCGAGCACAGCACTGACCTGTAGTGAGGAGCAGGCAGCTGCTGGATGGCGCCCTTCATTCTCACCATCCTCTCCTCCTCGGTAGCAGCACCGGCAGCGTCCTGGAAAAAGGCAGGAAGGGATTCAGACACCAGTCAGCCTAATTAGCTGCTACAGGTTTGGGAACCGTGGGGACAGTGTGCTGGTGGTCAGCACCGAGGCAGACTTGACGCCTTCCAAGAGGCATCAGGGGAAGACCGCAGCACATAGACTGCGTCATCAAGGCCAAGCAGTGCAAGCTCAGGGGGGCTTTACTGCCTGATTGCGCGGTGCAGCTCCTCGCAGCAGGCATTCGTCTCCAACTCCACTTTGCTATTAACCCCATTCTACCAATAGTTGGGGAACAGCAAAGGAAAGGGAATTCTCGCAAGCATGGTGAATAACTTAAATAAGCACCTCCTGGCACCACCAAAAGCGGCATCAGTGAGAGGTAGGATGTGGCAAAGACATGCCTCATGGGGCTAACAGAAATAAGACCTCCGAGCTGGGGCACTGCTGCAACCATCAGCCAGGACGCCCAGGGAAAAGGTACATATCTTTTCCAAGACATTGCCCTGTGCTTACCGTGAACTTGTCATACAGCTGGGTGGTCAGGAGAGGGTTCGGGAGCTCCCTGAAGTACATCTTACATACGGAGCTCACGCTGTGAATGTCACGGACGCTAAGCTCGGGAAGCTGCTCTGAATCAAATTCATGGCTGCAGAGAAGGACACAGAATTGGGCAGGGGGCATTGAGAAAGACGAAAACAAGTCCAAAGCCACACAATATACAGTCAAGAAAAGGAAGGGGTTCCTCGGAGTGCCCGAAGCATGGCACGTGCCCCTACTGACAGCTGTGTCAGTCGCAGCACTCTTACCGTAGTCGCTGGATCTTGGACGTAACGCCGGACAGGCGGTATATCCCCTGCACTACGCCATTCTGCTCGATGAATTCAGAGCAGCTCTGGAGGACCTGGGGGACTACAGAACAAGAGCCAGTGGTTAGCTGAGCTTCTTACTCAAGTCCTGGTTCAGGCCGTGCTCTTCTCACATCCCATCCACTAAGCCCAGCCAGGCTACTGCTTGCTTCCTCCTTAGAGGAGAAAGCTGGCAGAGACAACTGTTAGGAAACTGCACAGAGATGTGTTCTTGGCTTTCCAGAAATGCCACGACCTATCAACAGCCTGCAGAAAGTAATTCTGGCAAAGCCACAGACACTGCAAGTCCCATCACAGCTCTCCTGGGAATCTAAAGACCAGAATAGCTAGGAAAAGGATGCAGGATGCTCTCTGTTGCCAGAAGGCTTCCTACACTTTCAGGCCAAAACAATTGCTGGATATGATCTCCTTTTCATCTATAGATGCCCAACGGAGGAAGATCTCAGGAATGGGCTGTTCCTTACCATCACGGCCAGAGCGGAGAAGGTGCTCCCCCAGGTCACACCCAAACACCCCTTCCTTCTCTGGCTCCGGCTGCCTCGCTCTCTGGGGCCGGGCCTTCACCAGGGATCGAAGGAAGGGGAGGAACTTGCCCCGTTTCTTCGGCACTGCGCAACAAAACAAAGAAATCAGTTCATTTCAGGCTTGGATTGGTTGGATGAACTTAACACATTCGATAGAGCACAGAACAATGGGAAGAACATTCCCAACAAGGACACTCAATAACAGATTTTCCCCATCCCTGCAAGTGCCCAAGGCCAGGTTGGAAGGGGCCCTGGACAGCCTGCTCTCGTTTCCTACTAAATGTGCAGGCTGGCGACCCAGACTGCGGCAGGGGCTTTGGAGCCTGAGTATCCTTTAGGCCCCTTCCAGTCCCAAGCCATTCGAGGAGGATTCTGTGACTTCCCCAAGCCCAATAACATACACAGTGGGATTGGGCCAGATGTCTGCATGTTGTGATGGAGCTTAATGCAGTCTTCTTGCTAATCTTGCTCAACTCGGGCATTAACGAAACCCCTGAATGCCACGTTCTGACCCCATTTTACTAACTCGCATTATCAAATGTAACATGTGTACCTGGCTTTCGCAATGAATTGACCAGGGACTCAGGAACTGTTCCGCTAATGAGTTCCACGCACTCACTAGGGAAAGATCCAACCTGTAACAAGAACAAAAAGACAGGTGGGCATTAGCCCAAGCCCAGAGCCAAAGGGAAGGTCCTCTGACACCGACACAGGGCAACCATTTGTGTCCAGAAGCCCTCCTGTGCAGGCAGAGCAACTCCAATCTGAGATTCCTGACTCTACTGAAGTTGCGCTCTCTTGATGGAAGCATGTGCATACCTGAAAGCCACGCTTGCCTCTCCACCAGGGGCTCAGCTCCTTTGGTGGCATATCAGTGATGCACACCACGTCTCCCACCTGCAAGAGATTGAAACGTCAACCCCAGCTTCAGCACAGCTGTGAGAAAAATGCAGCTCAAATAACTGCCTTCTTTTTCACCGCAGAATATCCTAAAGCTTGACAGCAATTGCACCAATGCAGCCCCCAAGGCATTTTCCCTTCTAAAACTGAACTTGGAGGTACAAGAGTTACACAACATACACAATAGAGCTGTGCAGTAGGAAATGGGTCTCAAAAGCAGCAGGCTCTCTGCCGAAGGCTATGGAAAAGCTGCACTTTAATCATGGGCATCAATTAGCAGAGCTTTCTGAACACATCTGCACACTTCACACCGGGTCTGCTCTTGCTCAGAGACCAGGCTCCCACACTGGGCAGGATCTGCTTGATCAGAAGGTTCAATGCCCAATCCAACCATATTGGAGAGATGGCTGAACTCCTCCCAACCCAGCACAAGTCTAAGCTGGAACCAAGCCCTCGAAGCTTAACCTCACAAGATATTCTGATGGTGCCTGAGACTATTCCTGAGGCATTCACAACCTGTACTCTCCAGTGCATGACAACAAGGAAAGCCTGTAACTGCTTACCTCCAGGGAGACTTCATCCGGCGCCTGGGCGACGTAGCTCTTAATAACATGGGCCGCCGCAATTGCTGGTACGTTGAGAGATGATACAGCACGCTCCAGCTGCGGCTTCCACATGTTATAGGCCTGCAAACAGAGCAAAGTCCATGGTCAGGAGCTGAGGGCAAACGAGGAGGATTTCAAGATGAGGAGCACATCTGCAGAGAAAGCTGCAGGAAAGGCGCTCCGTCCTTATCAGGAGCACTTCAGAAGGAGCTGCACGTCTCATGAAAGTAGTTTCTCTTCCTGCTGTGCAGCGGGTTCGGCAGGCCATGCAAAGATGCATCTCTCTCTACACAGACTAATCTGCAATGGCACTGGCACGGGCAGGTGGCCTGTCCGCCTTTGGCCCACTCTATCCAGAAGGAGAGTACACCTGCGGCTCCCTCTGCTGGCTCAACACAAGAAACAAAGACAAGCCAGAGCTTCATACTGTACCTCCGTCACCCCAACCTCAGGCCCATCGCTGATCTTGCTGCACGCAACGCCCATCACCACAGGTGTGACCAGCTGGAACAGAGCAAAAACACGCTTCTGTTTTCTCTATTCACACAGCACAGTATGGAGAGACTTCTTCAGAACTACCCTTGCATACCCTGCGGCATAGGCAAGTGTTGGAGAAACTACCCCTTGCTTCAGTCTATTCCAACGTGACAGCCTATTAGGCAGTGTTGTACAAGTTGCTATCGCTCTGCCAGCAAATGGGGACTCTGGCACAGAGCAGCAGATGCATTCGCCCAGAGCGCTCTGACAGTGCAATAGCAGGGCACCATTAGACAGCACCCTTCTGAGGGCTAAGCTGGACGACAGTGAAGAAACCCACGGCATGCCAAACGATGTGGGGGGACAAAACATGGCACGTACCTGGCAACAAGATCACCTCAAACTATCTGCAGCAGTTCCTTGTCACTTTGCTCAGATGTTCTGAGAGCAAAAGCTGCACCGAGGCAGTGGGCGGAGGGTGGGCAGAGAAGAGAGAAAGAGCAGGTCAGTGAGCAGGGCTAAGACAGCCATGGAATAACACACACAGCACAACCGTCCCATCCACTTGCTGCAAGACATGCTGAGTCTCAGGCTACGTGATGCCTGTCTGCCCAGCAACTTTATGATGCTTCCACAATTGAGCAAAGAAGACAACGGAAGAAGCATGGGACGGGTGCCACCTTTACAGACACCCTCTTTGCAACGTGTGTACCGGGGGAAAACTACGTCTGGTGGTCAAGAGTAAGCAATACGGTGCTGTGAGCCCCGACAGCCACCAGTTCTCAATACCTCACTGCCCACCCGTCCATCCCATGCTGGTTCAGCGTACCTACTAGCTGCTGTGCAAAAACTTCTGAAGAAAAGGCACTAAACGCACAAGAAGAACAAGCCAACCAACCACTCCGAACTCCTGCTCACCCACAAAGGAACACGGAACGCACCGCTCCTCCCCTCATTCCAGCCGCTTATGACATCACCAAGGGCCACCAGCCTGGTCCACCATGACCCCCACAAGGGGGGGAGGCAAGACCACATGGTCACATCTGATTCCAACATGGCACCACAACATTCCAGAACTCAGTGTGGGCTTGCAATTCTATCCTGGTGTGGCAGCGCAATGGGAGGTGTTTGGGCACAGCTGAATAAGTGACAGACACCGCAGGACTCCAAAGGAGGGTGCCAGATTAACTCTCAGCATTCTTTTGCAGGGCTCTTTGAGGTGCTTCGAACCAATTTCAATGCCTAGGTCAATTCTAGAAAGTCCAGCTGACAAATGCTCACTTTGTCTGGGTAACGCCTCTATGCATCATGAATGAAAAAGAAAATAAAATGGGCACGTGACCCTATGATACTTATCTCTCTGCTCTTGTTGTCAGCCAGGCACCTAAGATGAGCACTACGTGTCCCTGCTCCTGACTGAAGATTCCCCCAAGTCTGTGTTCCACTCTGCTCCACCTCAGGGTCTAAAAGAAACACAGACAGAGATAATGAGAAGATCTTTTGTGCAGACGAAAGCGCAGGCTGCACGCGTATTCTCTTTAGCAAGAAATACTACTTGAGAATCCACAGATAGTTTTTTGAGAGGTAGTATGAAAGGTGAACAGAAAGTAAATTGATTCATTAAAATTACCTAGTTCATCCTCTCCCCGTGAAAAAGGAAGCCACCTGGGCACTGTATGCAGCAGTTCTGAAAACACCTTGCACCACAAATTGCGGCACATACATTTTTTTTCCCACAGGCCCCTCTCTTCTGTCATTTGTGTCAGATTCACTCAGGTTAAAATACGTGGATCAGAACTGCCATTCCGATCTGCTGAGGCAGGATCCCACCGCCAGGACGCCCCCCAGTCCCAATCCGTGTTTTTCCCAGCAAGTGATATCACCTACCCAGACTTCTGCAGGGCCTTCCATACGGTCTCCCATCACAGGGAGAAGCAGGAGAGCTCTCAGGGCTGGAGAAATCAAGGCTGCCTCTAAGATGGTGCTTTCAAACAGCACGAGTACCTGGATGTAGGACTTGAATCACAAGGGTAACATGAAAAAGCCGCCAGTCCCCACAGATGTGGCTGTTCACAGAGATAACCACTGCGTGTTTTCCCACAGTGTGATGCTCACCCATCAAAGTGCTCAGCCATCAAATGCGTCCAGCGTCTGAGCACCCATTTCGAGATGGTTTTCTTAGCATCCAAGCTGAATCTCCCTTGGTACAACCTGAGGCCGTTCCCTCCAGTCCTGTCACTGGTTACATGGGAGAAGAGCAGGAAAACCCCCACCCCCACATAACCTCTCTTCAGGTAATCGTAGAGAATGATAAGGTCTTCCCTGAGCCTCCTCTTAGCCAGACTAAATAATCCCAGTTCCATAAGAAGCTCCCCATAAGACTAGTGCTCTAGACACCTCACAGCTTCAATGGTCTTCTCTGGACACATCTCAGGATTTCATTGTCCTTCTTGCAGTGAGGGGCCCAGAACAGAGCAAAGAACTCAAGGTGAGGGCTCACCAGTTCCGAGTACAGGGGAATGATCGATTCCCTGTTCCTGCTGGCTCAAGTCTTCTGCATTCCAATTCCAATCTAAACCATTCCTGCTGTGGTAGTACCTGAATCCTTATTTGGGACTGGAGCTCAAGAAGTCAGCGCATCAGAAATAACACAACGTGCAACTGGAAGACGTGTCTCAAAGCCCAGAAAATCCAACTCTCTAACCTTGGCGCAACTCACCAACCAAGAGCCAGGCCTTGACAACTTGGCTGATCTGAGCATGCAGGTGGGGGCCAGACAGTGGACCACAAGTGTTCATTTCCACTGCAGGTCCATGTAGAGAACAGCCTCAATCAGCAGGTGTGAATGAATTCATTCACAAGCTGCACAATAAGCCTGTTCTTTATGTGAAAAAACAAACAAACAAACAAAAAACCCACAAAAACAACAACAAAAAAAACCAAAACAAACAAAAAAAAAAACAACATAAAAAACAACAAAAACCACACATAGATTTTTGACCAAAAAAGGTGAGAGTTAATAATGACCAAATAGGTTCCTGTTCCTAGGCCTAATCCTCTCACCCCAACTCCTGGGTGATGCCCACAGGCTTCAAGTCAGGTCTCAAATCCATTGGACTCCCGTCGCAGAACTCTATCAAAAAGGATGTCACACATGTGACACTTGCATACATTTTGCACCAGAAACAGTGATGCCAGCAGGAGCGGAGAGGTGATTGTCCCCCTGTACTCAGCACTGTTGAGGCCACAACTCGAGTTCTGTTTCCAGTTTTGGACCCCTCAGTGCAAGGAAGACACTGAGGCTTTGGAACATGTTCAAAGACAGGCAAGAAAGCTGGCGAGGGGTCTGGAGCACAATTGTGCAATATGAGGAGAGGCTGCAGCACCTGGGAATGCTCAGCCTGGAGAAGAGCTGGCTCAGAGGAGACCTTCTTGCTCTCTATAACTTCCTGAAGGGAGGTTGTAGTGAGCTGGGGGTTAGCCTCTTCTCTCCTGTCATTATTGATAGGACCAGAGGGAATGGTTTCAAGCTGCAGCAGGGGCGATTCTGGCTGGATGTTAGGAAATACTACTTTTCAGAAAGGGGTGGCTAGTCACTGGAATGGACTGCCCAGGAGGTGGTGGAGTCACTGATCCTGGGGGTGTTCAAGGAATGACTGGATGTTGTGTTGAGGGACATGATTTAGTGGAAGCTGTTGGTAACAGGAGTACGGTTGGACTGGATGATCTTTTAGGTCTTTTCCAACCCTGGTGATTCTATGATTCTATGATTCATATGCTAAGAAGCAAGCAGAGGCGCTTTTGTTAAATATTTCAATGGAGAGAAGAGTTGATATCCGCTTCTCCCGACAATAGAAACATGGTACCAGCTTTCCAAGCCCACCCGCCATACAGTAGGCAGACAAAGCACACATAAAGGAGCATGCACATCCCCTCCGGCATAACTTGAGCCCACAACCCACCTTCAGATTTCTGTGGATTTCTAGCGTTTTATACTGATGCAGCCTCGCTACAGCTCCATGGGTGTCACACAAGGACTGCAAGACCTCTTTCTCCGCAAACCCCACCTGCAGGCCTTGGTCAAAGAGGATTGCCACCTGCCCTCCTGAGCAAAAACACTAAGAACGAGAGCAAAGCACACTGGATTTGCCTTGGCCTGGCCTAAGCCCCAGTCCTACCAGACAGACCCTGGGATGAAAATTGCTCCACAAACTGCGGATGGACACCAGCAACCAAGAAGTTGACCGGATCCAGTCCCAAACAATCACCTAGCCTCCCCAGGAAGCTCTTTGCCATCAGCTCCATCATTGCCTTTCCTTCTCACCTCAATCCCAAAGTGGTTTCCACATCTGCCAGCACGTCTTACCTGACACCTCATCACACGGTGCTTCAACAGCACCAAATTTGCTTCCGGGGCCCTCCTTCAACTCACTGTGCTAACACTCATGATTCAAATTACACAGAAATCCTAGCAGAAGTTCTCGGTGAGAACTGCACCTAACATTCCTCCTTCTACAAGCAAACAGGGCCAACACGTGGTCGTAAAAATGCATTCATCAAAGAGAAGCAGAGATGGCACGGCAGGACAGACATACTCGGTGTGCACGTTTGAAGTCATTTGAGAACCTAGTCGTTCTTGCTGCAGGACGCCTGACTTCTGTTAAAAGCTGAACGGTCCCCAGAACACCTGTTTCCATCAGCTGCCACCATCCAAAACAGCCAGCCTTCTTGAGGTCACCTGGCCCAGACATCCCTTTTGCTCTACACTTGATTTCTGCAAGAGAGACAGGAGCTCGGCATGCACACCATCCTTCCAACACCCCATTCCAGCAGCGAGGGATCACAGCACTGGCACAGCTGAAACAAAATGGGTGTGCGAGTTTCCTGTTAGCACTCAGTGTGAACAAATCTACCACTGAGCAACACCGTGAGCCCCCACTCACCTCAGCACAGGTCAACCTGTAACCCCAGCCTTCCCCTATCCATGTGCACACGTACACCCATGCGCCACCCTGCCTGTTTTGCACACCCCCATGCACACACTGCATCTTATGCCCTCCTTTGCATTCACAGACGTGTGCAAACCATCCCTGGGAACATGTATGTGCCTACACCTACCACAAACATCCCTTTGTGTGCACCTGTATGCAACCCAACTCCTCAGCACACCCCTGTGCAAGCACACATTTTTGCCACTGCGTCCACGCACTATCCATGTGCTCACACACACTCACGTGTCTGCTTCCCTTAGAGCAGCCCTGTGTGCACACACACAGACACATGTGTAAAACCTTCCTTTCACTCCCAAAGTGCACGCACACACTGGTACCACAGTGTCCTTGCGCAACTCCAACACTCTGCAAACCCCTGTGCATGCACATATATGTGAATGCTCATCCTTGCACACATACCCACTGACCTGCACACACCTGAGCAAACCCACTGGTTTGGACAAAGGACATCTGAAAATCAAGACAGTAGTTTCAGTCTCCGAGTTTACGCTTAGAGAAGTCTAATCTGGGACAACACAAGTCAGCGCTTAATTTTCTTCATCATCATTGTGAAGATAAATAAAACAATAGCACGTTTTCTCATTGTTTTTAATGTTCTTTTATTTCTACTGTACAATAAAATGTACGTATAAATATATTCAATATAAATTTCTTTTTCTCATGAAACATCTAGACATTTTATGGTTTGAGTAAGAACGGTGTCTGCTTTGTGTTTCTTTCCCATTTACAAAACACATTGCTTTTAGGTTTATGTCAAATTGTTGTGGATGAAATCACATTTATCTGCTTGGTTCATGTAATCTAACTTGGATACATATGACCTAGGAACATGGTCATCCAAGAATGTCTCAGGAATCAATGGGTGTAAGATTTAGCGTGATTGGGCCCTAGAACAGCCTCCCCAGAATTAGCAGTCACAGCACCGGGCTTGCCAAATTTCAGGAAGTATTTTGGACAGTGCTCTCAGACATAGAGTCTGATTTTGGGGTAGTCCTGTGTGGATCCAGGAGATGTACATGATGATCTCCTTCGTTTCCTTCCAAACTGGGATATTCTATGGTTTTATGATGCTAGAAGTACATATAGTCAACAGTGCAAACCATCTCACATACTCCAATAACAGAGCGTAAGATGATTCTGTCTGTAATAAGCGGGATGAACTTAGGATATATATTCTAAAGTAGGAGCAGTGTTTGGTCATAAGTTATTTCACTTAGAAAATCTGGTAAGACCATACATGCCCCTCCAAAATGTGGGAACTTGCAGTGTTACTTTTGCCATGTTATTTTCACAGGAAAACAAATGGTGACACCCACATTCTGAACCGCTTGCTTACAAATACAAATAAGCCCAACAATTTTTCTTGAAAGAAACACTCTGCTCTTTCAACCTTCAAACAGCAACACCGAAGACTGGCAGCAGGATGATGATAATTCTGCTGCTGTTCTTTGTAAATGAACACTGGAAATTTTCACTTCTAAGCATTTCTTCTTCCAAAACCCCATCCTGTTGATTGAGAATGAGTGTGCCTTTAGTCACTCGGAGAAAGGAGGACAGGAGAGGTCCATGGGAACGATGGGACTCATCCTCTGTTGTTGAGGAGAGGGTGGCTTGGAGCTCGTGCTGCTGCCTGGTGCCTGGGACTGGAGGTCTGACTCCAAGTCCCCCTGCAAGAGGCTTGGCTCCTCCTCAGTGACACAGACTTGGTCCTGCTCAGAGGTGCTGCTGTCAGGGCAGTCTGGCTGTGTTTGGGCTGGGCTGCACTGCGAAGGCATCAGGTCACAGTCCAGGCTGGTGTCTGTGGTTTCTGGCAGGCTCAGGGCATCCCCTTCTGCAGAGCTGGGAGAAATGATTGTTTCAACAATGATGACCTCCTTCTCGCTGTCAAGGCACTCTGGCTGTGATTGAACTGGGCTGCACTGTGAAGGCATCGGGTCACAGTCCAGGCTGGTGTCTGTGGTTTCTGGCAGGCTCAGATCATCTCCTTCTGCAGAGCTGGGAGAAATGATTGTTTGAACAATGATGACCTCCTTCTCGCTGTCAAGGCACTCTGGCTGTGATTGAACTGGGCTGCACTGTGAAGGCATCGGGTCACAGTCCAGGCTGGTGTCTGTGGTTTCTGGCAGGCTCAGATCATCTCCTTCTGCAGAGCTGGGAGAAATGATTGTTTGAACAATGATGACCTCCTTCTCGCTGTCAAGGCACTCTGGCTGTGATTGAACTGGGCTGCACTGTGAAGGCATCGGGTCACAGTCCAGGCTGGTGTCTGTGGTTTCTGGCAGGCTCAGATCATCTCCTTCTGCAGAGCTGGGAGAAATGATTGTTTGAACAATGATGACCTCCTTCTCGCTGTCAAGGCACTCTGGCTGTGATTGAACTGGGCTGCACTGTGAAGGCATCGGGTCACAGTCCAGGCTGGTGTCTGTGGTTTCTGGCAGGCTCAGATCATCTCCTTCTGCAGAGCTGGGAGAAATGATTGCCTGAACAATGGTGACCTCCTTCTCGCTGTCAAGGCACTCTGGCTGTGATTGAGCTGGGCTGCACTGCGAAGGCATCTGGTCACAGTCCAGGCTGGTGACTGTGGTTTCTGGCAGGCTCAGGGCACCCCCTTCAGCAGAGCTGGGAGAAATGACTGCCTGAACAATGATGACCTCCTTCTCTCCGTCGCTGATGTCACACGGAAGGCTGTCATTTGAATTACAGCGAATTGTGATTCCCATGAGCTCTCCATTTATGGAAACACTCCCTGAGCAATCAGCACTTGGCCTGGCTCTTGTGGGTTCACAAGGGCTGGATTCACCTAGGAAGGAGGGGAGACACAGGGGTTAGCGTCCAACTTTCTCTGCCCATGGACAAAAAGGCTTGGTGCTGCCTGTCAAGTAGGCTTCAAACAGCTTGAGAGCCTCCTTTGAAAAAACAGGGGTCAGCTGAAGATGTCAGGCACGGGCTTGAATGCCAGAAAAAGGTACAAGCCCACCAAAAGCATGAATTCTACCTGTGTTGCTGACAAGCAGTGTTTTGAAAGCTGGATTTGCACCCTTACCTGCCAGCACCACGAGTTCTTCTTCGGAAGGCTTCCTGTCACTGCTCTGCAGTTGGTGTTTTGCCGCAGGGGATGGTCTGCGCAGACATAGGCAGGAACACCAACTGCCAGCTGGTGATTCTTTCTTCTTTCTGGAAGAGCGTGGTCTGGAGAGAAAATAGAGCATGCTGTCAGTTGTGGTGCAGGGTGAGGGAAGAGTTGCACCGAGCCCTTGCCAATAACTGCCCCTTCCTGGCACTGCCTTGTTTCTGCTGAAACACAGCTTAGAAACACGCTCTGTTTCAAACAGCAGAGGATGCTTCCATTCCTACAGCTCAGCCCTGAAGTCCTGCTGGCTACATTCCTATCATCGATGTCAAGCAAGAAGCAGAGTATGTGAGCGAAGGCTCCACAGCTGGACAGGACAGGAGCTGGCAGGCGTAACTGCTTTCTGAGCAACTGTGCGTCCTTAAGGGAGGCTCGAAAGAATCTCTGAGTCATATGCTAACACCTCCTTGGACTCTGCACATTGCCATCTTTAATTTCTAGTGCCAGCAAGTCTGACCAACAGCTTTGCTTAGAGGAGAACTGGAACTGGTTTCAGGCATGTGGCCCTGAAATCTGGAAACCCCAATGTTTCCAGGTACAGCCAGCACAGACCAGGATACACGTCATCGTGGATTCCTGTATCTCATGACTGCCTGCCCTACGAGGAAGTAAAGGCACCCTTGTGTGGCTCCACTGAGCCCGTCGGGCAACTGTGTGTTAGTTGAATCCTTGGAGATATAATGGACAAAAAGTAAAGCAATAAAGCCCACCTGACCAATAATGATAGAAGCTGGAAAGGGAAGTCCTCTTTACCTTTCAGATGGAAAATCAATAATTGTGTGGAATCTCCCTGGAAATTCTGTGGGATCTTCCTCCACTTCAATCTCACTGCTTCGTTTCACTGCAGGAGAGCTGCTCTGGCCTCTTCTCAGAGCTTGTGCCTCTTGCAGGGTGAGCAGCTTTGCGCAAGGAGGAGACTCCCACACAGACCTGGACCCAGGTACAGAACTCGGCCCTGCAAGGGAAAACCACAGGTAAGAGGGAGGATCAGAAAGTGGCAGCACAGCCATCCCCGTTCTGCATTTTCCTCAGATTTGCTTATCCGAGCCACTGGAAGAAGAGGAGCTCAAAGTAACCGGGTTCTCAGAGATATGCTCGTGGCAAAGGACACAGTCATAATTTAGAGCTGCTCACTGTATCGAAACAGACATTAAAAAAACCAAACCTAGAAAACAGGTCTGGGAACTCAGAAAGCTTTGCTGCCACACTTCAATCATGCTTCACCCCCATTCAAAACATCATAAAGGCAGGGATGGTTTTCTCCATGTAAAGTCTGGCCTCGGACATTCTCAGGATTCGGCAACAGGGTGCCATACTCTCATCTAAGCCCTGAAGCCTCCTGTCCCATTGAAAGTCAAAGCGTATTTGAAAGATCTCAGAGAAGGCCTGGATTGGATCAAGATCAATCTAATGAAGGAAGACACTCACCTGCTCCCTCTCCCATGGCTGACGTGGATTTGGAGCCGAAGAGGCCGTCTGTGTGGCCAATAAGGAATTCCACTACAGCTGTCTGTGTCTGAACTTCCAAGCTGGCAGCTCCTCCACTGGCGCAGGCTGACTGGCTCTGCTGGGATCTGAAGAAAAGGCAGATTTTACAAGTCATTCCTCCAAGACTGTTTCCCCAGGTCTGAATTTATGCAGCCCAAAGCAGTCCAGCTGGGCTCTATAGAGTTCAACAGTGGGCAATCAGCAATGCCACCTACGAAATTCTCCTGGATGAACAAGGACAAAGTAGTACCAGCTAAACAAGAGAGCAGTAACTGTCACCTAGAAATTGTGTCCCTGGGGTTGGGGGAGAGCAGTCCAGGCTCCTCCTCTGCTGCCAGAAACTTCTGACAGCTTTTATAGGAGAAGAGCACATTAGATGAAGAAGAAGGGAAGATTGCTTTCTTTCTGGAGAACAGAACTAAGCGTTGTGCTTAAACAGAAAAAGAAGTTTACCTTAAGAGGTTTGGAGCCCACACTATTGCTAAATTATGAGCGTCCATGTTGGTGACTGAGGAGTTCCCAGCAAGAGACGCCAAATGCCTCATCAGGTACTCAAGTGTCCTGGAAAACAAGAGGGGCAGATGTTCAGAACCAAAAAGCCAATCAATTGACCTGATGCAGCCTTCAGCCGCTTCAGTGTGCAGACGCATGATGTTGCAGGTGTGAGGCAACACCTGGATAGCATCATCGCCCTCTGAAAGGCAGGAGGGCTGAGCTCAGCAGACCGAGCACAGCACTGACCTGTAGTGAGGAGCAGGCAGCTGCTGGATGGCGCCCTTCATTCTCACCATCCTCTCCTCCTCGGTAGCAGCACCGGCAGCGTCCTGGAAAAAGGCAGGAAGGGATTCAGACACCAGTCAGCCTAATTAGCTGCTACAGGTTTGGGAACCGTGGGGACAGTGTGCTGGTGGTCAGCACCGAGGCAGACTTGACGCCTTCCAAGAGGCATCAGGGGAAGACCGCAGCACATAGACTGCGTCATCAAGGCCAAGCAGTGCAAGCTCAGGGGGGCTTTACTGCCTGATTGCGCGGTGCAGCTCCTCGCAGCAGGCATTCGTCTCCAACTCCACTTTGCTATTAACCCCATTCTACCAATAGTTGGGGAACAGCAAAGGAAAGGGAATTCTCGCAAGCATGGTGAATAACTTAAATAAGCACCTCCTGGCACCACCAAAAGCGGCATCAGTGAGAGGTAGGATGTGGCAAAGACATGCCTCATGGGGCTAACAGAAATAAGACCTCCGAGCTGGGGCACTGCTGCAACCATCAGCCAGGACGCCCAGGGAAAAGGTACATATCTTTTCCAAGACATTGCCCTGTGCTTACCGTGAACTTGTCATACAGCTGGGTGGTCAGGAGAGGGTTCGGGAGCTCCCTGAAGTACATCTTACATACGGAGCTCACGCTGTGAATGTCACGGACGCTAAGCTCGGGAAGCTGCTCTGAATCAAATTCATGGCTGCAGAGAAGGACACAGAATTGGGCAGGGGGCATTGAGAAAGACGAAAACAAGTCCAAAGCCACACAATATACAGTCAAGAAAAGGAAGGGGTTCCTCGGAGTGCCCGAAGCATGGCACGTGCCCCTACTGACAGCTGTGTCAGTCGCAGCACTCTTACCGTAGTCGCTGGATCTTGGACGTAACGCCGGACAGGCGGTATATCCCCTGCACTACGCCATTCTGCTCGATGAATTCAGAGCAGCTCTGGAGGACCTGGGGGACTACAGAACAAGAGCCAGTGGTTAGCTGAGCTTCTTACTCAAGTCCTGGTTCAGGCCGTGCTCTTCTCACATCCCATCCACTAAGCCCAGCCAGGCTACTGCTTGCTTCCTCCTTAGAGGAGAAAGCTGGCAGAGACAACTGTTAGGAAACTGCACAGAGATGTGTTCTTGGCTTTCCAGAAATGCCACGACCTATCAACAGCCTGCAGAAAGTAATTCTGGCAAAGCCACAGACACTGCAAGTCCCATCACAGCTCTCCTGGGAATCTAAAGACCAGAATAGCTAGGAAAAGGATGCAGGATGCTCTCTGTTGCCAGAAGGCTTCCTACACTTTCAGGCCAAAACAATTGCTGGATATGATCTCCTTTTCATCTATAGATGCCCAACGGAGGAAGATCTCAGGAATGGGCTGTTCCTTACCATCACGGCCAGAGCGGAGAAGGTGCTCCCCCAGGTCACACCCAAACACCCCTTCCTTCTCTGGCTCCGGCTGCCTCGCTCTCTGGGGCCGGGCCTTCACCAGGGATCGAAGGAAGGGGAGGAACTTGCCCCGTTTCTTCGGCACTGCGCAACAAAACAAAGAAATCAGTTCATTTCAGGCTTGGATTGGTTGGATGAACTTAACACATTCGATAGAGCACAGAACAATGGGAAGAACATTCCCAACAAGGACACTCAATAACAGATTTTCCCCATCCCTGCAAGTGCCCAAGGCCAGGTTGGAAGGGGCCCTGGACAGCCTGCTCTCGTTTCCTACTAAATGTGCAGGCTGGCGACCCAGACTGCGGCAGGGGCTTTGGAGCCTGAGTATCCTTTAGGCCCCTTCCAGTCCCAAGCCATTCGAGGAGGATTCTGTGACTTCCCCAAGCCCAATAACATACACAGTGGGATTGGGCCAGATGTCTGCATGTTGTGATGGAGCTTAATGCAGTCTTCTTGCTAATCTTGCTCAACTCGGGCATTAACGAAACCCCTGAATGCCACGTTCTGACCCCATTTTACTAACTCGCATTATCAAATGTAACATGTGTACCTGGCTTTCGCAATGAATTGACCAGGGACTCAGGAACTGTTCCGCTAATGAGTTCCACGCACTCACTAGGGAAAGATCCAACCTGTAACAAGAACAAAAAGACAGGTGGGCATTAGCCCAAGCCCAGAGCCAAAGGGAAGGTCCTCTGACACCGACACAGGGCAACCATTTGTGTCCAGAAGCCCTCCTGTGCAGGCAGAGCAACTCCAATCTGAGATTCCTGACTCTACTGAAGTTGCGCTCTCTTGATGGAAGCATGTGCATACCTGAAAGCCACGCTTGCCTCTCCACCAGGGGCTCAGCTCCTTTGGTGGCATATCAGTGATGCACACCACGTCTCCCACCTGCAAGAGATTGAAACGTCAACCCCAGCTTCAGCACAGCTGTGAGAAAAATGCAGCTCAAATAATTGCCTTCTTTTTCACCGCAGAATATCCTAAAGCTTGACAGCAATTGCACCAATGCAGCCCCCAAGGCATTTTCCCTTCTAAAACTGAACTTGGAGGTACAAGAGTTACACAACATACACAATAGAGCTGTGCAGTAGGAAATGGGTCTCAAAAGCAGCAGGCTCTCTGCCGAAGGCTATGGAAGAGCTGCACTTTAATCATGGGCATCAATTAGCAGAGCTTTCTGAACACATCTGCACACTTCACACCGGGTCTGCTCTTGCTCAGAGACCAGGCTCCCACACTGGGCAGGATCTGCTTGATCAGAAGGTTCAATGCCCAATCCAACCATATTGGAGAGATGGCTGAACTCCTCCCAACCCAGCACAAGTCTAAGCTGGAACCAAACCCTCGAAGCTTAACCTCACAAGACATTCTGATGGTGCCTGAGACTATTCCTGAGGCATTCACAACCTGTACTCTCCAGTGCATGACAACAAGGAAAGCCTGTAACTGCTTACCTCCAGGGAGACTTCATCCGGCGCCTGGGCGACGTAGCTCTTAATAACATGGGCCGCCGCAATTGCTGGTACGTTGAGAGATGATACAGCACGCTCCAGCTGCGGCTTCCACATGTTATAGGCCTGCAAACAGAGCAAAGTCCATGGTCAGGAGCTGAGGGCAAACGAGGAGGATTTCAAGATGAGGAGCACATCTGCAGAGAAAGCTGCAGGAAAGGCGCTCCGTCATTATCAGGAGCACTTCAGAAGGAGCTGCACGTCTCATGACAGTAGTTTCTCTTCCTGCTGTGCAGCGGGTTCGGCAGGCCATGCAAAGATGCATCTCTCTCTACACAGACTAATCTGCAATGGCACTGGCACGGGCAGGTGGCCTGTCCGCCTTTGGCCCACTCTATCCAGAAGGAGAGTACACCTGCGGCTCCCTCTGCTGGCTCAACACAAGAAACAAAGACAAGCCAGAGCTTCATACTGTACCTCCGTCACCCCAACCTCAGGCCCATCGCTGATCTTGCTGCACGCAACGCCCATCACCACAGGTGTGACCAGCTGGAACAGAGCAAAAACACGCTTCTGTTTTCTCTATTCACACAGCACAGTATGGAGAGACTTCTTCAGAACTACCCTTGCATACTCTGCGGCATAGGCAAGTGTTGGAGAAACTACCCCTTGCTTCAGTCTATTCCAACATGACAGCCTATTAGGCAGTGTTGTACAAGTTGCTATCGCTCTGCCAGCAAATTGGGACTCTGGCACAGAGCAGCAGATGCATTCGCCCAGAGCGCTCTGACAGTGCGATAGCAGGGCATTAGACAGCACCCTTCTGAGGGCTAAGCTGGAGGACAGTGAAGAAACCCACGGCATGCAAAACGATGTGGGGGGACAAAACATGGCACGTACCTGGCAACAAGATCACCTCAAACTATCTGCAGCAGTTCCTTGTCACTTTGCTCAGATGTTCTGAGAGCAAAAGCTGCACCGAGGCAGTGGGCGGAGGGTGGGCAGAGAAGAGAGAAAGAGCAGGTCAGTGAGCAGGGCTAAGACAGCCATGGAATAACACACACAGCACAACCGTCCCATCCACTTGCTGCAAGACATGCTGAGTCTCAGGCTACGTGATGCCTGTCTGCCCAGCAACTTTATGATGCTTCCACAATTGAGCAAAGAAGACAACGGAAGAAGCATGGGACGGGTGCCACCTTTACAGACACCCTCTTTGCAACGTGTGTACCGGGGGAAAACTACGTCTGGTGGTCAAGAGTAAGCAATACGGTGCTGTGAGCCCCGACAGCCACCAGTTCTCAATACCTCACTGCCCACCCGTCCATCCCATGCTGGTTCAGCTTACCTACAAGCTGCTGCGCAAAAACTTCTGAAGAAAAGGCACTAAACGCACAAGAAGAACAAGCCAACCAACCACTCCGAACTCCTGCTCACCCACAAAGGAACACGGAACGCACCGCTCCTCCCCTCATTCCAGCCGCTTATGACATCACCAAGGGCCACCAGCCTGGTCCACCATGACCCCCCACAAGGGGGGGAGGCAAGACCACATGGTCACATCTGATTCCAACATGGCACCACAACATTCCAGAACTCAGTGTGGGCTTGCAATTCTATCCTGGTGTGGCAGCGCAATGGGAGGTGTTTGGGCACAGCTGAATAAGTGACAGACACCGCAGGACTCCAAAGGAGGGTGCCAGATTAACTCTCAGCATTCTTTTGAAGTTTTGTCATTTCTAGAAAGTCCAGCTGACAAATGCTCACTTTGTCTGGGTAACGCCTCTATGCATCATGAATGAAAAAGAAAATAAAATGGGCACGTGACCCTATGATACTTATCTCTCTGCTCTTGTTGTCAGCCAGGCACCTAAGATGAGCACTACGTGTCCCTGCTCCTGACTGAAGATTCCCCCAAGTCTGTGTTCCACTCTGCTCCACCTCAGGGTCTAAAAGAAACACAGACAGAGATAATGAGAAGATCTTTTGTGCAGACGAAAGCGCAGGCTGCACGCGTATTCTCTTTAGCAAGAAATACTACTTGAGAATCCAAAGATAGTTTTTTGAGAGGTAGTATGAAAGGTGAACAGAAAGTAAATTGATTCATTAAAATTACCTAGTTCATCCTCTCCCCGTGAAAAAGGAAGCCACCTGGGCACTGTATGCAGCAGTTCTGAGAACACCTTGCACCACAAATTGCGGCACATACATTTTTTTTCCCACAGGCCCGTCTCTTCTGTCATTTGTGTCAGATTCACTCAGGTTAAAATACGTGGATCAGAACTGCCATTCCGATCTGCTGAGGCAGGATCCCACCGCCAGGACGCCCCCCAGTCCCATTCCGTGTTTTTCCCAGCAATTGATATCACCTACCCAGACTTCTGCAGGGCCTTCCATACGGTCTCCCATCACAGGGAGAAGCAGGAGAGCTCTCAGGGCTGGAGAAATCAAGGCTGCCTCTAAGATGGTGCTTTCAAACAGCACGAGTACCTGGATGTAGGACTTGAATCACAAGGGTAACATGAAAAAGCCACCAGTCCCCACAGATGTGGCTGTTCACAGAGATAACCACTGCGTGTTTTCCCACAGTGTGATGCTCACCCATCAAAGTGCTCAGCCATCCAAATGCGTCCAGCGTCTGAGCACCCATTTCGAGATGGTTTTCTTAGCATCCAAGCTGAATCTCCCTTGGTACAACCTGAGGCCGTTCCCTCCAGTCCTGTCACTGGTTACATGGGAGAAGAGCAGGAAAACCCCCACCCCCACATAACCTCTCTTCAGGTAATCGTAGAGAATGATAAGGTCTTCCCTGAGCCTCCTCTTAGCCAGACTAAATAATCCCAGTTCCATAAGAAGCTCCCCATAAGACTAGTGCTCTAGACACCTCACAGCTTCAATGGTCTTCTCTGGACACATCTCAGGATTTCATTGTCCTTCTTGCAGTGAGGGGCCCAGAACAGAGCAAAGAACTCAAGGTGAGGGCTCACCAGTTCCGAGTACGGGGGAATGATCGATTCCCGGTTCCTGCTGGCTCAAGTCTTCTGCATTCCAATTCCAATCTAAACCATTCCTGCTGTGGTAGTACCTGAATCCTTATTTGGGACTGGAGCTCAAGAAGTCAGCGCATCAGAAATAACACAACGTGCAACTGGAAGACGTGTCTCAAAGCCCAGAAAATCCAACTCTCTAACCTTGGCGCAACTCACCAACCAAGAGCCAGGCCTTGACAACTTGGCTGATCTGAGCATGCAGGTGGGGGCCAGACAGTGGACCACAAGTGTTCATTTCCACTGCAGGTCCATGTAGAGAACAGCCTCAATCAGCAGGTGTGAATGAATTCATTCACAAGCTGCACAATAAGCCTGTTCTTTATGTGAAAAAACAAACAAACAAACAAAAAACCCACAAAAACAACAACAAAAAAAACCAAAACAAACAAAAAAAAAAAACAACATAAAAAACAACAAAAACCACACATAGATTTTTGACCAAAAAAGGTGAGAGTTAATAATGACCAAATAGGTTCCTGTTCCTAGGCCTAATCCTCTCACCCCAACTCCTGGGTGATGCCCACAGGCTTCAAGTCAGGTCTCAAATCCATTGGACTCCCGTCGCAGAACTCTATCAAAAAGGATGTCACACATGTGACACTTGCATACATTTTGCACCAGAAACAGTGATGCCAGCAGGAGCGGAGAGGTGATTGTCCCCCTGTACTCAGCACTGTTGAGGCCACAACTCGAGTTCTGTTTCCAGTTTTGGACCCCTCAGTGCAAGGAAGACACTGAGGCTTTGGAACATGTTCAAAGACAGGCAAGAAAGCTGGCGAGGGGTCTGGAGCACAATTGTGCAATATGAGGAGAGGCTGCAGCACCTGGGAATGCTCAGCCTGGAGAAGAGCTGGCTCAGAGGAGACCTTCTTGCTCTCTATAACTTCCTGAAGGGAGGTTGTAGTGAGCTGGGGGTTAGCCTCTTCTCTCGTGTCATTATTGATAGGACCAGAGGGAATGGTTTCAAGCTGCAGCAGGGGCGATTCTGGTTGGATGTTAGGAAATATTACTTTTCAGAAAGGGGTGGCTAGTCACTGGAATGGACTGCCCAGGAGGTGGTGGAGTCACTGATCCTGGGGGTGTTCAAGGAATGACTGGATGTTGTGTTGAGGGACATGATTTAGTGGAAGCTGTTGGTAACAGGAGAACGGTTGGACTGGATGATCTTTTAGGTCTTTTCCAACCCTGGTGATTCTATGATTCTATGATTCATATGCTAAGAAGCAAGCAGAGGCGCTTTTGTTAAATATTTCAATGGAGAGAAGAGTTGATATCCGCTTCTCCCGACAACAGAAACATGGTACCAGCTTTCCAAGCCCACCCGCCATACAGTAGGCAGACAAAGCACACATAAAGGAGCATGCACATCCCCTCCGGCATAACTTGAGCCCACAACCCACCTTCAGATTTCTGTGGATTTCTAGCGTTTTATACTGATGCAGCCTCGCTACAGCTCCATGGGTGTCACACAAGGACTGCAAGACCTCTTTCTCCGCAAACCCCACCTGCAGGCCTTGGTCAAAGAGGATTGCCACCTGCCCTCCTGAGCAAAAACACTAAGAACGAGAGCAAAGCACACTGGATTTGCCTTGGCCTGGCCTAAGCCCCAGTCCTACCAGACAGACCCTGGGATGAAAATTGCTCCACAAACTGCGGATGGACACCAGCAACCAAGAAGTTGACCGGATCCAGTCCCAAACAATCACCTAGCCTCCCCAGGAAGCTCTTTGCCATCAGCTCCATCATTGCCTTTCCTTCTCACCTCAATCCCAAAGTGGTTTCCACATCTGCCAGCACGTCTTACCTGACACCTCATCACACGGTGCTTCAACAGCACCAAATTTGCTTCCGGGGCCCTCCTTCAACTCACTGTGCTAACACTCATGATTCAAATTACACAGAAATCCTAGCAGAAGTTCTCGGTGAGAACTGCACCTAACATTCCTCCTTCTACAAGCAAACAGGGCCAACACGTGGTCGTAAAAATGCATTCATCAAAGAGAAGCAGAGATGGCACGGCAGGACAGACATACTCGGTGTGCACGTTTGAAGTCATTTGAGAACCTAGTCGTTCTTGCTGCAGGACGCCTGACTTCTGTTAAAAGCTGAACGGTCCCCAGAACACCTGTTTCCATCAGCTGCCACCATCCAAAACAGCCAGCCTTCTTGAGGTCACCTGGCCCAGACATCCCTTTTGCTCTACACTTGATTTCTGCAAGAGAGACAGGAGCTCGGCATGCACACCATCCTTCCAACACCCCATTCCAGCAGCGAGGGATCACAGCACTGGCACAGCTGAAACAAAATGGGTGTGCGAGTTTCCTGTTAGCACTCAGTGTGAACAAATCTACCACTGAGCAACACCGTGAGCCCCCACTCACCTCAGCACAGGTCAACCTGTAACCCCAGCCTTCCCCTATCCATGTGCACACGTACACCCATGCGCCACCCTGCCTGTTTTGCACACCCCCATGCACACACTGCATCTTATGCCCTCCTTTGCATTCACAGACGTGTGCAAACCATCCCTGGGAACATGTATGTGCCTACACCTACCACAAACATCCCTTTGTGTGCACCTGTATGCAACCCAACTCCTCAGCACACCCCTGTGCAAGCACACATTTTTGCCACTGCGTCCACGCACTATCCATGTGCTCACACACACTCACGTGTCTGCTTCCCTTAGAGCAGCCCTGTGTGCACACACACAGACACATGTGTAAAACCTTCCTTTCACTCCCAAAGTGCACGCACACACTGGTACCACAGTGTCCTTGCGCAACTCCAACACTCTGCAAACCCCTGTGCATGCACATATATGTGAATGCTCATCCTTGCACACATACCCACTGACCTGCACACACCTGAGCAAACCCACTGGTTTGGACAAAGGACATCTGAAAATCAAGACAGTAGTTTCAGTCTCCGAGTTTACGCTTAGAGAAGTCTAATCTGGGACAACACAAGTCAGCGCTTAATTTTCTTCATCATCATTGTGAAGATAAATAAAACAATAGCACGTTTTCTCATTGTTTTTAATGTTCTTTTATTTCTACTGTACAATAAAATGTACGTATAAATATATTCAATATAAATTTCTTTTTCTCATGAAACATCTAGACATTTTATGGTTTGAGTAAGAACGGTGTCTGCTTTGTGTTTCTTTCCCATTTACAAAACACATTGCTTTTAGGTTTATGTCAAATTGTTGTGGATGAAATCACATTTATCTGCTTGGTTCATGTAATCTAACTTGGATACATATGACCTAGGAACATGGTCATCCAAGAATGTCTCAGGAATCAATAGGTGTAAGATTTAGCGTGATTGGGCCCTAGAACAGCCTCCCCAGAATTAGCAGTTACAGCACTGGGCTTGCCAAATTTCAGGAAGTATTTTGGACAGTGCTCTCAGACATAGAGTCTGATTTTGGGGTAGTCCTGTGTGGATCCAGGAGATGTACATGATGATCTCCTTCGTTTCCTTACAAACTGGGATATTCTATGGTTTTATGATGCTAGAAGTATGTATAGTCAACAGTGCAAACCATCTCACATACTCCAATAACAGAGCGTAAGATGATTCTGTCTGTAATAAGCGGGATGAACTTAGGATATATATTCTAAAGTAGGAGCAGTGTTTGGTCATAAGTTATTTCACTTAGAAAATCTGGTAAGACCATACATGCCCCTCCAAAATGTGGGAACTTGCAGTGTTACTTTTGCCATGTTATTTTCACAGGAAAACAAATGGTGACACCCACATTCTGAACCGCTTGCTTACAAATACAAATAAGCCCAACAATTTTTCTTGAAAGAAACACTCTGCTCTTTCAACCTTCAAACAGCAACACCGAAGACTGGCAGCAGGATGATGATAATTCTGCTGCTGTTCTTTGTAAATGAACACTGGAAATTTTCACTTCTAAGCATTTCTTCTTCCAAAACCCCATCCTGTTGATTGAGAATGAGTGTGCCTTTAGTCACTCGGAGAAAGGAGGACAGGAGAGGTCCATGGGAACGATGGGACTCATCCTCTGTTGTTGAGGAGAGGGTGGCTTGGAGCTCGTGCTGCTGCCTGGTGCCTGGGACTGGAGGTCTGACTCCAAGTCCCCCTGCAAGAGGCTTGGCTCCTCCTCAGTGACACAGACTTGGTCCTGCTCAGAGGTGCTGCTGTCAGGGCAGTCTGGCTGTGTTTGGGCTGGGCTGCACTGCGAAGGCATCAGGTCACAGTCCAGGCTGGTGTCTGTGGTTTCTGGCAGGCTCAGGGCATCCCCTTCTGCAGAGCTGAGAGAAATGATTGTTTGAACAATGATGACCTCCTTCTCGCTGTCAAGGCACTCTGGCTGTGATTGAACTGGGCTGCACTGTGAAGGCATCGGGTCACAGTCCAGGCTGGTGTCTGTGGTTTCTGGCAGGCTCAGATCATCTCCTTCTGCAGAGCTGGGAGAAATGATTGCCTGAACAATGATGACCTCCTTCTCGCTGTCAAGGCACTCTGGCTGTGATTGAACTGGGCTGCACTGTGAAGGCATCGGGTCACAGTCCAGGCTGGTGTCTGTGGTTTCTGGCAGGCTCAGATCATCTCCTTCTGCAGAGCTGGGAGAAATGATTGTTTGAACAATGATGACCTCCTTCTCGCTGTCAAGGCACTCTGGCTGTGATTGAGCTGGGCTGCACTGCGAAGGCATCTGGTCACAGTCCAGGCTGGTGACTGTGGTTTCTGGCAGGCTCAGGGCACCCCCTTCAGCAGAGCTGGGAGAAATGACTGCCTGAACAATGATGACCTCCTTCTCTCCGTCGCTGATGTCACACGGAAGGCTGTCATTTGAATTACAGCGAATTGTGATTCCCATGAGCTCTCCATTTATGGAAACACTCCCTGAGCAATCAGCACTTGGCCTGGCTCTTGTGGGTTCACAAGGGCTGGATTCACCTAGGAAGGAGGGGAGACACAGGGGTTAGCGTCCAACTTTCTCTGCCCATGGACAAAAAGGCTTGGTGCTGCCTGTCAAGTAGGCTTCAAACAGCTTGAGAGCCTCCTTTGAAAAAACAGGGGTCAGCTGAAGATGTCAGGCACGGGCTTGAATGCCAGAAAAAGGTACAAGCCCACCAAAAGCATGAATTCTACCTGTGTTGCTGACAAGCAGTGTTTTGAAAGCTGGATTTGCACCCTTACCTGCCAGCACCACGAGTTCTTCTTCGGAAGGCTTCCTGTCACTGCTCTGCAGTTGGTGTTTTGCCGCAGGGGATGGTCTGCGCAGACATAGGCAGGAACACCAACTGCCAGCTGGTGATTCTTTCTTCTTTCTGGAAGAGCGTGGTCTGGAGAGAAAATAGAGCATGCTGTCAGTTGTGGTGCAGGGTGAGGGAAGAGTTGCACCGAGCCCTTGCCAATAACTGCCCCTTCCTGGCACTGCCTTGTTTCTGCTGAAACACAGCTTAGAAACACGCTCTGTTTCAAACAGCAGAGGATGCTTCCATTCCTACAGCTCAGCCCTGAAGTCCTGCTGGCTACATTCCTATCATCGATGTCAAGCAAGAAGCAGAGTATGTGAGCGAAGGCTCCACAGCTGGACAGGACAGGAGCTGGCAGGCGTAACTGCTTTCTGAGCAACTGTGCGTCCTTAAGGGAGGCTCGAAAGAATCTCTGAGTCATATGCTAACACCTCCTTGGACTCTGCACATTGCCATCTTTAATTTCTAGTGCCAGCAAGTCTGACCAACAGCTTTGCTTAGAGGAGAACTGGAACTGGTTTCAGGCATGTGGCCCTGAAATCTGGAAACCCCAATGTTTCCAGGTACAGCCAGCACAGACCAGGATACACGTCATCGTGGATTCCTGTATCTCATGACTGCCTGCCCTACGAGGAAGTAAAGGCACCCTTGTGTGGCTCCACTGAGCCCGTCGGGCAACTGTGTGTTAGTTGAATCCTTGGAGATATAATGGACAAAAAGTAAAGCAATAAAGCCCACCTGACCAATAATGATAGAAGCTGGAAAGGGAAGTCCTCTTTACCTTTCAGATGGAAAATCAATAATTGTGTGGAATCTCCCTGGAAATTCTGTGGGATCTTCCTCCACTTCAATCTCACTGCTTCGTTTCACTGCAGGAGAGCTGCTCTGGCCTCTTCTCAGAGCTTGTGCCTCTTGCAGGGTGAGCAGCTTTGCGCAAGGAGGAGACTCCCACACAGACCTGGACCCAGGTACAGAACTCGGCCCTGCAAGGGAAAACCACAGGTAAGAGGGAGGATCAGAAAGTGGCAGCACAGCCATCCCCGTTCTGCATTTTCCTCAGATTTGCTTATCCGAGCCACTGGAAGAAGAGGAGCTCAAAGTAACCGGGTTCTCAGAGATATGCTCGTGGCAAAGGACACAGTCATAATTTAGAGCTGCTCACTGTATCGAAACAGACATTAAAAAAACCAAACCTAGAAAACAGGTCTGGGAACTCAGAAAGCTTTGCTGCCACACTTCAATCATGCTTCACCCCCATTCAAAACATCATAAAGGCAGGGATGGTTTTCTCCATGTAAAGTCTGGCCTCGGACATTCTCAGGATTCGGCAACAGGGTGCCATACTCTCATCTAAGCCCTGAAGCCTCCTGTCCCATTGAAAGTCAAAGCGTATTTGAAAGATCTCAGAGAAGGCCTGGATTGGATCAAGATCAATCTAATGAAGGAAGACACTCACCTGCTCCCTCTCCCATGGCTGACGTGGATTTGGAGCCGAAGAGGCCGTCTGTGTGGCCAATAAGGAATTCCACTACAGCTGTCTGTGTCTGAACTTCCAAGCTGGCAGCTCCTCCACTGGCGCAGGCTGACTGGCTCTGCTGGGATCTGAAGAAAAGGCAGATTTTACAAGTCATTCCTCCAAGACTGTTTCCCCAGGTCTGAATTTATGCAGCCCAAAGCAGTCCAGCTGGGCTCTATAGAGTTCAACAGTGGGCAATCAGCAATGCCACCTACGAAATTCTCCTGGATGAACAAGGACAAAGTAGTACCAGCTAAACAAGAGAGCAGTAACTGTCACCTAGAAATTGTGTCCCTGGGGTTGGGGGAGAGCAGTCCAGGCTCCTCCTCTGCTGCCAGAAACTTCTGACAGCTTTTATAGGAGAAGAGCACATTAGATGAAGAAGAAGGGAAGATTGCTTTCTTTCTGGAGAACAGAACTAAGCGTTGTGCTTAAACAGAAAAAGAAGTTTACCTTAAGAGGTTTGGAGCCCACACTATTGCTAAATTATGAGCGTCCATGTTGGTGACTGAGGAGTTCCCAGCAAGAGACGCCAAATGCCTCATCAGGTACTCAAGTGTCCTGGAAAACAAGAGGGGCAGATGTTCAGAACCAAAAAGCCAATCAATTGACCTGATGCAGCCTTCAGCCGCTTCAGTGTGCAGACGCATGATGTTGCAGGTGTGAGGCAACACCTGGATAGCATCATCGCCCTCTGAAAGGCAGGAGGGCTGAGCTCAGCAGACCGAGCACAGCACTGACCTGTAGTGAGGAGCAGGCAGCTGCTGGATGGCGCCCTTCATTCTCACCATCCTCTCCTCCTCGGTAGCAGCACCGGCAGCGTCCTGGAAAAAGGCAGGAAGGGATTCAGACACCAGTCAGCCTAATTAGCTGCTACAGGTTTGGGAACCGTGGGGACAGTGTGCTGGTGGTCAGCACCGAGGCAGACTTGACGCCTTCCAAGAGGCATCAGGGGAAGACCGCAGCACATAGACTGCGTCATCAAGGCCAAGCAGTGCAAGCTCAGGGGGGCTTTACTGCCTGATTGCGCGGTGCAGCTCCTCGCAGCAGGCATTCGTCTCCAACTCCACTTTGCTATTAACCCCATTCTACCAATAGTTGGGGAACAGCAAAGGAAAGGGAATTCTCGCAAGCATGGTGAATAACTTAAATAAGCACCTCCTGGCACCACCAAAAGCGGCATCAGTGAGAGGTAGGATGTGGCAAAGACATGCCTCATGGGGCTAACAGAAATAAGACCTCCGAGCTGGGGCACTGCTGCAACCATCAGCCAGGACGCCCAGGGAAAAGGTACATATCTTTTCCAAGACATTGCCCTGTGCTTACCGTGAACTTGTCATACAGCTGGGTGGTCAGGAGAGGGTTCGGGAGCTCCCTGAAGTACATCTTACATACGGAGCTCACGCTGTGAATGTCACGGACGCTAAGCTCGGGAAGCTGCTCTGAATCAAATTCATGGCTGCAGAGAAGGACACAGAATTGGGCAGGGGGCATTGAGAAAGACGAAAACAAGTCCAAAGCCACACAATATACAGTCAAGAAAAGGAAGGGGTTCCTCGGAGTGCCCGAAGCATGGCACGTGCCCCTACTGACAGCTGTGTCAGTCGCAGCACTCTTACCGTAGTCGCTGGATCTTGGACGTAACGCCGGACAGGCGGTATATCCCCTGCACTACGCCATTCTGCTCGATGAATTCAGAGCAGCTCTGGAGGACCTGGGGGACTACAGAACAAGAGCCAGTGGTTAGCTGAGCTTCTTACTCAAGTCCTGGTTCAGGCCGTGCTCTTCTCACATCCCATCCACTAAGCCCAGCCAGGCTACTGCTTGCTTCCTCCTTAGAGGAGAAAGCTGGCAGAGACAACTGTTAGGAAACTGCACAGAGATGTGTTCTTGGCTTTCCAGAAATGCCACGACCTATCAACAGCCTGCAGAAAGTAATTCTGGCAAAGCCACAGACACTGCAAGTCCCATCACAGCTCTCCTGGGAATCTAAAGACCAGAATAGCTAGGAAAAGGATGCAGGATGCTCTCTGTTGCCAGAAGGCTTCCTACACTTTCAGGCCAAAACAATTGCTGGATATGATCTCCTTTTCATCTATAGATGCCCAACGGAGGAAGATCTCAGGAATGGGCTGTTCCTTACCATCACGGCCAGAGCGGAGAAGGTGCTCCCCCAGGTCACACCCAAACACCCCTTCCTTCTCTGGCTCCGGCTGCCTCGCTCTCTGGGGCCGGGCCTTCACCAGGGATCGAAGGAAGGGGAGGAACTTGCCCCGTTTCTTCGGCACTGCGCAACAAAACAAAGAAATCAGTTCATTTCAGGCTTGGATTGGTTGGATGAACTTAACACATTCGATAGAGCACAGAACAATGGGAAGAACATTCCCAACAAGGACACTCAATAACAGATTTTCCCCATCCCTGCAAGTGCCCAAGGCCAGGTTGGAAGGGGCCCTGGACAGCCTGCTCTCGTTTCCTACTGAATGTGCAGGCTGGCGACCCAGACTGCGGCAGGGGCTTTGGAGCCTGAGTATCCTTTAGGCCCCTTCCAGTCCCAAGCCATTTGAGGAGGATTCTGTGACTTCCCCAAGCCCAATAACATACACAGTGGGATTGGGCCAGATGTCTGCATGTTGTGATGGAGCTTAATGCAGTCTTCTTGCTAATCTTGCTCAACTCGGGCATTAACGAAACCCCTGAATGCCACGTTCTGACCCCATTTTACTAACTCGCATTATCAAATGTAACATGTGTACCTGGCTTTCGCAATGAATTGACCAGGGACTCAGGAACTGTTCCGCTAATGAGTTCCACGCACTCACTAGGGAAAGATCCAACCTGTAACAAGAACAAAAAGACAGGTGGGCATTAGCCCAAGCCCAGAGCCAAAGGGAAGGTCCTCTGACACCGACACAGGGCAACCATTTGTGTCCAGAAGCCCTCCTGTGCAGGCAGAGCAACTCCAATCTGAGATTCCTGACTCTACTGAAGTTGCGCTCTCTTGATGGAAGCATGTGCATACCTGAAAGCCACGCTTGCCTCTCCACCATGGGCTCAGCTCCTTTGGTGGCATATCAGTGATGCACACCACGTCTCCCACCTGCAAGAGATTGAAACGTCAACCCCAGCTTCAGCACAGCTGTGAGAAAAATGCAGCTCAAATAACTGCCTTCTTTTTCACCGCAGAATATCCTAAAGCTTGACAGCAATTGCACCAATGCAGCCCCCAAGGCATTTTCCCTTCTAAAACTGAACTTGGAGGTACAAGAGTTACACAACATACACAATAGAGCTGTGCAGTAGGAAATGGGTCTCAAAAGCAGCAGGCTCTCTGCCGAAGGCTATGGAAGAGCTGCACTTTAATCATGGGCATCAATTAGCAGAGCTTTCTGAACACATCTGCACACTTCACACCGGGTCTGCTCTTGCTCAGAGACCAGGCTCCCACACTGGGCAGGATCTGCTTGATCAGAAGGTTCAATGCCCAATCCAACCATATTGGAGAGATGGCTGAACTCCTCCCAACCCAGCACAAGTCTAAGCTGGAACCAAACCCTCGAAGCTTAACCTCACAAGACATTCTGATGGTGCCTGAGACTATTCCTGAGGCATTCACAACCTGTACTCTCCAGTGCATGACAACAAGGAAAGCCTGTAACTGCTTACCTCCAGGGAGACTTCATCCGGCGCCTGGGCGACGTAGCTCTTAATAACATGGGCCGCCGCAATTGCTGGTACGTTGAGAGATGATACAGCACGCTCCAGCTGCGGCTTCCACATGTTATAGGCCTGCAAACAGAGCAAAGTCCATGGTCAGGAGCTGAGGGCAAACAAGGAGGATTTCAAGATGAGGAGCACATCTGCAGAGAAAGCTGCAGGAAAGGCGCTCCGTCCTTATCAGGAGCACTTCAGAAGGAGCTGCACGTCTCATGACAGTAGTTTCTCTTCCTGCTGTGCAGCGGGTTCGGCAGGCCATGCAAAGATGCATCTCTCTCTACACAGACTAATCTGCAATGGCACTGGCACGGGCAGGTGGCCTGTCCGCCTTTGGCCCACTCTATCCAGAAGGAGAGTACACCTGCGGCTCCCTCTGCTGGCTCAACACAAGAAACAAAGACAAGCCAGAGCTTCATACTGTACCTCCGTCACCCCAACCTCAGGCCCATCGCTGATCTTGCTGCACGCAACGCCCATCACCACAGGTGTGACCAGCTGGAACAGAGCAAAAACACGCTTCTGTTTTCTCTATTCACACAGCACAGTATGGAGAGACTTCTTCAGAACTACCCTTGCATACCCTGCGGCATAGGCAAGTGTTGGAGAAACTACCCCTTGCTTCAGTCTATTCCAACGTGACAGCCTATTAGGCAGTGTTGTACAAGTTGCTATCGCTCTGCCAGCAAATGGGGACTCTGGCACAGAGCAGCAGATGCATTCGCCCAGAGCGCTCTGACAGTGCGATAGCAGGGCGGCATTAGACAGCACCCTTCTGAGGGCTAAGCTGGAGGACAGTGAAGAAACCCACGGCATGCAAAACGATGTGGGGGGACAAAACATGGCACGTACCTGGCAACAAGATCACCTCAAACTATCTGCAGCAGTTCCTTGTCACTTTGCTCAGATGTTCTGAGAGCAAAAGCTGCACCGAGGCAGTGGGCGGAGGGTGGGCAGAGAAGAGAGAAAGAGCAGGTCAGTGAGCAGGGCTAAGACAGCCATGGAATAACACACACAGCACAACCGTCCCATCCACTTGCTGCAAGACATGCTGAGTCTCAGGCCACGTGATGCCTGTCTGCCCAGCAACTTTATGATGCTTCCACAATTGAGCAAAGAAGACAACGGAAGAAGCATGGGACGGGTGCCACCTTTACAGACACCCTCTTTGCAACGTGTGTACCGGGGGAAAACTACGTCTGGTGGTCAAGAGTAAGCAATACGGTGCTGTGAGCCCCGACAGCCACCAGTTCTCAATACCTCACTGCCCACCCGTCCATCCCATGCTGGTTCAGCTTACCTACAAGCTGCTGCGCAAAAACTTCTGAAGAAAAGGCACTAAACGCACAAGAAGAACAAGCCAACCAACCACTCCGAACTCCTGCTCACCCACAAAGGAACACGGAACGCACCGCTCCTCCCCTCATTCCAGCCGCTTATGACATCACCAAGGGCCACCAGCCTGGTCCACCATGACCCCCCACAAGGGGGGGAGGCAAGACCACATGGTCACATCTGATTCCAACATGGCACCACAACATTCCAGAACTCAGTGTGGGCTTGCAATTCTATCCTGGTGTGGCAGCGCAATGGGAGGTGTTTGGGCACAGCTGAATAAGTGACAGACACCGCAGGACTCCAAAGGAGGGTGCCAGATTAACTCTCAGCATTCTTTTGCAGTTTTGTCATTTCTAGAAAGTCCAGCTGACAAATGCTCACTTTGTCTGGGTAACGCCTCTATGCATCATGAATGAAAAAGAAAATAAAATGGGCACGTGACCCTATGATACTTGTCTCTCTGCTCTTGTTGTCAGCCAGGCACCTAAGATGAGCACTACGTGTCCCTGCTCCTGACTGAAGATTCCCCCAAGTCTGTGTTCCACTCTGCTCCACCTCAGGGTCTAAAAGAAACACAGACAGAGATAATGAGAAGATCTTTTGTGCAGACGAAAGCGCAGGCTGCACGCGTATTCTCTTTAGCAAGAAATACTACTTGAGAATCCAAAGATAGTTTTTTGAGAGGTAGTATGAAAGGTGAACAGAAAGTAAATTGATTCATTAAAATTACCTAGTTAATCCTCTCCCCGTGAAAAAGGAAGCCACCTGGGCACTGTATGCAGCAGTTCTGAGAACACCTTGCACCACAAATTGCGGCACATACATTTTTTTTCCCACAGGCCCGTCTCTTCTGTCATTTGTGTCAGATTCACTCAGGTTAAAATACGTGGATCAGAACTGCCATTCCGATCTGCTGAGGCAGGATCCCACCGCCAGGACGCCCCCCAGTCCCATTCCGTGTTTTTCCCAGCAAGTGATATCACCTACCCAGACTTCTGCAGGGCCTTCCATACGGTCTCCCATCACAGGGAGAAGCAGGAGAGCTCTCAGGGCTGGAGAAATCAAGGCTGCCTCTAAGATGGTGCTTTCAAACAGCACGAGTACCTGGATGTAGGACTTGAATCACAAGGGTAACATGAAAAAGCCACCAGTCCCCACAGATGTGGCTGTTCACAGAGATAACCACTGCGTGTTTTCCCACAGTGTGATGCTCACCCATCAAAGTGCTCAGCCATCCAAATGCGTCCAGCGTCTGAGCACCCATTTCGAGATGGTTTTCTTAGCATCCAAGCTGAATCTCCCTTGGTACAACCTGAGGCCGTTCCCTCCAGTCCTGTCACTGGTTACATGGGAGAAGAGCAGGAAAACCCCCACCCCCACATAACCTCTCTTCAGGTAATCGTAGAGAATGATAAGGTCTTCCCTGAGCCTCCTCTTAGCCAGACTAAATAATCCCAGTTCCATAAGAAGCTCCCCATAAGACTAGTGCTCTAGACACCTCACAGCTTCAATGGTCTTCTCTGGACACATCTCAGGATTTCATTGTCCTTCTTGCAGTGAGGGGCCCAGAACAGAGCAAAGAACTCAAGGTGAGGGCTCACCAGTTCCGAGTATGGGGGAATGATCGATTCCCGGTTCCTGCTGGCTCAAGTCTTCTGCATTCCAATTCCAATCTAAACCATTCCTGCTGTGGTAGTACCTGAATCCTTATTTGGGACTGGAGCTCAAGAAGTCAGCGCATCAGAAATAACACAACGTGCAACTGGAAGACGTGTCTCAAAGCCCAGAAAATCCAACTCTCTAACCTTGGCGCAACTCACCAACCAAGAGCCAGGCCTTGACAACTTGGCTGATCTGAGCATGCAGGTGGGGGCCAGACAGTGGACCACAAGTGTTCATTTCCACTGCAGGTCCATGTAGAGAACAGCCTCAATCAGCAGGTGTGAATGAATTCATTCACAAGCTGCACAATAAGCCTGTTCTTTATGTGAAAAAACAAACAAACAAACAAAAAACCCACAAAAACAACAACAAAAAAAACCAAAACAAACAAACAAAAAAAACAACATAAAAAACAACAAAAACCACACATAGATTTTTGACCAAAAAAGGTGAGAGTTAATAATGACCAAATAGGTTCCTGTTCCTAGGCCTAATCCTCTCACCCCAACTCCTGGGTGATGCCCACAGGCTTCAAGTCAGGTCTCAAATCCATTGGACTCCCGTCGCAGAACTCTATCAAAAAGGATGTCACACATGTGACACTTGCATACATTTTGCACCAGAAACAGTGATGCCAGCAGGAGCGGAGAGGTGATTGTCCCCCTGTACTCAGCACTGTTGAGGCCACAACTCGAGTTCTGTTTCCAGTTTTGGACCCCTCAGTGCAAGGAAGACACTGAGGCTTTGGAACATGTTCAAAGACAGGCAAGAAAGCTGGCGAGGGGTCTGGAGCACAATTGTGCAATATGAGGAGAGGCTGCAGCACCTGGGAATGCTCAGCCTGGAGAAGAGCTGGCTCAGAGGAGACCTTCTTGCTCTCTATAACTTCCTGAAGGGAGGTTGTAGTGAGCTGGGGGTTAGCCTCTTCTCTCGTGTCATTATTGATAGGACCAGAGGGAATGGTTTCAAGCTGCAGCAGGGGCGATTCTGGTTGGATGTTAGGAAATATTACTTTTCAGAAAGGGGTGGCTAGTCACTGGAATGGACTGCCCAGGAGGTGGTGGAGTCACTGATCCTGGGGGTGTTCAAGGAATGACTGGATGTTGTGTTGAGGGACATGATTTAGTGGAAGCTGTTGGTAACAGGAGAACGGTTGGACTGGATGATCTTTTAGGTCTTTTCCAACCCTGGTGATTCTATGATTCTATGATTCATATGCTAAGAAGCAAGCAGAGGCGCTTTTGTTAAATATTTCAATGGAGAGAAGAGTTGATATCCGCTTCTCCCGACAACAGAAACATGGTACCAGCTTTCCAAGCCCACCCGCCATACAGTAGGCAGACAAAGCACACATAAAGGAGCATGCACATCCCCTCCGGCATAACTTGAGCCCACAACCCACCTTCAGATTTCTGTGGATTTCTAGCGTTTTATACTGATGCAGCCTCGCTACAGCTCCATGGGTGTCACACAAGGACTGCAAGACCTCTTTCTCCGCAAACCCCACCTGCAGGCCTTGGTCAAAGAGGATTGCCACCTGCCCTCCTGAGCAAAAACACTAAGAACGAGAGCAAAGCACACTGGATTTGCCTTGGCCTGGCCTAAGCCCCAGTCCTACCAGACAGACCCTGGGATGAAAATTGCTCCACAAACTGCGGATGGACACCAGCAACCAAGAAGTTGACCGGATCCAGTCCCAAACAATCACCTAGCCTCCCCAGGAAGCTCTTTGCCATCAGCTCCATCATTGCCTTTCCTTCTCACCTCAATCCCAAAGTGGTTTCCACATCTGCCAGCACGTCTTACCTGACACCTCATCACACGGTGCTTCAACAGCACCAAATTTGCTTCCGGGGCCCTCCTTCAACTCACTGTGCTAACACTCATGATTCAAATTACACAGAAATCCTAGCAGAAGTTCTCGGTGAGAACTGCACCTAACATTCCTCCTTCTACAAGCAAACAGGGCCAACACGTGGTCGTAAAAATGCATTCATCAAAGAGAAGCAGAGATGGCACGGCAGGACAGACATACTCGGTGTGCACGTTTGAAGTCATTTGAGAACCTAGTCGTTCTTGCTGCAGGACGCCTGACTTCTGTTAAAAGCTGAACGGTCCCCAGAACACCTGTTTCCATCAGCTGCCACCATCCAAAACAGCCAGCCTTCTTGAGGTCACCTGGCCCAGACATCCCTTTTGCTCTACACTTGATTTCTGCAAGAGAGACAGGAGCTCGGCATGCACACCATCCTTCCAACACCCCATTCCAGCAGCGAGGGATCACAGCACTGGCACAGCTGAAACAAAATGGGTGTGCGAGTTTCCTGTTAGCACTCAGTGTGAACAAATCTACCACTGAGCAACACCGTGAGCCCCCACTCACCTCAGCACAGGTCAACCTGTAACCCCAGCCTTCCCCTATCCATGTGCACACGTACACCCATGCGCCACCCTGCCTGTTTTGCACACCCCCATGCACACACTGCATCTTATGCCCTCCTTTGCATTCACAGACGTGTGCAAACCATCCCTGGGAACATGTATGTGCCTACACCTACCACAAACATCCCTTTGTGTGCACCTGTATGCAACCCAACTCCTCAGCACACCCCTGTGCAAGCACACATTTTTGCCACTGCGTCCACGCACTATCCATGTGCTCACACACACTCACGTGTCTGCTTCCCTTAGAGCAGCCCTGTGTGCACACACACAGACACATGTGTAAAACCTTCCTTTCACTCCCAAAGTGCACGCACACACTGGTACCACAGTGTCCTTGCGCAACTCCAACACTCTGCAAACCCCTGTGCATGCACATATATGTGAATGCTCATCCTTGCACACATACCCACTGACCTGCACACACCTGAGCAAACCCACTGGTTTGGACAAAGGACATCTGAAAATCAAGACAGTAGTTTCAGTCTCCGAGTTTACGCTTAGAGAAGTCTAATCTGGGACAACACAAGTCAGCGCTTAATTTTCTTCATCATCATTGTGAAGATAAATAAAACAATAGCACGTTTTCTCATTGTTTTTAATGTTCTTTTATTTCTACTGTACAATAAAATGTACGTATAAATATATTCAATATAAATTTCTTTTTCTCATGAAACATCTAGACATTTTATGGTTTGAGTAAGAACGGTGTCTGCTTTGTGTTTCTTTCCCATTTACAAAACACATTGCTTTTAGGTTTATGTCAAATTGTTGTGGATGAAATCACATTTATCTGCTTGGTTCATGTAATCTAACTTGGATACATATGACCTAGGAACATGGTCATCCAAGAATGTCTCAGGAATCAATGGGTGTAAGATTTAGCGTGATTGGGCCCTAGAACAGCCTCCCCAGAATTAGCAGTCACAGCACTGGGCTTGCCAAATTTCAGGAAGTATTTTGGACAGTGCTCTCAGACATAGAGTCTGATTTTGGGGTAGTCCTGTGTGGATCCAGGAGATGTACATGATGATCTCCTTCGTTTCCTTCCAAACTGGGATATTCTATGGTTTTATGATGCTAGAAGTATGTATAGTCAACAGTGCAAACCATCTCACATACTCCAATAACAGAGCGTAAGATGATTCTGTCTGTAATAAGCGGGATGAACTTAGGATATATATTCTAAAGTAGGAGCAGTGTTTGGTCATAAGTTATTTCACTTAGAAAATCTGGTAAGACCATACATGCCCCTCCAAAATGTGGGAACTTGCAGTGTTACTTTTGCCATGTTATTTTCACAGGAAAACAAATGGTGACACCCACATTCTGAACCGCTTGCTTACAAATACAAATAAGCCCAACAATTTTTCTTGAAAGAAACACTCTGCTCTTTCAACCTTCAAACAGCAACACCGAAGACTGGCAGCAGGATGATGATAATTCTGCTGCTGTTCTTTGTAAATGAACACTGGAAATTTTCACTTCTAAGCATTTCTTCTTCCAAAACCCCATCCTGTTGATTGAGAATGAGTGTGCCTTTAGTCACTCGGAGAAAGGAGGACAGGAGAGGTCCATGGGAACGATGGGACTCATCCTCTGTTGTTGAGGAGAGGGTGGCTTGGAGCTCGTGCTGCTGCCTGGTGCCTGGGACTGGAGGTCTGACTCCAAGTCCCCCTGCAAGAGGCTTGGCTCCTCCTCAGTGACACAGACTTGGTCCTGCTCAGAGGTGCTGCTGTCAGGGCAGTCTGGCTGTGTTTGGGCTGGGCTGCACTGCGAAGGCATCAGGTCACAGTCCAGGCTGGTGTCTGTGGTTTCTGGCAGGCTCAGGGCATCCCCTTCTGCAGAGCTGGGAGAAATGATTGTTTCAACAATGATGACCTCCTTCTCGCTGTCAAGGCACTCTGGCTGTGATTGAACTGGGCTGCACTGTGAAGGCATCGGGTCACAGTCCAGGCTGGTGTCTGTGGTTTCTGGCAGGCTCAGATCATCTCCTTCTGCAGAGCTGGGAGAAATGATTGTTTGAACAATGATGACCTCCTTCTCGCTGTCAAGGCACTCTGGCTGTGATTGAACTGGGCTGCACTGTGAAGGCATCGGGTCACAGTCCAGGCTGGTGTCTGTGGTTTCTGGCAGGCTCAGATCATCTCCTTCTGCAGAGCTGGGAGAAATGATTGCCTGAACAATGGTGACCTCCTTCTCGCTGTCAAGGCACTCTGGCTGTGATTGAGCTGGGCTGCACTGTGAAGGCATCTGGTCACAGTCCAGGCTGGTGACTGTGGTTTCTGGCAGGCTCAGGGCACCCCCTTCAGCAGAGCTGGGAGAAATGACTGCCTGAACAATGATGACCTCCTTCTCTCCGTCGCTGATGTCACACGGAAGGCTGTCATTTGAATTACAGCGAATTGTGATTCCCATGAGCTCTCCATTTATGGAAACACTCCCTGAGCAATCAGCACTTGGCCTGGCTCTTGTGGGTTCACAAGGGCTGGATTCACCTAGGAAGGAGGGGAGACACAGGGGTTAGCGTCCAACTTTCTCTGCCCATGGACAAAAAGGCTTGGTGCTGCCTGTCAAGTAGGCTTCAAACAGCTTGAGAGCCTCCTTTGAAAAAACAGGGGTCAGCTGAAGATGTCAGGCACGGGCTTGAATGCCAGAAAAAGGTACAAGCCCACCAAAAGCATGAATTCTACCTGTGTTGCTGACAAGCAGTGTTTTGAAAGCTGGATTTGCACCCTTACCTGCCAGCACCACGAGTTCTTCTTCGGAAGGCTTCCTGTCACTGCTCTGCAGTTGGTGTTTTGCCGCAGGGGATGGTCTGCGCAGACATAGGCAGGAACACCAACTGCCAGCTGGTGATTCTTTCTTCTTTCTGGAAGAGCGTGGTCTGGAGAGAAAATAGAGCATGCTGTCAGTTGTGGTGCAGGGTGAGGGAAGAGTTGCACCGAGCCCTTGCCAATAACTGCCCCTTCCTGGCACTGCCTTGTTTCTGCTGAAACACAGCTTAGAAACACGCTCTGTTTCAAACAGCAGAGGATGCTTCCATTCCTACAGCTCAGCCCTGAAGTCCTGCTGGCTACATTCCTATCATCGATGTCAAGCAAGAAGCAGAGTATGTGAGCGAAGGCTCCACAGCTGGACAGGACAGGAGCTGGCAGGCGTAACTGCTTTCTGAGCAACTGTGCGTCCTTAAGGGAGGCTCGAAAGAATCTCTGAGTCATATGCTAACACCTCCTTGGACTCTGCACATTGCCATCTTTAATTTCTAGTGCCAGCAAGTCTGACCAACAGCTTTGCTTAGAGGAGAACTGGAACTGGTTTCAGGCATGTGGCCCTGAAATCTGGAAACCCCAATGTTTCCAGGTACAGCCAGCACAGACCAGGATACACGTCATCGTGGCTTCCTGTATCTCATGACTGCCTGCCCTACGAGGAAGTAAAGGCACCCTTGTGTGGCTCCACTGAGCCCGTCGGGCAACTGTGTGTTAGTTGAATCCTTGGAGATATAATGGACAAAAAGTAAAGCAATAAAGCCCACCTGACCAATAATGATAGAAGCTGGAAAGGGAAGTCCTCTTTACCTTTCAGATGGAAAATCAATAATTGTGTGGAATCTCCCTGGAAATTCTGTGGGATCTTCCTCCACTTCAATCTCACTGCTTCGTTTCACTGCAGGAGAGCTGCTCTGGTCTCTTCTCAGAGCTTGTGCCTCTTGCAGGGTGAGCAGCTTTGCGCAAGGAGGAGACTCCCACACAGACCTGGACCCAGGTACAGAACTCGGTCCTGCAAGGGAAAACCACTGGTAAGAGGGAGGATCAGAAAGTGGCAGCACAGCCATCCCCGTTCTGCATTTTCCTCAGATTTGCTTATCCGAGCCACTGGAAGAAGAGGAGCTCAAAGTAACCGGGTTCTCAGAGATATGCTCGTGGCAAAGGACACAGTCATAATTTAGAGCTGCTCACTGTATCGAAACAGACATTAAAAAAACCAAACCTAGAAAACAGGTCTGGGAACTCAGAAAGCTTTGCTGCCACACTTCAATCATGCTTCACCCCCATTCAAAACATCATAAAGGCAGGGATGGTTTTCTCCATGTAAAGTCTGGCCTCGGACATTCTCAGGATTCGGCAACAGGGTGCCATACTCTCATCTAAGCCCTGAAGCCTCCTGTCCCATTGAAAGTCAAAGCGTATTTGAAAGATCTCAGAGAAGGCCTGGATTGGATCAAGATCAATCTAATGAAGGAAGACACTCACCTGCTCCCTCTCCCATGGCTGACGTGGATTTGGAGCCGAAGAGGCCGTCTGTGTGGCCAATAAGGAATTCCACTACAGCTGTCTGTGTCTGAACTTCCAAGCTGGCAGCTCCTCCACTGGCGCAGGCTGACTGGCTCTGCTGGGATCTGAAGAAAAGGCAGATTTTACAAGTCATTCCTCCAAGACTGTTTCCCCAGGTCTGAATTTATGCAGCCCAAAGCAGTCCAGCTGGGCTCTATAGAGTTCAACAGTGGGCAATCAGCAATGCCACCTACGAAATTCTCCTGGATGAACAAGGACAAAGTAGTACCAGCTAAACAAGAGAGCAGTAACTGTCACCTAGAAATTGTGTCCCTGGGGTTGGGGGAGAGCAGTCCAGGCTCCTCCTCTGCTGCCAGAAACTTCTGACAGCTTTTATAGGAGAAGAGCACATTAGATGAAGAAGAAGGGAAGATTGCTTTCTTTCTGGAGAACAGAACTAAGCGTTGTGCTTAAACAGAAAAAGAAGTTTACCTTAAGAGGTTTGGAGCCCACACTATTGCTAAATTATGAGCGTCCATGTTGGTGACTGAGGAGTTCCCAGCAAGAGACGCCAAATGCCTCATCAGGTACTCAAGTGTCCTGGAAAACAAGAGGGGCAGATGTTCAGAACCAAAAAGCCAATCAATTGACCTGATGCAGCCTTCAGCCGCTTCAGTGTGCAGACGCATGATGTTGCAGGTGTGAGGCAACACCTGGATAGCATCATCGCCCTCTGAAAGGCAGGAGGGCTGAGCTCAGCAGACCGAGCACAGCACTGACCTGTAGTGAGGAGCAGGCAGCTGCTGGATGGCGCCCTTCATTCTCACCATCCTCTCCTCCTCGGTAGCAGCACCGGCAGCGTCCTGGAAAAAGGCAGGAAGGGATTCAGACACCAGTCAGCCTAATTAGCTGCTACAGGTTTGGGAACCGTGGGGACAGCGTGCTGGTGGTCAGCACCGAGGCAGACTTGACGCCTTCCAAGAGGCATCAGGGGAAGACCGCAGCACATAGACTGCGTCATCAAGGCCAAGCAGTGCAAGCTCAGGGGGGCTTTACTGCCTGATTGCGCAGTGCAGCTCCTCGCAGCAGGCATTCGTCTCCAACTCCACTTTGCTATTAACCCCATTCTACCAATAGTTGGGGAACAGCAAAGGAAAGGGAATTCTCGCAAGCATGGTGAATAACTTAAATAAGCACCTCCTGGCACCACCAAAAGCGGCATCAGTGAGAGGTAGGATGTGGCAAAGACATGCCTCATGGGGCTAACAGAAATAAGACCTCCGAGCTGGGGCACTGCTGCAACCATCAGCCAGGACGCCCAGGGAAAAGGTACATATCTTTTCCAAGACATTGCCCTGTGCTTACCGTGAACTTGTCATACAGCTGGGTGGTCAGGAGAGGGTTCGGGAGCTCCCTGAAGTACATCTTACATACGGAGCTCACGCTGTGAATGTCACGGACGCTAAGCTCGGGAAGCTGCTCTGAATCAAATTCATGGCTGCAGAGAAGGACACAGAATTGGGCAGGGGGCATTGAGAAAGACGAAAACAAGTCCAAAGCCACACAAAATACAGTCAAGAAAAGGAAGGGGTTCCTCGGAGTGCCCGAAGCATGGCACGTGCCCCTACTGACAGCTGTGTCAGTCGCAGCACTCTTACCGTAGTCGCTGGATCTTGGACGTAACGCCGGACAGGCGGTATATCCCCTGCACTACGCCATTCTGCTCGATGAATTCAGAGCAGCTCTGGAGGACCTGGGGGACTACAGAACAAGAGCCAGTGGTTAGCTGAGCTTCTTACTCAAGTCCTGGTTCAGGCCGTGCTCTTCTCACATCCCATCCACTAAGCCCAGCCAGGCTACTGCTTGCTTCCTCCTTAGAGGAGAAAGCTGGCAGAGACAACTGTTAGGAAACTGCACAGAGATGTGTTCTTGGCTTTCCAGAAATGCCACGACCTATCAACAGCCTGCAGAAAGTAATTCTGGCAAAGCCACAGACACTGCAAGTCCCATCACAGCTCTCCTGGGAATCTAAAGACCAGAATAGCTAGGAAAAGGATGCAGGATGCTCTCTGTTGCCAGAAGGCTTCCTACACTTTCAGGCCAAAACAATTGCTGGATATGATCTCCTTTTCATCTATAGATGCCCAACGGAGGAAGATCTCAGGAATGGGCTGTTCCTTACCATCACGGCCAGAGCGGAGAAGGTGCTCCCCCAGGTCACACCCAAACACCCCTTCCTTCTCTGGCTCCGGCTGCCTCGCTCTCTGGGGCCGGGCCTTCACCAGGGATCGAAGGAAGGGGAGGAACTTGCCCCGTTTCTTCGGCACTGCGCAACAAAACAAAGAAATCAGTTCATTTCAGGCTTGGATTGGTTGGATGAACTTAACACATTCGATAGAGCACAGAACAATGGGAAGAACATTCCCAACAAGGACACTCAATAACAGATTTTCCCCATCCCTGCAAGTGCCCAAGGCCAGGTTGGAAGGGGCCCTGGACAGCCTGCTCTCGTTTCCTACTAAATGTGCAGGCTGGCGACCCAGACTGCGGCAGGGGCTTTGGAGCCTGAGTATCCTTTAGGCCCCTTCCAGTCCCAAGCCATTCGAGGAGGATTCTGTGACTTCCCCAAGCCCAATAACATACACAGTGGGATTGGGCCAGATGTCTGCATGTTGTGATGGAGCTTAATGCAGTCTTCTTGCTAATCTTGCTCAACTCGGGCATTAACGAAACCCCTGAATGCCACGTTCTGACCCCATTTTACTAACTCGCATTATCAAATGTAACATGTGTACCTGGCTTTCGCAATGAATTGACCAGGGACTCAGGAACTGTTCCGCTAATGAGTTCCACGCACTCACTAGGGAAAGATCCAACCTGTAACAAGAACAAAAAGACAGGTGGGCATTAGCCCAAGCCCAGAGCCAAAGGGAAGGTCCTCTGACACCGACACAGGGCAACCATTTGTGTCCAGAAGCCCTCCTGTGCAGGCAGAGCAACTCCAATCTGAGATTCCTGACTCTACTGAAGTTGCGCTCTCTTGATGGAAGCATGTGCATACCTGAAAGCCACGCTTGCCTCTCCACCAGGGGCTCAGCTCCTTTGGTGGCATATCAGTGATGCACACCACGTCTCCCACCTGCAAGAGATTGAAACGTCAACCCCAGCTTCAGCACAGCTGTGAGAAAAATGCAGCTCAAATAACTGCCTTCTTTTTCACCGCAGAATATCCTAAAGCTTGACAGCAATTGCACCAATGCAGCCCCCAAGGCATTTTCCCTTCTAAAACTGAACTTGGAGGTACAAGAGTTACACAACATACACAATAGAGCTGTGCAGTAGGAAATGGGTCTCAAAAGCAGCAGGCTCTCTGCCGAAGGCTATGGAAGAGCTGCACTTTAATCATGGGCATCAATTAGCAGAGCTTTCTGAACACATCTGCACACTTCACACCAGGTCTGCTCTTGCTCAGAGACCAGGCTCCCACACTGGGCAGGATCTGCTTGATCAGAAGGTTCAATGCCCAATCCAACCATATTGGAGAGATGGCTGAACTCCTCCCAACCCAGCACAAGTCTAAGCTGGAACCAAACCCTCGAAGCTTAACCTCACAAGACATTCTGATGGTGCCTGAGACTATTCCTGAGGCATTCACAACCTGTACTCTCCAATGCATGACAACAAGGAAAGCCTGTAACTGCTTACCTCCAGGGAGACTTCATACGGCGCCTGGGCGACGTAGCTCTTAATAACATGGGCCGCCGCAATTGCTGGTACGTTGAGAGATGATACAGCACGCTCCAGCTGCGGCTTCCACATGTTATAGGCCTGTAAACAGAGCAAAGTCCATGGTCAGGAGCTGAGGGCAAACGAGGAGGATTTCAAGATGAGGAGCACATCTGCAGAGAAAGCTGCAGGAAAGGCGCTCCGTCCTTATCAGGAGCACTTCAGAAGGAGCTGCACGTCTCATGACAGTAGTTTCTCTTCCTGCTGTGCAGCGGGTTCGGCAGGCCATGCAAAGATGCATCTCTCTCTACACAGACTAATCTGCAATGGCACTGGCACGGGCAGGTGGCCTGTCCGCCTTTGGCCCACTCTATCCAGAAGGAGAGTACACCTGCGGCTCCCTCTGCTGGCTCAACACAAGAAACAAAGACAAGCCAGAGCTTCATACTGTACCTCCGTCACCCCAACCTCAGGTCCATCGCTGATCTTGCTGCACGCAACGCCCATCACCACAGGTGTGACCAGCTGGAACAGAGCAAAAACACGCTTCTGTTTTCTCTATTCACACAGCACAGTATGGAGAGACTTCTTCAGAACTACCCTTGAATACCCTGCGGCATAGGCAAGTGTTGGAGAAACTACCCCTTGCTTCAGTCTATTCCAACGTGACAGCCTATTAGGCAGTGTTGTACAAGTTGCTATCGCTCTGCCAGCAAATGGGGACTCTGGCACAGAGCAGCAGATGCATTCGCCCAGAGCGCTCTGACAGTGCGATAGCAGGGCGGCATTAGACAGCACCCTTCTGAGGGCTAAGCTGGAGGACAGTGAAGAAACCCACGGCATGCCAAACGATGTGGGGGGACAAAACATGGCACGTACCTGGCAACAAGATCACCTCAAACTATCTGCAGCAGTTCCTTGTCACTTTGCTCAGATGTTCTGAGAGCAAAAGCTGCACCGAGGCAGTGGGCGGAGGGTGGGCAGAGAAGAGAGATAGAGCAGGTCAGTGAGCAGGGCTAAGACAGCCATGGAATAACACACACAGCACAACCGTCCCATCCACTTGCTGCAAGACATGCTGAGTCTCAGGCTACGTGATGCCTGTCTGCCCAGCAACTTTATGATGCTTCCACAATTGAGCAAAGAAGACAACGGAAGAAGCATGGGACGGGTGCCACCTTTACAGACACCCTCTTTGCAACGTGTGTACCGGGGGAAAACTACGTCTGGTGGTCAAGAGTAAGCAATACGGTGCTGTGAGCCCCGACAGCCACCAGTTCTCAATACCTCACTGCCCACCCGTCCATCCCATGCTGGTTCAGCTTACCTACTAGCTGCTGCGCAAAAACTTCTTAAGAAAAGGCACTAAACGCACAAGAAGAACAAGCCAACCAACCACTCCGAACTCCTGCTCACCCACAAAGGAACACGGAACGCACCGCTCCTCCCCTCATTCCAGCCGCTTATGACATCACCAAGGGCCACCAGCCTGGTCCACCATGACCCCCACAAGGGGGGGAGGCAAGACCACATGGTCACATCTGATTCCAACATGGCACCACAACATTCCAGAACTCAGTGTGGGCTTGCAATTCTATCCTGGTGTGGCAGTGCAATGGGAGGTGTTTGGGCACAGCTGAATAAGTGACAGACACCGCAGGACTCCAAAGGAGGGTGCCAGATTAACTCTCAGCATTCTTTTGCAGGGCTCTTTGAGGTGCTTCGAACCAATTTCAATGCCTAGGTCAATTCTAGAAAGTCCAGCTGACAAATGCTCACTTTGTCTGGGTAACGCCTCTATGCATCATGAATGAAAAAGAAAATAAAATGGGCACGTGACCCTATGATACTTATCTCTCTGCTCTTGTTGTCAGCCAGGCACCTAAGATGAGCACTACGTGTCCCTGCTCCTGACTGAAGATTCCCCCAAGTCTGTGTTCCACTCTGCTCCACCTCAGGGTCTAAAAGAAACACAGACAGAGATAATGAGAAGATCTTTTGTGCAGACGAAAGCGCAGGCTGCACGCGTATTCTCTTTAGCAAGAAATACTACTTGAGAATCCAAAGATAGTTTTTTGAGAGGTAGTATGAAAGGTGAACAGAAAGTAAATTGATTCATTAAAATTACCTAGTTAATCCTCTCCCCGTGAAAAAGGAAGCCACCTGGGCACTGTATGCAGCAGTTCTGAGAACACCTTGCACCACAAATTGCGGCACATACATTTTTTTTCCCACAGGCCCGTCTCTTCTGTCATTTGTGTCAGATTCACTCAGGTTAAAATACGTGGATCAGAACTGCCATTCCGATCTGCTGAGGCAGGATCCCACCGCCAGGACGTCCCCCAGTCCCATTCCGTGTTTTTCCCAGCAAGTGATATCACCTACCCAGACTTCTGCAGGGCCTTCCATACGGTCTCCCATCACAGGGAGAAGCAGGAGAGCTCTCAGGGCTGGAGAAATCAAGGCTGCCTCTAAGATGGTGCTTTCAAACAGCACGAGTACCTGGATGTAGGACTTGAATCACAAGGGTAACATGAAAAAGCCACCAGTCCCCACAGATGTGGCTGTTCACAGAGATAACCACTGCGTGTTTTCCCACAGTGTGATGCTCACCCATCAAAGTGCTCAGCCATCCAAATGCGTCCAGCGTCTGAGCACCCATTTCGAGATGGTTTTCTTAGCATCCAAGCTGAATCTCCCTTGGTACAACCTGAGGCCGTTCCCTCCAGTCCTGTCACTGGTTACATGGGAGAAGAGCAGGAAAACCCCCACCCCCACATAACCTCTCTTCAGGTAATCGTAGAGAATGATAAGGTCTTCCCTGAGCCTCCTCTTAGCCAGACTAAATAATCCCAGTTCCATAAGAAGCTCCCCATAAGACTAGTGCTCTAGACACCTCACAGCTTCAATGGTCTTCTCTGGACACATCTCAGGATTTCATTGTCCTTCTTGCAGTGAGGGGCCCAGAACAGAGCAAAGAACTCAAGGTGAGGGCTCACCAGTTCCGAGTACGGGGGAATGATCGATTCCCGGTTCCTGCTGGCTCAAGTCTTCTGCATTCCAATTCCAATCTAAACCATTCCTGCTGTGGTAGTACCTGAATCCTTATTTGGGACTGGAGCTCAAGAAGTCAGCGCATCAGAAATAACACAACGTGCAACTGGAAGACGTGTCTCAAAGCCCAGAAAATCCAACTCTCTAACCTTGGCGCAACTCACCAACCAAGAGCCAGGCCTTGACAACTTGGCTGATCTGAGCATGCAGGTGGGGGCCAGACAGTGGACCACAAGTGTTCATTTCCACTGCAGGTCCATGTAGAGAACAGCCTCAATCAGCAGGTGTGAATGAATTCATTCACAAGCTGCACAATAAGCCTGTTCTTTATGTGAAAAAACAAACAAACAAACAAAAAACCCACAAAAACAACAACAAAAAAACCCAAAACAAACAAAAAAAAAAACAACATAAAAAACAACAAAAACCACACATAGATTTTTGACCAAAAAAGGTGAGAGTTAATAATGACCAAATAGGTTCCTGTTCCTAGGCCTAATCCTCTCACCCCAACTCCTGGGTGATGCCCACAGGCTTCAAGTCAGGTCTCAAATCCATTGGACTCCCGTCGCAGAACTCTATCAAAAAGGATGTCACACATGTGACACTTGCATACATTTTGCACCAGAAACAGTGATGCCAGCAGGAGCGGAGAGGTGATTGTCCCCCTGTACTCAGCACTGTTGAGGCCACAACTCGAGTTCTGTTTCCAGTTTTGGACCCCTCAGTGCAAGGAAGACACTGAGGCTTTGGAACATGTTCAAAGACAGGCAAGAAAGCTGGCGAGGGGTCTGGAGCACAATTGTGCAATATGAGGAGAGGTGCAGCACCTGGGAATGCTCAGCCTGGAGAAGAGCTGGCTCAGAGGAGACCTTCTTGCTCTCTATAACTTCCTGAAGGGAGGTTGTAGTGAGCTGGGGGTTAGCCTCTTCTCTCGTGTCATTATTGATAGGACCAGAGGGAACGGTTTCAAGCTGCAGCAGGGGCGATTCTGGCTGGATGTTAGGAAATATTACTTTTCAGAAAGGGGTGGCTAGTCACTGGAATGGACTGCCCAGGAGGTGGTGGAGTCACTGATCCTGGGGGTGTTCAAGGAATGACTGGATGTTGTGTTGAGGGACATGATTTAGTGGAAGCTGTTGGTAACAGGAGAACGGTTGGACTGGATGATCTTTTAGGTCTTTTCCAACCCTGGTGATTCTATGATTCTATGATTCATATGCTAAGAAGCAAGCAGAGGCGCTTTTGTTAAATATTTCAATGGAGAGAAGAGTTGATATCCGCTCCTCCCGACAACAGAAACATGGTACCAGCTTTCCAAGCCCACCCGCCATACAGTAGGCAGACAAAGCACACATAAAGGAGCATGCACATCCCCTCCGGCATAACTTGAGCCCACAACCCACCTTCAGATTTCTGTGGATTTCTAGCGTTTTATACTGATGCAGCCTCGCTACAGCTCCATGGGTGTCACACAAGGACTGCAAGACCTCTTTCTCCGCAAACCCCACCTGCAGGCCTTGGTCAAAGAGGATTGCCACCTGCCCTCCTGAGCAAAAACACTAAGAACGAGAGCAAAGCACACTGGATTTGCCTTGGCCTGGCCTAAGCCCCAGTCCTACCAGACAGACCCTGGGATGAAAATTGCTCCACAAACTGCGGATGGACACCAGCAACCAAGAAGTTGACCGGATCCAGTCCCAAACAATCACCTAGCCTCCCCAGGAAGCTCTTTGCCATCAGCTCCATCATTGCCTTTCCTTCTCACCTCAATCCCAAAGTGGTTTCCACATCTGCCAGCACGTCTTACCTGACACCTCATCACACGGTGCTTCAACAGCACCAAATTTGCTTCCGGGGCCCTCCTTCAACTCACTGTGCTAACACTCATGATTCAAATTACACAGAAATCCTAGCAGAAGTTCTCGGTGAGAACTGCACCTAACATTCCTCCTTCTACAAGCAAACAGGGCCAACACGTGGTCGTAAAAATGCATTCATCAAAGAGAAGCAGAGATGGCACGGCAGGACAGACATACTCGGTGTGCACGTTTGAAGTCATTTGAGAACCTAGTCGTTCTTGCTGCAGGACGCCTGACTTCTGTTAAAAGCTGAACGGTCCCCAGAACACCTGTTTCCATCAGCTGCCACCATCCAAAACAGCCAGCCTTCTTGAGGTCACCTGGCCCAGACATCCCTTTTGCTCTACACTTGATTTCTGCAAGAGAGACAGGAGCTCGGCATGCACACCATCCTTCCAACACCCCATTCCAGCAGCGAGGGATCACAGCACTGGCACAGCTGAAACAAAATGGGTGTGCGAGTTTCCTGTTAGCACTCAGTGTGAACAAATCTACCACTGAGCAACACCGTGAGCCCCCACTCACCTCAGCACAGGTCAACCTGTAACCCCAGCCTTCCCCTATCCATGTGCACACGTACACCCATGCGCCACCCTGCCTGTTTTGCACACCCCCATGCACACACTGCATCTTATGCCCTCCTTTGCATTCACAGACGTGTGCAAACCATCCCTGGGAACATGTATGTGCCTACACCTACCACAAACATCCCTTTGTGTGCACCTGTATGCAACCCAACTCCTCAGCACACCCCTGTGCAAGCACACATTTTTGCCACTGCGTCCACGCACTATCCATGTGCTCACACACACTCACGTGTCTGCTTCCCTTAGAGCAGCCCTGTGTGCACACACACAGACACATGTGTAAAACCTTCCTTTCACTCCCAAAGTGCACGCACACACTGGTACCACAGTGTCCTTGCGCAACTCCAACACTCTGCAAACCCCTGTGCATGCACATATATGTGAATGCTCATCCTTGCACACATACCCACTGACCTGCACACACCTGAGCAAACCCACTGGTTTGGACAAAGGACATCTGAAAATCAAGACAGTAGTTTCAGTCTCCGAGTTTACGCTTAGAGAAGTCTAATCTGGGACAACACAAGTCAGCGCTTAATTTTCTTCATCATCATTGTGAAGATAAATAAAACAATAGCACGTTTTCTCATTGTTTTTAATGTTCTTTTATTTCTACTGTACAATAAAATGTACGTATAAATATATTCAATATAAATTTCTTTTTCTCATGAAACATCTAGACATTTTATGGTTTGAGTAAGAACGGTGTCTGCTTTGTGTTTCTTTCCCATTTACAAAACACATTGCTTTTAGGTTTATGTCAAATTGTTGTGGATGAAATCACATTTATCTGCTTGGTTCATGTAATCTAACTTGGATACATATGACCTAGGAACATGGTCATCCAAGAATGTCTCAGGAATCAATGGGTGTAAGATTTAGCGTGATTGGGCCCTAGAACAGCCTCCCCAGAATTAGCAGTCACAGCACTGGGCTTGCCAAATTTCAGGAAGTATTTTGGACAGTGCTCTCAGACATAGAGTCTGATTTTGGGGTAGTCCTGTGTGGATCCAGGAGATGTACATGATGATCTCCTTCGTTTCCTTCCAAACTGGGATATTCTATGGTTTTATGATGCTAGAAGTATGTATAGTCAACAGTGCAAACCATCTCACATACTCCAATAACAGAGCGTAAGATGATTCTGTCTGTAATAAGCGGGATGAACTTAGGATATATATTCTAAAGTAGGAGCAGTGTTTGGTCATAAGTTATTTCACTTAGAAAATCTGGTAAGACCATACATGCCCCTCCAAAATGTGGGAACTTGCAGTGTTACTTTTGCCATGTTATTTTCACAGGAAAACAAATGGTGACACCCACATTCTGAACCGCTTGCTTACAAATACAAATAAGCCCAACAATTTTTCTTGAAAGAAACACTCTGCTCTTTCAACCTTCAAACAGCAACACCGAAGACTGGCAGCAGGATGATGATAATTCTGCTGCTGTTCTTTGTAAATGAACACTGGAAATTTTCACTTCTAAGCATTTCTTCTTCCAAAACCCCATCCTGTTGATTGAGAATGAGTGTGCCTTTAGTCACTCGGAGAAAGGAGGACAGGAGAGGTCCATGGGAACGATGGGACTCATCCTCTGTTGTTGAGGAGAGGGTGGCTTGGAGCTCGTGCTGCTGCCTGGTGCCTGGGACTGGAGGTCTGACTCCAAGTCCCCCTGCAAGAGGCTTGGCTCCTCCTCAGTGACACAGACTTGGTCCTGCTCAGAGGTGCTGCTGTCAGGGCAGTCTGGCTGTGTTTGGGCTGGGCTGCACTGCGAAGGCATCAGGTCACAGTCCAGGCTGGTGTCTGTGGTTTCTGGCAGGCTCAGGGCATCCCCTTCTGCAGAGCTGGGAGAAATGATTGTTTGAACAATGATGACCTCCTTCTCGCTGTCAAGGCACTCTGGCTGTGATTGAACTGGGCTGCACTGTGAAGGCATCGGGTCACAGTCCAGGCTGGTGTCTGTGGTTTCTGGCAGGCTCAGATCATCTCCTTCTGCAGAGCTGGGAGAAATGATTGTTTGAACAATGATGACCTCCTTCTCGCTGTCAAGGCACTCTGGCTGTGATTGAACTGGGCTGCACTGTGAAGGCATCGGGTCACAGTCCAGGCTGGTGTCTGTGGTTTCTGGCAGGCTCAGATCATCTCCTTCTGCAGAGCTGGGAGAAATGATTGCCTGAACAATGATGACCTCCTTCTCGCTGTCAAGGCACTCTGGCTGTGATTGAGCTGGGCTGCACTGCGAAGGCATCTGGTCACAGTCCAGGCTGGTGACTGTGGTTTCTGGCAGGCTCAGGGCACCCCCTTCAGCAGAGCTGGGAGAAATGACTGCCTGAACAATGATGACCTCCTTCTCTCCGTCGCTGATGTCACACGGAAGGCTGTCATTTGAATTACAGCGAATTGTGATTCCCATGAGCTCTCCATTTATGGAAACACTCCCTGAGCAATCAGCACTTGGCCTGGCTCTTGTGGGTTCACAAGGGCTGGATTCACCTAGGAAGGAGGGGAGGAGACACAGGGGTTAGCGTCCAACTTTCTCTGCCCATGGACAAAAAGGCTTGGTGCTGCCTGTCAAGTAGGCTTCAAACAGCTTGAGAGCCTCCTTTGAAAAAACAGGGGTCAGCTGAAGATGTCAGGCACGGGCTTGAATGCCAGAAAAAGGTACAAGCCCACCAAAAGCATGAATTCTACCTGTGTTGCTGACAAGCAGTGTTTTGAAAGCTGGATTTGCACCCTTACCTGCCAGCACCACGAGTTCTTCTTCGGAAGGCTCCCTGTCACTGCTCTGCAGTTGGTGTTTTGCCGCAGGGGATGGTCTACGCAGACATAGGCAGGAACACCAACTGCCAGCTGGTGATTCTTTCTTCTTTCTGGAAGAGCGTGGTCTGGAGAGAAAATAGAGCATGCTGTCAGTTGTGGTGCAGGGTGAGGGAAGAGTTGCACCGAGCCCTTGCCAATAACTGCCCCTTCCTGGCACTGCCTTGTTTCTGCTGAAACACAGCTTAGAAACACGCTCTGTTTCAAACAGCAGAGGATGCTTCCATTCCTACAGCTCAGCCCTGAAGTCCTGCTGGCTACATTCCTATCATCGATGTCAAGCAAGAAGCAGAGTATGTGAGCGAAGGCTCCACAGCTGGACAGGACAGGAGCTGGCAGGCGTAACTGCTTTCTGAGCAACTGTGCGTCCTTAAGGGAGGCTCGAAAGAATCTCTGAGTCATATGCTAACACCTCCTTGGACTCTGCACATTGCCATCTTTAATTTCTAGTGCCAGCAAGTCTGACCAACAGCTTTGCTTAGAGGAGAACTGGAACTGGTTTCAGGCATGTGGCCCTGAAATCTGGAAACCCCAATGTTTCCAGGTACAGCCAGCACAGACCAGGATACACGTCATCGTGGCTTCCTGTATCTCATGACTGCCTGCCCTACGAGGAAGTAAAGGCACCCTTGTGTGGCTCCACTGAGCCCGTCGGGCAACTGTGTGTTAGTTGAATCCTTGGAGATATAATGGACAAAAAGTAAAGCAATAAAGCCCACCTGACCAATAATGATAGAAGCTGGAAAGGGAAGTCCTCTTTACCTTTCAGATGGAAAATCAATAATTGTGTGGAATCTCCCTGGAAATTCTGTGGGATCTTCCTCCACTTCAATCTCACTGCTTCGTTTCACTGCAGGAGAGCTGCTCTGGTCTCTTCTCAGAGCTTGTGCCTCTTGCAGGGTGAGCAGCTTTGCGCAAGGAGGAGACTCCCACACAGACCTGGACCCAGGTACAGAACTCGGCCCTGCAAGGGAAAACCACAGGTAAGAGGGAGGATCAGAAAGTGGCAGCACAGCCATCCCCGTTCTGCATTTTCCTCAGATTTGCTTATCCGAGCCACTGGAAGAAGAGGAGCTCAAAGTAACCGGGTTCTCAGAGATATGCTCGTGGCAAAGGACACAGTCATAATTTAGAGCTGCTCACTGTATCGAAACAGACATTAAAAAAACCAAACCTAGAAAACAGGTCTGGGAACTCAGAAAGCTTTGCTGCCACACTTCAATCATGCTTCACCCCCATTCAAAACATCATAAAGGCAGGGATGGTTTTCTCCATGTAAAGTCTGGCCTCGGACATTCTCAGGATTCGGCAACAGGGTGCCATACTCTCATCTAAGCCCTGAAGCCTCCTGTCCCATTGAAAGTCAAAGCGTATTTGAAAGATCTCAGAGAAGGCCTGGATTGGATCAAGATCAATCTAATGAAGGAAGACACTCACCTGCTCCCTCTCCCATGGCTGACGTGGATTTGGAGCCGAAGAGGCCGTCTGTGTGGCCAATAAGGAATTCCACTACAGCTGTCTGTGTCTGAACTTCCAAGCTGGCAGCTCCTCCACTGGCGCAGGCTGACTGGCTCTGCTGGGATCTGAAGAAAAGGCAGATTTTACAAGTCATTCCTCCAAGACTGTTTCCCCAGGTCTGAATTTATGCAGCCCAAAGCAGTCCAGCTGGGCTCTATAGAGTTCAACAGTGGGCAATCAGCAATGCCACCTACGAAATTCTCCTGGATGAACAAGGACAAAGTAGTACCAGCTAAACAAGAGAGCAGTAACTGTCACCTAGAAATTGTGTCCCTGGGGTTGGGGGAGAGCAGTCCAGGCTCCTCCTCTGCTGCCAGAAACTTCTGACAGCTTTTATAGGAGAAGAGCACATTAGATGAAGAAGAAGGGAAGATTGCTTTCTTTCTGGAGAACAGAACTAAGCGTTGTGCTTAAACAGAAAAAGAAGTTTACCTTAAGAGGTTTGGAGCCCACACTATTGCTAAATTATGAGCGTCCATGTTGGTGACTGAGGAGTTCCCAGCAAGAGACGCCAAATGCCTCATCAGGTACTCAAGTGTCCTGGAAAACAAGAGGGGCAGATGTTCAGAACCAAAAAGCCAATCAATTGACCTGATGCAGCCTTCAGCCGCTTCAGTGTGCAGACGCATGATGTTGCAGGTGTGAGGCAACACCTGGATAGCATCATCGCCCTCTGAAAGGCAGGAGGGCTGAGCTCAGCAGACCGAGCACAGCACTGACCTGTAGTGAGGAGCAGGCAGCTGCTGGATGGCGCCCTTCATTCTCACCATCCTCTCCTCCTCGGTAGCAGCACCGGCAGCGTCCTGGAAAAAGGCAGGAAGGGATTCAGACACCAGTCAGCCTAATTAGCTGCTACAGGTTTGGGAACCGTGGGGACAGCGTGCTGGTGGTCAGCACCGAGGCAGACTTGACGCCTTCCAAGAGGCATCAGGGGAAGACCGCAGCACATAGACTGCGTCATCAAGGCCAAGCAGTGCAAGCTCAGGGGGGCTTTACTGCCTGATTGCGCGGTGCAGCTCCTCGCAGCAGGCATTCGTCTCCAACTCCACTTTGCTATTAACCCCATTCTACCAATAGTTGGGGAACAGCAAAGGAAAGGGAATTCTCGCAAGCATGGTGAATAACTTAAATAAGCACCTCCTGGCACCACCAAAAGCGGCATCAGTGAGAGGTAGGATGTGGCAAAGACATGCCTCATGGGGCTAACAGAAATAAGACCTCCGAGCTGGGGCACTGCTGCAACCATCAGCCAGGACGCCCAGGGAAAAGGTACATATCTTTTCCAAGACATTGCCCTGTGCTTACCGTGAACTTGTCATACAGCTGGGTGGTCAGGAGAGGGTTCGGGAGCTCCCTGAAGTACATCTTACATACGGAGCTCACGCTGTGAATGTCACGGACGCTAAGCTCGGGAAGCTGCTCTGAATCAAATTCATGGCTGCAGAGAAGGACACAGAATTGGGCAGGGGGCATTGAGAAAGACGAAAACAAGTCCAAAGCCACACAATATACAGTCAAGAAAAGGAAGGGGTTCCTCGGAGTGCCCGAAGCATGGCACGTGCCCCTACTGACAGCTGTGTCAGTCGCAGCACTCTTACCGTAGTCGCTGGATCTTGGACGTAACGCCGGACAGGCGGTATATCCCCTGCACTACGCCATTCTGCTCGATGAATTCAGAGCAGCTCTGGAGGACCTGGGGGACTACAGAACAAGAGCCAGTGGTTAGCTGAGCTTCTTACTCAAGTCCTGGTTCAGGCCGTGCTCTTCTCACATCCCATCCACTAAGCCCAGCCAGGCTACTGCTTGCTTCCTCCTTAGAGGAGAAAGCTGGCAGAGACAACTGTTAGGAAACTGCACAGAGATGTGTTCTTGGCTTTCCAGAAATGCCACGACCTATCAACAGCCTGCAGAAAGTAATTCTGGCAAAGCCACAGACACTGCAAGTCCCATCACAGCTCTCCTGGGAATCTAAAGACCAGAATAGCTAGGAAAAGGATGCAGGATGCTCTCTGTTGCCAGAAGGCTTCCTACACTTTCAGGCCAAAACAATTGCTGGATATGATCTCCTTTTCATCTATAGATGCCCAACGGAGGAAGATCTCAGGAATGGGCTGTTCCTTACCATCACGGCCAGAGCGGAGAAGGTGCTCCCCCAGGTCACACCCAAACACCCCTTCCTTCTCTGGCTCCGGCTGCCTCGCTCTCTGGGGCCGGGCCTTCACCAGGGATCGAAGGAAGGGGAGGAACTTGCCCCGTTTCTTCGGCACTGCGCAACAAAACAAAGAAATCAGTTCATTTCAGGCTTGGATTGGTTGGATGAACTTAACACATTCGATAGAGCACAGAACAATGGGAAGAACATTCCCAACAAGGACACTCAATAACAGATTTTCCCCATCCCTGCAAGTGCCCAAGGCCAGGTTGGAAGGGGCCCTGGACAGCCTGCTCTCGTTTCCTACTAAATGTGCAGGCTGGCGACCCAGACTGCGGCAGGGGCTTTGGAGCCTGAGTATCCTTTAGGCCCCTTCCAGTCCCAAGCCATTCGAGGAGGATTCTGTGACTTCCCCAAGCCCAATAACATACACAGTGGGATTGGGCCAGATGTCTGCATGTTGTGATGGAGCTTAATGCAGTCTTCTTGCTAATCTTGCTCAACTCGGGCATTAACGAAACCCCTGAATGCCACGTTCTGACCCCATTTTACTAACTCGCATTATCAAATGTAACATGTGTACCTGGCTTTCGCAATGAATTGACCAGGGACTCAGGAACTGTTCCGCTAATGAGTTCCACGCACTCACTAGGGAAAGATCCAACCTGTAACAAGAACAAAAAGACAGGTGGGCATTAGCCCAAGCCCAGAGCCAAAGGGAAGGTCCTCTGACACCGACACAGGGCAACCATTTGTGTCCAGAAGCCCTCCTGTGCAGGCAGAGCAACTCCAATCTGAGATTCCTGACTCTACTGAAGTTGCGCTCTCTTGATGGAAGCATGTGCATACCTGAAAGCCACGCTTGCCTCTCCACCAGGGGCTCAGCTCCTTTGGTGGCATATCAGTGATGCACACCACGTCTCCCACCTGCAAGAGATTGAAACGTCAACCCCAGCTTCAGCACAGCTGTGAGAAAAATGCAGCTCAAATAACTGCCTTCTTTTTCACCGCAGAATATCCTAAAGCTTGACAGCAATTGCACCAATGCAGCCCCCAAGGCATTTTCCCTTCTAAAACTGAACTTGGAGGTACAAGAGTTACACAACATACACAATAGAGCTGTGCAGTAGGAAATGGGTCTCAAAAGCAGCAGGCTCTCTGCCGAAGGCTATGGAAGAGCTGCACTTTAATCATGGGCATCAATTAGCAGAGCTTTCTGAACACATCTGCACACTTCACACCAGGTCTGCTCTTGCTCAGAGACCAGGCTCCCACACTGGGCAGGATCTGCTTGATCAGAAGGTTCAATGCCCAATCCAACCATATTGGAGAGATGGCTGAACTCCTCCCAACCCAGCACAAGTCTAAGCTGGAACCAAACCCTCGAAGCTTAACCTCACAAGACATTCTGATGGTGCCTGAGACTATTCCTGAGGCATTCACAACCTGTACTCTCCAATGCATGACAACAAGGAAAGCCTGTAACTGCTTACCTCCAGGGAGACTTCATCCGGCGCCTGGGCGACGTAGCTCTTAATAACATGGGCCGCCGCAATTGCTGGTACGTTGAGAGATGATACAGCACGCTCCAGCTGCGGCTTCCACATGTTATAGGCCTGTAAACAGAGCAAAGTCCATGGTCAGGAGCTGAGGGCAAACGAGGAGGATTTCAAGATGAGGAGCACATCTGCAGAGAAAGCTGCAGGAAAGGCGCTCCGTCATTATCAGGAGCACTTCAGAAGGAGCTGCACGTCTCATGACAGTAGTTTCTCTTCCTGCTGTGCAGCGGGTTCGGCAGGCCATGCAAAGATGCATCTCTCTCTACACAGACTAATCTGCAATGGCACTGGCACGGGCAGGTGGCCTGTCCGCCTTTGGCCCACTCTATCCAGAAGGAGAGTACACCTGCGGCTCCCTCTGCTGGCTCAACACAAGAAACAAAGACAAGCCAGAGCTTCATACTGTACCTCCGTCACCCCAACCTCAGGCCCATCGCTGATCTTGCTGCACGCAACGCCCATCACCACAGGTGTGACCAGCTGGAACAGAGCAAAAACACGCTTCTGTTTTCTCTATTCACACAGCACAGTATGGAGAGACTTCTTCAGAACTACCCTTGAATACCCTGCGGCATAGGCAAGTGTTGGAGAAACTACCCCTTGCTTCAGTCTATTCCAACGTGACAGCCTATTAGGCAGTGTTGTACAAGTTGCTATCGCTCTGCCAGCAAATGGGGACTCTGGCACAGAGCAGCAGATGCATTCGCCCAGAGCGCTCTGACAGTGCGATAGCAGGGCGGCATTAGACAGCACCCTTCTGAGGGCTAAGCTGGAGGACAGTGAAGAAACCCACGGCATGCCAAACGATGTGGGGGGACAAAACATGGCACGTACCTGGCAACAAGATCACCTCAAACTATCTGCAGCAGTTCCTTGTCACTTTGCTCAGATGTTCTGAGAGCAAAAGCTGCACCGAGGCAGTGGGCGGAGGGTGGGCAGAGAAGAGAGATAGAGCAGGTCAGTGAGCAGGGCTAAGACAGCCATGGAATAACACACACAGCACAACCGTCCCATCCACTTGCTGCAAGACATGCTGAGTCTCAGGCTACGTGATGCCTGTCTGCCCAGCAACTTTATGATGCTTCCACAATTGAGCAAAGAAGACAACGGAAGAAGCATGGGACGGGTGCCACCTTTACAGACACCCTCTTTGCAACGTGTGTACCGGGGGAAAACTACGTCTGGTGGTCAAGAGTAAGCAATACGGTGCTGTGAGCCCCGACAGCCACCAGTTCTCAATACCTCACTGCCCACCCGTCCATCCCATGCTGGTTCAGCTTACCTACAAGCTGCTGCGCAAAAACTTCTGAAGAAAAGGCACTAAACGCACAAGAAGAACAAGCCAACCAACCACTCCGAACTCCTGCTCACCCACAAAGGAACACGGAACGCACCGCTCCTCCCCTCATTCCAGCCGCTTATGACATCACCAAGGGCCACCAGCCTGGTCCACCATGACCCCCACAAGGGGGGGAGGCAAGACCACATGGTCACATCTGATTCCAACATGGCACCACAACATTCCAGAACTCAGTGTGGGCTTGCAATTCTATCCTGGTGTGGCAGTGCAATGGGAGGTGTTTGGGCACAGCTGAATAAGTGACAGACACCGCAGGACTCCAAAGGAGGGTGCCAGATTAACTCTCAGCATTCTTTTGCAGGGCTCTTTGAGGTGCTTCGAACCAATTTCAATGCCTAGGTCAATTCTAGAAAGTCCAGCTGACAAATGCTCACTTTGTCTGGGTAACGCCTCTATGCATCATGAATGAAAAAGAAAATAAAATGGGCACGTGACCCTATGATACTTATCTCTCTGCTCTTGTTGTCAGCCAGGCACCTAAGATGAGCACTACGTGTCCCTGCTCCTGACTGAAGATTCCCCCAAGTCTGTGTTCCACTCTGCTCCACCTCAGGGTCTAAAAGAAACACAGACAGAGATAATGAGAAGATCTTTTGTGCAGACGAAAGCGCAGGCTGCACGCATATTCTCTTTAGCAAGAAATACTACTTGAGAATCCAAAGATAGTTTTTTGAGAGGTAGTATGAAAGGTGAACAGAAAGTAAATTGATTCATTAAAATTACCTAGTTAATCCTCTCCCCGTGAAAAAGGAAGCCACCTGGGCACTGTATGCAGCAGTTCTGAGAACACCTTGCACCACAAATTGCGGCACATACATTTTTTTTCCCACAGGCCCGTCTCTTCTGTCATTTGTGTCAGATTCACTCAGGTTAAAATACGTGGATCAGAACTGCCATTCCGATCTGCTGAGGCAGGATCCCACCGCCAGGACGTCCCCCAGTCCCATTCCGTGTTTTTCCCAGCAAGTGATATCACCTACCCAGACTTCTGCAGGGCCTTCCATACGGTCTCCCATCACAGGGAGAAGCAGGAGAGCTCTCAGGGCTGGAGAAATCAAGGCTGCCTCTAAGATGGTGCTTTCAAACAGCACGAGTACCTGGATGTAGGACTTGAATCACAAGGGTAACATGAAAAAGCCACCAGTCCCCACAGATGTGGCTGTTCACAGAGATAACCACTGCGTGTTTTCCCACAGTGTGATGCTCACCCATCAAAGTGCTCAGCCATCCAAATGCGTCCAGCGTCTGAGCACCCATTTCGAGATGGTTTTCTTAGCATCCAAGCTGAATCTCCCTTGGTACAACCTGAGGCCGTTCCCTCCAGTCCTGTCACTGGTTACATGGGAGAAGAGCAGGAAAACCCCCACCCCCACATAACCTCTCTTCAGGTAATCGTAGAGAATGATAAGGTCTTCCCTGAGCCTCCTCTTAGCCAGACTAAATAATCCCAGTTCCATAAGAAGCTCCCCATAAGACTAGTGCTCTAGACACCTCACAGCTTCAATGGTCTTCTCTGGACACATCTCAGGATTTCATTGTCCTTCTTGCAGTGAGGGGCCCAGAACAGAGCAAAGAACTCAAGGTGAGGGCTCACCAGTTCCGAGTACGGGGGAATGATCGATTCCCGGTTCCTGCTGGCTCAAGTCTTCTGCATTCCAATTCCAATCTAAACCATTCCTGCTGTGGTAGTACCTGAATCCTTATTTGGGACTGGAGCTCAAGAAGTCAGCGCATCAGAAATAACACAACGTGCAACTGGAAGACGTGTCTCAAAGCCCAGAAAATCCAACTCTCTAACCTTGGCGCAACTCACCAACCAAGAGCCAGGCCTTGACAACTTGGCTGATCTGAGCATGCAGGTGGGGGCCAGACAGTGGACCACAAGTGTTCATTTCCACTGCAGGTCCATGTAGAGAACAGCCTCAATCAGCAGGTGTGAATGAATTCATTCACAAGCTGCACAATAAGCCTGTTCTTTATGTGAAAAAACAAACAAACAAACAAAAAACCCACAAAAACAACAACAAAAAAAAACAAAACAAACAAAAAAAAAAACAACATAAAAAACAACAAAAACCACACATAGATTTTTGACCAAAAAAGGTGAGAGTTAATAATGACCAAATAGGTTCCTGTTCCTAGGCCTAATCCTCTCACCCCAACTCCTGGGTGATGCCCACAGGCTTCAAGTCAGGTCTCAAATCCATTGGACTCCCGTCGCAGAACTCTATCAAAAAGGATGTCACACATGTGACACTTGCATACATTTTGCACCAGAAACAGTGATGCCAGCAGGAGCGGAGAGGTGATTGTCCCCCTGTACTCAGCACTGTTGAGGCCACAACTCGAGTTCTGTTTCCAGTTTTGGACCCCTCAGTGCAAGGAAGACACTGAGGCTTTGGAACATGTTCAAAGACAGGCAAGAAAGCTGGCGAGGGGTCTGGAGCACAATTGTGCAATATGAGGAGAGGCTGCAGCACCTGGGAATGCTCAGCCTGGAGAAGAGCTGGCTCAGAGGAGACCTTCTTGCTCTCTATAACTTCCTGAAGGGAGGTTGTAGTGAGCTGGGGGTTAGCCTCTTCTCTCGTGTCATTATTGATAGGACCAGAGGGAATGGTTTCAAGCTGCAGCAGGGGCGATTCTGGCTGGATGTTAGGAAATATTACTTTTCAGAAAGGGGTGGCTAGTCACTGGAATGGACTGCCCAGGAGGTGGTGGAGTCACTGATCCTGGGGGTGTTCAAGGAATGACTGGATGTTGTGTTGAGGGACATGATTTAGTGGAAGCTGTTGGTAACAGGAGAACGGTTGGACTGGATGATCTTTTAGGTCTTTTCCAACCCTGGTGATTCTATGATTCTATGATTCATATGCTAAGAAGCAAGCAGAGGCGCTTTTGTTAAATATTTCAATGGAGAGAAGAGTTGATATCCGCTCCTCCCGACAACAGAAACATGGTACCAGCTTTCCAAGCCCACCCGCCATACAGTAGGCAGACAAAGCACACATAAAGGAGCATGCACATCCCCTCCGGCATAACTTGAGCCCACAACCCACCTTCAGATTTCTGTGGATTTCTAGCGTTTTATACTGATGCAGCCTCGCTACAGCTCCATGGGTGTCACACAAGGACTGCAAGACCTCTTTCTCCGCAAACCCCACCTGCAGGCCTTGGTCAAAGAGGATTGCCACCTGCCCTCCTGAGCAAAAACACTAAGAACGAGAGCAAAGCACACTGGATTTGCCTTGGCCTGGCCTAAGCCCCAGTCCTACCAGACAGACCCTGGGATGAAAATTGCTCCACAAACTGCGGATGGACACCAGCAACCAAGAAGTTGACCGGATCCAGTCCCAAACAATCACCTAGCCTCCCCAGGAAGCTCTTTGCCATCAGCTCCATCATTGCCTTTCCTTCTCACCTCAATCCCAAAGTGGTTTCCACATCTGCCAGCACGTCTTACCTGACACCTCATCACACGGTGCTTCAACAGCACCAAATTTGCTTCCGGGGCCCTCCTTCAACTCACTGTGCTAACACTCATGATTCAAATTACACAGAAATCCTAGCAGAAGTTCTCGGTGAGAACTGCACCTAACATTCCTCCTTCTACAAGCAAACAGGGCCAACACGTGGTCGTAAAAATGCATTCATCAAAGAGAAGCAGAGATGGCACGGCAGGACAGACATACTCGGTGTGCACGTTTGAAGTCATTTGAGAACCTAGTCGTTCTTGCTGCAGGACGCCTGACTTCTGTTAAAAGCTGAACGGTCCCCAGAACACCTGTTTCCATCAGCTGCCACCATCCAAAACAGCCAGCCTTCTTGAGGTCACCTGGCCCAGACATCCCTTTTGCTCTACACTTGATTTCTGCAAGAGAGACAGGAGCTCGGCATGCACACCATCCTTCCAACACCCCATTCCAGCAGCGAGGGATCACAGCACTGGCACAGCTGAAACAAAATGGGTGTGCGAGTTTCCTGTTAGCACTCAGTGTGAACAAATCTACCACTGAGCAACACCGTGAGCCCCCACTCACCTCAGCACAGGTCAACCTGTAACCCCAGCCTTCCCCTATCCATGTGCACACGTACACCCATGCGCCACCCTGCCTGTTTTGCACACCCCCATGCACACACTGCATCTTATGCCCTCCTTTGCATTCACAGACGTGTGCAAACCATCCCTGGGAACATGTATGTGCCTACACCTACCACAAACATCCCTTTGTGTGCACCTGTATGCAACCCAACTCCTCAGCACACCCCTGTGCAAGCACACATTTTTGCCACTGCGTCCACGCACTATCCATGTGCTCACACACACTCACGTGTCTGCTTCCCTTAGAGCAGCCCTGTGTGCACACACACAGACACATGTGTAAAACCTTCCTTTCACTCCCAAAGTGCACGCACACACTGGTACCACAGTGTCCTTGCGCAACTCCAACACTCTGCAAACCCCTGTGCATGCACATATATGTGAATGCTCATCCTTGCACACATACCCACTGACCTGCACACACCTGAGCAAACCCACTGGTTTGGACAAAGGACATCTGAAAATCAAGACAGTAGTTTCAGTCTCCGAGTTTACGCTTAGAGAAGTCTAATCTGGGACAACACAAGTCAGCGCTTAATTTTCTTCATCATCATTGTGAAGATAAATAAAACAATAGCACGTTTTCTCATTGTTTTTAATGTTCTTTTATTTCTACTGTACAATAAAATGTACGTATAAATATATTCAATATAAATTTCTTTTTCTCATGAAACATCTAGACATTTTATGGTTTGAGTAAGAACGGTGTCTGCTTTGTGTTTCTTTCCCATTTACAAAACACATTGCTTTTAGGTTTATGTCAAATTGTTGTGGATGAAATCACATTTATCTGCTTGGTTCATGTAATCTAACTTGGATACATATGACCTAGGAACATGGTCATCCAAGAATGTCTCAGGAATCAATGGGTGTAAGATTTAGCGTGATTGGGCCCTAGAACAGCCTCCCCAGAATTAGCAGTCACAGCACTGGGCTTGCCAAATTTCAGGAAGTATTTTGGACAGTGCTCTCAGACATAGAGTCTGATTTTGGGGTAGTCCTGTGTGGATCCAGGAGATGTACATGATGATCTCCTTCGTTTCCTTCCAAACTGGGATATTCTATGGTTTTATGATGCTAGAAGTATGTATAGTCAACAGTGCAAACCATCTCACATACTCCAATAACAGAGCGTAAGATGATTCTGTCTGTAATAAGCGGGATGAACTTAGGATATATATTCTAAAGTAGGAGCAGTGTTTGGTCATAAGTTATTTCACTTAGAAAATCTGGTAAGACCATACATGCCCCTCCAAAATGTGGGAACTTGCAGTGTTACTTTTGCCATGTTATTTTCACAGGAAAACAAATGGTGACACCCACATTCTGAACCGCTTGCTTACAAATACAAATAAGCCCAACAATTTTTCTTGAAAGAAACACTCTGCTCTTTCAACCTTCAAACAGCAACACCGAAGACTGGCAGCAGGATGATGATAATTCTGCTGCTGTTCTTTGTAAATGAACACTGGAAATTTTCACTTCTAAGCATTTCTTCTTCCAAAACCCCATCCTGTTGATTGAGAATGAGTGTGCCTTTAGTCACTCGGAGAAAGGAGGACAGGAGAGGTCCATGGGAACGATGGGACTCATCCTCTGTTGTTGAGGAGAGGGTGGCTTGGAGCTCGTGCTGCTGCCTGGTGCCTGGGACTGGAGGTCTGACTCCAAGTCCCCCTGCAAGAGGCTTGGCTCCTCCTCAGTGACACAGACTTGGTCCTGCTCAGAGGTGCTGCTGTCAGGGCAGTCTGGCTGTGTTTGGGCTGGGCTGCACTGCGAAGGCATCAGGTCACAGTCCAGGCTGGTGTCTGTGGTTTCTGGCAGGCTCAGGGCATCCCCTTCTGCAGAGCTGGGAGAAATGATTGTTTGAACAATGATGACCTCCTTCTCGCTGTCAAGGCACTCTGGCTGTGATTGAACTGGGCTGCACTGCGAAGGCATCGGGTCACAGTCCAGGCTGGTGTCTGTGGTTTCTGGCAGGCTCAGATCATCTCCTTCTGCAGAGCTGGGAGAAATGATTGTTTGAACAATGATGACCTCCTTCTCGCTGTCAAGGCACTCTGGCTGTGATTGAACTGGGCTGCACTGTGAAGGCATCGGGTCACAGTCCAGGCTGGTGTCTGTGGTTTCTGGCAGGCTCAGATCATCTCCTTCTGCAGAGCTGGGAGAAATGATTGCCTGAACAATGGTGACCTCCTTCTCGCTGTCAAGGCACTCTGGCTGTGATTGAGCTGGGCTGCACTGCGAAGGCATCTGGTCACAGTCCAGGCTGGTGACTGTGGTTTCTGGCAGGCTCAGGGCACCCCCTTCAGCAGAGCTGGGAGAAATGACTGCCTGAACAATGATGACCTCCTTCTCTCCGTCGCTGATGTCACACGGAAGGCTGTCATTTGAATTACAGCGAATTGTGATTCCCATGAGCTCTCCATTTATGGAAACACTCCCTGAGCAATCAGCACTTGGCCTGGCTCTTGTGGGTTCACAAGGGCTGGATTCACCTAGGAAGGAGGGGAGGAGACACAGGGGTTAGCGTCCAACTTTCTCTGCCCATGGACAAAAAGGCTTGGTGCTGCCTGTCAAGTAGGCTTCAAACAGCTTGAGAGCCTCCTTTGAAAAAACAGGGGTCAGCTGAAGATGTCAGGCACGGGCTTGAATGCCAGAAAAAGGTACAAGCCCACCAAAAGCATGAATTCTACCTGTGTTGCTGACAAGCAGTGTTTTGAAAGCTGGATTTGCACCCTTACCTGCCAGCACCACGAGTTCTTCTTCGGAAGGCTCCCTGTCACTGCTCTGCAGTTGGTGTTTTGCCGCAGGGGATGGTCTACGCAGACATAGGCAGGAACACCAACTGCCAGCTGGTGATTCTTTCTTCTTTCTGGAAGAGCGTGGTCTGGAGAGAAAATAGAGCATGCTGTCAGTTGTGGTGCAGGGTGAGGGAAGAGTTGCACCGAGCCCTTGCCAATAACTGCCCCTTCCTGGCACTGCCTTGTTTCTGCTGAAACACAGCTTAGAAACACGCTCTGTTTCAAACAGCAGAGGATGCTTCCATTCCTACAGCTCAGCCCTGAAGTCCTGCTGGCTACATTCCTATCATCGATGTCAAGCAAGAAGCAGAGTATGTGAGCGAAGGCTCCACAGCTGGACAGGACAGGAGCTGGCAGGCGTAACTGCTTTCTGAGCAACTGTGCGTCCTTAAGGGAGGCTCGAAAGAATCTCTGAGTCATATGCTAACACCTCCTTGGACTCTGCACATTGCCATCTTTAATTTCTAGTGCCAGCAAGTCTGACCAACAGCTTTGCTTAGAGGAGAACTGGAACTGGTTTCAGGCATGTGGCCCTGAAATCTGGAAACCCCAATGTTTCCAGGTACAGCCAGCACAGACCAGGATACACGTCATCGTGGCTTCCTGTATCTCATGACTGCCTGCCCTACGAGGAAGTAAAGGCACCCTTGTGTGGCTCCACTGAGCCCGTCGGGCAACTGTGTGTTAGTTGAATCCTTGGAGATATAATGGACAAAAAGTAAAGCAATAAAGCCCACCTGACCAATAATGATAGAAGCTGGAAAGGGAAGTCCTCTTTACCTTTCAGATGGAAAATCAATAATTGTGTGGAATCTCCCTGGAAATTCTGTGGGATCTTCCTCCACTTCAATCTCACTGCTTCGTTTCACTGCAGGAGAGCTGCTCTGGTCTCTTCTCAGAGCTTGTGCCTCTTGCAGGGTGAGCAGCTTTGCGCAAGGAGGAGACTCCCACACAGACCTGGACCCAGGTACAGAACTCGGTCCTGCAAGGGAAAACCACTGGTAAGAGGGAGGATCAGAAAGTGGCAGCACAGCCATCCCCGTTCTGCATTTTCCTCAGATTTGCTTATCCGAGCCACTGGAAGAAGAGGAGCTCAAAGTAACCGGGTTCTCAGAGATATGCTCGTGGCAAAGGACACAGTCATAATTTAGAGATGCTCACTGTATCGAAACAGACATTAAAAAAACCAAACCTAGAAAACAGGTCTGGGAACTCAGAAAGCTTTGCTGCCACACTTCAATCATGCTTCACCCCCATTCAAAACATCATAAAGGCAGGGATGGTTTTCTCCATGTAAAGTCTGGCCTCGGACATTCTCAGGATTCGGCAACAGGGTGCCATACTCTCATCTAAGCCCTGAAGCCTCCTGTCCCATTGAAAGTCAAAGCGTATTTGAAAGATCTCAGAGAAGGCCTGGATTGGATCAAGATCAATCTAATGAAGGAAGACACTCACCTGCTCCCTCTCCCATGGCTGACGTGGATTTGGAGCCGAAGAGGCCGTCTGTGTGGCCAATAAGGAATTCCACTACAGCTGTCTGTGTCTGAACTTCCAAGCTGGCAGCTCCTCCACTGGCGCAGGCTGACTGGCTCTGCTGGGATCTGAAGAAAAGGCAGATTTTACAAGTCATTCCTCCAAGACTGTTTCCCCAGGTCTGAATTTATGCAGCCCAAAGCAGTCCAGCTGGGCTCTATAGAGTTCAACAGTGGGCAATCAGCAATGCCACCTACGAAATTCTCCTGGATGAACAAGGACAAAGTAGTACCAGCTAAACAAGAGAGCAGTAACTGTCACCTAGAAATTGTGTCCCTGGGGTTGGGGGAGAGCAGTCCAGGCTCCTCCTCTGCTGCCAGAAACTTCTGACAGCTTTTATAGGAGAAGAGCACATTAGATGAAGAAGAAGGGAAGATTGCTTTCTTTCTGGAGAACAGAACTAAGCGTTGTGCTTAAACAGAAAAAGAAGTTTACCTTAAGAGGTTTGGAGCCCACACTATTGCTAAATTATGAGCGTCCATGTTGGTGACTGAGGAGTTCCCAGCAAGAGACGCCAAATGCCTCATCAGGTACTCAAGTGTCCTGGAAAACAAGAGGGGCAGATGTTCAGAACCAAAAAGCCAATCAATTGACCTGATGCAGCCTTCAGCCGCTTCAGTGTGCAGACGCATGATGTTGCAGGTGTGAGGCAACACCTGGATAGCATCATCGCCCTCTGAAAGGCAGGAGGGCTGAGCTCAGCAGACCGAGCACAGCACTGACCTGTAGTGAGGAGCAGGCAGCTGCTGGATGGCGCCCTTCATTCTCACCATCCTCTCCTCCTCGGTAGCAGCACCGGCAGCGTCCTGGAAAAAGGCAGGAAGGGATTCAGACACCAGTCAGCCTAATTAGCTGCTACAGGTTTGGGAACCGTGGGGACAGCGTGCTGGTGGTCAGCACCGAGGCAGACTTGACGCCTTCCAAGAGGCATCAGGGGAAGACCGCAGCACATAGACTGCGTCATCAAGGCCAAGCAGTGCAAGCTCAGGGGGGCTTTACTGCCTGATTGCGCGGTGCAGCTCCTCGCAGCAGGCATTCGTCTCCAACTCCACTTTGCTATTAACCCCATTCTACCAATAGTTGGGGAACAGCAAAGGAAAGGGAATTCTCGCAAGCATGGTGAATAACTTAAATAAGCACCTCCTGGCACCACCAAAAGCGGCATCAGTGAGAGGTAGGATGTGGCAAAGACATGCCTCATGGGGCTAACAGAAATAAGACCTCCGAGCTGGGGCACTGCTGCAACCATCAGCCAGGACGCCCAGGGAAAAGGTACATATCTTTTCCAAGACATTGCCCTGTGCTTACCGTGAACTTGTCATACAGCTGGGTGGTCAGGAGAGGGTTCGGGAGCTCCCTGAAGTACATCTTACATACGGAGCTCACGCTGTGAATGTCACGGACGCTAAGCTCGGGAAGCTGCTCTGAATCAAATTCATGGCTGCAGAGAAGGACACAGAATTGGGCAGGGGGCATTGAGAAAGACGAAAACAAGTCCAAAGCCACACAATATACAGTCAAGAAAAGGAAGGGGTTCCTCGGAGTGCCCGAAGCATGGCACGTGCCCCTACTGACAGCTGTGTCAGTCGCAGCACTCTTACCGTAGTCGCTGGATCTTGGACGTAACGCCGGACAGGCGGTATATCCCCTGCACTACGCCATTCTGCTCGATGAATTCAGAGCAGCTCTGGAGGACCTGGGGGACTACAGAACAAGAGCCAGTGGTTAGCTGAGCTTCTTACTCAAGTCCTGGTTCAGGCCGTGCTCTTCTCACATCCCATCCACTAAGCCCAGCCAGGCTACTGCTTGCTTCCTCCTTAGAGGAGAAAGCTGGCAGAGACAACTGTTAGGAAACTGCACAGAGATGTGTTCTTGGCTTTCCAGAAATGCCACGACCTATCAACAGCCTGCAGAAAGTAATTCTGGCAAAGCCACAGACACTGCAAGTCCCATCACAGCTCTCCTGGGAATCTAAAGACCAGAATAGCTAGGAAAAGGATGCAGGATGTTCTCTGTTGCCAGAAGGCTTCCTACACTTTCAGGCCAAAACAATTGCTGGATATGATCTCCTTTTCATCTATAGATGCCCAACGGAGGAAGATCTCAGGAATGGGCTGTTCCTTACCATCACGGCCAGAGCGGAGAAGGTGCTCCCCCAGGTCACACCCAAACACCCCTTCCTTCTCTGGCTCCGGCTGCCTCGCTCTCTGGGGCCGGGCCTTCACCAGGGATCGAAGGAAGGGGAGGAACTTGCCCCGTTTCTTCGGCACTGCGCAACAAAACAAAGAAATCAGTTCATTTCAGGCTTGGATTGGTTGGATGAACTTAACACATTCGATAGAGCACAGAACAATGGGAAGAACATTCCCAACAAGGACACTCAATAACAGATTTTCCCCATCCCTGCAAGTGCCCAAGGCCAGGTTGGAAGGGGCCCTGGACAGCCTGCTCTCGTTTCCTACTAAATGTGCAGGCTGGCGACCCAGACTGCGGCAGGGGCTTTGGAGCCTGAGTATCCTTTAGGCCCCTTCCAGTCCCAAGCCATTCGAGGAGGATTCTGTGACTTCCCCAAGCCCAATAACATACACAGTGGGATTGGGCCAGATGTCTGCATGTTGTGATGGAGCTTAATGCAGTCTTCTTGCTAATCTTGCTCAACTCGGGCATTAACGAAACCCCTGAATGCCACGTTCTGACCCCATTTTACTAACTCGCATTATCAAATGTAACATGTGTACCTGGCTTTCGCAATGAATTGACCAGGGACTCAGGAACTGTTCCGCTAATGAGTTCCACGCACTCACTAGGGAAAGATCCAACCTGTAACAAGAACAAAAAGACAGGTGGGCATTAGCCCAAGCCCAGAGCCAAAGGGAAGGTCCTCTGACACCGACACAGGGCAACCATTTGTGTCCAGAAGCCCTCCTGTGCAGGCAGAGCAACTCCAATCTGAGATTCCTGACTCTACTGAAGTTGCGCTCTCTTGATGGAAGCATGTGCATACCTGAAAGCCACGCTTGCCTCTCCACCAGGGGCTCAGCTCCTTTGGTGGCATATCAGTGATGCACACCACGTCTCCCACCTGCAAGAGATTGAAACGTCAACCCCAGCTTCAGCACAGCTGTGAGAAAAATGCAGCTCAAATAACTGCCTTCTTTTTCACCGCAGAATATCCTAAAGCTTGACAGCAATTGCACCAATGCAGCCCCCAAGGCATTTTCCCTTCTAAAACTGAACTTGGAGGTACAAGAGTTACACAACATACACAATAGAGCTGTGCAGTAGGAAATGGGTCTCAAAAGCAGCAGGCTCTCTGCCGAAGGCTATGGAAGAGCTGCACTTTAATCATGGGCATCAATTAGCAGAGCTTTCTGAACACATCTGCACACTTCACACCAGGTCTGCTCTTGCTCAGAGACCAGGCTCCCACACTGGGCAGGATCTGCTTGATCAGAAGGTTCAATGCCCAATCCAACCATATTGGAGAGATGGCTGAACTCCTCCCAACCCAGCACAAGTCTAAGCTGGAACCAAACCCTCGAAGCTTAACCTCACAAGACATTCTGATGGTGCCTGAGACTATTCCTGAGGCATTCACAACCTGTACTCTCCAATGCATGACAACAAGGAAAGCCTGTAACTGCTTACCTCCAGGGAGACTTCATCCGGCGCCTGGGCGACGTAGCTCTTAATAACATGGGCCGCCGCAATTGCTGGTACGTTGAGAGATGATACAGCACGCTCCAGCTGCGGCTTCCACATGTTATAGGCCTGTAAACAGAGCAAAGTCCATGGTCAGGAGCTGAGGGCAAACGAGGAGGATTTCAAGATGAGGAGCACATCTGCAGAGAAAGCTGCAGGAAAGGCGCTCCGTCCTTATCAGGAGCACTTCAGAAGGAGCTGCACGTCTCATGACAGTAGTTTCTCTTCCTGCTGTGCAGCGGGTTCGGCAGGCCATGCAAAGATGCATCTCTCTCTACACAGACTAATCTGCAATGGCACTGGCACGGGCAGGTGGCCTGTCCGCCTTTGGCCCACTCTATCCAGAAGGAGAGTACACCTGCGGCTCCCTCTGCTGGCTCAACACAAGAAACAAAGACAAGCCAGAGCTTCATACTGTACCTCCGTCACCCCAACCTCAGGCCCATCGCTGATCTTGCTGCACGCAACGCCCATCACCACAGGTGTGACCAGCTGGAACAGAGCAAAAACACGCTTCTGTTTTCTCTATTCACACAGCACAGTATGGAGAGACTTCTTCAGAACTACCCTTGAATACCCTGCGGCATAGGCAAGTGTTGGAGAAACTACCCCTTGCTTCAGTCTATTCCAACGTGACAGCCTATTAGGCAGTGTTGTACAAGTTGCTATCGCTCTGCCAGCAAATGGGGACTCTGGCACAGAGCAGCAGATGCATTCGCCCAGAGCGCTCTGACAGTGCGATAGCAGGGCGGCATTAGACAGCACCCTTCTGAGGGCTAAGCTGGAGGACAGTGAAGAAACCCACGGCATGCCAAACGATGTGGGGGGACAAAACATGGCACGTACCTGGCAACAAGATCACCTCAAACTATCTGCAGCAGTTCCTTGTCACTTTGCTCAGATGTTCTGAGAGCAAAAGCTGCACCGAGGCAGTGGGCGGAGGGTGGGCAGAGAAGAGAGATAGAGCAGGTCAGTGAGCAGGGCTAAGACAGCCATGGAATAACACACACAGCACAACCGTCCCATCCACTTGCTGCAAGACATGCTGAGTCTCAGGCTACGTGATGCCTGTCTGCCCAGCAACTTTATGATGCTTCCACAATTGAGCAAAGAAGACAACGGAAGAAGCATGGGACGGGTGCCACCTTTACAGACACCCTCTTTGCAACGTGTGTACCGGGGGAAAACTACGTATGGTGGTCAAGAGTAAGCAATACGGTGCTGTGAGCCCCGACAGCCACCAGTTCTCAATACCTCACTGCCCACCCGTCCATCCCATGCTGGTTCAGCTTACCTACAAGCTGCTGCGCAAAAACTTCTGAAGAAAAGGCACTAAACGCACAAGAAGAACAAGCCAACCAACCACTCCGAACTCCTGCTCACCCACAAAGGAACACGGAACGCACCGCTCCTCCCCTCATTCCAGCCGCTTATGACATCACCAAGGGCCACCAGCCTGGTCCACCATGACCCCCACAAGGGGGGGAGGCAAGACCACATGGTCACATCTGATTCCAACATGGCACCACAACATTCCAGAACTCAGTGTGGGCTTGCAATTCTATCCTGGTGTGGCAGTGCAATGGGAGGTGTTTGGGCACAGCTGAATAAGTGACAGACACCGCAGGACTCCAAAGGAGGGTGCCAGATTAACTCTCAGCATTCTTTTGCAGGGCTCTTTGAGGTGCTTCGAACCAATTTCAATGCCTAGGTCAATTCTAGAAAGTCCAGCTGACAAATGCTCACTTTGTCTGGGTAACGCCTCTATGCATCATGAATGAAAAAGAAAATAAAATGGGCACGTGACCCTATGATACTTATCTCTCTGCTCTTGTTGTCAGCCAGGCACCTAAGATGAGCACTACGTGTCCCTGCTCCTGACTGAAGATTCCCCCAAGTCTGTGTTCCACTCTGCTCCACCTCAGGGTCTAAAAGAAACACAGACAGAGATAATGAGAAGATCTTTTGTGCAGACGAAAGCGCAGGCTGCACGCATATTCTCTTTAGCAAGAAATACTACTTGAGAATCCAAAGATAGTTTTTTGAGAGGTAGTATGAAAGGTGAACAGAAAGTAAATTGATTCATTAAAATTACCTAGTTAATCCTCTCCCCGTGAAAAAGGAAGCCACCTGGGCACTGTATGCAGCAGTTCTGAGAACACCTTGCACCACAAATTGCGGCACATACATTTTTTTTCCCACAGGCCCGTCTCTTCTGTCATTTGTGTCAGATTCACTCAGGTTAAAATACGTGGATCAGAACTGCCATTCCGATCTGCTGAGGCAGGATCCCACCGCCAGGACGCCCCCCAGTCCCATTCCGTGTTTTTCCCAGCAAGTGATATCACCTACCCAGACTTCTGCAGGGCCTTCCATACGGTCTCCCATCACAGGGAGAAGCAGGAGAGCTCTCAGGGCTGGAGAAATCAAGGCTGCCTCTAAGATGGTGCTTTCAAACAGCACGAGTACCTGGATGTATGACTTGAATCACAAGGGTAACATGAAAAAGCCACCAGTCCCCACAGATGTGGCTGTTCACAGAGATAACCACTGCGTGTTTTCCCACAGTGTGATGCTCACCCATCAAAGTGCTCAGCCATCCAAATGCGTCCAGCGTCTGAGCACCCATTTCGAGATGGTTTTCTTAGCATCCAAGCTGAATCTCCCTTGGTACAACCTGAGGCCGTTCCCTCCAGTCCTGTCACTGGTTACATGGGAGAAGAGCAGGAAAACCCCCACCCCCACATAACCTCTCTTCAGGTAATCGTAGAGAATGATAAGGTCTTCCCTGAGCCTCCTCTTAGCCAGACTAAATAATCCCAGTTCCATAAGAAGCTCCCCATAAGACTAGTGCTCTAGACACCTCACAGCTTCAATGGTCTTCTCTGGACACATCTCAGGATTTCATTGTCCTTCTTGCAGTGAGGGGCCCAGAACAGAGCAAAGAACTCAAGGTGAGGGCTCACCAGTTCCGAGTACGGGGGAATGATCGATTCCCGGTTCCTGCTGGCTCAAGTCTTCTGCATTCCAATTCCAATCTAAACCATTCCTGCTGTGGTAGTACCTGAATCCTTATTTGGGACTGGAGCTCAAGAAGTCAGCGCATCAGAAATAACACAACGTGCAACTGGAAGACGTGTCTCAAAGCCCAGAAAATCCAACTCTCTAACCTTGGCGCAACTCACCAACCAAGAGCCAGGCCTTGACAACTTGGCTGATCTGAGCATGCAGGTGGGGGCCAGACAGTGGACCACAAGTGTTCATTTCCACTGCAGGTCCATGTAGAGAACAGCCTCAATCAGCAGGTGTGAATGAATTCATTCACAAGCTGCACAATAAGCCTGTTCTTTATGTGAAAAAACAAACAAACAAACAAAAAACCCACAAAAACAACAACAAAAAAAACCAAAACAAACAAAAAAAAAAACAACATAAAAAACAACAAAAACCACACATAGATTTTTGACCAAAAAAGGTGAGAGTTAATAATGACCAAATAGGTTCCTGTTCCTAGGCCTAATCCTCTCACCCCAACTCCTGGGTGATGCCCACAGGCTTCAAGTCAGGTCTCAAATCCATTGGACTCCCGTCGCAGAACTCTATCAAAAAGGATGTCACACATGTGACACTTGCATACATTTTGCACCAGAAACAGTGATGCCAGCAGGAGCGGAGAGGTGATTGTCCCCCTGTACTCAGCACTGTTGAGGCCACAACTCGAGTTCTGTTTCCAGTTTTGGACCCCTCAGTGCAAGGAAGACACTGAGGCTTTGGAACATGTTCAAAGACAGGCAAGAAAGCTGGCGAGGGGTCTGGAGCACAATTGTGCAATATGAGGAGAGGCTGCAGCACCTGGGAATGCTCAGCCTGGAGAAGAGCTGGCTCAGAGGAGACCTTCTTGCTCTCTATAACTTCCTGAAGGGAGGTTGTAGTGAGCTGGGGGTTAGCCTCTTCTCTCGTGTCATTATTGATAGGACCAGAGGGAATGGTTTCAAGCTGCAGCAGGGGCGATTCTGGCTGGATCTTAGGAAATATTACTTTTCAGAAAGGGGTGGCTAGTCACTGGAATGGACTGCCCAGGAGGTGGTGGAGTCACTGATCCTGGGGGTGTTCAAGGAATGACTGGATGTTGTGTTGAGGGACATGATTTAGTGGAAGCTGTTGGTAACAGGAGAACGGTTGGACTGGATGATCTTTTAGGTCTTTTCCAACCCTGGTGATTCTATGATTCTATGATTCATATGCTAAGAAGCAAGCAGAGGCGCTTTTGTTAAATATTTCAATGGAGAGAAGAGTTGATATCCGCTCCTCCCGACAACAGAAACATGGTACCAGCTTTCCAAGCCCACCCGCCATACAGTAGGCAGACAAAGCACACATAAAGGAGCATGCACATCCCCTCCGGCATAACTTGAGCCCACAACCCACCTTCAGATTTCTGTGGATTTCTAGCGTTTTATACTGATGCAGCCTCGCTACAGCTCCATGGGTGTCACACAAGGACTGCAAGACCTCTTTCTCCGCAAACCCCACCTGCAGGCCTTGGTCAAAGAGGATTGCCACCTGCCCTCCTGAGCAAAAACACTAAGAACGAGAGCAAAGCACACTGGATTTGCCTTGGCCTGGCCTAAGCCCCAGTCCTACCAGACAGACCCTGGGATGAAAATTGCTCCACAAACTGCGGATGGACACCAGCAACCAAGAAGTTGACCGGATCCAGTCCCAAACAATCACCTAGCCTCCCCAGGAAGCTCTTTGCCATCAGCTCCATCATTGCCTTTCCTTCTCACCTCAATCCCAAAGTGGTTTCCACATCTGCCAGCACGTCTTACCTGACACCTCATCACACGGTGCTTCAACAGCACCAAATTTGCTTCCGGGGCCCTCCTTCAACTCACTGTGCTAACACTCATGATTCAAATTACACAGAAATCCTAGCAGAAGTTCTCGGTGAGAACTGCACCTAACATTCCTCCTTCTACAAGCAAACAGGGCCAACACGTGGTCGTAAAAATGCATTCATCAAAGAGAAGCAGAGATGGCACGGCAGGACAGACATACTCGGTGTGCACGTTTGAAGTCATTTGAGAACCTAGTCGTTCTTGCTGCAGGACGCCTGACTTCTGTTAAAAGCTGAACGGTCCCCAGAACACCTGTTTCCATCAGCTGCCACCATCCAAAACAGCCAGCCTTCTTGAGGTCACCTGGCCCAGACATCCCTTTTGCTCTACACTTGATTTCTGCAAGAGAGACAGGAGCTCGGCATGCACACCATCCTTCCAACACCCCATTCCAGCAGCGAGGGATCACAGCACTGGCACAGCTGAAACAAAATGGGTGTGCGAGTTTCCTGTTAGCACTCAGTGTGAACAAATCTACCACTGAGCAACACCGTGAGCCCCCACTCACCTCAGCACAGGTCAACCTGTAACCCCAGCCTTCCCCTATCCATGTGCACACGTACACCCATGCGCCACCCTGCCTGTTTTGCACACCCCCATGCACACACTGCATCTTATGCCCTCCTTTGCATTCACAGACGTGTGCAAACCATCCCTGGGAACATGTATGTGCCTACACCTACCACAAACATCCCTTTGTGTGCACCTGTATGCAACCCAACTCCTCAGCACACCCCTGTGCAAGCACACATTTTTGCCACTGCGTCCACGCACTATCCATGTGCTCACACACACTCACGTGTCTGCTTCCCTTAGAGCAGCCCTGTGTGCACACACACAGACACATGTGTAAAACCTTCCTTTCACTCCCAAAGTGCACGCACACACTGGTACCACAGTGTCCTTGCGCAACTCCAACACTCTGCAAACCCCTGTGCATGCACATATATGTGAATGCTCATCCTTGCACACATACCCACTGACCTGCACACACCTGAGCAAACCCACTGGTTTGGACAAAGGACATCTGAAAATCAAGACAGTAGTTTCAGTCTCCGAGTTTACGCTTAGAGAAGTCTAATCTGGGACAACACAAGTCAGCGCTTAATTTTCTTCATCATCATTGTGAAGATAAATAAAACAATAGCACGTTTTCTCATTGTTTTTAATGTTCTTTTATTTCTACTGTACAATAAAATGTACGTATAAATATATTCAATATAAATTTCTTTTTCTCATGAAACATCTAGACATTTTATGGTTTGAGTAAGAACGGTGTCTGCTTTGTGTTTCTTTCCCATTTACAAAACACATTGCTTTTAGGTTTATGTCAAATTGTTGTGGATGAAATCACATTTATCTGCTTGGTTCATGTAATCTAACTTGGATACATATGACCTAGGAACATGGTCATCCAAGAATGTCTCAGGAATCAATGGGTGTAAGATTTAGCGTGATTGGGCCCTAGAACAGCCTCCCCAGAATTAGCAGTCACAGCACCGGGCTTGCCAAATTTCAGGAAGTATTTTGGACAGTGCTCTCAGACATAGAGTCTGATTTTGGGGTAGTCCTGTGTGGATCCAGGAGATGTACATGATGATCTCCTTCGTTTCCTTCCAAACTGGGATATTCTATGGTTTTATGATGCTAGAAGTATGTATAGTCAACAGTGCAAACCATCTCACATACTCCAATAACAGAGCGTAAGATGATTCTGTCTGTAATAAGCGGGATGAACTTAGGATATATATTCTAAAGTAGGAGCAGTGTTTGGTCATAAGTTATTTCACTTAGAAAATCTGGTAAGACCATACATGCCCCTCCAAAATGTGGGAACTTGCAGTGTTACTTTTGCCATGTTATTTTCACAGGAAAACAAATGGTGACACCCACATTCTGAACCGCTTGCTTACAAATACAAATAAGCCCAACAATTTTTCTTGAAAGAAACACTCTGCTCTTTCAACCTTCAAACAGCAACACCGAAGACTGGCAGCAGGATGATGATAATTCTGCTGCTGTTCTTTGTAAATGAACACTGGAAATTTTCACTTCTAAGCATTTCTTCTTCCAAAACCCCATCCTGTTGATTGAGAATGAGTGTGCCTTTAGTCACTCGGAGAAAGGAGGACAGGAGAGGTCCATGGGAACGATGGGACTCATCCTCTGTTGTTGAGGAGAGGGTGGCTTGGAGCTCGTGCTGCTGCCTGGTGCCTGGGACTGGAGGTCTGACTCCAAGTCCCCCTGCAAGAGGCTTGGCTCCTCCTCAGTGACACAGACTTGGTCCTGCTCAGAGGTGCTGCTGTCAGGGCAGTCTGGCTGTGTTTGGGCTGGGCTGCACTGCGAAGGCATCAGGTCACAGTCCAGGCTGGTGTCTGTGGTTTCTGGCAGGCTCAGGGCATCCCCTTCTGCAGAGCTGGGAGAAATGATTGTTTGAACAATGATGACCTCCTTCTCGCTGTCAAGGCACTCTGGCTGTGATTGAACTGGGCTGCACTGTGAAGGCATCGGGTCACAGTCCAGGCTGGTGTCTGTGGTTTCTGGCAGGCTCAGATCATCTCCTTCTGCAGAGCTGGGAGAAATGATTGTTTGAACAATGATGACCTCCTTCTCGCTGTCAAGGCACTCTGGCTGTGATTGAACTGGGCTGCACTGTGAAGGCATCGGGTCACAGTCCAGGCTGGTGTCTGTGGTTTCTGGCAGGCTCAGATCATCTCCTTCTGCAGAGCTGGGAGAAATGATTGCCTGAACAATGGTGACCTCCTTCTCGCTGTCAAGGCACTCTGGCTGTGATTGAGCTGGGCTGCACTGCGAAGGCATCTGGTCACAGTCTAGGCTGGTGACTGTGGTTTCTGGCAGGCTCAGGGCACCCCCTTCAGCAGAGCTGGGAGAAATGACTGCCTGAACAATGATGACCTCCTTCTCTCCGTCGCTGATGTCACACGGAAGGCTGTCATTTGAATTACAGCGAATTGTGATTCCCATGAGCTCTCCATTTATGGAAACACTCCCTGAGCAATCAGCACTTGGCCTGGCTCTTGTGGGTTCACAAGGGCTGGATTCACCTAGGAAGGAGGGGAGACACAGGGGTTAGCGTCCAACTTTCTCTGCCCATGGACAAAAAGGCTTGGTGCTGCCTGTCAAGTAGGCTTCAAACAGCTTGAGAGCCTCCTTTGAAAAAACAGGGGTCAGCTGAAGATGTCAGGCACGGGCTTGAATGCCAGAAAAAGGTACAAGCCCACCAAAAGCATGAATTCTACCTGTGTTGCTGACAAGCAGTGTTTTGAAAGCTGGATTTGCACCCTTACCTGCCAGCACCACGAGTTCTTCTTCGGAAGGCTTCCTGTCACTGCTCTGCAGTTGGTGTTTTGCCGCAGGCGATGGTCTGCGCAGACATAGGCAGGAACACCAACTGCCAGCTGGTGATTCTTTCTTCTTTCTGGAAGAGCGTGGTCTGGAGAGAAAATAGAGCATGCTGTCAGTTGTGGTGCAGGGTGAGGGAAGAGTTGCACCGAGCCCTTGCCAATAACTGCCCCTTCCTGGCACTGCCTTGTTTCTGCTGAAACACAGCTTAGAAACACGCTCTGTTTCAAACAGCAGAGGATGCTTCCATTCCTACAGCTCAGCCCTGAAGTCCTGCTGGCTACATTCCTATCATCGATGTCAAGCAAGAAGCAGAGTATGTGAGCGAAGGCTCCACAGCTGGACAGGACAGGAGCTGGCAGGCGTAACTGCTTTCTGAGCAACTGTGCGTCCTTAAGGGAGGCTCGAAAGAATCTCTGAGTCATATGCTAACACCTCCTTGGACTCTGCACATTGCCATCTTTAATTTCTAGTGCCAGCAAGTCTGACCAACAGCTTTGCTTAGAGGAGAACTGGAACTGGTTTCAGGCATGTGGCCCTGAAATCTGGAAACCCCAATGTTTCCAGGTACAGCCAGCACAGACCAGGATACACGTCATCGTGGCTTCCTGTATCTCATGACTGCCTGCCCTACGAGGAAGTAAAGGCACCCTTGTGTGGCTCCACTGAGCCCGTCGGGCAACTGTGTGTTAGTTGAATCCTTGGAGATATAATGGACAAAAAGTAAAGCAATAAAGCCCACCTGACCAATAATGATAGAAGCTGGAAAGGGAAGTCCTCTTTACCTTTCAGATGGAAAATCAATAATTGTGTGGAATCTCCCTGGAAATTCTGTGGGATCTTCCTCCACTTCAATCTCACTGCTTCGTTTCACTGCAGGAGAGCTGCTCTGGCCTCTTCTCAGAGCTTGTGCCTCTTGCAGGGTGAGCAGCTTTGCGCAAGGAGGAGACTCCCACACAGACCTGGACCCAGGTACAGAACTCGGCCCTGCAAGGGAAAACCACAGGTAAGAGGGAGGATCAGAAAGTGGCAGCACAGCCATCCCCGTTCTGCATTTTCCTCAGATTTGCTTATCCGAGCCACTGGAAGAAGAGGAGCTCAAAGTAACCGGGTTCTCAGAGATATGCTCGTGGCAAAGGACACAGTCATAATTTAGAGCTGCTCACTGTATCGAAACAGACATTAAAAAAACCAAACCTAGAAAACAGGTCTGGGAACTCAGAAAGCTTTGCTGCCACACTTCAATCATGCTTCACCCCCATTCAAAACATCATAAAGGCAGGGATGGTTTTCTCCATGTAAAGTCTGGCCTCGGACATTCTCAGGATTCGGCAACAGGGTGCCATACTCTCATCTAAGCCCTGAAGCCTCCTGTCCCATTGAAAGTCAAAGCGTATTTGAAAGATCTCAGAGAAGGCCTGGATTGGATCAAGATCAATCTAATGAAGGAAGACACTCACCTGCTCCCTCTCCCATGGCTGACGTGGATTTGGAGCCGAAGAGGCCGTCTGTGTGGCCAATAAGGAATTCCACTACAGCTGTCTGTGTCTGAACTTCCAAGCTGGCAGCTCCTCCACTGGCGCAGGCTGACTGGCTCTGCTGGGATCTGAAGAAAAGGCAGATTTTACAAGTCATTCCTCCAAGACTGTTTCCCCAGGTCTGAATTTATGCAGCCCAAAGCAGTCCAGCTGGGCTCTATAGAGTTCAACAGTGGGCAATCAGCAATGCCACCTACGAAATTCTCCTGGATGAACAAGGACAAAGTAGTACCAGCTAAACAAGAGAGCAGTAACTGTCACCTAGAAATTGTGTCCCTGGGGTTGGGGGAGAGCAGTCCAGGCTCCTCCTCTGCTGCCAGAAACTTCTGACAGCTTTTATAGGAGAAGAGCACATTAGATGAAGAAGAAGGGAAGATTGCTTTCTTTCTGGAGAACAGAACTAAGCGTTGTGCTTAAACAGAAAAAGAAGTTTACCTTAAGAGGTTTGGAGCCCACACTATTGCTAAATTATGAGCGTCCATGTTGGTGACTGAGGAGTTCCCAGCAAGAGACGCCAAATGCCTCATCAGGTACTCAAGTGTCCTGGAAAACAAGAGGGGCAGATGTTCAGAACCAAAAAGCCAATCAATTGACCTGATGCAGCCTTCAGCCGCTTCAGTGTGCAGACGCATGATGTTGCAGGTGTGAGGCAACACCTGGATAGCATCATCGCCCTCTGAAAGGCAGGAGGGCTGAGCTCAGCAGACCGAGCACAGCACTGACCTGTAGTGAGGAGCAGGCAGCTGCTGGATGGCGCCCTTCATTCTCACCATCCTCTCCTCCTCGGTAGCAGCACCGGCAGCGTCCTGGAAAAAGGCAGGAAGGGATTCAGACACCAGTCAGCCTAATTAGCTGCTACAGGTTTGGGAACCGTGGGGACAGCGTGCTGGTGGTCAGCACCGAGGCAGACTTGACGCCTTCCAAGAGGCATCAGGGGAAGACCGCAGCACATAGACTGCGTCATCAAGGCCAAGCAGTGCAAGCTCAGGGGGGCTTTACTGCCTGATTGCGCAGTGCAGCTCCTCGCAGCAGGCATTCGTCTCCAGCTCCACTTTGCTATTAACCCCATTCTACCAATAGTTGGGGAACAGCAAAGGAAAGGGAATTCTCGCAAGCATGGTGAATAACTTAAATAAGCACCTCCTGGCACCACCAAAAGCGGCATCAGTGAGAGGTAGGATGTGGCAAAGACATGCCTCATGGGGCTAACAGAAATAAGACCTCCGAGCTGGGGCACTGCTGCAACCATCAGCCAGGACGCCCAGGGAAAAGGTACATATCTTTTCCAAGACATTGCCCTGTGCTTACCGTGAACTTGTCATACAGCTGGGTGGTCAGGAGAGGGTTCGGGAGCTCCCTGAAGTACATCTTACATACGGAGCTCACGCTGTGAATGTCACGGACGCTAAGCTCGGGAAGCTGCTCTGAATCAAATTCATGGCTGCAGAGAAGGACACAGAATTGGGCAGGGGGCATTGAGAAAGACGAAAACAAGTCCAAAGCCACACAATATACAGTCAAGAAAAGGAAGGGGTTCCTCGGAGTGCCCGAAGCATGGCACGTGCCCCTACTGACAGCTGTGTCAGTCGCAGCACTCTTACCGTAGTCGCTGGATCTTGGACGTAACGCCGGACAGGCGGTATATCCCCTGCACTACGCCATTCTGCTCGATGAATTCAGAGCAGCTCTGGAGGACCTGGGGGACTACAGAACAAGAGCCAGTGGTTAGCTGAGCTTCTTACTCAAGTCCTGGTTCAGGCCGTGCTCTTCTCACATCCCATCCACTAAGCCCAGCCAGGCTACTGCTTGCTTCCTCCTTAGAGGAGAAAGCTGGCAGAGACAACTGTTAGGAAACTGCACAGAGATGTGTTCTTGGCTTTCCAGAAATGCCACGACCTATCAACAGCCTGCAGAAAGTAATTCTGGCAAAGCCACAGACACTGCAAGTCCCATCACAGCTCTCCTGGGAATCTAAAGACCAGAATAGCTAGGAAAAGGATGCAGGATGCTCTCTGTTGCCAGAAGGCTTCCTACACTTTCAGGCCAAAACAATTGCTGGATATGATCTCCTTTTCATCTATAGATGCCCAACGGAGGAAGATCTCAGGAATGGGCTGTTCCTTACCATCACGGCCAGAGCGGAGAAGGTGCTCCCCCAGGTCACACCCAAACACCCCTTCCTTCTCTGGCTCCGGCTGCCTCGCTCTCTGGGGCCGGGCCTTCACCAGGGATCGAAGGAAGGGGAGGAACTTGCCCCGTTTCTTCGGCACTGCGCAACAAAACAAAGAAATCAGTTCATTTCAGGCTTGGATTGGTTGGATGAACTTAACACATTCGATAGAGCACAGAACAATGGGAAGAACATTCCCAACAAGGACACTCAATAACAGATTTTCCCCATCCCTGCAAGTGCCCAAGGCCAGGTTGGAAGGGGCCCTGGACAGCCTGCTCTCGTTTCCTACTAAATGTGCAGGCTGGCGACCCAGACTGCGGCAGGGGCTTTGGAGCCTGAGTATCCTTTAGGCCCCTTCCAGTCCCAAGCCATTCGAGGAGGATTCTGTGACTTCCCCAAGCCCAATAACATACACAGTGGGATTGGGCCAGATGTCTGCATGTTGTGATGGAGCTTAATGCAGTCTTCTTGCTAATCTTGCTCAACTCGGGCATTAACGAAACCCCTGAATGCCACGTTCTGACCCCATTTTACTAACTCGCATTATCAAATGTAACATGTGTACCTGGCTTTCGCAATGAATTGACCAGGGACTCAGGAACTGTTCCGCTAATGAGTTCCACGCACTCACTAGGGAAAGATCCAACCTGTAACAAGAACAAAAAGACAGGTGGGCATTAGCCCAAGCCCAGAGCCAAAGGGAAGGTCCTCTGACACCGACACAGGGCAACCATTTGTGTCCAGAAGCCCTCCTGTGCAGGCAGAGCAACTCCAATCTGAGATTCCTGACTCTACTGAAGTTGCGCTCTCTTGATGGAAGCATGTGCATACCTGAAAGCCACGCTTGCCTCTCCACCAGGGGCTCAGCTCCTTTGGTGGCATATCAGTGATGCACACCACGTCTCCCACCTGCAAGAGATTGAAACGTCAACCCCAGCTTCAGCACAGCTGTGAGAAAAATGCAGCTCAAATAACTGCCTTCTTTTTCACCGCAGAATATCCTAAAGCTTGACAGCAATTGCACCAATGCAGCCCCCAAGGCATTTTCCCTTCTAAAACTGAACTTGGAGGTACAAGAGTTACACAACATACACAATAGAGCTGTGCAGTAGGAAATGGGTCTCAAAAGCAGCAGGCTCTCTGCCGAAGGCTATGGAAGAGCTGCACTTTAATCATGGGCATCAATTAGCAGAGCTTTCTGAACACATCTGCACACTTCACACCAGGTCTGCTCTTGCTCAGAGACCAGGCTCCCACACTGGGCAGGATCTGCTTGATCAGGAGGTTCAATGCCCAATCCAACCATATTGGAGAGATGGCTGAACTCCTCCCAACCCAGCACAAGTCTAAGCTGGAACCAAACCCTCGAAGCTTAACCTCACAAGACATTCTGATGGTGCCTGAGACTATTCCTGAGGCATTCACAACCTGTACTCTCCAATGCATGACAACAAGGAAAGCCTGTAACTGCTTACCTCCAGGGAGACTTCATCCGGCGCCTGGGCGACGTAGCTCTTAATAACATGGGCCGCCGCAATTGCTGGTACGTTGAGAGATGATACAGCACGCTCCAGCTGCGGCTTCCACATGTTATAGGCCTGTAAACAGAGCAAAGTCCATGGTCAGGAGCTGAGGGCAAACGAGGAGGATTTCAAGATGAGGAGCACATCTGCAGAGAAAGCTGCAGGAAAGGCGCTCCGTCATTATCAGGAGCACTTCAGAAGGAGCTGCACGTCTCATGACAGTAGTTTCTCTTCCTGCTGTGCAGCGGGTTCGGCAGGCCATGCAAAGATGCATCTCTCTCTACACAGACTAATCTGCAATGGCACTGGCACGGGCAGGTGGCCTGTCCGCCTTTGGCCCACTCTATCCAGAAGGAGAGTACACCTGCTGCTCCCTCTGCTGGCTCAACACAAGAAACAAAGACAAGCCAGAGCTTCATACTGTACCTCCGTCACCCCAACCTCAGGCCCATCGCTGATCTTGCTGCACGCAACGCCCATCACCACAGGTGTGACCAGCTGGAACAGAGCAAAAACACGCTTCTGTTTTCTCTATTCACACAGCACAGTATGGAGAGACTTCTTCAGAACTACCCTTGAATACCCTGCGGCATAGGCAAGTGTTGGAGAAACTACCCCTTGCTTCAGTCTATTCCAACGTGACAGCCTATTAGGCAGTGTTGTACAAGTTGCTATCGCTCTGCCAGCAAATGGGGACTCTGGCACAGAGCAGCAGATGCATTCGCCCAGAGCGCTCTGACAGTGCGATAGCAGGGCGGCATTAGACAGCACCCTTCTGAGGGCTAAGCTGGAGGACAGTGAAGAAACCCACGGCATGCCAAACGATGTGGGGGGACAAAACATGGCACGTACCTGGCAACAAGATCACCTCAAACTATCTGCAGCAGTTCCTTGTCACTTTGCTCAGATGTTCTGAGAGCAAAAGCTGCACCGAGGCAGTGGGCGGAGGGTGGGCAGAGAAGAGAGATAGAGCAGGTCAGTGAGCAGGGCTAAGACAGCCATGGAATAACACACACAGCACAACCGTCCCATCCACTTGCTGCAAGACATGCTGAGTCTCAGGCTACGTGATGCCTGTCTGCCCAGCAACTTTATGATGCTTCCACAATTGAGCAAAGAAGACAACGGAAGAAGCATGGGACGGGTGCCACCTTTACAGACACCCTCTTTGCAACGTGTGTACCGGGGGAAAACTACGTCTGGTGGTCAAGAGTAAGCAATACGGTGCTGTGAGCCCCGACAGCCACCAGTTCTCAATACCTCACTGCCCACCCGTCCATCCCATGCTGGTTCAGCTTACCTACTAGCTGCTGCGCAAAAACTTCTGAAGAAAAGGCACTAAACGCACAAGAAGAACAAGCCAACCAACCACTCCGAACTCCTGCTCACCCACAAAGGAACACGGAACGCACCGCTCCTCCCCTCATTCCAGCCGCTTATGACATCACCAAGGGCCACCAGCCTGGTCCACCATGACCCCCACAAGGGGGGGAGGCAAGACCACATGGTCACATCTGATTCCAACATGGCACCACAACATTCCAGAACTCAGTGTGGGCTTGCAATTCTATCCTGGTGTGGCAGTGCAATGGGAGGTGTTTGGGCACAGCTGAATAAGTGACAGACACCGCAGGACTCCAAAGGAGGGTGCCAGATTAACTCTCAGCATTCTTTTGCAGGGCTCTTTGAGGTGCTTCGAACCAATTTCAATGCCTAGGTCAATTCTAGAAAGTCCAGCTGACAAATGCTCACTTTGTCTGGGTAACGCCTCTATGCATCATGAATGAAAAAGAAAATAAAATGGGCACGTGACCCTATGATACTTATCTCTCTGCTCTTGTTGTCAGCCAGGCACCTAAGATGAGCACTACGTGTCCCTGCTCCTGACTGAAGATTCCCCCAAGTCTGTGTTCCACTCTGCTCCACCTCAGGGTCTAAAAGAAACACAGACAGAGATAATGAGAAGATCTTTTGTGCAGACGAAAGCGCAGGCTGCACGCATATTCTCTTTAGCAAGAAATACTACTTGAGAATCCAAAGATAGTTTTTTGAGAGGTAGTATGAAAGGTGAACAGAAAGTAAATTGATTCATTAAAATTACCTAGTTAATCCTCTCCCCGTGAAAAAGGAAGCCACCTGGGCACTGTATGCAGCAGTTCTGAGAACACCTTGCACCACAAATTGCGGCACATACATTTTTTTTCCCACAGGCCCGTCTCTTCTGTCATTTGTGTCAGATTCACTCAGGTTAAAATACGTGGATCAGAACTGCCATTCCGATCTGCTGAGGCAGGATCCCACCGCCAGTACGTCCCCCAGTCCCATTCCGTGTTTTTCCCAGCAAGTGATATCACCTACCCAGACTTCTGCAGGGCCTTCCATACGGTCTCCCATCACAGGGAGAAGCAGGAGAGCTCTCAGGGCTGGAGAAATCAAGGCTGCCTCTAAGATGGTGCTTTCAAACAGCATGAGTACCTGGATGTAGGACCTGAATCACAAGGGTAACATGAAAAAGCCACCAGTCCCCACAGATGTGGCTGTTCACAGAGATAACCACTGCGTGTTTTCCCACAGTGTGATGCTCACCCATCAAAGTGCTCAGCCATCCAAATGCGTCCAGCGTCTGAGCACCCATTTCGAGATGGTTTTCTTAGCATCCAAGCTGAATCTCCCTTGGTACAACCTGAGGCCGTTCCCTCCAGTCCTGTCACTGGTTACATGGGAGAAGAGCAGGAAAACCCCCACCCCCACATAACCTCTCTTCAGGTAATCGTAGAGAATGATAAGGTCTTCCCTGAGCCTCCTCTTAGCCAGACTAAATAATCCCAGTTCCATAAGAAGCTCCCCATAAGACTAGTGCTCTAGACACCTCACAGCTTCAATGGTCTTCTCTGGACACATCTCAGGATTTCATTGTCCTTCTTGCAGTGAGGGGCCCAGAACAGAGCAAAGAACTCAAGGTGAGGGCTCACCAGTTCCGAGTACGGGGGAATGATCGATTCCCGGTTCCTGCTGGCTCAAGTCTTCTGCATTCCAATTCCAATCTAAACCATTCCTGCTGTGGTAGTACCTGAATCCTTATTTGGGACTGGAGCTCAAGAAGTCAGCGCATCAGAAATAACACAACGTGCAACTGGAAGACGTGTCTCAAAGCCCAGAAAATCCAACTCTCTAACCTTGGCGCAACTCACCAACCAAGAGCCAGGCCTTGACAACTTGGCTGATCTGAGCATGCAGGTGGGGGCCAGACAGTGGACCACAAGTGTTCATTTCCACTGCAGGTCCATGTAGAGAACAGCCTCAATCAGCAGGTGTGAATGAATTCATTCACAAGCTGCACAATAAGCCTGTTCTTTATGTGAAAAAACAAACAAACAAACAAAAAACCCACAAAAACAACAACAAAAAAACCCAAAACAAACAAAAAAAAAAACAACATAAAAAACAACAAAAACCACACATAGATTTTTGACCAAAAAAGGTGAGAGTTAATAATGACCAAATAGGTTCCTGTTCCTAGGCCTAATCCTCTCACCCCAACTCCTGGGTGATGCCCACAGGCTTCAAGTCAGGTCTCAAATCCATTGGACTCCCGTCGCAGAACTCTATCAAAAAGGATGTCACACATGTGACACTTGCATACATTTTGCACCAGAAACAGTGATGCCAGCAGGAGCGGAGAGGTGATTGTCCCCCTGTACTCAGCACTGTTGAGGCCACAACTCGAGTTCTGTTTCCAGTTTTGGACCCCTCAGTGCAAGGAAGACACTGAGGCTTTGGAACATGTTCAAAGACAGGCAAGAAAGCTGGCGAGGGGTCTGGAGCACAATTGTGCAATATGAGGAGAGGTGCAGCACCTGGGAATGCTCAGCCTGGAGAAGAGCTGGCTCAGAGGAGACCTTCTTGCTCTCTATAACTTCCTGAAGGGAGGTTGTAGTGAGCTGGGGGTTAGCCTCTTCTCTCGTGTCATTATTGATAGGACCAGAGGGAATGGTTTCAAGCTGCAGCAGGGGCGATTCTGGCTGGATGTTAGGAAATATTACTTTTCAGAAAGGGGTGGCTAGTCACTGGAATGGACTGCCCAGGAGGTGGTGGAGTCACTGATCCTGGGGGTGTTCAAGGAATGACTGGATGTTGTGTTGAGGGACATGATTTAGTGGAAGCTGTTGGTAACAGGAGAATGGTTGGACTGGATGATCTTTTAGGTCTTTTCCAACCCTGGTGATTCTATGATTCTATGATTCATATGCTAAGAAGCAAGCAGAGGCGCTTTTGTTAAATATTTCAATGGAGAGAAGAGTTGATATCCGCTCCTCCCGACAACAGAAACATGGTACCAGCTTTCCAAGTCCACCCGCCATACAGTAGGCAGACAAAGCACACATAAAGGAGCATGCACATCCCCTCCGGCATAACTTGAGCCCACAACCCACCTTCAGATTTCTGTGGATTTCTAGCGTTTTATACTGATGCAGCCTCGCTACAGCTCCATGGGTGTCACACAAGGACTGCAAGACCTCTTTCTCCGCAAACCCCACCTGCAGGCCTTGGTCAAAGAGGATTGCCACCTGCCCTCCTGAGCAAAAACACTAAGAACGAGAGCAAAGCACACTGGATTTGCCTTGGCCTGGCCTAAGCCCCAGTCCTACCAGACAGACCCTGGGATGAAAATTGCTCCACAAACTGCGGATGGACACCAGCAACCAAGAAGTTGACCGGATCCAGTCCCAAACAATCACCTAGCCTCCCCAGGAAGCTCTTTGCCATCAGCTCCATCATTGCCTTTCCTTCTCACCTCAATCCCAAAGTGGTTTCCACATCTGCCAGCACGTCTTACCTGACACCTCATCACACGGTGCTTCAACAGCACCAAATTTGCTTCCGGGGCCCTCCTTCAACTCACTGTGCTAACACTCATGATTCAAATTACACAGAAATCCTAGCAGAAGTTCTCGGTGAGAACTGCACCTAACATTCCTCCTTCTACAAGCAAACAGGGCCAACACGTGGTCGTAAAAATGCATTCATCAAAGAGAAGCAGAGATGGCACGGCAGGACAGACATACTCGGTGTGCACGTTTGAAGTCATTTGAGAACCTAGTCGTTCTTGCTGCAGGACGCCTGACTTCTGTTAAAAGCTGAACGGTCCCCAGAACACCTGTTTCCATCAGCTGCCACCATCCAAAACAGCCAGCCTTCTTGAGGTCACCTGGCCCAGACATCCCTTTTGCTCTACACTTGATTTCTGCAAGAGAGACAGGAGCTCGGCATGCACACCATCCTTCCAACACCCCATTCCAGCAGCGAGGGATCACAGCACTGGCGCAGCTGAAACAAAATGGGTGTGCGAGTTTCCTGTTAGCACTCAGTGTGAACAAATCTACCACTGAGCAACACCGTGAGCCCCCACTCACCTCAGCACAGGTCAACCTGTAACCCCAGCCTTCCCCTATCCATGTGCACACGTACACCCATGCGCCACCCTGCCTGTTTTGCACACCCCCATGCACACACTGCATCTTATGCCCTCCTTTGCATTCACAGACGTGTGCAAACCATCCCTGGGAACATGTATGTGCCTACACCTACCACAAACATCCCTTTGTGTGCACCTGTATGCAACCCAACTCCTCAGCACACCCCTGTGCAAGCACACATTTTTGCCACTGCGTCCACGCACTATCCATGTGCTCACACACACTCACGTGTCTGCTTCCCTTAGAGCAGCCCTGTGTGCACACACACAGACACATGTGTAAAACCTTCCTTTCACTCCCAAAGTGCACGCACACACTGGTACCACAGTGTCCTTGCGCAACTCCAACACTCTGCAAACCCCTGTGCATGCACATATATGTGAATGCTCATCCTTGCACACATACCCACTGACCTGCACACACCTGAGCAAACCCACTGGTTTGGACAAAGGACATCTGAAAATCAAGACAGTAGTTTCAGTCTCCGAGTTTACGCTTAGAGAAGTCTAATCTGGGACAACACAAGTCAGCGCTTAATTTTCTTCATCATCATTGTGAAGATAAATAAAACAATAGCACGTTTTCTCATTGTTTTTAATGTTCTTTTATTTCTACTGTACAATAAAATGTACGTATAAATATATTCAATATAAATTTCTTTTTCTCATGAAACATCTAGACATTTTATGGTTTGAGTAAGAACGGTGTCTGCTTTGTGTTTCTTTCCCATTTACAAAACACATTGCTTTTAGGTTTATGTCAAATTGTTGTGGATGAAATCACATTTATCTGCTTGGTTCATGTAATCTAACTTGGATACATATGACCTAGGAACATGGTCATCCAAGAATGTCTCAGGAATCAATGGGTGTAAGATTTAGCGTGATTGGGCCCTAGAACAGCCTCCCCAGAATTAGCAGTCACAGCACTGGGCTTGCCAAATTTCAGGAAGTATTTTGGACAGTGCTCTCAGACATAGAGTCTGATTTTGGGGTAGTCCTGTGTGGATCCAGGAGATGTACATGATGATCTCCTTCGTTTCCTTCCAAACTTGGATATTCTATGGTTTTATGATGCTAGAAGTACATATAGTCAACAGTGCAAACCATCTCACATACTCCAATAACAGAGCGTAAGATGATTCTGTCTGTAATAAGCGGGATGAACTTAGGATATATATTCTAAAGTAGGAGCAGTGTTTGGTCATAAGTTATTTCACTTAGAAAATCTGGTAAGACCATACATGCCCCTCCAAAATGTGGGAACTTGCAGTGTTACTTTTGCCATGTTATTTTCACAGGAAAACAAATGGTGACACCCACATTCTGAACCGCTTGCTTACAAATACAAATAAGCCCAACAATTTTTCTTGAAAGAAACACTCTGCTCTTTCAACCTTCAAACAGCAACACCGAAGACTGGCAGCAGGATGATGATAATTCTGCTGCTGTTCTTTGTAAATGAACACTGGAAATTTTCACTTCTAAGCATTTCTTCTTCCAAAACCCCATCCTGTTGATTGAGAATGAGTGTGCCTTTAGTCACTCGGAGAAAGGAGGACAGGAGAGGTCCATGGGAACGATGGGACTCATCCTCTGTTGTTGAGGAGAGGGTGGCTTGGAGCTCGTGCTGCTGCCTGGTGCCTGGGACTGGAGGTCTGACTCCAAGTCCCCCTGCAAGAGGCTTGGCTCCTCCTCAGTGACACAGACTTGGTCCTGCTCAGAGGTGCTGCTGTCAGGGCAGTCTGGCTGTGTTTGGGCTGGGCTGCACTGCGAAGGCATCAGGTCACAGTCCAGGCTGGTGTCTGTGGTTTCTGGCAGGCTCAGGGCATCCCCTTCTGCAGAGCTGGGAGAAATGATTGTTTGAACAATGATGACCTCCTTCTCGCTGTCAAGGCACTCTGGCTGTGATTGAACTGGGCTGCACTGTGAAGGCATCGGGTCACAGTCCAGGCTGGTGTCTGTGGTTTCTGGCAGGCTCAGATCATCTCCTTCTGCAGAGCTGGGAGAAATGATTGTTTGAACAATGATGACCTCCTTCTCGCTGTCAAGGCACTCTGGCTGTGATTGAACTGGGCTGCACTGTGAAGGCATCGGGTCACAGTCCAGGCTGGTGTCTGTGGTTTCTGGCAGGCTCAGATCATCTCCTTCTGCAGAGCTGGGAGAAATGATTGCCTGAACAATGATGACCTCCTTCTCGCTGTCAAGGCACTCTGGCTGTGATTGAGCTGGGCTGCACTGCGAAGGCATCTGGTCACAGTCCAGGCTGGTGACTGTGGTTTCTGGCAGGCTCAGGGCACCCCCTTCAGCAGAGCTGGGAGAAATGACTGCCTGAACAATGATGACCTCCTTCTCTCCGTCGCTGATGTCACACGGAAGGCTGTCATTTGAATTACAGCGAATTGTGATTCCCATGAGCTCTCCATTTATGGAAACACTCCCTGAGCAATCAGCACTTGGCCTGGCTCTTGTGGGTTCACAAGGGCTGGATTCACCTAGGAAGGAGGGGAGGAGACACAGGGGTTAGCGTCCAACTTTCTCTGCCCATGGACAAAAAGGCTTGGTGCTGCCTGTCAAGTAGGCTTCAAACAGCTTGAGAGCCTCCTTTGAAAAAACAGGGGTCAGCTGAAGATGTCAGGCACGGGCTTGAATGCCAGAAAAAGGTACAAGCCCACCAAAAGCATGAATTCTACCTGTGTTGCTGACAAGCAGTGTTTTGAAAGCTGGATTTGCACCCTTACCTGCCAGCACCACGAGTTCTTCTTCGGAAGGCTCCCTGTCACTGCTCTGCAGTTGGTGTTTTGCCGCAGGGGATGGTCTACGCAGACATAGGCAGGAACACCAACTGCCAGCTGGTGATTCTTTCTTCTTTCTGGAAGAGCGTGGTCTGGAGAGAAAATAGAGCATGCTGTCAGTTGTGGTGCAGGGTGAGGGAAGAGTTGCACCGAGCCCTTGCCAATAACTGCCCCTTCCTGGCACTGCCTTGTTTCTGCTGAAACACAGCTTAGAAACACGCTCTGTTTCAAACAGCAGAGGATGCTTCCATTCCTACAGCTCAGCCCTGAAGTCCTGCTGGCTACATTCCTATCATCGATGTCAAGCAAGAAGCAGAGTATGTGAGCGAAGGCTCCACAGCTGGACAGGACAGGAGCTGGCAGGCGTAACTGCTTTCTGAGCAACTGTGCGTCCTTAAGGGAGGCTCGAAAGAATCTCTGAGTCATATGCTAACACCTCCTTGGACTCTGCACATTGCCATCTTTAATTTCTAGTGCCAGCAAGTCTGACCAACAGCTTTGCTTAGAGGAGAACTGGAACTGGTTTCAGGCATGTGGCCCTGAAATCTGGAAACCCCAATGTTTCCAGGTACAGCCAGCACAGACCAGGATACACGTCATCGTGGCTTCCTGTATCTCATGACTGCCTGCCCTACGAGGAAGTAAAGGCACCCTTGTGTGGCTCCACTGAGCCCGTCGGGCAACTGTGTGTTAGTTGAATCCTTGGAGATATAATGGACAAAAAGTAAAGCAATAAAGCCCACCTGACCAATAATGATAGAAGCTGGAAAGGGAAGTCCTCTTTACCTTTCAGATGGAAAATCAATAATTGTGTGGAATCTCCCTGGAAATTCTGTGGGATCTTCCTCCACTTCAATCTCACTGCTTCGTTTCACTGCAGGAGAGCTGCTCTGGTCTCTTCTCAGAGCTTGTGCCTCTTGCAGGGTGAGCAGCTTTGCGCAAGGAGGAGACTCCCACACAGACCTGGACCCAGGTACAGAACTCGGCCCTGCAAGGGAAAACCACAGGTAAGAGGGAGGATCAGAAAGTGGCAGCACAGCCATCCCCGTTCTGCATTTTCCTCAGATTTGCTTATCCGAGCCACTGGAAGAAGAGGAGCTCAAAGTAACCGGGTTCTCAGAGATATGCTCGTGGCAAAGGACACAGTCATAATTTAGAGCTGCTCACTGTATCAAAACAGACATTAAAAAAACCAAACCTAGAAAACAGGTCTGGGAACTCAGAAAGCTTTGCTGCCACACTTCAATCATGCTTCACCCCCATTCAAAACATCATAAAGGCAGGGATGGTTTTCTCCATGTAAAGTCTGGCCTCGGACATTCTCAGGATTCGGCAACAGGGTGCCATACTCTCATCTAAGCCCTGAAGCCTCCTGTCCCATTGAAAGTCAAAGCGTATTTGAAAGATCTCAGAGAAGGCCTGGATTGGATCAAGATCAATCTAATGAAGGAAGACACTCACCTGCTCCCTCTCCCATGGCTGACGTGGATTTGGAGCCGAAGAGGCCGTCTGTGTGGCCAATAAGGAATTCCACTACAGCTGTCTGTGTCTGAACTTCCAAGCTGGCAGCTCCTCCACTGGCGCAGGCTGACTGGCTCTGCTGGGATCTGAAGAAAAGGCAGATTTTACAAGTCATTCCTCCAAGACTGTTTCCCCAGGTCTGAATTTATGCAGCCCAAAGCAGTCCAGCTGGGCTCTATAGAGTTCAACAGTGGGCAATCAGCAATGCCACCTACGAAATTCTCCTGGATGAACAAGGACAAAGTAGTACCAGCTAAACAAGAGAGCAGTAACTGTCACCTAGAAATTGTGTCCCTGGGGTTGGGGGAGAGCAGTCCAGGCTCCTCCTCTGCTGCCAGAAACTTCTGACAGCTTTTATAGGAGAAGAGCACATTAGATGAAGAAGAAGGGAAGATTGCTTTCTTTCTGGAGAACAGAACTAAGCGTTGTGCTTAAACAGAAAAAGAAGTTTACCTTAAGAGGTTTGGAGCCCACACTATTGCTAAATTATGAGCGTCCATGTTGGTGACTGAGGAGTTCCCAGCAAAAGACGCCAAATGCCTCATCAGGTACTCAAGTGTCCTGGAAAACAAGAGGGGCAGATGTTCAGAACCAAAAAGCCAATCAATTGACCTGATGCAGCCTTCAGCCGCTTCAGTGTGCAGACGCATGATGTTGCAGGTGTGAGGCAACACCTGGATAGCATCATCGCCCTCTGAAAGGCAGGAGGGCTGAGCTCAGCAGACCGAGCACAGCACTGACCTGTAGTGAGGAGCAGGCAGCTGCTGGATGGCGCCCTTCATTCTCACCATCCTCTCCTCCTCGGTAGCAGCACCGGCAGCGTCCTGGAAAAAGGCAGGAAGGGATTCAGACACCAGTCAGCCTAATTAGCTGCTACAGGTTTGGGAACCGTGGGGACAGTGTGCTGGTGGTCAGCACCGAGGCAGACTTGACGCCTTCCAAGAGGCATCAGGGGAAGACCGCAGCACATAGACTGCGTCATCAAGGCCAAGCAGTGCAAGCTCAGGGGGGCTTTACTGCCTGATTGCGCAGTGCAGCTCCTCGCAGCAGGCATTCGTCTCCAACTCCACTTTGCTATTAACCCCATTCTACCAATAGTTGGGGAACAGCAAAGGAAAGGGAATTCTCGCAAGCATGGTGAATAACTTAAATAAGCACCTCCTGGCACCACCAAAAGCGGCATCAGTGAGAGGTAGGATGTGGCAAAGACATGCCTCATGGGGCTAACAGAAATAAGACCTCCGAGCTGGGGCACTGCTGCAACCATCAGCCAGGACGCCCAGGGAAAAGGTACATATCTTTTCCAAGACATTGCCCTGTGCTTACCGTGAACTTGTCATACAGCTGGGTGGTCAGGAGAGGGTTCGGGAGCTCCCTGAAGTACATCTTACATACGGAGCTCACGCTGTGAATGTCACGGACGCTAAGCTCGGGAAGCTGCTCTGAATCAAATTCATGGCTGCAGAGAAGGACACAGAATTGGGCAGGGGGCATTGAGAAAGACGAAAACAAGTCCAAAGCCACACAATATACAGTCAAGAAAAGGAAGGGGTTCCTCGGAGTGCCCGAAGCATGGCACGTGCCCCTACTGACAGCTGTGTCAGTCGCAGCACTCTTACCGTAGTCGCTGGATCTTGGACGTAACGCCGGACAGGCGGTATATCCCCTGCACTACGCCATTCTGCTCGATGAATTCAGAGCAGCTCTGGAGGACCTGGGGGACTACAGAACAAGAGCCAGTGGTTAGCTGAGCTTCTTACTCAAGTCCTGGTTCAGGCCGTGCTCTTCTCACATCCCATCCACTAAGCCCAGCCAGGCTACTGCTTGCTTCCTCCTTAGAGGAGAAAGCTGGCAGAGACAACTGTTAGGAAACTGCACAGAGATGTGTTCTTGGCTTTCCAGAAATGCCACGACCTATCAACAGCCTGCAGAAAGTAATTCTGGCAAAGCCACAGACACTGCAAGTCCCATCACAGCTCTCCTGGGAATCTAAAGACCAGAATAGCTAGGAAAAGGATGCAGGATGCTCTCTGTTGCCAGAAGGCTTCCTACACTTTCAGGCCAAAACAATTGCTGGATATGATCTCCTTTTCATCTATAGATGCCCAACGGAGGAAGATCTCAGGAATGGGCTGTTCCTTACCATCACGGCCAGAGCGGAGAAGGTGCTCCCCCAGGTCACACCCAAACACCCCTTCCTTCTCTGGCTCCGGCTGCCTCGCTCTCTGGGGCCGGGCCTTCACCAGGGATCGAAGGAAGGGGAGGAACTTGCCCCGTTTCTTCGGCACTGCGCAACAAAACAAAGAAATCAGTTCATTTCAGGCTTGGATTGGTTGGATGAACTTAACACATTCGATAGAGCACAGAACAATGGGAAGAACATTCCCAACAAGGACACTCAATAACAGATTTTCCCCATCCCTGCAAGTGCCCAAGGCCAGGTTGGAAGGGGCCCTGGACAGCCTGCTCTCGTTTCCTACTAAATGTGCAGGCTGGCGACCCAGACTGCGGCAGGGGCTTTGGAGCCTGAGTATCCTTTAGGCCCCTTCCAGTCCCAAGCCATTCGAGGAGGATTCTGTGACTTCCCCAAGCCCAATAACATACACAGTGGGATTGGGCCAGATGTCTGCATGTTGTGATGGAGCTTAATGCAGTCTTCTTGCTAATCTTGCTCAACTCGGGCATTAACGAAACCCCTGAATGCCACGTTCTGACCCCATTTTACTAACTCGCATTATCAAATGTAACATGTGTACCTGGCTTTCGCAATGAATTGACCAGGGACTCAGGAACTGTTCCGCTAATGAGTTCCACGCACTCACTAGGGAAAGATCCAACCTGTAACAAGAACAAAAAGACAGGTGGGCATTAGCCCAAGCCCAGAGCCAAAGGGAAGGTCCTCTGACACCGACACAGGGCAACCATTTGTGTCCAGAAGCCCTCCTGTGCAGGCAGAGCAACTCCAATCTGAGATTCCTGACTCTACTGAAGTTGCGCTCTCTTGATGGAAGCATGTGCATACCTGAAAGCCACGCTTGCCTCTCCACCAGGGGCTCAGCTCCTTTGGTGGCATATCAGTGATGCACACCACGTCTCCCACCTGCAAGAGATTGAAACGTCAACCCCAGCTTCAGCACAGCTGTGAGAAAAATGCAGCTCAAATAACTGCCTTCTTTTTCACCGCAGAATATCCTAAAGCTTGACAGCAATTGCACCAATGCAGCCCCCAAGGCATTTTCCATTCTAAAACTGAACTTGGAGGTACAAGAGTTACACAACATACACAATAGAGCTGTGCAGTAGGAAATGGGTCTCAAAAGCAGCAGGCTCTCTGCCGAAGGCTATGGAAGAGCTGCACTTTAATCATGGGCATCAATTAGCAGAGCTTTCTGAACACATCTGCACACTTCACACCAGGTCTGCTCTTGCTCAGAGACCAGGCTCCCACACTGGGCAGGATCTGCTTGATCAGAAGGTTCAATGCCCAATCCAACCATATTGGAGAGATGGCTGAACTCCTCCCAACCCAGCACAAGTCTAAGCTGGAACCAAACCCTCGAAGCTTAACCTCACAAGACATTCTGATGGTGCCTGAGACTATTCCTGAGGCATTCACAACCTGTACTCTCCAATGCATGACAACAAGGAAAGCCTGTAACTGCTTACCTCCAGGGAGACTTCATCCGGCGCCTGGGCGACGTAGCTCTTAATAACATGGGCCGCCGCAATTGCTGGTACGTTGAGAGATGATACAGCACGCTCCAGCTGCGGCTTCCACATGTTATAGGCCTGTAAACAGAGCAAAGTCCATGGTCAGGAGCTGAGGGCAAACGAGGAGGATTTCAAGATGAGGAGCACATCTGCAGAGAAAGCTGCAGGAAAGGCGCTCCGTCATTATCAGGAGCACTTCAGAAGGAGCTGCACGTCTCATGACAGTAGTTTCTCTTCCTGCTGTGCAGCGGGTTCGGCAGGCCATGCAAAGATGCATCTCTCTCTACACAGACTAATCTGCAATGGCACTGGCACGGGCAGGTGGCCTGTCCGCCTTTGGCCCACTCTATCCAGAAGGAGAGTACACCTGCTGCTCCCTCTGCTGGCTCAACACAAGAAACAAAGACAAGCCAGAGCTTCATACTGTACCTCCGTCACCCCAACCTCAGGTCCATCGCTGATCTTGCTGCACGCAACGCCCATCACCACAGGTGTGACCAGCTGGAACAGAGCAAAAACACGCTTCTGTTTTCTCTATTCACACAGCACAGTATGGAGAGACTTCTTCAGAACTACCCTTGAATACCCTGCGGCATAGGCAAGTGTTGGAGAAACTACCCCTTGCTTCAGTCTATTCCAACGTGACAGCCTATTAGGCAGTGTTGTACAAGTTGCTATCGCTCTGCCAGCAAATGGGGACTCTGGCACAGAGCAGCAGATGCATTCGCCCAGAGCGCTCTGACAGTGCGATAGCAGGGCGGCATTAGACAGCACCCTTCTGAGGGCTAAGCTGGAGGACAGTGAAGAAACCCACGGCATGCAAAACGATGTGGGGGGACAAAACATGGCACGTACCTGGCAACAAGATCACCTCAAACTATCTGCAGCAGTTCCTTGTCACTTTGCTCAGATGTTCTGAGAGCAAAAGCTGCACCGAGGCAGTGGGCGGAGGGTGGGCAGAGAAGAGAGATAGAGCAGGTCAGTGAGCAGGGCTAAGACAGCCATGGAATAACACACACAGCACAACCGTCCCATCCACTTGCTGCAAGACATGCTGAGTCTCAGGCTACGTGATGCCTGTCTGCCCAGCAACTTTATGATGCTTCCACAATTGAGCAAAGAAGACAACGGAAGAAGCATGGGACGGGTGCCACCTTTACAGACACCCTCTTTGCAACGTGTGTACCGGGGGAAAACTACGTCTGGTGGTCAAGAGTAAGCAATACGGTGCTGTGAGCCCCGACAGCCACCAGTTCTCAATACCTCACTGCCCACCCGTCCATCCCATGCTGGTTCAGCTTACCTACAAGCTGCTGCGCAAAAACTTCTGAAGAAAAGGCACTAAACGCACAAGAAGAACAAGCCAACCAACCACTCCGAACTCCTGCTCACCCACAAAGGAACACGGAACGCACCGCTCCTCCCCTCATTCCAGCCGCTTATGACATCACCAAGGGCCACCAGCCTGGTCCACCATGACCCCCACAAGGGGGGGAGGCAAGACCACATGGTCACATCTGATTCCAACATGGCACCACAACATTCCAGAACTCAGTGTGGGCTTGCAATTCTATCCTGGTGTGGCAGTGCAATGGGAGGTGTTTGGGCACAGCTGAATAAGTGACAGACACCGCAGGACTCCAAAGGAGGGTGCCAGATTAACTCTCAGCATTCTTTTGCAGGGCTCTTTGAGGTGCTTCGAACCAATTTCAATGCCTAGGTCAATTCTAGAAAGTCCAGCTGACAAATGCTCACTTTGTCTGGGTAACGCCTCTATGCATCATGAATGAAAAAGAAAATAAAATGGGCACGTGACCCTATGATACTTATCTCTCTGCTCTTGTTGTCAGCCAGGCACCTAAGATGAGCACTACGTGTCCCTGCTCCCGACTGAAGATTCCCCCAAGTCTGTGTTCCACTCTGCTCCACCTCAGGGTCTAAAAGAAACACAGACAGAGATAATGAGAAGATCTTTTGTGCAGACGAAAGCGCAGGCTGCACGCATATTCTCTTTAGCAAGAAATACTACTTGAGAATCCAAAGATAGTTTTTTGAGAGGTAGTATGAAAGGTGAACAGAAAGTAAATTGATTCATTAAAATTACCTAGTTAATCCTCTCCCCGTGAAAAAGGAAGCCACCTGGGCACTGTATGCAGCAGTTCTGAGAACACCTTGCACCACAAATTGCGGCACATACATTTTTTTTCCCACAGGCCCGTCTCTTCTGTCATTTGTGTCAGATTCACTCAGGTTAAAATACGTGGATCAGAACTGCCATTCCGATCTGCTGAGGCAGGATCCCACCGCCAGGACGTCCCCCAGTCCCATTCCGTGTTTTTCCCAGCAAGTGATATCACCTACCCAGACTTCTGCAGGGCCTTCCATACGGTCTCCCATCACAGGGAGAAGCAGGAGAGCTCTCAGGGCTGGAGAAATCAAGGCTGCCTCTAAGATGGTGCTTTCAAACAGCACGAGTACCTGGATGTAGGACTTGAATCACAAGGGTAACATGAAAAAGCCACCAGTCCCCACAGATGTGGCTGTTCACAGAGATAACCACTGCGTGTTTTCCCACAGTGTGATGCTCACCCATCAAAGTGCTCAGCCATCCAAATGCGTCCAGCGTCTGAGCACCCATTTCGAGATGGTTTTCTTAGCATCCAAGCTGAATCTCCCTTGGTACAACCTGAGGCCGTTCCCTCCAGTCCTGTCACTGGTTACATGGGAGAAGAGCAGGAAAACCCCCACCCCCACATAACCTCTCTTCAGGTAATCGTAGAGAATGATAAGGTCTTCCCTGAGCCTCCTCTTAGCCAGACTAAATAATCCCAGTTCCATAAGAAGCTCCCCATAAGACTAGTGCTCTAGACACCTCACAGCTTCAATGGTCTTCTCTGGACACATCTCAGGATTTCATTGTCCTTCTTGCAGTGAGGGGCCCAGAACAGAGCAAAGAACTCAAGGTGAGGGCTCACCAGTTCCGAGTACGGGGGAATGATCGATTCCCGGTTCCTGCTGGCTCAAGTCTTCTGCATTCCAATTCCAATCTAAACCATTCCTGCTGTGGTAGTACCTGAATCCTTATTTGGGACTGGAGCTCAAGAAGTCAGCGCATCAGAAATAACACAACGTGCAACTGGAAGACGTGTCTCAAAGCCCAGAAAATCCAACTCTCTAACCTTGGCGCAACTCACCAACCAAGAGCCAGGCCTTGACAACTTGGCTGATCTGAGCATGCAGGTGGGGGCCAGACAGTGGACCACAAGTGTTCATTTCCACTGCAGGTCCATGTAGAGAACAGCCTCAATCAGCAGGTGTGAATGAATTCATTCACAAGCTGCACAATAAGCCTGTTCTTTATGTGAAAAAACAAACAAACAAACAAAAAACCCACAAAAACAACAACAAAAAAAACCAAAACAAACAAAAAAAAAAACAACATAAAAAACAACAAAAACCACACATAGATTTTTGACCAAAAAAGGTGAGAGTTAATAATGACCAAATAGGTTCCTGTTCCTAGGCCTAATCCTCTCACCCCAACTCCTGGGTGATGCCCACAGGCTTCAAGTCAGGTCTCAAATCCATTGGACTCCCGTCGCAGAACTCTATCAAAAAGGATGTCACACATGTGACACTTGCATACATTTTGCACCAGAAACAGTGATGCCAGCAGGAGCGGAGAGGTGATTGTCCCCCTGTACTCAGCACTGTTGAGGCCACAACTCGAGTTCTGTTTCCAGTTTTGGACCCCTCAGTGCAAGGAAGACACTGAGGCTTTGGAACATGTTCAAAGACAGGCAAGAAAGCTGGCGAGGGGTCTGGAGCACAATTGTGCAATATGAGGAGAGGCTGCAGCACCTGGGAATGCTCAGCCTGGAGAAGAGCTGGCTCAGAGGAGACCTTCTTGCTCTCTATAACTTCCTGAAGGGAGGTTGTAGTGAGCTGGGGGTTAGCCTCTTCTCTCGTGTCATTATTGATAGGACCAGAGGGAATGGTTTCAAGCTGCAGCAGGGGCGATTCTGGCTGGATGTTAGGAAATATTACTTTTCAGAAAGGGGTGGCTAGTCACTGGAATGGACTGCCCAGGAGGTGGTGGAGTCACTGATCCTGGGGGTGTTCAAGGAATGACTGGATGTTGTGTTGAGGGACATGATTTAGTGGAAGCTGTTGGTAACAGGAGAACGGTTGGACTGGATGATCTTTTAGGTCTTTTCCAACCCTGGTGATTCTATGATTCTATGATTCATATGCTAAGAAGCAAGCAGAGGCGCTTTTGTTAAATATTTCAATGGAGAGAAGAGTTGATATCCGCTCCTCCCGACAACAGAAACATGGTACCAGCTTTCCAAGTCCACCCGCCATACAGTAGGCAGACAAAGCACACATAAAGGAGCATGCACATCCCCTCCGGCATAACTTGAGCCCACAACCCACCTTCAGATTTCTGTGGATTTCTAGCGTTTTATACTGATGCAGCCTCGCTACAGCTCCATGGGTGTCACACAAGGACTGCAAGACCTCTTTCTCCGCAAACCCCACCTGCAGGCCTTGGTCAAAGAGGATTGCCACCTGCCCTCCTGAGCAAAAACACTAAGAACGAGAGCAAAGCACACTGGATTTGCCTTGGCCTGGCCTAAGCCCCAGTCCTACCAGACAGACCCTGGGATGAAAATTGCTCCACAAACTGCGGATGGACACCAGCAACCAAGAAGTTGACCGGATCCAGTCCCAAACAATCACCTAGCCTCCCCAGGAAGCTCTTTGCCATCAGCTCCATCATTGCCTTTCCTTCTCACCTCAATCCCAAAGTGGTTTCCACATCTGCCAGCACGTCTTACCTGACACCTCATCACACGGTGCTTCAACAGCACCAAATTTGCTTCCGGGGCCCTCCTTCAACTCACTGTGCTAACACTCATGATTCAAATTACACAGAAATCCTAGCAGAAGTTCTCGGTGAGAACTGCACCTAACATTCCTCCTTCTACAAGCAAACAGGGCCAACACGTGGTCGTAAAAATGCATTCATCAAAGAGAAGCAGAGATGGCACGGCAGGACAGACATACTCGGTGTGCACGTTTGAAGTCATTTGAGAACCTAGTCGTTCTTGCTGCAGGACGCCTGACTTCTGTTAAAAGCTGAACGGTCCCCAGAACACCTGTTTCCATCAGCTGCCACCATCCAAAACAGCCAGCCTTCTTGAGGTCACCTGGCCCAGACATCCCTTTTGCTCTACACTTGATTTCTGCAAGAGAGACAGGAGCTCGGCATGCACACCATCCTTCCAACACCCCATTCCAGCAGCGAGGGATCACAGCACTGGCACAGCTGAAACAAAATGGGTGTGCGAGTTTCCTGTTAGCACTCAGTGTGAACAAATCTACCACTGAGCAACACCGTGAGCCCCCACTCACCTCAGCACAGGTCAACCTGTAACCCCAGCCTTCCCCTATCCATGTGCACACGTACACCCATGCGCCACCCTGCCTGTTTTGCACACCCCCATGCACACACTGCATCTTATGCCCTCCTTTGCATTCACAGACGTGTGCAAACCATCCCTGGGAACATGTATGTGCCTACACCTACCACAAACATCCCTTTGTGTGCACCTGTATGCAACCCAACTCCTCAGCACACCCCTGTGCAAGCACACATTTTTGCCACTGCGTCCACGCACTATCCATGTGCTCACACACACTCACGTGTCTGCTTCCCTTAGAGCAGCCCTGTGTGCACACACACAGACACATGTGTAAAACCTTCCTTTCACTCCCAAAGTGCACGCACACACTGGTACCACAGTGTCCTTGCGCAACTCCAACACTCTGCAAACCCCTGTGCATGCACATATATGTGAATGCTCATCCTTGCACACATACCCACTGACCTGCACACACCTGAGCAAACCCACTGGTTTGGACAAAGGACATCTGAAAATCAAGACAGTAGTTTCAGTCTCCGAGTTTACGCTTAGAGAAGTCTAATCTGGGACAACACAAGTCAGCGCTTAATTTTCTTCATCATCATTGTGAAGATAAATAAAACAATAGCACGTTTTCTCATTGTTTTTAATGTTCTTTTATTTCTACTGTACAATAAAATGTACGTATAAATATATTCAATATAAATTTCTTTTTCTCATGAAACATCTAGACATTTTATGGTTTGAGTAAGAACGGTGTCTGCTTTGTGTTTCTTTCCCATTTACAAAACACATTGCTTTTAGGTTTATGTCAAATTGTTGTGGATGAAATCACATTTATCTGCTTGGTTCATGTAATCTAACTTGGATACATATGACCTAGGAACATGGTCATCCAAGAATGTCTCAGGAATCAATGGGTGTAAGATTTAGCGTGATTGGGCCCTAGAACAGCCTCCCCAGAATTAGCAGTCACAGCACTGGGCTTGCCAAATTTCAGGAAGTATTTTGGACAGTGCTCTCAGACATAGAGTCTGATTTTGGGGTAGTCCTGTGTGGATCCAGGAGATGTACATGATGATCTCCTTCGTTTCCTTCCAAACTGGGATATTCTATGGTTTTATGATGCTAGAAGTATGTATAGTCAACAGTGCAAACCATCTCACATACTCCAATAACAGAGCGTAAGATGATTCTGTCTGTAATAAGCGGGATGAACTTAGGATATATATTCTAAAGTAGGAGCAGTGTTTGGTCATAAGTTATTTCACTTAGAAAATCTGGTAAGACCATACATGCCCCTCCAAAATGTGGGAACTTGCAGTGTTACTTTTGCCATGTTATTTTCACAGGAAAACAAATGGTGACACCCACATTCTGAACCGCTTGCTTACAAATACAAATAAGCCCAACAATTTTTCTTGAAAGAAACACTCTGCTCTTTCAACCTTCAAACAGCAACACCGAAGACTGGCAGCAGGATGATGATAATTCTGCTGCTGTTCTTTGTAAATGAACACTGGAAATTTTCACTTCTAAGCATTTCTTCTTCCAAAACCCCATCCTGTTGATTGAGAATGAGTGTGCCTTTAGTCACTCGGAGAAAGGAGGACAGGAGAGGTCCATGGGAACGATGGGACTCATCCTCTGTTGTTGAGGAGAGGGTGGCTTGGAGCTCGTGCTGCTGCCTGGTGCCTGGGACTGGAGGTCTGACTCCAAGTCCCCCTGCAAGAGGCTTGGCTCCTCCTCAGTGACACAGACTTGGTCCTGCTCAGAGGTGCTGCTGTCAGGGCAGTCTGGCTGTGTTTGGGCTGGGCTGCACTGCGAAGGCATCAGGTCACAGTCCAGGCTGGTGTCTGTGGTTTCTGGCAGGCTCAGGGCATCCCCTTCTGCAGAGCTGGGAGAAATGATTGTTTCAACAATGATGACCTCCTTCTCGCTGTCAAGGCACTCTGGCTGTGATTGAACTGGGCTGCACTGTGAAGGCATCGGGTCACAGTCCAGGCTGGTGTCTGTGGTTTCTGGCAGGCTCAGATCATCTCCTTCTGCAGAGCTGGGAGAAATGATTGTTTGAACAATGATGACCTCCTTCTCGCTGTCAAGGCACTCTGGCTGTGATTGAACTGGGCTGCACTGTGAAGGCATCGGGTCACAGTCCAGGCTGGTGTCTGTGGTTTCTGGCAGGCTCAGATCATCTCCTTCTGCAGAGCTGGGAGAAATGATTGCCTGAACAATGATGACCTCCTTCTCGCTGTCAAGGCACTCTGGCTGTGATTGAGCTGGGCTGCACTGCGAAGGCATCTGGTCACAGTCCAGGCTGGTGACTGTGGTTTCTGGCAGGCTCAGGGCACCCCCTTCAGCAGAGCTGGGAGAAATGACTGCCTGAACAATGATGACCTCCTTCTCTCCGTCGCTGATGTCACACGGAAGGCTGTCATTTGAATTACAGCGAATTGTGATTCCCATGAGCTCTCCATTTATGGAAACACTCCCTGAGCAATCAGCACTTGGCCTGGCTCTTGTGGGTTCACAAGGGCTGGATTCACCTAGGAAGGAGGGGAGGAGACACAGGGGTTAGCGTCCAACTTTCTCTGCCCATGGACAAAAAGGCTTGGTGCTGCCTGTCAAGTAGGCTTCAAACAGCTTGAGAGCCTCCTTTGAAAAAACAGGGGTCAGCTGAAGATGTCAGGCACGGGCTTGAATGCCAGAAAAAGGTACAAGCCCACCAAAAGCATGAATTCTACCTGTGTTGCTGACAAGCAGTGTTTTGAAAGCTGGATTTGCACCCTTACCTGCCAGCACCACGAGTTCTTCTTCGGAAGGCTCCCTGTCACTGCTCTGCAGTTGGTGTTTTGCCGCAGGGGATGGTCTACGCAGACATAGGCAGGAACACCAACTGCCAGCTGGTGATTCTTTCTTCTTTCTGGAAGAGCGTGGTCTGGAGAGAAAATAGAGCATGCTGTCAGTTGTGGTGCAGGGTGAGGGAAGAGTTGCACCGAGCCCTTGCCAATAACTGCCCCTTCCTGGCACTGCCTTGTTTCTGCTGAAACACAGCTTAGAAACACGCTCTGTTTCAAACAGCAGAGGATGCTTCCATTCCTACAGCTCAGCCCTGAAGTCCTGCTGGCTACATTCCTATCATCGATGTCAAGCAAGAAGCAGAGTATGTGAGCGAAGGCTCCACAGCTGGACAGGACAGGAGCTGGCAGGCGTAACTGCTTTCTGAGCAACTGTGCGTCCTTAAGGGAGGCTCGAAAGAATCTCTGAGTCATATGCTAACACCTCCTTGGACTCTGCACATTGCCATCTTTAATTTCTAGTGCCAGCAAGTCTGACCAACAGCTTTGCTTAGAGGAGAACTGGAACTGGTTTCAGGCATGTGGCCCTGAAATCTGGAAACCCCAATGTTTCCAGGTACAGCCAGCACAGACCAGGATACACGTCATCGTGGCTTCCTGTATCTCATGACTGCCTGCCCTACGAGGAAGTAAAGGCACCCTTGTGTGGCTCCACTGAGCCCGTCGGGCAACTGTGTGTTAGTTGAATCCTTGGAGATATAATGGACAAAAAGTAAAGCAATAAAGCCCACCTGACCAATAATGATAGAAGCTGGAAAGGGAAGTCCTCTTTACCTTTCAGATGGAAAATCAATAATTGTGTGGAATCTCCCTGGAAATTCTGTGGGATCTTCCTCCACTTCAATCTCACTGCTTCGTTTCACTGCAGGAGAGCTGCTCTGGTCTCTTCTCAGAGCTTGTGCCTCTTGCAGGGTGAGCAGCTTTGCGCAAGGAGGAGACTCCCACACAGACCTGGACCCAGGTACAGAACTCGGTCCTGCAAGGGAAAACCACAGGTAAGAGGGAGGATCAGAAAGTGGCAGCACAGCCATCCCCGTTCTGCATTTTCCTCAGATTTGCTTATCCGAGCCACTGGAAGAAGAGGAGCTCAAAGTAACCGGGTTCTCAGAGATATGCTCGTGGCAAAGGACACAGTCATAATTTAGAGCTGCTCACTGTATCGAAACAGACATTAAAAAAACCAAACCTAGAAAACAGGTCTGGGAACTCAGAAAGCTTTGCTGCCACACTTCAATCATGCTTCACCCCCATTCAAAACATCATAAAGGCAGGGATGGTTTTCTCCATGTAAAGTCTGGCCTCGGACATTCTCAGGATTCGGCAACAGGGTGCCATACTCTCATCTAAGCCCTGAAGCCTCCTGTCCCATTGAAAGTCAAAGCGTATTTGAAAGATCTCAGAGAAGGCCTGGATTGGATCAAGATCAATCTAATGAAGGAAGACACTCACCTGCTCCCTCTCCCATGGCTGACGTGGATTTGGAGCCGAAGAGGCCGTCTGTGTGGCCAATAAGGAATTCCACTACAGCTGTCTGTGTCTGAACTTCCAAGCTGGCAGCTCCTCCACTGGCGCAGGCTGACTGGCTCTGCTGGGATCTGAAGAAAAGGCAGATTTTACAAGTCATTCCTCCAAGACTGTTTCCCCAGGTCTGAATTTATGCAGCCCAAAGCAGTCCAGCTGGGCTCTATAGAGTTCAACAGTGGGCAATCAGCAATGCCACCTACGAAATTCTCCTGGATGAACAAGGACAAAGTAGTACCAGCTAAACAAGAGAGCAGTAACTGTCACCTAGAAATTGTGTCCCTGGGGTTGGGGGAGAGCAGTCCAGGCTCCTCCTCTGCTGCCAGAAACTTCTGACAGCTTTTATAGGAGAAGAGCACATTAGATGAAGAAGAAGGGAAGATTGCTTTCTTTCTGGAGAACAGAACTAAGCGTTGTGCTTAAACAGAAAAAGAAGTTTACCTTAAGAGGTTTGGAGCCCACACTATTGCTAAATTATGAGCGTCCATGTTGGTGACTGAGGAGTTCCCAGCAAGAGACGCCAAATGCCTCATCAGGTACTCAAGTGTCCTGGAAAACAAGAGGGGCAGATGTTCAGAACCAAAAAGCCAATCAATTGACCTGATGCAGCCTTCAGCCGCTTCAGTGTGCAGACGCATGATGTTGCAGGTGTGAGGCAACACCTGGATAGCATCATCGCCCTCTGAAAGGCAGGAGGGCTGAGCTCAGCAGACCGAGCACAGCACTGACCTGTAGTGAGGAGCAGGCAGCTGCTGGATGGCGCCCTTCATTCTCACCATCCTCTCCTCCTCGGTAGCAGCACCGGCAGCGTCCTGGAAAAAGGCAGGAAGGGATTCAGACACCAGTCAGCCTAATTAGCTGCTACAGGTTTGGGAACCGTGGGGACAGCGTGCTGGTGGTCAGCACCGAGGCAGACTTGACGCCTTCCAAGAGGCATCAGGGGAAGACCGCAGCACATAGACTGCGTCATCAAGGCCAAGCAGTGCAAGCTCAGGGGGGCTTTACTGCCTGATTGCGCAGTGCAGCTCCTCGCAGCAGGCATTCGTCTCCAACTCCACTTTGCTATTAACCCCATTCTACCAATAGTTGGGGAACAGCAAAGGAAAGGGAATTCTCGCAAGCATGGTGAATAACTTAAATAAGCACCTCCTGGCACCACCAAAAGCGGCATCAGTGAGAGGTAGGATGTGGCAAAGACATGCCTCATGGGGCTAACAGAAATAAGACCTCCGAGCTGGGGCACTGCTGCAACCATCAGCCAGGACGCCCAGGGAAAAGGTACATATCTTTTCCAAGACATTGCCCTGTGCTTACCGTGAACTTGTCATACAGCTGGGTGGTCAGGAGAGGGTTCGGGAGCTCCCTGAAGTACATCTTACATACGGAGCTCACGCTGTGAATGTCACGGACGCTAAGCTCGGGAAGCTGCTCTGAATCAAATTCATGGCTGCAGAGAAGGACACAGAATTGGGCAGGGGGCATTGAGAAAGACGAAAACAAGTCCAAAGCCACACAATATACAGTCAAGAAAAGGAAGGGGTTCCTCGGAGTGCCCGAAGCATGGCACGTGCCCCTACTGACAGCTGTGTCAGTCGCAGCACTCTTACCGTAGTCGCTGGATCTTGGACGTAACGCCGGACAGGCGGTATATCCCCTGCACTACGCCATTCTGCTCGATGAATTCAGAGCAGCTCTGGAGGACCTGGGGGACTACAGAACAAGAGCCAGTGGTTAGCTGAGATTCTTACTCAAGTCCTGGTTCAGGCCGTGCTCTTCTCACATCCCATCCACTAAGCCCAGCCAGGCTACTGCTTGCTTCCTCCTTAGAGGAGAAAGCTGGCAGAGACAACTGTTAGGAAACTGCACAGAGATGTGTTCTTGGCTTTCCAGAAATGCCACGACCTATCAACAGCCTGCAGAAAGTAATTCTGGCAAAGCCACAGACACTGCAAGTCCCATCACAGCTCTCCTGGGAATCTAAAGACCAGAATAGCTAGGAAAAGGATGCAGGATGCTCTCTGTTGCCAGAAGGCTTCCTACACTTTCAGGCCAAAACAATTGCTGGATATGATCTCCTTTTCATCTATAGATGCCCAACGGAGGAAGATCTCAGGAATGGGCTGTTCCTTACCATCACGGCCAGAGCGGAGAAGGTGCTCCCCCAGGTCACACCCAAACACCCCTTCCTTCTCTGGCTCCGGCTGCCTCGCTCTCTGGGGCCGGGCCTTCACCAGGGATCGAAGGAAGGGGAGGAACTTGCCCCGTTTCTTCGGCACTGCGCAACAAAACAAAGAAATCAGTTCATTTCAGGCTTGGATTGGTTGGATGAACTTAACACATTCGATAGAGCACAGAACAATGGGAAGAACATTCCCAACAAGGACACTCAATAACAGATTTTCCCCATCCCTGCAAGTGCCCAAGGCCAGGTTGGAAGGGGCCCTGGACAGCCTGCTCTCGTTTCCTACTAAATGTGCAGGCTGGCGACCCAGACTGCGGCAGGGGCTTTGGAGCCTGAGTATCCTTTAGGCCCCTTCCAGTCCCAAGCCATTCGAGGAGGATTCTGTGACTTCCCCAAGCCCAATAACATACACAGTGGGATTGGGCCAGATGTCTGCATGTTGTGATGGAGCTTAATGCAGTCTTCTTGCTAATCTTGCTCAACTCGGGCATTAACGAAACCCCTGAATGCCACGTTCTGACCCCATTTTACTAACTCGCATTATCAAATGTAACATGTGTACCTGGCTTTCGCAATGAATTGACCAGGGACTCAGGAACTGTTCCGCTAATGAGTTCCACGCACTCACTAGGGAAAGATCCAACCTGTAACAAGAACAAAAAGACAGGTGGGCATTAGCCCAAGCCCAGAGCCAAAGGGAAGGTCCTCTGACACCGACACAGGGCAACCATTTGTGTCCAGAAGCCCTCCTGTGCAGGCAGAGCAACTCCAATCTGAGATTCCTGACTCTACTGAAGTTGCGCTCTCTTGATGGAAGCATGTGCATACCTGAAAGCCACGCTTGCCTCTCCACCAGGGGCTCAGCTCCTTTGGTGGCATATCAGTGATGCACACCACGTCTCCCACCTGCAAGAGATTGAAACGTCAACCCCAGCTTCAGCACAGCTGTGAGAAAAATGCAGCTCAAATAACTGCCTTCTTTTTCACCGCAGAATATCCTAAAGCTTGACAGCAATTGCACCAATGCAGCCCCCAAGGCATTTTCCCTTCTAAAACTGAACTTGGAGGTACAAGAGTTACACAACATACACAATAGAGCTGTGCAGTAGGAAATGGGTCTCAAAAGCAGCAGGCTCTCTGCCGAAGGCTATGGAAGAGCTGCACTTTAATCATGGGCATCAATTAGCAGAGCTTTCTGAACACATCTGCACACTTCACACCAGGTCTGCTCTTGCTCAGAGACCAGGCTCCCACACTGGGCAGGATCTGCTTGATCAGGAGGTTCAATGCCCAATCCAACCATATTGGAGAGATGGCTGAACTCCTCCCAACCCAGCACAAGTCTAAGCTGGAACCAAACCCTCGAAGCTTAACCTCACAAGACATTCTGATGGTGCCTGAGACTATTCCTGAGGCATTCACAACCTGTACTCTCCAATGCATGACAACAAGGAAAGCCTGTAACTGCTTACCTCCAGGGAGACTTCATCCGGCGCCTGGGCGACGTAGCTCTTAATAACATGGGCCGCCGCAATTGCTGGTACGTTGAGAGATGATACAGCACGCTCCAGCTGCGGCTTCCACATGTTATAGGCCTGTAAACAGAGCAAAGTCCATGGTCAGGAGCTGAGGGCAAACGAGGAGGATTTCAAGATGAGGAGCACATCTGCAGAGAAAGCTGCAGGAAAGGCGCTCCGTCATTATCAGGAGCACTTCAGAAGGAGCTGCACGTCTCATGACAGTAGTTTCTCTTCCTGCTGTGCAGCGGGTTCGGCAGGCCATGCAAAGATGCATCTCTCTCTACACAGACTAATCTGCAATGGCACTGGCACGGGCAGGTGGCCTGTCCGCCTTTGGCCCACTCTATCCAGAAGGAGAGTACACCTGCGGCTCCCTCTGCTGGCTCAACACAAGAAACAAAGACAAGCCAGAGCTTCATACTGTACCTCCGTCACCCCAACCTCAGGTCCATCGCTGATCTTGCTGCACGCAACGCCCATCACCACAGGTGTGACCAGCTGGAACAGAGCAAAAACACGCTTCTGTTTTCTCTATTCACACAGCACAGTATGGAGAGACTTCTTCAGAACTACCCTTGAATACCCTGCGGCATAGGCAAGTGTTGGAGAAACTACCCCTTGCTTCAGTCTATTCCAACGTGACAGCCTATTAGGCAGTGTTGTACAAGTTGCTATCGCTCTGCCAGCAAATGGGGACTCTGGCACAGAGCAGCAGATGCATTCGCCCAGAGCGCTCTGACAGTGCGATAGCAGGGCGGCATTAGACAGCACCCTTCTGAGGGCTAAGCTGGAGGACAGTGAAGAAACCCACGGCATGCCAAACGATGTGGGGGGACAAAACATGGCACGTACCTGGCAACAAGATCACCTCAAACTATCTGCAGCAGTTCCTTGTCACTTTGCTCAGATGTTCTGAGAGCAAAAGCTGCACCGAGGCAGTGGGCGGAGGGTGGGCAGAGAAGAGAGATAGAGCAGGTCAGTGAGCAGGGCTAAGACAGCCATGGAATAACACACACAGCACAACCGTCCCATCCACTTGCTGCAAGACATGCTGAGTCTCAGGCTACGTGATGCCTGTCTGCCCAGCAACTTTATGATGCTTCCACAATTGAGCAAAGAAGACAACGGAAGAAGCATGGGACGGGTGCCACCTTTACAGACACCCTCTTTGCAACGTGTGTACCGGGGGAAAACTACGTCTGGTGGTCAAGAGTAAGCAATACGGTGCTGTGAGCCCCGACAGCCACCAGTTCTCAATACCTCACTGCCCACCCGTCCATCCCATGCTGGTTCAGCTTACCTACAAGCTGCTGCGCAAAAACTTCTGAAGAAAAGGCACTAAACGCACAAGAAGAACAAGCCAACCAACCACTCCGAACTCCTGCTCACCCACAAAGGAACACGGAACGCACCGCTCCTCCCCTCATTCCAGCCGCTTATGACATCACCAAGGGCCACCAGCCTGGTCCACCATGACCCCCACAAGGGGGGGAGGCAAGACCACATGGTCACATCTGATTCCAACATGGCACCACAACATTCCAGAACTCAGTGTGGGCTTGCAATTCTATCCTGGTGTGGCAGTGCAATGGGAGGTGTTTGGGCACAGCTGAATAAGTGACAGACACCGCAGGACTCCAAAGGAGGGTGCCAGATTAACTCTCAGCATTCTTTTGCAGGGCTCTTTGAGGTGCTTCGAACCAATTTCAATGCCTAGGTCAATTCTAGAAAGTCCAGCTGACAAATGCTCACTTTGTCTGGGTAACGCCTCTATGCATCATGAATGAAAAAGAAAATAAAATGGGCACGTGACCCTATGATACTTATCTCTCTGCTCTTGTTGTCAGCCAGGCACCTAAGATGAGCACTACGTGTCCCTGCTCCTGACTGAAGATTCCCCCAAGTCTGTGTTCCACTCTGCTCCACCTCAGGGTCTAAAAGAAACACAGACAGAGATAATGAGAAGATCTTTTGTGCAGACGAAAGCGCAGGCTGCACGCATATTCTCTTTAGCAAGAAATACTACTTGAGAATCCAAAGATAGTTTTTTGAGAGGTAGTATGAAAGGTGAACAGAAAGTAAATTGATTCATTAAAATTACCTAGTTAATCCTCTCCCCGTGAAAAAGGAAGCCACCTGGGCACTGTATGCAGCAGTTCTGAGAACACCTTGCACCACAAATTGCGGCACATACATTTTTTTTCCCACAGGCCCGTCTCTTCTGTCATTTGTGTCAGATTCACTCAGGTTAAAATACGTGGATCAGAACTGCCATTCCGATCTGCTGAGGCAGGATCCCACCGCCAGTACGTCCCCCAGTCCCATTCCGTGTTTTTCCCAGCAAGTGATATCACCTACCCAGACTTCTGCAGGGCCTTCCATACGGTCTCCCATCACAGGGAGAAGCAGGAGAGCTCTCAGGGCTGGAGAAATCAAGGCTGCCTCTAAGATGGTGCTTTCAAACAGCACGAGTACCTGGATGTAGGACTTGAATCACAAGGGTAACATGAAAAAGCCACCAGTCCCCACAGATGTGGCTGTTCACAGAGATAACCACTGCGTGTTTTCCCACAGTGTGATGCTCACCCATCAAAGTGCTCAGCCATCCAAATGCGTCCAGCGTCTGAGCACCCATTTCGAGATGGTTTTCTTAGCATCCAAGCTGAATCTCCCTTGGTACAACCTGAGGCCGTTCCCTCCAGTCCTGTCACTGGTTACATGGGAGAAGAGCAGGAAAACCCCCACCCCCACATAACCTCTCTTCAGGTAATCGTAGAGAATGATAAGGTCTTCCCTGAGCCTCCTCTTAGCCAGACTAAATAATCCCAGTTCCATAAGAAGCTCCCCATAAGACTAGTGCTCTAGACACCTCACAGCTTCAATGGTCTTCTCTGGACACATCTCAGGATTTCATTGTCCTTCTTGCAGTGAGGGGCCCAGAACAGAGCAAAGAACTCAAGGTGAGGGCTCACCAGTTCCGAGTACGGGGGAATGATCGATTCCCGGTTCCTGCTGGCTCAAGTCTTCTGCATTCCAATTCCAATCTAAACCATTCCTGCTGTGGTAGTACCTGAATCCTTATTTGGGACTGGAGCTCAAGAAGTCAGCGCATCAGAAATAACACAACGTGCAACTGGAAGACGTGTCTCAAAGCCCAGAAAATCCAACTCTCTAACCTTGGCGCAACTCACCAACCAAGAGCCAGGCCTTGACAACTTGGCTGATCTGAGCATGCAGGTGGGGGCCAGACAGTGGACCACAAGTGTTCATTTCCACTGCAGGTCCATGTAGAGAACAGCCTCAATCAGCAGGTGTGAATGAATTCATTCACAAGCTGCACAATAAGCCTGTTCTTTATGTGAAAAAACAAACAAACAAACAAAAAACCCACAAAAACAACAACAAAAAAACCCAAAACAAACAAAAAAAAAAAACAACATAAAAAACAACAAAAACCACACATAGATTTTTGACCAAAAAAGGTGAGAGTTAATAATGACCAAATAGGTTCCTGTTCCTAGGCCTAATCCTCTCACCCCAACTCCTGGGTGATGCCCACAGGCTTCAAGTCAGGTCTCAAATCCATTGGACTCCCGTCGCAGAACTCTATCAAAAAGGATGTCACACATGTGACACTTGCATACATTTTGCACCAGAAACAGTGATGCCAGCAGGAGCGGAGAGGTGATTGTCCCCCTGTACTCAGCACTGTTGAGGCCACAACTCGAGTTCTGTTTCCAGTTTTGGACCCCTCAGTGCAAGGAAGACACTGAGGCTTTGGAACATGTTCAAAGACAGGCAAGAAAGCTGGCGAGGGGTCTGGAGCACAATTGTGCAATATGAGGAGAGGCTGCAGCACCTGGGAATGCTCAGCCTGGAGAAGAGCTGGCTCAGAGGAGACCTTCTTGCTCTCTATAACTTCCTGAAGGGAGGTTGTAGTGAGCTGGGGGTTAGCCTCTTCTCTCGTGTCATTATTGATAGGACCAGAGGGAATGGTTTCAAGCTGCAGCAGGGGCGATTCTGGCTGGATGTTAGGAAATATTACTTTTCAGAAAGGGGTGGCTAGTCACTGGAATGGACTGCCCAGGAGGTGGTGGAGTCACTGATCCTGGGGGTGTTCAAGGAATGACTGGATGTTGTGTTGAGGGACATGATTTAGTGGAAGCTGTTGGTAACAGGAGAACGGTTGGACTGGATGATCTTTTAGGTCTTTTCCAACCCTGGTGATTCTATGATTCTATGATTCATATGCTAAGAAGCAAGCAGAGGCGCTTTTGTTAAATATTTCAATGGAGAGAAGAGATGATATCCTCTCCTCCCGACAACAGAAACATGGTACCAGCTTTCCAAGCCCACCCGCCATACAGTAGGCAGACAAAGCACACATAAAGGAGCATGCACATCCCCTCCGGCATAACTTGAGCCCACAACCCACCTTCAGATTTCTGTGGATTTCTAGCGTTTTATACTGATGCAGCCTCGCTACAGCTCCATGGGTGTCACACAAGGACTGCAAGACCTCTTTCTCCGCAAACCCCACCTGCAGGCCTTGGTCAAAGAGGATTGCCACCTGCCCTCCTGAGCAAAAACACTAAGAACGAGAGCAAAGCACACTGGATTTGCCTTGGCCTGGCCTAAGCCCCAGTCCTACCAGACAGACCCTGGGATGAAAATTGCTCCACAAACTGCGGATGGACACCAGCAACCAAGAAGTTGACCGGATCCAGTCCCAAACAATCACCTAGCCTCCCCAGGAAGCTCTTTGCCATCAGCTCCATCATTGCCTTTCCTTCTCACCTCAATCCCAAAGTGGTTTCCACATCTGCCAGCACGTCTTACCTGACACCTCATCACACGGTGCTTCAACAGCACCAAATTTGCTTCCGGGGCCCTCCTTCAACTCACTGTGCTAACACTCATGATTCAAATTACACAGAAATCCTAGCAGAAGTTCTCGGTGAGAACTGCACCTAACATTCCTCCTTCTACAAGCAAACAGGGCCAACACGTGGTCGTAAAAATGCATTCATCAAAGAGAAGCAGAGATGGCACGGCAGGACAGACATACTCGGTGTGCACGTTTGAAGTCATTTGAGAACCTAGTCGTTCTTGCTGCAGGACGCCTGACTTCTGTTAAAAGCTGAACGGTCCCCAGAACACCTGTTTCCATCAGCTGCCACCATCCAAAACAGCCAGCCTTCTTGAGGTCACCTGGCCCAGACATCCCTTTTGCTCTACACTTGATTTCTGCAAGAGAGACAGGAGCTCGGCATGCACACCATCCTTCCAACACCCCATTCCAGCAGCGAGGGATCACAGCACTGGCACAGCTGAAACAAAATGGGTGTGCGAGTTTCCTGTTAGCACTCAGTGTGAACAAATCTACCACTGAGCAACACCGTGAGCCCCCACTCACCTCAGCACAGGTCAACCTGTAACCCCAGCCTTCCCCTATCCATGTGCACACGTACACCCATGCGCCACCCTGCCTGTTTTGCACACCCCCATGCACACACTGCATCTTATGCCCTCCTTTGCATTCACAGACGTGTGCAAACCATCCCTGGGAACATGTATGTGCCTACACCTACCACAAACATCCCTTTGTGTGCACCTGTATGCAACCCAACTCCTCAGCACACCCCTGTGCAAGCACACATTTTTGCCACTGCGTCCACGCACTATCCATGTGCTCACACACACTCACGTGTCTGCTTCCCTTAGAGCAGCCCTGTGTGCACACACACAGACACATGTGTAAAACCTTCCTTTCACTCCCAAAGTGCACGCACACACTGGTACCACAGTGTCCTTGCGCAACTCCAACACTCTGCAAACCCCTGTGCATGCACATATATGTGAATGCTCATCCTTGCACACATACCCACTGACCTGCACACACCTGAGCAAACCCACTGGTTTGGACAAAGGACATCTGAAAATCAAGACAGTAGTTTCAGTCTCCGAGTTTACGCTTAGAGAAGTCTAATCTGGGACAACACAAGTCAGCGCTTAATTTTCTTCATCATCATTGTGAAGATAAATAAAACAATAGCACGTTTTCTCATTGTTTTTAATGTTCTTTTATTTCTACTGTACAATAAAATGTACGTATAAATATATTCAATATAAATTTCTTTTTCTCATGAAACATCTAGACATTTTATGGTTTGAGTAAGAACGGTGTCTGCTTTGTGTTTCTTTCCCATTTACAAAACACATTGCTTTTAGGTTTATGTCAAATTGTTGTGGATGAAATCACATTTATCTGCTTGGTTCATGTAATCTAACTTGGATACATATGACCTAGGAACATGGTCATCCAAGAATGTCTCAGGAATCAATGGGTGTAAGATTTAGCGTGATTGGGCCCTAGAACAGCCTCCCCAGAATTAGCAGTCACAGCACTGGGCTTGCCAAATTTCAGGAAGTATTTTGGACAGTGCTCTCAGACATAGAGTCTGATTTTGGGGTAGTCCTGTGTGGATCCAGGAGATGTACATGATGATCTCCTTCGTTTCCTTCCAAACTGGGATATTCTATGGTTTTATGATGCTAGAAGTATGTATAGTCAACAGTGCAAACCATCTCACATACTCCAATAACAGAGCGTAAGATGATTCTGTCTGTAATAAGCGGGATGAACTTAGGATATATATTCTAAAGTAGGAGCAGTGTTTGGTCATAAGTTATTTCACTTAGAAAATCTGGTAAGACCATACATGCCCCTCCAAAATGTGGGAACTTGCAGTGTTACTTTTGCCATGTTATTTTCACAGGAAAACAAATGGTGACACCCACATTCTGAACCGCTTGCTTACAAATACAAATAAGCCCAACAATTTTTCTTGAAAGAAACACTCTGCTCTTTCAACCTTCAAACAGCAACACCGAAGACTGGCAGCAGGATGATGATAATTCTGCTGCTGTTCTTTGTAAATGAACGCTGGAAATTTTCACTTCTAAGCATTTCTTCTTCCAAAACTCCATCCTGTTGATTGAGAATGAGTGTGCCTTTAGTCACTCGGAGAAAGGAGGACAGGAGAGGTCCATGGGAACGATGGGACTCATCCTCTGTTGTTGAGGAGAGGGTGGCTTGGAGCTCGTGCTGCTGCCTGGTGCCTGGGACAGGAGGTCTGACTCCAAGTCCCCCTGCAAGAGGCTTGGCTCCTCCTCAGTGACACAGACTTGGTCCTGCTCAGAGGTGCTGCTGTCAGGGCAGTCTGGCTGTGTTTGGGCTGGGCTGCACTGCGAAGGCATCAGGTCACAGTCCAGGCTGGTGTCTGTGGTTTCTGGCAGGCTCAGGGCATCCCCTTCTGCAGAGCTGGGAGAAATGATTGTTTGAACAATGATGACCTCCTTCTCGCTGTCAAGGCACTCTGGCTGTGATTGAACTGGGCTGCACTGTGAAGGCATCGGGTCACAGTCCAGGCTGGTGTCTGTGGTTTCTGGCAGGCTCAGATCATCTCCTTCTGCAGAGCTGGGAGAAATGATTGTTTGAACAATGATGACCTCCTTCTCGCTGTCAAGGCACTCTGGCTGTGATTGAACTGGGCTGCACTGTGAAGGCATCGGATCACAGTCCAGGCTGGTGTCTGTGGTTTCTGGCAGGCTCAGATCATCTCCTTCTGCAGAGCTGGGAGAAATGATTGCCTGAACAATGGTGACCTCCTTCTCGCTGTCAAGGCACTCTGGCTGTGATTGAGCTGGGCTGCACTGCGAAGGCATCTGGTCACAGTCCAGGCTGGTGACTGTGGTTTCTGGCAGGCTCAGGGCACCCCCTTCAGCAGAGCTGGGAGAAATGACTGCCTGAACAATGATGACCTCCTTCTCTCCGTCGCTGATGTCACACGGAAGGCTGTCATTTGAATTACAGCGAATTGTGATTCCCATGAGCTCTCCATTTATGGAAACACTCCCTGAGCAATCAGCACTTGGCCTGGCTCTTGTGGGTTCACAAGGGCTGGATTCACCTAGGAAGGAGGGGAGACACAGGGGTTAGCGTCCAACTTTCTCTGCCCATGGACAAAAAGGCTTGGTGCTGCCTGTCAAGTAGGCTTCAAACAGCTTGAGAGCCTCCTTTGAAAAAACAGGGGTCAGCTGAAGATGTCAGGCACGGGCTTGAATGCCAGAAAAAGGTACAAGCCCACCAAAAGCATGAATTCTACCTGTGTTGCTGACAAGCAGTGTTTTGAAAGCTGGATTTGCACCCTTACCTGCCAGCACCACGAGTTCTTCTTCGGAAGGCTTCCTGTCACTGCTCTGCAGTTGGTGTTTTGCCGCAGGGGATGGTCTGCGCAGACATAGGCAGGAACACCAACTGCCAGCTGGTGATTCTTTCTTCTTTCTGGAAGAGCGTGGTCTGGAGAGAAAATAGAGCATGCTGTCAGTTGTGGTGCAGGGTGAGGGAAGAGTTGCACCAAGCCCTTGCCAATAACTGCCCCTTCCTGGCACTGCCTTGTTTCTGCTGAAACACAGCTTGGAAACACGCTCTGTTTCAAACAGCAGAGGATGCTTCCATTCCTACAGCTCAGCCCTGAAGTCCTGCTGGCTACATTCCTATCATCGATGTCAAGCAAGAAGCAGAGTATGTGAGCGAAGGCTCCACAGCTGGACAGGACAGGAGCTGGCAGGCGTAACTGCTTTCTGAGCAACTGTGCGTCCTTAAGGGAGGCTCGAAAGAATCTCTGAGTCATATGCTAACACCTCCTTGGACTCTGCACATTGCCATCTTTAATTTCTAGTGCCAGCAAGTCTGACCAACAGCTTTGCTTAGAGGAGAACTGGAACTGGTTTCAGGCATGTGGCCCTGAAATCTGGAAACCCCAATGTTTCCAGGTACAGCCAGCACAGACCAGGATACACGTCATCGTGGCTTCCTGTATCTCATGACTGCCTGCCCTACGAGGAAGTAAAGGCACCCTTGTGTGGCTCCACTGAGCCTGTCGGGCAACTGTGTGTTAGTTGAATCCTTGGAGATATAATGGACAAAAAGTAAAGCAATAAAGCCCACCTGACCAATAATGATAGAAGCTGGAAAGGGAAGTCCTCTTTACCTTTCAGATGGAAAATCAATAATTGTGTGGAATCTCCCTGGAAATTCTGTGGGATCTTCCTCCACTTCAATCTCACTGCTTCGTTTCACTGCAGGAGAGCTGCTCTGGCCTCTTCTCAGAGCTTGTGCCTCTTGCAGGGTGAGCAGCTTTGCGCAAGGAGGAGACTCCCACACAGACCTGGACCCAGGTACAGAACTCGGCCCTGCAAGGGAAAACCACAGGTAAGAGGGAGGATCAGAAAGTGGCAGCACAGCCATCCCCGTTCTGCATTTTCCTCAGATTTGCTTATCCGAGCCACTGGAAGAAGAGGAGCTCAAAGTAACCGGGTTCTCAGAGATATGCTCGTGGCAAAGGACACAGTCATAATTTAGAGCTGCTCACTGTATCGAAACAGACATTAAAAAAACCAAACCTAGAAAACAGGTCTGGGAACTCAGAAAGCTTTGCTGCCACACTTCAATCATGCTTCACCCCCATTCAAAACATCATAAAGGCAGGGATGGTTTTCTCCATGTAAAGTCTGGCCTCGGACATTCTCAGGATTCGGCAACAGGGTGCCATACTCTCATCTAAGCCCTGAAGCCTCCTGTCCCATTGAAAGTCAAAGCGTATTTGAAAGATCTCAGAGAAGGCCTGGATTGGATCAAGATCAATCTAATGAAGGAAGACACTCACCTGCTCCGTCTCCCATGGCTGACGTGGATTTGGAGCCGAAGAGGCCGTCTGTGTGGCCAATAAGGAATTCCACTACAGCTGTCTGTGTCTGAACTTCCAAGCTGGCAGCTCCTCCACTGGCGCAGGCTGACTGGCTCTGCTGGGATCTGAAGAAAAGGCAGATTTTACAAGTCATTCCTCCAAGACTGTTTCCCCAGGTCTGAATTTATGCAGCCCAAAGCAGTCCAGCTGGGCTCTATAGAGTTCAACAGTGGGCAATCAGCAATGCCACCTACGAAATTCTCCTGGATGAACAAGGACAAAGTAGTACCAGCTAAACAAGAGAGCAGTAACTGTCACCTAGAAATTGTGTCCCTGGGGTTGGGGGAGAGCAGTCCAGGCTCCTCCTCTGCTGCCAGAAACTTCTGACAGCTTTTATAGGAGAAGAGCACATTAGATGAAGAAGAAGGGAAGATTGCTTTCTTTCTGGAGAACAGAACTAAGCGTTGTGCTTAAACAGAAAAAGAAGTTTACCTTAAGAGGTTTGGAGCCCACACTATTGCTAAATTATGAGCGTCCATGTTGGTGACTGAGGAGTTCCCAGCAAGAGACGCCAAATGCCTCATCAGGTACTCAAGTGTCCTGGAAAACAAGAGGGGCAGATGTTCAGAACCAAAAAGCCAATCAATTGACCTGATGCAGCCTTCAGCCGCTTCAGTGTGCAGACGCATGATGTTGCAGGTGTGAGGCAACACCTGGATAGCATCATCGCCCTCTGAAAGGCAGGAGGGCTGAGCTCAGCAGACCGAGCACAGCACTGACCTGTAGTGAGGAGCAGGCAGCTGCTGGATGGCGCCCTTCATTCTCACCATCCTCTCCTCCTCGGTAGCAGCACCGGCAGCGTCCTGGAAAAAGGCAGGAAGGGATTCAGACACCAGTCAGCCTAATTAGCTGCTACAGGTTTGGGAACCGTGGGGACAGTGTGCTGGTGGTCAGCACCGAGGCAGACTTGACGCCTTCCAAGAGGCATCAGGGGAAGACCGCAGCACATAGACTGCGTCATCAAGGCCAAGCAGTGCAAGCTCAGGGGGGCTTTACTGCCTGATTGCGCAGTGCAGCTCCTCGCAGCAGGCATTTGTCTCCAACTCCACTTTGCTATTAACCCCATTCTACCAATAGTTGGGGAACAGCAAAGGAAAGGGAATTCTCGCAAGCATGGTGAATAACTTAAATAAGCACCTCCTGGCACCACCAAAAGCGGCATCAGTGAGAGGTAGGATGTGGCAAAGACATGCCTCATGGGGCTAACAGAAATAAGACCTCCGAGCTGGGGCACTGCTGCAACCATCAGCCAGGACGCCCAGGGAAAAGGTACATATCTTTTCCAAGACATTGCCCTGTGCTTACCGTGAACTTGTCATACAGCTGGGTGGTCAGGAGAGGGTTCGGGAGCTCCCTGAAGTACATCTTACATACGGAGCTCACGCTGTGAATGTCACGGACGCTAAGCTCGGGAAGCTGCTCTGAATCAAATTCATGGCTGCAGAGAAGGACACAGAATTGGGCAGGGGGCATTGAGAAAGACGAAAACAAGTCCAAAGCCACACAATATACAGTCAAGAAAAGGAAGGGGTTCCTCGGAGTGCCCGAAGCATGGCACGTGCCCCTACTGACAGCTGTGTCAGTCGCAGCACTCTTACCGTAGTCGCTGGATCTTGGACGTAACGCCGGACAGGCGGTATATCCCCTGCACTACGCCATTCTGCTCGATGAATTCAGAGCAGCTCTGGAGGACCTGGGGGACTACAGAACAAGAGCCAGTGGTTAGCTGAGCTTCTTACTCAAGTCCTGGTTCAGGCCGTGCTCTTCTCACATCCCATCCACTAAGCCCAGCCAGGCTACTGCTTGCTTCCTCCTTAGAGGAGAAAGCTGGCAGAGACAACTGTTAGGAAACTGCACAGAGATGTGTTCTTGGCTTTCCAGAAATGCCACGACCTATCAACAGCCTGCAGAAAGTAATTCTGGCAAAGCCACAGACACTGCAAGTCCCATCACAGCTCTCCTGGGAATCTAAAGACCAGAATAGCTAGGAAAAGGATGCAGGATGCTCTCTGTTGCCAGAAGGCTTCCTACACTTTCAGGCCAAAACAATTGCTGGATATGATCTCCTTTTCATCTATAGATGCCCAACGGAGGAAGATCTCAGGAATGGGCTGTTCCTTACCATCACGGCCAGAGCGGAGAAGGTGCTCCCCCAGGTCACACCCAAACACCCCTTCCTTCTCTGGCTCCGGCTGCCTCGCTCTCTGGGGCCGGGCCTTCACCAGGGATCGAAGGAAGGGGAGGAACTTGCCCCGTTTCTTCGGCACTGCGCAACAAAACAAAGAAATCAGTTCATTTCAGGCTTGGATTGGTTGGATGAACTTAACACATTCGATAGAGCACAGAACAATGGGAAGAACATTCCCAACAAGGACACTCAATAACAGATTTTCCCCATCCCTGCAAGTGCCCAAGGCCAGGTTGGAAGGGGCCCTGGACAGCCTGCTCTCGTTTCCTACTAAATGTGCAGGCTGGCGACCCAGACTGCGGCAGGGGCTTTGGAGCCTGAGTATCCTTTAGGCCCCTTCCAGTCCCAAGCCATTTGAGGAGGATTCTGTGACTTCCCCAAGCCCAATAACATACACAGTGGGATTGGGCCAGATGTCTGCATGTTGTGATGGAGCTTAATGCAGTCTTCTTGCTAATCTTGCTCAACTCGGGCATTAACGAAACCCCTGAATGCCACGTTCTGACCCCATTTTACTAACTCGCATTATCAAATGTAACATGTGTACCTGGCTTTCGCAATGAATTGACCAGGGACTCAGGAACTGTTCCGCTAATGAGTTCCACGCACTCACTAGGGAAAGATCCAACCTGTAACAAGAACAAAAAGACAGGTGGGCATTAGCCCAAGCCCAGAGCCAAAGGGAAGGTCCTCTGACACCGACACAGGGCAACCATTTGTGTCCAGAAGCCCTCCTGTGCAGGCAGAGCAACTCCAATCTGAGATTCCTGACTCTACTGAAGTTGCGCTCTCTTGATGGAAGCATGTGCATACCTGAAAGCCACGCTTGCCTCTCCACCATGGGCTCAGCTCCTTTGGTGGCATATCAGTGATGCACACCACGTCTCCCACCTGCAAGAGATTGAAACGTCAACCCCAGCTTCAGCACAGCTGTGAGAAAAATGCAGCTCAAATAACTGCCTTCTTTTTCACCGCAGAATATCCTAAAGCTTGACAGCAATTGCACCAATGCAGCCCCCAAGGCATTTTCCCTTCTAAAACTGAACTTGGAGGTACAAGAGTTACACAACATACACAATAGAGCTGTGCAGTAGGAAATGGGTCTCAAAAGCAGCAGGCTCTCTGCCGAAGGCTATGGAAAAGCTGCACTTTAATCATGGGCATCAATTAGCAGAGCTTTCTGAACACATCTGCACACTTCACACCGGGTCTGCTCTTGCTCAGAGACCAGGCTCCCACACTGGGCAGGATCTGCTTGATCAGAAGGTTCAATGCCCAATCCAACCATATTGGAGAGATGGCTGAACTCCTCCCAACCCAGCACAAGTCTAAGCTGGAACCAAACCCTCGAAGCTTAACCTCACAAGATATTCTGATGGTGCCTGAGACTATTCCTGAGGCATTCACAACCTGTACTCTCCAGTGCATGACAACAAGGAAAGCCTGTAACTGCTTACCTCCAGGGAGACTTCATCCGGCGCCTGGGCGACGTAGCTCTTAATAACATGGGCCGCCGCAATTGCTGGTACGTTGAGAGATGATACAGCACGCTCCAGCTGCGGCTTCCACATGTTATAGGCCTGCAAACAGAGCAAAGTCCATGGTCAGGAGCTGAGGGCAAACGAGGAGGATTTCAAGATGAGGAGCACATCTGCAGAGAAAGCTGCAGGAAAGGCGCTCCGTCATTATCAGGAGCACTTCAGAAGGAGCTGCACGTCTCATGAAAGTAGTTTCTCTTCCTGCTGTGCAGCGGGTTCGGCAGGCCATGCAAAGATGCATCTCTCTCTACACAGACTAATCTGCAATGGCACTGGCACGGGCAGGTGACCTGTCCGCCTTTGGCCCACTCTATCCAGAAGGAGAGTACACCTGCGGCTCCCTCTGCTGGCTCAACACAAGAAACAAAGACAAGCCAGAGCTTCATACTGTACCTCCGTCACCCCAACCTCAGGCCCATCGCTGATCTTGCTGCACACAACGCCCATCACCACAGGTGTGACCAGCTGGAACAGAGCAAAAACACGCTTCTGTTTTCTCTATTCACACAGCACAGTATGGAGAGACTTCTTCAGAACTACCCTTGAATACCCTGCGGCATAGGCAAGTGTTGGAGAAACTACCCCTTGCTTCAGTCTATTCCAACGTGACAGCCTATTAGGCAGTGTTGTACAAGTTGCTATCGCTCTGCCAGCAAATGGGGACTCTGGCACAGAGCAGCAGATGCATTCGCCCAGAGCGCTCTGACAGTGCAATAGCAGGGCAGCATTAGACAGCACCCTTCTGAGGGCTAAGCTGGAGGACAGTGAAGAAACCCACGGCATGCCAAACGATGTGGGGGGACAAAACATGGCACGTACCTGGCAACAAGATCACCTCAAACTATCTGCAGCAGTTCCTTGTCACTTTGCTCAGATGTTCTGAGAGCAAAAGCTGCATAGAGGGAGTGGGCGGAGGGTGGGCAGAGAAGAGAGATAGAGCAGGTCAGTGAGCAGGGCTAAGACAGCCATGGAATAACACACACAGCACAACCGTCCCATCCACTTGCTGCAAGACATGCTGAGTCTCAGGCTACGTGATGCCTGTCTGCCCAGCAACTTTATGATGCTTCCACAATTGAGCAAAGAAGACAACGGAAGAAGCATGGGACGGGTGCCACCTTTACAGACACCCTCTTTGCAACGTGTGTACCGGGGGAAAACTACGTCTGGTGGTCAAGAGTAAGCAATACGGTGCTGTGAGCCCCGACAGCCACCAGTTCTCAATACCTCACTGCCCACCCGTCCATCCCATGCTGGTTCAGCTTACCTACTAGCTGCTGTGCAAAAACTTCTGAAGAAAAGGCACTAAACGCACAAGAAGAACAAGCCAACCAACCACTCCGAACTCCTGCTCACCCACAAAGGAACACGGAACGCACCGCTCCTCCCCTCATTCCAGCCGCTTATGACATCACCAAGGGCCACCAGCCTGGTCCACCATGACCCCCACAAGGGGGGGAGGCAAGACCACATGGTCACATCTGATTCCAACATGGCACCACAACATTCCAGAACTCAGTGTGGGCTTGCAATTCTATCCTGGTGTGGCAGCGCAATGGGAGGTGTTTGGGCACAGCTGAATAAGTGACAGACACCGCAGGACTCCAAAGGAGGGTGCCAGATTAACTCTCAGCATTCTTTTGCAGGGCTCTTTGAGGTGCTTCGAACCAATTTCAATGCCTAGGTCAATTCTAGAAAGTCCAGCTGACAAATGCTCACTTTGTCTGGGTAACGCCTCTATGCATCATGAATGAAAAAGAAAATAAAATGGGCACGTGACCCTATGATACTTATCTCTCTGCTCTTGTTGTCAGCCAGGCACCTAAGATGAGCACTACGTGTCCCTGCTCCTGACTGAAGATTCCCCCAAGTCTGTGTTCCACTCTGCTCCACCTCAGGGTCTAAAAGAAAAACAGACAGAGATAATGAGAAGATCTTTTGTGCAGACGAAAGCGCAGGCTGCACGCGTATTCTCTTTAGCAAGAAATACTACTTGAGAATCCACAGATAGTTTTTTGAGAGGTAGTATGAAAGGTGAACAGAAAGTAAATTGATTCATTAAAATTACCTAGTTAATCCTCTCCCCGTGAAAAAGGAAGCCACCAGGGCACTGTATGCAGCAGTTCTGAAAACACCTTGCACCACAAATTGCGGCACATACATTTTTTTTCCCACAGGCCCCTCTCTTCTGTCATTTGTGTCAGATTCACTCAGGTTAAAATACGTGGATCAGAACTGCCATTCCGATCTGCTGAGGCAGGATCCCACCGCCAGGACGTTCCCCAGTCCCATTCCGTGTTTTTCCCAGCAAGTGATATCACCTACCCAGACTTCTGCAGGGCCTTCCATACGGTCTCCCATCACAGGGAGAAGCAGGAGAGCTCTCAGGGCTGGAGAAATCAAGGCTGCCTCTAAGATGGTGCTTTCAAACAGCACGAGTACCTGGATGTAGGACTTGAATCACAAGGGTAACATGAAAAAGCCGCCAGTCCCCACAGATGTGGCTGTTCACAGAGATAACCACTGCGTGTTTTCCCACAGTGTGATGCTCACCCATCAAAGTGCTCAGCCATCAAATGCGTCCAGCGTCTGAGCACCCATTTCGAGATGGTTTTCTTAGCATCCAAGCTGAATCTCCCTTGGTACAACCTGAGGCCGTTCCCTCCAGTCCTGTCACTGGTTACATGGGAGAAGAGCAGGAAAACCCCCACCCCCACATAACCTCTCTTCAGGTAATCGTAGAGAATGATAAGGTCTTCCCTGAGCCTCCTCTTAGCCAGACTAAATAATCCCAGTTCCATAAGAAGCTCCCCATAAGACTAGTGCTCTAGACACCTCACAGCTTCAATGGTCTTCTCTGGACACATCTCAGGATTTCATTGTCCTTCTTGCAGTGAGGGGCCCAGAACAGAGCAAAGAACTCAAGGTGAGGGCTCACCAGTTCCGAGTACAGGGGAATGATCGATTCCCTGTTCCTGCTGGCTCAAGTCTTCTGCATTCCAATTCCAATCTAAACCATTCCTGCTGTGGTAGTACCTGAATCCTTATTTGGGACTGGAGCTCAAGAAGTCAGCGCATCAGAAATAACACAACGTGCAACTGGAAGACGTGTCTCAAAGCCCAGAAAATCCAACTCTCTAACCTTGGCGCAACTCACCAACCAAGAGCCAGGCCTTGACAACTTGGCTGATCTGAGCATGCAGGTGGGGGCCAGACAGTGGACCACAAGTGTTCATTTCCACTGCAGGTCCATGTAGAGAACAGCCTCAATCAGCAGGTGTGAATGAATTCATTCACAAGCTGCACAATAAGCCTGTTCTTTATGTGAAAAAACAAACAAACAAACAAAAAGCCCACAAAAACAACAACAAAAAAAACCAAAACAAACAAAAAAAAAAAAACAACATAAAAAACAACAAAAACCACACATAGATTTTTGACCAAAAAAGGTGAGAGTTAATAATGACCAAATAGGTTCCTGTTCCTAGGCCTAATCCTCTCACCCCAACTCCTGGGTGATGCCCACAGGCTTCAAGTCAGGTCTCAAATCCATTGGACTCCCGTCGCAGAACTCTATCAAAAAGGATGTCACACATGTGACACTTGCATACATTTTGCACCAGAAACAGTGATGCCAGCAGGAGCGGAGAGGTGATTGTCCCCCTGTACTCAGCACTGTTGAGGCCACAACTCGAGTTCTGTTTCCAGTTTTGGACCCCTCAGTGCAAGGAAGACACTGAGGCTTTGGAACATGTTCAAAGACAGGCAAGAAAGCTGGCGAGGGGTCTGGAGCACAATTGTGCAATATGAGGAGAGGCTGCAGCACCTGGGAATGCTCAGCCTGGAGAAGAGCTGGCTCAGAGGAGACCTTCTTGCTCTCTATAACTTCCTGAAGGGAGGTTGTAGTGAGCTGGGGGTTAGCCTCTTCTCTCCTGTCATTATTGATAGGACCAGAGGGAATGGTTTCAAGCTGCAGCAGGGGCGATTCTGGCTGGATGTTAGGAAATATTACTTTTCAGAAAGGGGTGGCTAGTCACTGGAATGGACTGCCCAGGAGGTGGTGGAGTCACTGATCCTGGGGGTGTTCAAGGAATGACTGGATGTTGTGTTGAGGGACATGATTTAGTGGAAGCTGTTGGTAACAGGAGTACGGTTGGACTGGATGATCTTTTAGGTCTTTTCCAACCCTGGTGATTCTATGATTCTATGATTCATATGCTAAGAAGCAAGCAGAGGCGCTTTTGTTAAATATTTCAATGGAGAGAAGGGTTGATATCCGCTTCTCCCGACAACAGAAACATGGTACCAGCTTTCCAAGCCCACCCGCCATACAGTAGGCAGACAAAGCACACATAAAGGAGCATGCACATCCCCTCCGGCATAACTTGAGCCCACAACCCACCTTCAGATTTCTGTGGATTTCTAGCGTTTTATACTGATGCAGCCTCGCTACAGCTCCATGGGTGTCACACAAGGACTGCAAGACCTCTTTCTCCGCAAACCCCACCTGCAGGCCTTGGTCAAAGAGGATTGCCACCTGCCCTCCTGAGCAAAAACACTAAGAACGAGAGCAAAGCACACTGGATTTGCCTTGGCCTGGCCTAAGCCCCAGTCCTACCAGACAGACCCTGGGATGAAAATTGCTCCACAAACTGCGGATGGACACCAGCAACCAAGAAGTTGACCGGATCCAGTCCCAAACAATCACCTAGCCTCCCCAGGAAGCTCTTTGCCATCAGCTCCATCATTGCCTTTCCTTCTCACCTCAATCCCAAAGTGGTTTCCACATCTGCCAGCACGTCTTACCTGACACCTCATCACACGGTGCTTCAACAGCACCAAATTTGCTTCCGGGGCCCTCCTTCAACTCACTGTGCTAACACTCATGATTCAAATTACACAGAAATCCTAGCAGAAGTTCTCGGTGAGAACTGCACCTAACATTCCTCCTTCTACAAGCAAACAGGGCCAACACGTGGTCGTAAAAATGCATTCATCAAAGAGAAGCAGAGATGGCACGGCAGGACAGACATACTCGGTGTGCACGTTTGAAGTCATTTGAGAACCTAGTCGTTCTTGCTGCAGGACGCCTGACTTCTGTTAAAAGCTGAACGGTCCCCAGAACACCTGTTTCCATCAGCTGCCACCATCCAAAACAGCCAGCCTTCTTGAGGTCACCTGGCCCAGACATCCCTTTTGCTCTACACTTGATTTCTGCAAGAGAGACAGGAGCTCGGCATGCACACCATCCTTCCAACACCCCATTCCAGCAGCGAGGGATCACAGCACTGGCACAGCTGAAACAAAATGGGTGTGCGAGTTTCCTGTTAGCACTCAGTGTGAACAAATCTACCACTGAGCAACACCGTGAGCCCCCACTCACCTCAGCACAGGTCAACCTGTAACCCCAGCCTTCCCCTATCCATGTGCACACGTACACCCATGCGCCACCCTGCCTGTTTTGCACACCCCCATGCACACACTGCATCTTATGCCCTCCTTTGCATTCACAGACGTGTGCAAACCATCCCTGGGAACATGTATGTGCCTACACCTACCACAAACATCCCTTTGTGTGCACCTGTATGCAACCCAACTCCTCAGCACACCCCTGTGCAAGCACACATTTTTGCCACTGCGTCCACGCACTATCCATGTGCTCACACACACTCACGTGTCTGCTTCCCTTAGAGCAGCCCTGTGTGCACACACACAGACACATGTGTAAAACCTTCCTTTCACTCCCAAAGTGCACGCACACACTGGTACCACAGTGTCCTTGCGCAACTCCAACACTCTGCAAACCCCTGTGCATGCACATATATGTGAATGCTCATCCTTGCACACATACCCACTGACCTGCACACACCTGAGCAAACCCACTGGTTTGGACAAAGGACATCTGAAAATCAAGACAGTAGTTTCAGTCTCCGAGTTTACGCTTAGAGAAGTCTAATCTGGGACAACACAAGTCAGCGCTTAATTTTCTTCATCATCATTGTGAAGATAAATAAAACAATAGCACGTTTTCTCATTGTTTTTAATGTTCTTTTATTTCTACTGTACAATAAAATGTACGTATAAATATATTCAATATAAATTTCTTTTTCTCATGAAACATCTAGACATTTTATGGTTTGAGTAAGAACGGTGTCTGCTTTGTGTTTCTTTCCCATTTACAAAACACATTGCTTTTAGGTTTATGTCAAATTGTTGTGGATGAAATCACATTTATCTGCTTGGTTCATGTAATCTAACTTGGATACATATGACCTAGGAACATGGTCATCCAAGAATGTCTCAGGAATCAATGGGTGTAAGATTTAGCGTGATTGGGCCCTAGAACAGCCTCCCCAGAATTAGCAGTCACAGCACCGGGCTTGCCAAATTTCAGGAAGTATTTTGGACAGTGCTCTCAGACATAGAGTCTGATTTTGGGGTAGTCCTGTGTGGATCCAGGAGATGTACATGATGATCTCCTTCGTTTCCTTACAAACTGGGATATTCTATGGTTTTATGATGCTAGAAGTATGTATAGTCAACAGTGCAAACCATCTCACATACTCCAATAACAGAGCGTAAGATGATTCTGTCTGTAATAAGCGGGATGAACTTAGGATATATATTCTAAAGTAGGAGCAGTGTTTGGTCATAAGTTATTTCACTTAGAAAATCTGGTAAGACCATACATGCCCCTCCAAAATGTGGGAACTTGCAGTGTTACTTTTGCCATGTTATTTTCACAGGAAAACAAATGGTGACACCCACATTCTGAACCGCTTGCTTACAAATACAAATAAGCCCAACAATTTTTCTTGAAAGAAACACTCTGCTCTTTCAACCTTCAAACAGCAACACCGAAGACTGGCAGCAGGATGATGATAATTCTGCTGCTGTTCTTTGTAAATGAACACTGGAAATTTTCACTTCTAAGCATTTCTTCTTCCAAAACCCCATCCTGTTGATTGAGAATGAGTGTGCCTTTAGTCACTCGGAGAAAGGAGGACAGGAGAGGTCCATGGGAACGATGGGACTCATCCTCTGTTGTTGAGGAGAGGGTGGCTTGGAGCTCGTGCTGCTGCCTGGTGCCTGGGACTGGAGGTCTGACTCCAAGTCCCCCTGCAAGAGGCTTGGCTCCTCCTCAGTGACACAGACTTGGTCCTGCTCAGAGGTGCTGCTGTCAGGGCAGTCTGGCTGTGTTTGGGCTGGGCTGCACTGCGAAGGCATCAGGTCACAGTCCAGGCTGGTGTCTGTGGTTTCTGGCAGGCTCAGGGCATCCCCTTCTGCAGAGCTGGGAGAAATGATTGTTTGAACAATGATGACCTCCTTCTCGCTGTCAAGGCACTCTGGCTGTGATTGAACTGGGCTGCACTGTGAAGGCATCGGGTCACAGTCCAGGCTGGTGTCTGTGGTTTCTGGCAGGCTCAGATCATCTCCTTCTGCAGAGCTGGGAGAAATGATTGTTTGAACAATGATGACCTCCTTCTCGCTGTCAAGGCACTCTGGCTGTGATTGAACTGGGCTGCACTGTGAAGGCATCGGGTCACAGTCCAGGCTGGTGTCTGTGGTTTCTGGCAGGCTCAGATCATCTCCTTCTGCAGAGCTGGGAGAAATGATTGCCTGAACAATGGTGACCTCCTTCTCGCTGTCAAGGCACTCTGGCTGTGATTGAGCTGGGCTGCACTGCGAAGGCATCTGGTCACAGTCCAGGCTGGTGACTGTGGTTTCTGGCAGGCTCAGTGCACCCCCTTCAGCAGAGCTGGGAGAAATGACTGCCTGAACAATGATGACCTCCTTCTCTCCGTCGCTGATGTCACACGGAAGGCTGTCATTTGAATTACAGCGAATTGTGATTCCCATGAGCTCTCCATTTATGGAAACACTCCCTGAGCAATCAGCACTTGGCCTGGCTCTTGTGGGTTCACAAGGGCTGGATTCACCTAGGAAGGAGGGGAGACACAGGGGTTAGCGTCCAACTTTCTCTGCCCATGGACAAAAAGGCTTGGTGCTGCCTGTCAAGTAGGCTTCAAACAGCTTGAGAGCCTCCTTTGAAAAAACAGGGGTCAGCTGAAGATGTCAGGCACGGGCTTGAATGCCAGAAAAAGGTACAAGCCCACCAAAAGCATGAATTCTACCTGTGTTGCTGACAAGCAGTGTTTTGAAAGCTGGATTTGCACCCTTACCTGCCAGCACCACGAGTTCTTCTTCGGAAGGCTTCCTGTCACTGCTCTGCAGTTGGTGTTTTGCCGCAGGGGATGGTCTGCGCAGACATAGGCAGGAACACCAACTGCCAGCTGGTGATTCTTTCTTCTTTCTGGAAGAGCGTGGTCTGGAGAGAAAATAGAGCATGCTGTCAGTTGTGGTGCAGGGTGAGGGAAGAGTTGCACCGAGCCCTTGCCAATAACTGCCCCTTCCTGGCACTGCCTTGTTTCTGCTGAAACACAGCTTAGAAACACGCTCTGTTTCAAACAGCAGAGGATGCTTCCATTCCTACAGCTCAGCCCTGAAGTCCTGCTGGCTACATTCCTATCATCGATGTCAAGCAAGAAGCAGAGTATGTGAGCGAAGGCTCCACAGCTGGACAGGACAGGAGCTGGCAGGCGTAACTGCTTTCTGAGCAACTGTGCGTCCTTAAGGGAGGCTCGAAAGAATCTCTGAGTCATATGCTAACACCTCCTTGGACTCTGCACATTGCCATCTTTAATTTCTAGTGCCAGCAAGTCTGACCAACAGCTTTGCTTAGAGGAGAACTGGAACTGGTTTCAGGCATGTGGCCCTGAAATCTGGAAACCCCAGTGTTTCCAGGTACAGCCAGCACAGACCAGGATACACGTCATCGTGGCTTCCTGTATCTCATGACTGCCTGCCCTACGAGGAAGTAAAGGCACCCTTGTGTGGCTCCACTGAGCCCGTCGGGCAACTGTGTGTTAGTTGAATCCTTGGAGATATAATGGACAAAAAGTAAAGCAATAAAGCCCACCTGACCAATAATGATAGAAGCTGGAAAGGGAAGTCCTCTTTACCTTTCAGATGGAAAATCAATAATTGTGTGGAATCTCCCTGGAAATTCTGTGGGATCTTCCTCCACTTCAATCTCACTGCTTCGTTTCACTGCAGGAGAGCTGCTCTGGCCTCTTCTCAGAGCTTGTGCCTCTTGCAGGGTGAGCAGCTTTGCGCAAGGAGGAGACTCCCACACAGACCTGGACCCAGGTACAGAACTCGGCCCTGCAAGGGAAAACCACAGGTAAGAGGGAGGATCAGAAAGTGGCAGCACAGCCATCCCCGTTCTGCATTTTCCTCAGATTTGCTTATCCGAGCCACTGGAAGAAGAGGAGCTCAAAGTAACCGGGTTCTCAGAGATATGCTCGTGGCAAAGGACACAGTCATAATTTAGAGCTGCTCACTGTATCGAAACAGACATTAAAAAAACCAAACCTAGAAAACAGGTCTGGGAACTCAGAAAGCTTTGCTGCCACACTTCAATCATGCTTCACCCCCATTCAAAACATCATAAAGGCAGGGATGGTTTTCTCCATGTAAAGTCTGGCCTCGGACATTCTCAGGATTCGGCAACAGGGTGCCATACTCTCATCTAAGCCCTGAAGCCTCCTGTCCCATTGAAAGTCAAAGCGTATTTGAAAGATCTCAGAGAAGGCCTGGATTGGATCAAGATCAATCTAATGAAGGAAGACACTCACCTGCTCCCTCTCCCATGGCTGACGTGGATTTGGAGCCGAAGAGGCCGTCTGTGTGGCCAATAAGGAATTCCACTACAGCTGTCTGTGTCTGAACTTCCAAGCTGGCAGCTCCTCCACTGGCGCAGGCTGACTGGCTCTGCTGGGATCTGAAGAAAAGGCAGATTTTACAAGTCATTCCTCCAAGACTGTTTCCCCAGGTCTGAATTTATGCAGCCCAAAGCAGTCCAGCTGGGCTCTATAGAGTTCAACAGTGGGCAATCAGCAATGCCACCTACGAAATTCTCCTGGATGAACAAGGACAAAGTAGTACCAGCTAAACAAGAGAGCAGTAACTGTCACCTAGAAATTGTGTCCCTGGGGTTGGGGGAGAGCAGTCCAGGCTCCTCCTCTGCTGCCAGAAACTTCTGACAGCTTTTATAGGAGAAGAGCACATTAGATGAAGAAGAAGGGAAGATTGCTTTCTTTCTGGAGAACAGAACTAAGCGTTGTGCTTAAACAGAAAAAGAAGTTTACCTTAAGAGGTTTGGAGCCCACACTATTGCTAAATTATGAGCGTCCATGTTGGTGACTGAGGAGTTCCCAGCAAGAGACGCCAAATGCCTCATCAGGTACTCAAGTGTCCTGGAAAACAAGAGGGGCAGATGTTCAGAACCAAAAAGCCAATCAATTGACCTGATGCAGCCTTCAGCCGCTTCAGTGTGCAGACGCATGATGTTGCAGGTGTGAGGCAACACCTGGATAGCATCATCGCCCTCTGAAAGGCAGGAGGGCTGAGCTCAGCAGACCGAGCACAGCACTGACCTGTAGTGAGGAGCAGGCAGCTGCTGGATGGCGCCCTTCATTCTCACCATCCTCTCCTCCTCGGTAGCAGCACCGGCAGCGTCCTGGAAAAAGGCAGGAAGGGATTCAGACACCAGTCAGCCTAATTAGCTGCTACAGGTTTGGGAACCGTGGGGACAGTGTGCTGGTGGTCAGCACCGAGGCAGACTTGACGCCTTCCAAGAGGCATCAGGGGAAGACCGCAGCACATAGACTGCGTCATCAAGGCCAAGCAGTGCAAGCTCAGGGGGGCTTTACTGCCTGATTGCGCGGTGCAGCTCCTCACAGCAGGCATTCGTCTCCAACTCCACTTTGCTATTAACCCCATTCTACCAATAGTTGGGGAACAGCAAAGGAAAGGGAATTCTCGCAAGCATGGTGAATAACTTAAATAAGCACCTCCTGGCACCACCAAAAGCGGCATCAGTGAGAGGTAGGATGTGGCAAAGACATGCCTCATGGGGCTAACAGAAATAAGACCTCCGAGCTGGGGCACTGCTGCAACCATCAGCCAGGACGCCCAGGGAAAAGGTACATATCTTTTCCAAGACATTGCCCTGTGCTTACCGTGAACTTGTCATACAGCTGGGTGGTCAGGAGAGGGTTCGGGAGCTCCCTGAAGTACATCTTACATACGGAGCTCACGCTGTGAATGTCACGGACGCTAAGCTCGGGAAGCTGCTCTGAATCAAATTCATGGCTGCAGAGAAGGACACAGAATTGGGCAGGGGGCATTGAGAAAGACGAAAACAAGTCCAAAGCCACACAATATACAGTCAAGAAAAGGAAGGGGTTCCTCGGAGTGCCCGAAGCATGGCACGTGCCCCTACTGACAGCTGTGTCAGTCGCAGCACTCTTACCGTAGTCGCTGGATCTTGGACGTAACGCCGGACAGGCGGTATATCCCCTGCACTACGCCATTCTGCTCGATGAATTCAGAGCAGCTCTGGAGGACCTGGGGGACTACAGAACAAGAGCCAGTGGTTAGCTGAGATTCTTACTCAAGTCCTGGTTCAGGCCGTGCTCTTCTCACATCCCATCCACTAAGCCCAGCCAGGCTACTGCTTGCTTCCTCCTTAGAGGAGAAAGCTGGCAGAGACAACTGTTAGGAAACTGCACAGAGATGTGTTCTTGGCTTTCCAGAAATGCCACGACCTATCAACAGCCTGCAGAAAGTAATTCTGGCAAAGCCACAGACACTGCAAGTCCCATCACAGCTCTCCTGGGAATCTAAAGACCAGAATAGCTAGGAAAAGGATGCAGGATGCTCTCTGTTGCCAGAAGGCTTCCTACACTTTCAGGCCAAAACAATTGCTGGATATGATCTCCTTTTCATCTATAGATGCCCAACGGAGGAAGATCTCAGGAATGGGCTGTTCCTTACCATCACGGCCAGAGTGGAGAAGGTGCTCCCCCAGGTCACACCCAAACACCCCTTCCTTCTCTGGCTCCGGCTGCCTCGCTCTCTGGGGCCGGGCCTTCACCAGGGATCGAAGGAAGGGGAGGAACTTGCCCCGTTTCTTCGGCACTGCGCAACAAAACAAAGAAATCAGTTCATTTCAGGCTTGGATTGGTTGGATGAACTTAACACATTCGATAGAGCACAGAACAATGGGAAGAACATTCCCAACAAGGACACTCAATAACAGATTTTCCCCATCCCTGCAAGTGCCCAAGGCCAGGTTGGAAGGGGCCCTGGACAGCCTGCTCTCGTTTCCTACTAAATGTGCAGGCTGGCGACCCAGACTGCGGCAGGGGCTTTGGAGCCTGAGTATCCCTTAGGCCCCTTCCAGTCCCAAGCCATTCGAGGAGGATTCTGTGACTTCCCCAAGCCCAATAACATACACAGTGGGATTGGGCCAGATGTCTGCATGTTGTGATGGAGCTTAATGCAGTCTTCTTGCTAATCTTGCTCAACTCGGGCATTAACGAAACCCCTGAATGCCACGTTCTGACCCCATTTTACTAACTCGCATTATCAAATGTAACATGTGTACCTGGCTTTCGCAATGAATTGACCAGGGACTCAGGAACTGTTCCGCTAATGAGTTCCACGCACTCACTAGGGAAAGATCCAACCTGTAACAAGAACAAAAAGACAGGTGGGCATTAGCCCAAGCCCAGAGCCAAAGGGAAGGTCCTCTGACACCGACACAGGGCAACCATTTGTGTCCAGAAGCCCTCCTGTGCAGGCAGAGCAACTCCAATCTGAGATTCCTGACTCTACTGAAGTTGCGCTCTCTTGATGGAAGCATGTGCATACCTGAAAGCCACGCTTGCCTCTCCACCAGGGGCTCAGCTCCTTTGGTGGCATATCAGTGATGCACACCACGTCTCCCACCTGCAAGAGATTGAAACGTCAACCCCAGCTTCAGCACAGCTGTGAGAAAAATGCAGCTCAAATAATTGCCTTCTTTTTCACCGCAGAATATCCTAAAGCTTGACAGCAATTGCACCAATGCAGCCCCCAAGGCATTTTCCCTTCTAAAACTGAACTTGGAGGTACAAGAGTTACACAACATACACAATAGAGCTGTGCAGTAGGAAATGGGTCTCAAAAGCAGCAGGCTCTCTGCCGAAGGCTATGGAAGAGCTGCACTTTAATCATGGGCATCAATTAGCAGAGCTTTCTGAACACATCTGCACACTTCACACCGGGTCTGCTCTTGCTCAGAGACCAGGCTCCCACACTGGGCAGGATCTGCTTGATCAGAAGGTTCAATGCCCAATCCAACCATATTGGAGAGATGGCTGAACTCCTCCCAACCCAGCACAAGTCTAAGCTGGAACCAAACCCTCGAAGCTTAACCTCACAAGACATTCTGATGGTGCCTGAGACTATTCCTGAGGCATTCACAACCTGTACTCTCCAGTGCATGACAACAAGGAAAGCCTGTAACTGCTTACCTCCAGGGAGACTTCATCCGGCGCCTGGGCGACGTAGCTCTTAATAACATGGGCCGCCGCAATTGCTGGTACGTTGAGAGATGATACAGCACGCTCCAGCTGCGGCTTCCACATGTTATAGGCCTGCAAACAGAGCAAAGTCCATGGTCAGGAGCTGAGGGCAAACGAGGAGGATTTCAAGATGAGGAGCACATCTGCAGAGAAAGCTGCAGGAAAGGCGCTCCGTCCTTATCAGGAGCACTTCAGAAGGAGCTGCACGTCTCATGACAGTAGTTTCTCTTCCTGCTGTGCAGCGGGTTCGGCAGGCCATGCAAAGATGCATCTCTCTCTACACAGACTAATCTGCAATGGCACTGGCACGGGCAGGTGGCCTGTCCGCCTTTGGCCCACTCTATCCAGAAGGAGAGTACACCTGCGGCTCCCTCTGCTGGCTCAACACAAGAAACAAAGACAAGCCAGAGCTTCATACTGTACCTCCGTCACCCCAACCTCAGGCCCATCGCTGATCTTGCTGCACGCAACGCCCATCACCACAGGTGTGACCAGCTGGAACAGAGCAAAAACACGCTTCTGTTTTCTCTATTCACACAGCACAGTATGGAGAGACTTCTTCAGAACTACCCTTGCATACCCTGCGGCATAGGCAAGTGTTGGAGAAACTACCCCTTGCTTCAGTCTATTCCAACGTGACAGCCTATTAGGCAGTGTTGTACAAGTTGCTATCGCTCTGCCAGCAAATGGGGACTCTGGCACAGAGCAGCAGATGCATTCGCCCAGAGCGCTCTGACAGTGCGATAGCAGGGCATTAGACAGCACCCTTCTGAGGGCTAAGCTGGAGGACAGTGAAGAAACCCACGGCATGCAAAACGATGTGGGGGGACAAAACATGGCACGTACCTGGCAACAAGATCACCTCAAACTATCTGCAGCAGTTCCTTGTCACTTTGCTCAGATGTTCTGAGAGCAAAAGCTGCACCGAGGCAGTGGGCGGAGGGTGGGCAGAGAAGAGAGAAAGAGCAGGTCAGTGAGCAGGGCTAAGACAGCCATGGAATAACACACACAGCACAACCGTCCCATCCACTTGCTGCAAGACATGCTGAGTCTCAGGCTACGTGATGCCTGTCTGCCCAGCAACTTTATGATGCTTCCACAATTGAGCAAAGAAGACAACGGAAGAAGCATGGGACGGGTGCCACCTTTACAGACACCCTCTTTGCAACGTGTGTACCGGGGGAAAACTACGTCTGGTGGTCAAGAGTAAGCAATACGGTGCTGTGAGCCCCGACAGCCACCAGTTCTCAATACCTCACTGCCCACCCGTCCATCCCATGCTGGTTCAGCTTACCTACAAGCTGCTGCGCAAAAACTTCTGAAGAAAAGGCACTAAACGCACAAGAAGAACAAGCCAACCAACCACTCCGAACTCCTGCTCACCCACAAAGGAACACGGAACGCACCGCTCCTCCCCTCATTCCAGCCGCTTATGACATCACCAAGGGCCACCAGCCTGGTCCAACATGACCCCCCACAAGGGGGGGAGGCAAGACCACATGGTCACATCTGATTCCAACATGGCACCACAACATTCCAGAACTCAGTGTGGGCTTGCAATTCTATCCTGGTGTGGCAGCGCAATGGGAGGTGTTTGGGCACAGCTGAATAAGTGACAGACACCGCAGGACTCCAAAGGAGGGTGCCAGATTAACTCTCAGCATTCTTTTGCAGTTTTGTCATTTCTAGAAAGTCCAGCTGACAAATGCTCACTTTGTCTGGGTAACGCCTCTATGCATCATGAATGAAAAAGAAAATAAAATGGGCACGTGACCCTATGATACTTATCTCTCTGCTCTTGTTGTCAGCCAGGCACCTAAGATGAGCACTACGTGTCCCTGCTCCTGACTGAAGATTCCCCCAAGTCTGTGTTCCACTCTGCTCCACCTCAGGGTCTAAAAGAAACACAGACAGAGATAATGAGAAGATCTTTTGTGCAGACGAAAGCGCAGGCTGCACGCGTATTCTCTTTAGCAAGAAATACTACTTGAGAATCCAAAGATAGTTTTTTGAGAGGTAGTATGAAAGGTGAACAGAAAGTAAATTGATTCATTAAAATTACCTAGTTAATCCTCTCCCCGTGAAAAAGGAAGCCACCTGGGCACTGTATGCAGCAGTTCTGAGAACACCTTGCACCACAAATTGCGGCACATACATTTTTTTTCCCACAGGCCCCTCTCTTCTGTCATTTGTGTCAGATTCACTCAGGTTAAAATACGTGGATCAGAACTGCCATTCCGATCTGCTGAGGCAGGATCCCACCGCCAGGACGTCCCCCAGTCCCATTCCGTGTTTTTCCCAGCAAGTGATATCACCTACCCAGACTTCTGCAGGGCCTTCCATACGGTCTCCCATCACAGGGAGAAGCAGGAGAGCTCTCAGGGCTGGAGAAATCAAGGCTGTCTCTAAGATGGTGCTTTCAAACAGCACGAGTACCTGGATGTAGGACTTGAATCACAAGGGTAACATGAAAAAGCCACCAGTCCCCACAGATGTGGCTGTTCACAGAGATAACCACTGCGTGTTTTCCCACAGTGTGATGCTCACCCATCAAAGTGCTCAGCCATCCAAATGCGTCCAGCGTCTGAGCACCCATTTCGAGATGGTTTTCTTAGCATCCAAGCTGAATCTCCCTTGGTACAACCTGAGGCCGTTCCCTCCAGTCCTGTCACTGGTTACATGGGAGAAGAGCAGGAAAACCCCCACCCCCACATAACCTCTCTTCAGGTAATCGTAGAGAATGATAAGGTCTTCCCTGAGCCTCCTCTTAGCCAGACTAAATAATCCCAGTTCCATAAGAAGCTCCCCATAAGACTAGTGCTCTAGACACCTCACAGCTTCAATGGTCTTCTCTGGACACATCTCAGGATTTCATTGTCCTTCTTGCAGTGAGGGGCCCAGAACAGAGCAAAGAACTCAAGGTGAGGGCTCACCAGTTCCGAGTACG